>NC_044037.1:141623942-142299090 GCF_901765095.1 Microcaecilia unicolor
TCCAATCCTTCCCTCTGTTGTTTCCCTCTTTCTCTCTCTCTCTCCCACAACTTCCCTCTGTGTTTTCCTCTTTCTCTCTCTATCCCCAATCCTTCCATCTGTTGGTTCCCCTCTTTCTCTCTCTCCCAATCTTTCCCTCTGTTGGTTTCCCTCTCTCCCCAATCATTCCCTCTGTTGGTTTCCCCTTATTTCGCTCTCTCCCCAATCCTTCCCTCGGTTGGTTTACTATTTCTCTCTCTCCCCAATCCTCCCTCTGTTGGTTCCCGCTTTCTCTCTTCCCCAATCCTTCCTCTGTTGCGAGTTACCGCTTCTTCTCTCCCCAATCCTTCCTCTTGTTGTTTACCTCTTTCTCTCCTCTCCCATCCTTCCCCTGTTTTTTTCCTTTCTCTCTCTATCCCCAATCCTTCCCTCTATTGTTTTCCCCTCTTCTCTCTCTCTCCCCAATCCTTCCCTCTGTTGTTTTCCTTCTCTCTCTCTCCCCAATCCTTCCCTCTATTGGTTCCCCTCTTTCTCTCTCTCCCCAATCCTTCCCTCTGTTGGTTTCCCTATTTCTCTCTCTCCCCAATCCTTCCCTCTGTTGTTTTCCCTCTTTCTCTCTCTCCCCAATCCTTCCCTCTGTTGTTTTCCCTCTTTCCTCTCTCTCCCCAATCCTTCCCTCTGTTGTTTTCCCTCTTTCTCTCTCTCTCCCCAATCCTTCCCTCTGTTGTTTTCCCCTCTTCTCTCTCTCTCCCCAATCCTTCCCTCTGTTGGTTTTCCCTCTTTCTCTCTCTCCCCAATCCTTCCCTCTGTTGGTTTCCCTCTTTCTCTCTCTCCCCAATCCTTCCCTCTGTTGGTTTCCCTCTTTCTCTCTCTCCCCAATCCTTCCCTCTGTTGGTTTCCCCTCTTTCTCTCTCTCCCCAATCCTTCCCTCTGTTGTTTTCCCTATTTCTCTCTCTCTCTCCCCAATCCTTCCCTCTGTTGGTTTCCCTACTTTCTCTCTCTTCCCAATCCTTCCCTCTGTTGTTTTCCCTCTTTCTCTCTCTCTCTCCCCAATCCTTCCCTCTGTTGGTTTCCCGCTTTCTCTCTTTTCCCAATCCTTCCCTCTGTTGGTTTCCCTCTCCCTGCCAAGTTTCCCGTGAACGGCGTGAAGGCGCGACGCACGCGGCACCAGCCCCTGTTTCCAGCCGCTGCTGCTTCTCCTGTTGTTGAGCAGCAGCGGCCGCTACACAAAGAAAAAGAAGATTAAAAAAAAATTCAAACCTGGCTGAAACGCGGCACCCCGGCACTGTAGACAGCCATTAGGCATTGGCTGTTGCCCCGCAGCCACTCCTCCTCTTGCCTCTACGTCACTGCCCCTGGAGGAAGACCCCGGAGGAGCGCAGTGACGTAGAGACAAGAGGAGGAGCGGCTGCGGGGCAACAGCCAATGCCTAATGGCTGTCTACAGTGCCGGGGTGCCGTGTTTCAGCCAGGTTTGAATTTTAAAAAAAATCTTTTTCTTTGTGTAGCGGTAGCGGCCGCTGCTGCTCAACAGGAGAAGCAGCAGCGGCCGGAAATGGGGGCTGACACTGCGTGCGGGACATGGACTCAAGGAGCGGGGGGCGCAAAAAAAAAAAGGTGCCGGTACGCCGTACCATTGCGTACCGGCACAAAAAAAGCACTGGTGCTACCCCTCCTCCAATCCTATCAACCCTATCGCTGCGATATAATTTGTAGCCCTGTATAACTGTGTCCCATTGGTTATCTTCCTTCCACCAGGTCTCAGAGATGCCTATAATATCCAGTTTTTCATTGTGTGCAATGTACTCCAGCTCTCCCATCTTATGCCTCAGGCTCCTGGCATTTGCGTATAGACATTTCAATGTATGCTTGTTGTTCTGATTTTTATTACGTTTAATACATGGCATTATTAATATGTTGTCTTCCGTCTAGTCATTATTAATTTTATTTAAGTTCATCTGATCCTCTATGATTTCTTTGTCGTCCTTACTCACAAGTAACCATTTTTTCCCTATCTGGGTGATATCCTCAAAAGATACCTTCTTCCGAACCATGCGCTTTTGAGCGACTGTCGACCTTCCCCCCGTTTCTAGTTTAAAAGCTGCTCTATTTCCTTTTTAAAAGTTGACGCCAGCAGCCTGGTCCCACCCTGGTTAAGGTGAAGCCCATCAGATCGGAATAGGCTCTCCCTTCCCCAGAATGCTGACCAGTTCCTGACAAATCCAAAACCCTCCTCCCCACACCATCGTCTCATCCACGCGTTGAGATTCTGGATCTCTGCCTGTCGCTTGGGACCTGCGCGTGGAACAGGTAGTATTTCAGAAAAATGCTACCCTAGAGGATCTGGCTTTGAGCTTCCTTCCTAAAAGCCTAAATTTAGCTTCCAGAACGTCTCTCCCACATTTTCCTATGTCTACCCCTCTCCTCAAGTCGCTTCACTGGCTCCCTATCCGTTTTCGCATCCTGTTCAAACTTCTTCTACTAACCTATAAATGTACTACTCACTCTGCTGCTCCACAGTATCTCTCCACACTCGTCCTTCCCTACACCCCTTCCCGTGCACTCTGTTCCCTGGATAAATCATAGTAACATAGTAAATGACGGCAGAAAAAGACCTGCATGGTCCATCCAGTCTGCCCAAAAAGACAAACTCATATGTGCTACTTTTTGTGTATACCCTACTTTGATTTGTACCTGTCCTCTTCAGGGCACAGACCGTATAAGTCTGCCCAGCACTATCCCCGCCTCTCAACCACCAGCCCCGCCTCCCACCACTGGCTCTGGCACTGACCGTATAAGTCTGCCCAGCACTATCCTCGCCTCCCACCACCGGCTGGCTCTGCCACCCAATCACGGCTAAGTTCCTTAGGATCCATTCCTTCTGAACAGGATTCCTTTATGTTTATCCCACGCGTGTTTGAATTCTGTTACCGTTTTCATTTCCACCACCTCCCGCGGGAGGGCATTCCAAGCATCCACTACTCTCTCCGTGAAAAAATACTTCCTGACATTTTTCTTGTCTGCCCCCCTTCAATCTCATTCGTTCTTATCTGTTCCCTTCTTCGCTACTGCCAACTCCAGACTTCGCTCCTTCTGTCTTGCTGCGCCCTATGCCTGGAATAGACTTCCTGAGCCCCTATGTCTTGCCCCATCCTTGACTATCTTTAAATCTAGATTGAAAGCCCACCTCTTTAACATTGCTTTTGACTCGTAACCACCTCCACCTACCCTCCTCTCCTCTTTCCTCTACACATTAATTGATTTGTTTGCTTTATTTTTTGTCTACTAGATTGTAAGCTCTTTGAGCAGGGACTGTCTTTCCTCTATGTTTGTGCAGCGCTGCGTATGCTTTGTAGCGCTATAGAAATGCTAAATAGTAGTAGTAGTAGTAGTAGCAACAGCGATTTCCTTTTTAAAGTTGGACAGGAGGGTGACAAGCACGGTTTCTGTACTATGGAGTGGACGGAATCCTGACTGTGACTCATGCAATATATTGAACTTGTCCAAGAACACGTTGAGCTGTTTGTTCACCATGCTCTCCATTAGTTTCACAAAAAGCGGAATAGACGCAATCGGCCAATAGTTGGCAAAATCATGGCTGTTTTTCTTGACATCTTTGGGAATCGGGGTAAGTAAGATGTTTCCATAAGCTTCAGGGAACATGCCAATACCAAGCATGTAGTTAAAATGCAGCGTCAAATCAGCTATGAAGCAATGAGGAGCACATTTGAGTAAATAGTTTGGACAAGTATCTAATTTGCAAAATTTACTGGAAAATCTGTGGAGCTCCTGCAGGACAGAATCAACAGAATCCAACCGCCACCTGAAATGAACATGGCCAAGACAGAGCTTATTGTCTTTCCACCCAAACCCACTTCTCCTCTCCCTCCACTTTCTATCTCAGTCGATGGCACCCTCATCCTCCCCGTCTTATCTGCCCGCAACCTCGGAGTCATCTTCTACTCCTGCCTCTCCTTCTCTGCGCATATCCAGCAGATAGCCAAGACCTGTCGCTTTTTTCTCTATAACATCAGCAAAATTCGCCCTTTCCTCTCTGAGCACACCACCCGAACTCTCGTCCACTCTCTCATTACCTCTTGCCTTTACTGCAACCTACTCCTTGCTGGCCTCCCACTTAGCCATCTATCCCCCCTTCAATCCGTTCAGAACTCTGCTGCACGTCTTATCTTCCGCCTGGACCGATATGCTCATATCACACCTCTCCTCAAGCCACTTCACTGGCTTCCGATCAGGTACCGCATACAGTTCAAGCTTCTCCTACTAACCTACAAATGCACTCAATCTGCAGCCCCTCATTACCTCTCTACCCTTATCTCCCCTTACGCTCCTACCCGAAACCTCCACTCACAGGACAAATCCCTCCTCTCTGTACCCTTCTCCACCACCGCCAATTCCAGGCTCTGCCCTTTCTGCCTCGCCTCTCCCTATGCTTGGAATAAACTTCCTGAGCCCATACGCCAAGCCCCCTCCCTGCCCATCTTCAAATCCTTGCTCAAAGTCCACCTCTTCAATGTCACCTTCGGCACCTAACCATTATACCTGTATTCAGGAAATCTAGACTGCCCCAATTTGTTTGATTGCACATCTTGTCCATTAGATTGTAATCTCCTTTGAGCAGGGAGTGTTAAGTAGTAGTAGTAGTAGTAAGAGGTGCGAAGAGTGAGAGCGATCGGATCAGCTAGGTGCTCGCCTGAGCCCAGATCCAGGCCACTGAATATTGAATTTGTGATGCATGTTTTAATTTAATTTTATGATAGTTTTTTGCTCATGTGATGTTTTTATATTCGTATCTATGGAAATATCTTGATATCTGCAGCTTGAATTGTGGCCCCAGCAAATACTTCATTTGTATAGTTTAGCTGGTTTGTCTGTGTCTACATTTTACATTTGATGGGAAAATTAGGTTCTTACCTTGGTAATTTTCTTTCCTTTAGTCACAGCAGATGAATCCATTACGAATGGGTTGTGTCCACCTACCAGCAGGGGGAGATAGAGAACACTGAAAACCATAGTGGCTCCTGGACGGCTAGCTCCATCTGCCTCTCAGTATTTGAAGCTTCCAAAGCAGTGTTAAACCGCAAAGTAGCATAACATGAACTTTCGTCACAGCGAATGAACGCCCCAGAACAGGAGCAATAACACAAAGGAGGGACGAACTCAACCTCCTGTAGTAGAACAGAAATCCTGAAGACTGTTTTCCAACTTCTCCCCATGAGGGAACATGTCTGCAGGAAAAACTGAACACAAAACAGAGTCAATCAGGGAGGGATCATGGACTCATCTGCTGTGACTAAAGGAAAGAAAATTACCAAGGTAAGAACCTAATTTTCCCTTCCTTGTCATCAGCAGCAGATGAATCCATTACGAATGGGATGTATCAAAGCAATCCCTAGATAGGGCGGGAACAAGCCACACCACGCACAAGCACTTGTGCTCCAAAAAGTGCGTCCCTCCTGGCAGCCACATCCAGCCTGTAATGACAGGCAAAAGAGAGCTTAGAAGCCCAAGTAGCTGCACTACATATCTCTTGAAGAGAGAGTGCTCCCATTTCTGCCCAAGAAGAGGAAATCGCTCTTGTGGAATGTGCCTTAAAGGTGTCAGGCGGAGGCCGGCCAAATAGCAGATATGCAGAAAAAATGGCTTCCTTAAGCCAACGGGCTATAGTGGCTTTTGACGCTGGAGACCCTCTGTGAGGACCTGACAACAACACAAAAAGGTGATCAGAGGTCCTGAAAGCATTTGAAATCTGCAGATACTGCAACAGAGCCCTGCGCACATCCAGAAGGTGCAACTGCCCAAAGGATTCCGGAAACTCCTCCCTAGTAAAGGAGGGCAGAAAAATAGGCTGGTTTAGGTGAAACACTGAAACCACCTTAGGCAGGAAGGAAGGCACAGTACGAACCGTAACTCCAGACTCTGAGAATTGCAGAAATGGGTCTCGACAGGACAGCGCCTGGAGCTCAGACACCCGTCTTGCCGATGTAATGGCCACCAAAAAGACTGTCTTTAGAGTCACATCCTTCTTTGAAGCTCACCTCAGCGGCTCGAAGGGTGAACACTGAAGAGCCTTTAATACTAGCCCCAGGTTCTAAGCTGGACAAGGTGCCCGCACGGAAGGACAGAGCCGAAGCACCCCTCTAAGAAACCATGCAATGTCTGGATGCGCAGCTAAGGAGAGGCCAGCGACCTTCTCTCAAAAGCATGCCAATGCTGCCACTCGCAGGGAATTATAGGCCAAGCCTTTTTGTACACCATCCTGCAAAAAGTCAAGAATCGGCAAGACAGAAGCCCGCATGGGTGTGATCGTCTTTGGAACACACCAGGCCTCAAACTGGCGCCAAATCCGGGCATACACAATGGAAGTGGACCGCTTGTGGGCCTGCAAGAGAGTGGCGATGACCTTGTTAGAATAGCCCTTGTCTCTCAATTGCGCCCTCTCAATAGCCATGCCGTAAGACCAAAGCGGCAAGGATCCTCCATGGTTACCGAGCCCTTCGTCAACAGGTTCGGTACCAGAGGCAAAGGAAGAGGAGCCTCCACCAGCATTCGCCGGAGGTCCACATACCAGGGCCGCCTGGGCCAATCCGGAGCAATGAGAATCACCACTCCCTGGTGCAGCCGAATTCGCAGGAGTACTCGCCCTATCAGGGGCCAAAGCGGGAACACATAGGAGGCCCAGAGGCCAGGGTTGAGCCAAGGCATCCAACCCTGTCGAGCGAGGATCTCTCCGTCTGCTGTAAAAGCACGGGACTTTGGCATTTGTGCTTGACGCCATCAGATCTGCTATGGGCGTTCCCCATTTGGCACAGAGTTGAAGGAACACTTCGTCTGCCAACTCCCACTCCGCTGGGTCGATGTGGTGTCTGCTTAGATAATCGGCTTGCATGTTGCTCTGACCTGCAATGTGAGCTGCTGACAGGAACTGTAGATGCAGCTCAAGCCCAGTGGCAAATCTGAGCGGCCTGCGCAGCCAGTGCTCTGACCTGCGTTCCACCTTGACGATTTATGTGGGCCACTGCCGTCATATTGTCCGACAGCACTCTGACAGCCAATCCCTCCAAGGTTGATTGAAAGGCCAGCAACGCCTGGAAAATTGCTTTTAATTCCAGGAGATTGATGGACCACTTCGATTCTTCGAGGCATGCCTCTCCTGGCAATGAGCTCCCCAGCCCTTCAGGCTGGCATCGGTTACCACCAGGCACCAGTCGAGGAGTGCTAACGGCATTCCTCGCCGTAGCTTGCTGTCTGAGAGCCACCACTCCATGCTGAGTCAGGCCGCAGGGAGCCAACTGAGTCTGCACTAATAATCCTGGGAAATGGGAGACCAACGTTGTAGTAGGGAACACTGCAGCGGTCTCATGTGCGCTCTCGCCCAAGGCACCACTTCTAGGGTGGCCGTCATCGACCCCAAGAGCTGGACAATGTCCCAAGCTCACGGGCGAGGCATCCTCAGGAGCAGACGGACCTGGTTCTGAAGCTTGCACCTCCTTTGCTCAGGTAAAAAAACCAACCCCGAGGCCGTGTCGAACCGAACCCCCAAATACTCTAGAGATTGAGAAGGGGTCAGGTGACTTTTGGGTATATTGACGATCCAGCCCAGAGATTGCAGTACTGAGACCACTCTGGCTGTTACATGACGACTCTGTTCTGCAGAGTCTGCTCTGATGATCCGGTCGTCGAGGTACGGGTGAACCCGAATACCCTGTCGCCTGAGAAAGGCAGCTACTACCACCATTACCTTGGAAAAGGTTTGGGGAGCTGTGGCGAGGTCAAAAGGCAAGGCCCGAAACTGAAAGTGTTTTCCCAACACCGCAAACCAGAGAAACCGTTGGTGCGGGAGCCAAATAGGGATGTTCAAGTAAGCTTCTTTCAGGTCCAGAAACGTGAGAAACTCTCCTGGCTGAACCGCCGCAATGACAGCGCGCAGGGTTTCCATGTGAAAATGCTGCACTCTTAGTGACTCGTTGACTTTCTTTAAGTCGAGAATGGGCCGAAAAGACCTGCCTTTTCACGGCACCACAAAGTAAATGGAGTAGCGGCCGCAGCCGCGTTCGGCGGGAGGCGCCCAGATGCAACAAGCCTTGCAAGGTCTCCTCTACCGCCGCCCATTTGATGGCAGTGCCGCATCAGGACTCCAAAAACACGTCGCTCACCGGGGCAGTAAATTCCAATCTGTAGCCGTCTCTGATCAGGTGCAAAACCCACTGATCTGAGGTAATCTTGCAATCCCGGGCCGGCCTTCACTGGAGGGGAACCAGGTAGCAACGCAGAATCATACACCTGTGACAGAGCCCTCTTTAACATGAACGCTTTATGTAAAAGCAACACAAACTCAGGGGAGAAAGGCTCACCCTGGTCTCCCGGTTCCAATCCGGGGCAAGCAGCTCCTCTGGTAGCCTCCATCCGAGGCTCCCCTCCGGCCTCAGACCCCTCCGCTCCTGCGGGGGTCGGACCATGCGGTGCATCCAAGATGGCGCCCGCTGCCAGCTCCACCGAGCGGGAAGAAACATCCCTCGCCATGCTCGGGTCGGCCCTGACGTCTGAAGAGCATGATTTACAGAGCCCCGCTGCTGATCTGCGCTTGCCACAACGTGAACAGTGCTTAACGACCTCCGCAGCCATCGCCGAAAACAGCGGAAAATTTCAAAATGGAGGATTCGCGCCAAAAATGCCCCGATCACGGGCCCTCTCCGGAGGAGCTACAAGGTAAAATTATGTATCATACCTGATAATTTTCTTTACATTAATCATAGCTGATCAATCCATAGACTGGTGGGTTGTGTCCATCTACCAGCAGGTGGAGAGCAATCCTTTTGCCTCCCTATATGTGGTCATGTGCTGCCGGAAACTCCTCAGTATGTCGATATCAAAGCTCCATCCGCAGGACTCAGCACTTAGAGAATTACACCCACAAAGGGACACTCTGCCCAGCTCACCACCGCCGAAACGGGGGAGGGGAATTAACCCAGCTCATCCCCACACAAGTGGGGGAGGGGAATCTGTCCAGCTCATCTCCGCGGAGCGGGGGAGGGACACCACACCCGCCAATGCGGGGGGATCTGGCTTATCCTGCAACCGCAACCACGGGAGGAGCTGACTGACCCCAACACCACCGAAGCGGGAGGGGTACAAAGCTGCCCTAAAGCCGCACGAAGTGGGAGGGAGCGCCGGCAGAATTTAGGTATCAATCCAGCCCCGTAAAACGGGGGGAGAGGAATGCAGCAGCTCACTGTAACACAAAATCGTCTCAACTCCTGAAGAATCCAATTGAAAAAACTTGAACATGAAGTCCTCCTGAACAGGAACTGAAGACTAAACTTGAACCTGAAATGCAACCAGAATATAAACAGTACAGATATCTGGGAGGGGCTATGGATTGATCAGCTATGATTAATGGAAAGAAAATTATCAGGTATGATATATAATTTTACCTTCCATATCATCATGCTGATCAATCCATAGACTGGTGGGATGTACCGAAGCAGTACTCACCCAGGGCGGGACACAGAAATCCCTGACCGCAACACTGAAGCTCCAAACCGGGCCTCCGCTCGAGCAGCCACAGTCAAGCGGTAATGTCTGGAGAAGGTATGAGCCGATGCCCAAGTTGCCGCCCTACAAATCTCTTCCAAGGAGACGGACTCAGCCTCTGCCATCGAGGCTGCATGTGCTCTAGTGGAGTGAGCCTTCAGCTGGATAGGCGGCACCTTCCCTGCGGCCACATAAGCCGCTGCTAAGGGTTCTTTGACCCATCGTGCCACTGTAGGTTTGGCAGCCTGCAGACCCTTACGAGGACCTGCAAAATCTTTTTTTCATCTGAGGCGGCTTCGGTCAGTTAGAAATTCAGTAAGTAAGGACTCTCTCAAAACACTGACATCTGCATATATTACTTCACGTTTAGACTACTGTAACATTGTATACGCTGGGATTACTCAAGCAAACTTAAAGCGATTACAAAGAATTCAAAATACAGCAGCAAGTATGATCTGCAGGGCCCGGAGGGATGATAGAGTAACACCTTTATTGCATCGTCTGCACTGGCTCCCGGTCGAAGCAAGAGTAAAGTTTAAGGCTCTTGTTCTGACCCACAAAGCCTTTTACACAATAAATCCTAGCTACTTGTCGAATTTAACAATTCCCTACACCGCTATGCGAACTCTTAGATCCCTAACAGATAACAGGTTAGTTATTCCCCCTCTTGCTAAGGCTAGATGGGAATCTACACGGAGATCGGCTTTTTTCTATTTGTCACCCTCCCTTTGGAATAGCCTTCCAAAGGAGATCAGATTAGAGAAATCTTATCTCTATTACCGAAAACTTTTGAAAACCTTTCTCTTTATAAGCTATGTAGAACAGAACTTAGCATAATGAGATAAGGTCAAAAAGAAAAGAAAAAAAGGGGTAGCTTAACTGTATATTAGATTTTTAATTTGTACTGATTTTATTAAGTAGTTTATTCTGGTTGCTGTGCTTTCCTGTCATGAATGGAATTCCTATGTTTGTTTATTTGTATACACTAATTGTTTTTATACATATGTAAACCGTTGTTTTGCAGCTGCAATAAGACACGGTATATAAATTAACATAAATAAAAAAATAAAAATAAACAGAACAAACAGATGATCCGGAATCATTGGTCACTTCCAAGTATCTGATGACGACTCGTCTCACATCTAAATATTTGAGAGCAGAGTACTCCTCTGGGTAGTCCTCCCTACGAAAGGAGGGTAGACAGAGCTGCTGATTCACATGGAAGCGAGGACCAATCTTGGGCAGGAAGGAAGGCACTGTGCGAATAGACACTCCTGCCTCAGTGAACTGCAGAAAGGACTCTCGACATGATAGCGCCTGGAGCTCGGAAACTCTTCTGGCTGAAGCGATAGCCACCAAAAGACTGCTTTCAACGTCAATTCTTTCAGAGATGCCCTCGACAAGGGTTCACAAGGCGGCTTCTGCAAGGCTCTTAGCACCAGATTGAGATTCCACGCAGGTACCACTGCGTGCAGAGGAGGGCGCAGGTGAATAACTCTCTTGAGAAAGCGCACCACATCTGGCTGCAATGCCAGGGAAACACCCTTCAGGTGACCCCTGAAGCAAGCAAGAGCCGCTACCTGGACCTTAAGGGAACTGAGCGACAGGCCTTTTTCCAGACCTTCTTAGGGGGGCAACTGAGAGAGTAAAACCTGTACAACAGGCGTGGACGCTGTTCAAAAATATCATCCTGGAGGCCCAGGCCATACATATTCCGCGAATTAGAAAAGAAAGACACAAGTCCAAAAGACACCCGGCCTGGTTGAAAAGTGAGGTGAAGGAAGCTATTAGGGCTAAAAGAAACGCCTTCAGAAAATGGAAGAAGGAACCGTCTGAAAATAACAAGAAACAGTATAAGGAGTGTCAAAGCAAATGCAAGGCGCAGATTAAGAAGGCCAAGAGGGAGTACGAAAAAAAGATAGCATTAGAGGCAAAAAAACATAGTAAAATTTTTTTTCGATATATTAAAAGCAGGAAGCCGGCAAAAGAATCGGTTGGGCCGCTGGATGACCGAGGGGCGATCAAGGAAGACAAAGATGTAGCGGAGAGACTGAATGAATTCTTTGCTTCGGTCTTCACCGAGGAAGATTTGGGTGGGATACCGGTGTTGGAAATGGTATTTCAAGCGGACGAGTCTGAGAAACTTACTGACTTCACAGTAAACCTGGAGGACGTAATGGGGCAGTTCGGCAAACTGAAGAGTAGCAAATCTCCTGGACCGGATGGTATTCATCCTAGAGTACTGATAGAACTGAAAAACGAGCTTGTGGAGCTACTGCTAGTGATATGCAACTTATCCTTAAAATCGAGCGTGGTACCGGAAGATTGGAGGGTGGCCAATGTAACGCCCATTTTTAAAAAAGACTCCAGGGGAGATCCGGGAAATTATAGACCGGTGAGTCTGACGTCGGTGCCGGGGAAAATGGTAGAGGCTATTATTAAAACCAAAATTACAGAGCACATCCGAGGACATGGATTACTGAGACCAAGTCAGCACGGCTTTTGTGTGGGGAAATCTTGCCTGACCAATTTACTTCAATTCTTTGAAGGAGTGAACAAACATGTGGACAAAGGGGAGTCAGTTGATATTGTGTATCTGGATTTCCAAAAGGCGTTTGACAAGGTACCTCATGAAAGGCTACAGAGGAAATTGGAGGGTCATGGGATAGGAGGAAATGTCCTATTGTGGATTAAAAACTGGTTGAAGGATAGGAAACAGAGAGTGGGGTTAAATGGGCAGTATTCACAATGGAGAAGGGTAGTTAGTGGGGTTCCTCAGGGGTCCGTGCTAGGACCGCTGCTTTTTAATATATTTATAAATGATTTAGAGATGGGAGTAACTAGCGAGGTAATTAAATTTGCTGATGACACAAAGTTATTCAAAGTCGTTAACTCACGACAGGATTGTGAAAAATTACAAGAGGACCTTACGAGACTGGGAGACTGGGCGGCTAAATGGCAGATGATGTTTAATGTGAGCAAGTGCAAGGTGATGCATGTGGGAAAAAAGAACCCGAATTATAGCTACGTCATGCAAGGTTCCACGTTAGGAGTTACGGACCAAGAAAGGGATCTGGGTGTCGTCGTCGATAACACACTGAAACCTTCTGCTCAGTGTGCTGCTGCGGCTAAGAAAGCGAATAGAATGTTGGGTATTATTAGGAAAGGTATGGAAAACAGGTGTGAGGATGTTATAATGCCGTTGTATCGCTCCATGGTGCGACCGCACCTTGAGTATTGTTTTCAATTCTGGTCGCCGCATCTCAAGAAAGATATAGTACAATTGGAAAAGGTGCAGCGAAGGGCGACTAAAATGATAGCGGGGATGGGATGACTTCCCTATGAAGAAAGACTAAGGAGGCTAGGGCTATTCAGCTTGGAGAAGAGACGGCTGAGGGGAGACATGATAGAGGTATATAAAATAATGAGTGGAGTGGAACAGGTGGATGTGAAGCGTCTGTTCACGCTTTCCAAAAATACTAGGACTAGGAGGCATGCGATGAAACTACAGTGTAGTAAATTTAAAACAAATCGGAGAAAACTTTTCTTCACCCAACGTGTAATTAAACTCTGGAATTCATTGCCGGAGAAAGTGGTGAAGGCGGTTAGCTTAGCAGAGTTTAAAAAGGGGTTGGACGGTTTCCTAAAGGACAAGTCCATAAACCGCTACTAAACGGACTTGGAAAAATCCAAAATTCCAGGAATAACATGTATAGAATGTTTGTACGTTTGGGAAGCTTGCCAGGTGCCCTTGGCCTGGATTGGCCGCTGTCGTGGACAGGATGCTGGGCTCGATGGACCCTTGGTCTTTTCCCAGTATGGCATTACTTATGTACTTATATTCTTGCAGGAACGCCAACACTGATGAAATTGGAGCAGTGAAGGGAGAAAGTGAGCCTGCCTCACACCACGATGCAAAGGTACGCCAAACCCTGGCGTAATCAGTAGAAGTAGAGCGCTTCCTCGCTCTGAGCATAGTGACGATGACCTTGTCTGAGAAGCTCTGCTTGCGCCGACGCTGCCGCTCAATAGCCAGGCTGTAAGACCAAAGGGGGAGGGATCCTCCATCACCACGGGACCCTGATGCAACAGGCCCCGCTCCGCTGGCATCTGCAAAGGTCCGTCCACTGAGAGCCTGATCAAGTCCGCATACCAGGGACGTCTGGGCCAATCCGGACTCACCAGGATTATCCGGCCCGGATGCTTTGCCACCCGGCCTAGCACCCTGCCCAACATGGGCCAAGGCGGGAACACAAAGAGGAGCTCCTGTGTCAGCCACTGTGGGAGAAGAGCATCTACTCCCAGAGATCGAGGGTCCCGTCCTCTGCTGAAAAAGCACGGCACTTGGCAATTGGCTGAAGACGCCATCAAATCTAGGCTCGGCTGGCCCCAGCGCTTCATGATGTCCAAGAACGCCTGAGCAATATTCATGACTCCCGCAACGTGGGCCGCCGACAGCTGTTCCAGGTTTGCTTCCGCCCACAGGCATAGCTTCATGGCCTCCTTGGCTAGAGGGGCGCTCCTGGTACCTCCCCGGTGATTGACATAGGCCACAGCCGTGGCATTGTCCGACAGGACCCGTACTGGCTTCAGCGCCAGGCCCGGGAGAAACTCCAAAGGCGCCAACCGAATGGCTCTGAGTTCCGGGAGGTTGATAGACCACTCTGCCTCTGCAGGGGACCAGAGCCCCTGTGCTGTCCTTCCCAAGCAGTGGGCTCCCCAGCCCCACAAAGAGGCATCCACCGTGACGAAAAACCCACTCCGGGGTCACAAGAGGCATTCCTGCGGACGGCTTGTCTGGCCTCAGCCACCAGCTCAGCGCCTTGCGCACCACTGGATCCAAGGGAAGGCGCACAGCGTAATCCTCCGAAGCTGGAGTCCATCGCTGCAGCAGAGAGAGCTGTATAGGTCTCATATGGGCCCTGACCCAGGGCACTACTTCCATCGTGGCCGTCATAGAGCCCAACAGCTGCTCATAGTCCCGAGCCCGAAGAGAAGAGGCTGCTAGGAACTTGTCCACCCGAGCCTGAAGCTTGACAATCCGATTGTCTGGCAGGAACACTCTGCCCACTTGGGGGTCGAATCGAACTCCCAGATACTCCAGGGACTGAGTCGGGCGCAGCTGGCTTTTCTCCCAGTTGATGATCCACCTCAGGGAGCTCAAAAGAGCAATCACTCGGTCTGAAGCTCTGCCGCACTCTGCATAAGAGGGGGCTCTGATCAACCAGTCGTCCAGATAAGGATGGACTTGTACTCTTTTCTTGCGTAGGAAGGCCGCGATGACCACCATAACTTGGAGAAGGTCCGCGGAGCAGTAGCCAACCCGAAAGGGAGGGCTCTGAACTGGGAGTGTCCTCAGAACTGCAAAACGCGGAAAGCGTTGATGAGGAGGCCAGATGGGAATATGCAAGTAAGCTTCCTTGATGTCCAAGGATGCCAGGAACTCTCCTGCCTGTACTGCCGCTATAACAGAGCGGAGAGTCTCCATTCGGAAGTGCCGAACTTCCAAAGCCCGATTGACCCCTTGAGGTCGAGGATAGGCCAGACAAAACCTCCTTTCTTAGGTACCACAAAGAAATGGAGTAACGTCCCTTGCCAGAGGATCTTCTGGCACCGGAACGACCGCACCCAGGCGGATCAGATTGTCCAAAGTCTGCTGCACTGCCACGGTCACTTGCAGGGAGAGTGCACAAACCCGATTCTTAAGGGTCGGCAGAACTCTAGCTTGTAGCCATCTCTGATGACTTCCAGCACTCAAGCGTCCGAAGTTACCCTGGTCCACTCGCCCAGAAACGAGGATAGGCGTCCTCCAATCTGCTCTGGGCCATGGACCAGCGCCCCGTCATTGGGTACGAGACCCTGGGGGAGGACCGGAGGAGGCACCTCCGGGACGGCGGTCTCTGCGAAAGGAATGCTGCTTGGGGGAGAAATTCCTTTTGATGAAAGAGGGGGCAGAGGAGCTCGACTTGCCCGGGCAATACCGACGGGCTTCCTGAAACCGTCCTTTGGAGGAACCGGGGCGGGCACCATTGGCCCGAGCCCTGACCTCCGGTAACCTCTTGCCCTTAGACGTGCTGAGATCGGTCACAATCTTGACCAACTCGACCCCAAAGAGCAGCTTGCCTTTAAAAGGCAACTTAGCCAGGCGAGACTTAAGAGGCGTGGTCAGCAGACCAATGCTTCAGCCAAAGCCACCGCCGTGCAGAGACTGTCTGAGCCATACCTTTAGCCAAGGCTCTCAAGACATCATACAGCCAGCCTGCCAAGTAGGCCAAGCCCGATTCCAGGGCTGGCCAATCAGCCCTCAAGGAAGGATCCGAGGGGGAAGCCCGCTGCGCAAGCGTCCGGCATGCCCTGGCCACATAGGAGCCACAAATTGAGGCCTTAAACTTAAAGCAGCCGCCTCAAAGGACGACTTTAAAGCCGCCTCCAAACTCCTGTCTTGGGCGTCCTTTAGGGCCGTGCCACTTTCCACCGGAACGCCATTTTCTTAGTCACCGCAGTGATTAAAGAATCTACAGTAGGTCCAAGAAAGGCCTCCCGTTCCCCTTCAGGCAGAGGATAGAGGCGGGACATAGCCCTAGCCACTTTAAGGCTTGCTTCTGGGAAATCCCATTGAGCCGAAATCAAGGTGTGCAATCATGCACGTGGAAGGTTCTAGGCGGGCGCTTAGTCCCCCGCATAATGGCAGAGCCAACAGAGGCTGAGGGAGAGACGTCCTCCGGAGAGGAACTCTTCAAAATGCTCATGGCCTGCACTAACAGGTTGGGCAAATCCTCTGAGCGAAAGATCCGTGCTGCAGAGGGTTCATCCGCTCCATCCGAGCGGGAATCCGTCTCCTCCAATGAATCCCCAAAGGACCGTTGGGAGAACTCAGATACGCTGCCCTCATCTACATCAGAGGAGACCGAGTCCTCTAGGGCCTGGAAGTCCACCCGAGGGCGTTTGCTTCCGGAGGCCTCAGCCCCTTGATCGGAGGGTGGAGCCGGGGCAGCGTTTATCATAAGAAAAGCCTGATGCAGCAGCAAAAAGAACTCAGGGGAGAAACCCCCTAGACTGTGCACTTCTGTCGCCTGGGCCACGGCCCTAGACGCACCCTCAACCGGCGCTCGCAAAATGGCGTCCGGCGTGAAACTCCGAGAAGGAGCCGCGTGGGAAGAACGGCGCTTAACTTTCGCCGCTTTCTTGCTGTCGCCCGAATCAAGGGCGACCATAGCATTAACGTCTCCCAGCTCGAGGGCGGCCCAAGAAGAAGCCGTCCGAGCAGAGTGGCCGGCCAACATGGAATGGGCGAGCAGCGGGGGATGGGCGCTTATGGCGGGAAAAACCACCGCACCGGAGGAAGAACCGGGACACTGACTGGACTCCAAACTGATGCCCAACAAAGGCGATTCAGGCTTTGAAAACCCCCGCATCCCCGCTAGACGCACACACACGGTCCGGGGAGCGAATCTTCGTGCCCTCGCCCTCCGACGCCATAAGCCATGTGGAGACCGAACGGGGAACCCCCTGCCCGCTATAAAAAGGTAAAATTACCTGCTTCTCGCTCCGAGCTGTAACAAACTGGTGTCCCAGTGAGCAGCTGCAATAAACGCTGATATAAACGTTGAAATAAACGCCCTTAAAGGACGTCAAAATTTTTTTTTTTTTTTTAATGGAGCCAGCGGGAGGGGGGAGAAAAGGAGGGACCTGGCACCACCAGGTTTGCACTTGCTCAAGAAGAGCCCTCAACCCCAGGTACTCAACAAAACCTAAAGATTAGGCTTGGAGACCTAGCCAGAGCTGCTGCTGTGTGTGACCACCACCTGCTGAGATAGAGAACATACTGGGGAGTTTCCGGCAGCACATGACCACATATAGGGAGGCAAAAGGATTGCTCTCTATCTCCACCTGCTGGTAGATGGACACAACCCACCAGTCTATGGATTGATCAGCATGATGATATGGAAGACGCTCTTACCACAACAGACCCAGAGCTCTGGTCACGCTGCACAGACAGAAGATAGCCTCAGAATCGCAGAACTAACAAGCGCGTCGCGTTTTTTTTTAACGCTGTGAGGAAAGTTAGAGGCAACAGCTACAGAGGCACTCCAGAGGTCCAGAAGAGTGGGAAAGGCAGGGAAAGGACGAACCAATGTGCCTGCATCCACATAGAAGAGAGTGGGAAAGGCAGAGACAGGGCAAACCTATATGCCTGCATCCACATAGGGTAAGGCAGGGAAAGGGCTAACCTATGTGCCTTTAAAGTGGTGCTGCAATAGCCACAACACCCCTGCTACAACTGGCAGATTCTTGAAGGAGCTGAATAAGCTGCGTCCAACCCTGCTGGGAGATAGAGAATACTGCGAGGCAGATGGAGCTAGCCGTCCAGGAGGCACTATGGTTTTCAGTGTTCTCTATCTCCCCCTGCTGGTAGGTGGACACAACCCATTCGTAATGGATTCATCTGCTGCTGATGACAAGGAATTTACATGATTTAATATGCATGTTTAATTGCTACCTGCGTAGAGTGGCAGGATAGTACAGGATACAAATTTTTTAAACAAATAAATGGAACCAGAATCCATAAGGGTGCTAGCAAAGCTAATTGGATTCTAGTGCAAAGTTTTATACCCTTTAATTCTAAACAGTAACACACTCAAATTTTCAACTAGTGCACAGATTTGTGCATGCAACTTACATAATAAGGCCAGTTGTATAATAGATTAGATGCTAATTGGCCTTAACAACCAATTATTGGCTATTAATGGTGTTAATTGACACTAGTTCACAGTTACTTACATAGTATAGTCTGCGCGCGCTCAAATTCCAGAACATGCAACTCTAATGGGAGTGTGGATCTGGGAAGGGGCATGCCCAGGTCACAGGTGTGTCAGGCAGCTAGGTATGCGGGTTATAGAATACTAGCATTTATACGCCTAATTGCCTACAGTTAGTTGGTGTAAACACTCATGCCTATTTGGTTGGCATAAGTGCTTGCACCTAAAGTTAGGTGCATAATGTTAGTATTCAATAACTGCAGTGGCATTCACAACTGCCATTATAGAATCTGCGCTTAGCACACATCATCCTGGTGCCTAACTTTAGGCAATCTATTGAGAATTACCCCCATTCTGCACTGTATTGTACTTCAGACAGTCCTGTGTTGTACTAACTTTGGTTCATTAATGACAGCATTCAAGGCATTACTCAGGTCCAGAGATGTCATGTCCAGAATGTTCAGTGTCACTCCAGCACCACGAGACTCAATGCGTTTTGCATTATCCATTTGATCTCCAAAAAGTGGCAGCAGGACCATTGGAACTGCATTGCATATCCCCTCATAGATACCATGGGATCCTGCATGAGTAACGAATGCACGTGTCTTAGGATGAGCTAGGGAACAAAAGACAAGAATGTTATTTCTAAATAATTTTGCAGTCCCCAGCATAGTCAAACACTGGCTTCTCATTCCAGGTTAACCAATGTCCTTAAACAAGCAGCATCAGTACTCTATTCACCTATAACAACTACTACTACTACTATAAATCACTTCTATAGCGCTACCAGTCGTACGCAGCGCTTTACAATTGAACATGAAGAAGACAGTCCCCGCTCAAAAGAGCTTACAATCTAAATCAGGACAAACAGACAGGACCAAAAAGGAGAAAGGAAGGACAGACAGAAGGACACATAAGGATAAGATAAAAGTTACAAGTCAGGAGTCGAAAGCAACATCAAACAGGTAGGCCTTTAGCCCGGATTTGAAGGCAGCCAGGGATGGAGCTAGACGTAATGGCTCAGGAAGCGGCAAGATCCTTCTGAGCGGAGTCTGGAGTTAGCGATGGAGGAGAAGGGTGCAATTAGGAGAGATTTGCCTAGTGAACTGAGTTCTAGTGAAGGAGTGTAGGGAGAGATGAGGGTGGAGAGGTAGGGAGGGGCTGCACAGTGAATGCACTTATAGGTCAACAAGAGGAGCTTGAATTGTATACGGAAATGGATAGGGAGCCAGTGAAGTGATTTCAGGAGAGGGCTGATATGGGCATAACGACTTTGGTGAAATATTACTCGTGCGGCAGAGTTTTGAACAGATTGAAGAGGAGAGAGATGGCTGAGTGGAAGACCTGAGAGAAGCAAGTTGCAGTAGTCTAAGCGAGAGGTGATGAGAGTTTGGATGAGGGTTCTGATAGCGTGTTCAGAAAAGAAAGGGCAAATTCTGGCGATGCTATAAAGGAAGAAACGACAGGTTTTAGCAATCTGTTCAATATGGGCAGAGAAGGAGAGGGAGGAGTTGAAGATGACCCCAAGGTTGCGAGCAGACGAGACAGGAAGAATGAGCGTGCTGTCGACAGAAATAGAGAATGGGGGAAGGGGAGAGGTTGGTTTAGGAGGGAAGATAAGGAGTTCAGTTTTGGACATATTGAGTTTATTATACATATCCCTTCAAATCAAGTCACTTAAATTCCTTAAAAAGCATACAATCATGGGATATGTATAATAATATGGAGTTATGATACCAGATACTGTAATTTTAAGTAAAACTACGCAAAATGTTCCTATGTATTTCATTATGTGTGAAACCATTTTAGGTCTTTTTTATGCAGTATATGCAGCATTTATTGGGGCTTTTCAGATATTTGAGAAGTATAATTTTGTTTAATTTTAAGGATTAGATGTGAATGGAGGGATTTTGTATATTGATGTATATATATACATCATTTGTCTGTGCCTACAACATGCGAATGTTATATCACTTTAAATATTCGGACTAGCCCCATTACGTCACTTCACTTCCTCCTCCCTCCGTCCATTTAAACATAGCTTTGCGCATGCCTTAATTTTTGGCGGTTTATGCGGCTGAAGGCGTTTTATCTATGAGCTGTTCAAACACCGGGTAAGATTATCGGTTTCTTTAAGGAAAAGATAATATAATTTTATGATTCGTACCATTTCAGTTATTTATCATCCTTTACGCAGCGCACATAGATATCCGTTTGGACTTTCACATATTCCCACGATCAGTAATTTGTCTGACGTACGATACTTAGGATATGACGTGAATGAATCTTTGTTTTTGGGGGATAATATCTAATTTTATTGCGCTTATGATTCATAAATGTGGAGTTGTTTTAAATATTAGAATATACCCCGTGATGTCTTTTTCAAACGTTGTGCTGCGCATGCTTTTAATCTTTGGTGGTTGACGCGACTGTAGGCGTCCAACAAACGGGCTGCCCGAACAGCGGGTAAGATTTTAAGTTCTCCTTTGACAAGATATTTTAGGATGATAGATTCTGTGCTAATATTGCTTCAGGTGATGTCGGACTGTTTGTTTTTTTCGACTGTTAAGTGGTTTAAAACAGATATTTATTTTACCCGATTGCTCATTTATTGTATGTGGATGCATGGGAATGTTTTTTATGAATTTGACAAATAGTGATCAATTTTGAAGGATGTTTCAATGTTATTTATGGATCTGGAAAGTATTTATTAATTTTGAAAACTCTGTTCCTTTTTTTATATTAGGGAATATAAGCTGCTTGTTAATCATCTTTATCTACTAGCTAACTAGCTGACCTAGAAGAGCTTTTTGGTAAGGTTTGATGTTTATTTATTATCATTACTTTTATGCTCTATTTTCTATGCAGAGTCTGTAATCAGTAAAGTTACTTATATGGTATGAGTGTTTGAAAGCGTGCACTATAAGTTCATAAGCCCCTGTTGCACTCATTTTTTGCAACACTTACCCCAGATGGTAAGGTCTTCACAGACCTGCACACATGAGTTTGAAATATAACATTATGGTATGTAGGTATATGTATGTATGAGTAAGTTTTTTTTAAGTTTGTGAATAAGTACATGTAAATGGGGAGATAGATATATGACGATATATGTATGGATTGTTGGTTAATATTTCTCAGGTCATGATGATGATGTTTTATATCATATGTTATTATGTTTTATCATTCTTTATATGTATATTCTTGTAACCATGATAACTATGTTTTGTTTTAAAAAATTTTTATAATATACATGTGTATGTATGTTTATGTAAGTATGCATATGCATTTTTGATTTTGATGTTGGTTCTGCATTATTGTATTATATATAATTTTTAATGATCTATGTTTATGTATTTTTTACGTTAGACCCCTGATGCAGGCGTTTGTACGCCGAAACACGGCCCGTGTCGGGTATTCATCATTAATAAAGGATTGCATTTTTCTCATTCCTGAAGGCCCAGTGTTTACTTTTTCTGTTTGTTTGGTTGCTTTTGTATGCTGCTTTCCCTCTGTTTTGTGACTGCTTCTTCCTCTTTAACATCAGCAAAATTCGCCCTTTCCTCTCTGAACACACCACCCGAACTCTCGTCCACGCTCTCATTACCTCTTGCCTGGACTACTGCAACTTACTCCTCACCGGCCTCCCACTTAGCCATCTATCCCCCCTTCAATCTGTTCAGAACTCTGCTGCACGTCTCATATTCCGCCAGAACCAATATACTCATATCACCCCTCTCCTCAGGTCACTTCACTGGCTTCCGATCAGATACCGCATTCAATTCAAGCTTCTCCTTCTTACCTACAAATGCACTCAGTCTGCTGCCCCTCACTATCTTTCTACCCTCATCTCCCCTTACATTCCCGCCCGTAACCTCCGTTCACAGGATAAATCCCTCCTCTCAGTACCCTTCTCCACCACCGCCAACTCCAGGCTCCGCTCATTCTGCCTCGCCTCACCCTATGCTTGGAACAACCTTCCTGAACCCTTACGCCAAGCCCCCTCCCTGCCCGTCTCAAGTCTTTGCTTAAAGCCCACCTCTTCAATGCTGCATTCGGCACCTAACCCTTACCGTTCAGTGAATCCAGACTGCCCCAATTTGACTGCCCTATCGGACCGACCGTTCACTTGTCTATTAGATTGTAAGCTCTTTGAGCAGGGACTGTCTCTCTTTGTTAAATTGTACAGCGCTGCATAACCCTAGTAGCGCTCTAGAAATGTTAAGTAGTAGTAGTAGTAAGTGTTTTCCTAACCTTCAATGCCAAATCATTTTCAGCCATCTAAGAGGAGATGTGCTGAAAACAGAGTTCCAATTTCTTTTAGATTTTTCCCATGTTCTTCTCTACTAAAAGAAGCTGAATATCCTCAGTGTGCATCCAATAATGTATCCCTAGTGTTTGAGGCAAATCTGCCAGAGGCTGTAAAATACAGATTAAACAAAATGGATGATAGTGAAGAGATCTGAGGGACTCCAGGTCCACCACTTACCAGGCTGAAACTAAATTACTGGACTTCACTCGCATCATTCTTTTGTACAAAAAAACTTTTTTGAAACTACAATTGTACTGTCCTTGTAAAGCCAAAAGAAGCTAACCAGTTTGCCAGTGTAATGTGGACAGCTGTGCTAAATGTGGCTAATATAGTGAGTGAAACCAGCAACAAAAGGGAAAGGGAAATGGGACTTGATATACCGCCTTTCTGAGGTTTTTGCAACTACATTCATAATTACATAAGTACATAAGCACCGCATACTGGGAAAAGACCAAGGGTCCATCAAGCCCAGCATCCTGTCTCTGACAGTGGCCAATCCAGGCTTCAAGAACCCGGCAACCCCCCCCCCCCCCCCCCCAAATTAATAATGTTCAATGGACTTTTCCCTCAGGAATCTGTCCAAACCCCCTTTAAATTCACTACATTCTCCGGCAACGAGTTCCAGAGTCTAACTACACGCTGAGTAAAGAAAAACGTTTTCCTATTTGTTTTAAATCTACCATATTCTAGCTTCATCTTGTGTCCCCTGGTTTTGTTGTTGTTTGAAAGTGTAAACAAACGCTCTACTCCACTCATTATCTTGTAGACTTCTATCATATCACCCCTCAGCCGCCTTTCCTCCAAGCTGAAGAGCCCTAACCTTCTCAACCTTTCCTCATAGGGAAGTCGTTCCATTCCCTTTATCATTTTCGTCGCCCTTCTCTGCACCTTCTATAATTCCTTTATATCTTTTTTGAGATGCGGCGACCAGAACTGGACACAATACTCGAGATGCGGTCGCACCATGGAGCGATACAACGGCATTATAACATCGTCGTGTTTGTTTTCCATCCCTTTCCTAATAATACTCAACATTCTGTGTGCTTTCTTAGCCGCGGCAGCACACTGGGCAGACGTTTTTAACGTCTTATCAACGATGACTCCCAGATCCCTTTCTAGGTCCGTAACTCCTAACCTTGCATGACATAGCTGTAATTTGGGTTCCTCTTACCCACATGCATCACTTTGCACTTCTCAACATTGAACTTCATCTGCCATTTGGACGCCCAATTCCCCAGTCTCGCGAGGTCCTCCTGTAATCTTTCACACTACTCCTGCAACTTGACAACCCTGAATAATTTTGTGTCATTTGCAAATTTAATTACCTCGCTAGTTACTCCCATCTCTAGGTCATTTATAAATATGTTAAAAAGCAGCCGTCCCAACACAGACCCCTGCGGGACCCCACTAACTACCCTTCTCCACTGAGAATACTGACCATTCAACCCTACTCTTTGCTTCCTATCTTTCAACCAGCTCTTAATCCATAGTAATACCCCACCTCCGATCCCATGACTCTCCAGTTTCCTCAGGAGTCTTTCATGAGGCACTTTGTCAAATGCCTTTTGAAAATCCAGATACACAATATCCACCGGCTCCCCATTGTCCACGTTTGTTCACACCCTCAAAAAAATGCAGATTGGTGAGGCAAGACTTCCCTTCACTAAATCCGTGCTGACTTTGTCTCATCAGCCCATGTTTACATGGCGGTTTACATATATTCAGGTACTTATTTTGTACCAGGGGCAATGGAGGGTTAAGTGACTTGCCCAGAGACACAAGGAGCTGCAGTAGGAATTGAACTCAGTTCCCCAGGATCAAAGTCCACTGCACTAACCACTAGGCTACTCCTCCACCCCACTCCGCTCCAAAAGATCACCTGTGTCTATTTCTCAGCAAAAGCATCCACTACAGACGCTAACTGTGGCCACAATGAAAGCCATATTGAAATGAATCAAGGCAAATAATCATCCTGCTGGAGAAAACCACTTTTCTGAACTATCTTACTTTAAGTGGGCTGTGAGGGAGTCTATAGGATACTACCGCTTCTCCTTAAAGTACTCACTCACAGTTACAGAACTACCTTAAATCTCACACTCCCACCCAGCGGCAGGTGACACAGGGAAGGCAGAGCTGGGAGGCCGTAGCCCAAGAAATTAAAAAAAAACTCAGGGCACAGCTAGGTCAAGGAGGCCCAGAGGGAAGAATTGGAGCCTTACTGCCTATGTCTTCACCACCTACATGAGACTACATCCAGGTAGGCCAAGTTCATCTTAGAGCCTTGCAGAACTGTGTGTAAAACCTGACTGGCAGCCAGCTGGTGAATGGTATCTGGCAAAAGACAGAACTTTGTCTAGGTACCAGGCCCAAGATAAACTGAATATACTGTTGAGTTGGGGTTTTTTTTGAGAGACAATAGTGCACGCCGTGGCTCTGCCGAAGCAGACCACAGGAGGCACTTTGTGAGTCTAAGAACTGGCTGTGTTTATTTTCTTTCTACCAGTGAAGGAAGAACCTATGGCACATTAATAAATTAGTTTATGTTCATCATTAACCCGCTGTGTGACTCCGATTATCAGGGTTCTGGGCTCATCCTCGTCCACGTTCCCACATATTGCGGCAACAGTAAGATTGTGCTTCTCTGTAAAAGAAAACAATTCTTGGGCTCTGGGCCTTGTAGGAATACCACATGAAGTTGGGCTAAAGGGACTAGCTCTACCCTAGCTAGGGTCTGAAAGAAGTGAAGTTAGAAAAAGAAATCCTGCCTGTCCAGCACTTTTTCTTTTTTTACTTTATTTTCAAATTTTCCAATACATTTTCAGAAAATCAAGAAATTACAATAATAAGATACAATACATAAAGGAAAATAAAATACAATCATGCCAATAAGCCCACATCATGGAAAGAGAAATCGTATTACCAAATAATTCCAAAGAAAATAAATATTAAATCTACATCAAGGCACTAAATATCATATTTAAGCTCCAAAACAAATCCCAAAAGTATCATTTCTCATGTCCTTTAAGAAAAGAATCAAGCTGGATTGAATCCCCCAAAATATATTTCTTCCCTTGGTAAAACATTTACATGGATATTTAAGGGAAAAAGTTGCCCCCAGAGCCAACACCCTAGCTTTCAGAGCCAAAAAGGCCTTCCTTCTAAGCTGAGTTGCTCTGGAGACATATGGAAAGACATTAATTTTTGTATCACAGAAACTCTGGTCTTTCTTCCCAAAATATGCTTCCATAATCAGAGATTTATCTTTTTCATGAAGATAAGTTACAAGCAACGTGGATCTTGTATTTATAATATCTTGAGTATCTTCCAAAAATGCAGTTAGATCCAACTCAGATGTTACTAACTTATTTATCCTTTCTTGACCATTATAAAATTTCTTCTTATCTGGCAGATAATAACAGTTAAGTAGTGGAATGTTTTCTGCCGAAGGCAGACCCAGAATTTCCTTGAAGTACTTCTTCAAAAGGATTTCTGGAGAAAGCAAATAAAAAAAGGGAAAATTTTAAAAACGCAGGTTACATGCCCTTTTAGCATTTTCTATCAATTCTAATTGCTGAAATGGAAGCAGCTTTAAGAGTAGAGACCTGCGTTTCAACCCCAGAGACATGTTTTTCAAGAGACACCAAATTAATATCCACATTAACAAATTTATCTACAGTTTGCTGGGAAAATGTTATTGACTGAGAAAATAACAGATTTGAGCAACCCTTCTATATGTAAATTTAAGTTCCAATGATCTTTTAAAGAAATCTCCTGAACCAATCTTGGGGGATCTGACGCATCCTGAGAGTCTGCAAACTTTAAAACAGAAGGCAGTCATGAAAAGGACATACACTGAGTCTCTGCAGAATCTCTAGGCATCACCTCAAGTTGAATGGGAACAACCTGGGATCCCATGGCTGTCTGATTCGGTGGTAGGGGTGGAGTTCTTTCTGGAGAGCTCAATGAGATCTCTATAGCAGATAGAGACTGTACACCCTTGAACTCCAAGAGAACCAGTCATTACCAGATGTTTATCCATGGGAATGACTACTAAAGGTGTAGAAATCTTAACCTTTGCCTTTCGTTTCCCCATTTCAAATCAAGGAAGAAAACCAATGTAACTGAAATTTCTCAATAATCTTCAATGCTCCTCAGTGCTCCTAAGGGGCTTCCAAGGGGCAGGGCGTGTCCCTTAGGGCATGCTATGCAGCCACGCACCGCAAGGCAGTGGCTCCAAATAGCACAAAAGGCAAGCCCCAGCTGACATCACAGGGTGTCTCAGGCCGGCACCTGATGGAAATTGCCCCAGCTCTGTACCCCACTCCCTACCACCAGATGATACAGTTCTCAGCAAGTCTTCAGGTGAGCGCTCTCCAAAGCAGTTTCTCCTCCACAGACCCACCAAGGCAGTGGCTCCAAATAGCACAAAAGGCAAGCCCCAGCTGACGTCACAGGATGTCTCAGGCCAGCACCTGATGGAAATTACACCGGCTCTGTACCCCACACAATACTGCCAGATGACACAGTTCTCAGCAAGTCTCCAGGTAAGTGCCTTGCAAAGCAGCTTCTCCTCCACAAACCCACCAAGGCAGTGGCTCCAAATAGTGTAAATGGCAAGCCCCAGCTGACGTCACAGGGTGTCCCAGGCTAGCGCCTGATGGAAATTGCACTGGCTCTGTACCCAACACTCTACCACCAGATGATACAGTTCTCAGCAAGTCTCCAGGTGAGCACCCTCCAAAGCAGCTTCTCCTCCACAAAGCCACCAAGGCAGCGACTCCAAATAGCTTAAAAGGCAACCCCCGGATGATGTGACAGGGTATCCCAGGCCGGCACCTGATGGAAATTGCACCAGCTCTGTACCCCACGCTCTACCTCCAGATTACACAGTTCTCAGCAAGTCTCCAGGTAAGCACCCCCAAAGCAGCTTCTCCTCCCAGGATTTCTTTTTTGGTTTCTCCCACTTAGTGTGCACTGGGGCTGCAAGGAAAACATAGAATGGTTACTTCAGGCTTTAGCCAAAGAGCAGAGGCAATGGGAACAACAGGCTTCCCAGAGGTCTTTGGAGGCACTACAGACCTCCCTTGCTCAAATAACACGAGCACTACAGGCACTCAGGCTGCAGACCCATCCTCCGGTTCTGGTACTACCAAAGATGACATCAGAAGATGACCCAGACTATTTCTGGCTGGCTGGTTGGAAGTGTCATGGACTACTTATTTAAGAAACTTGATGACCAGCAACAGCCAAATTGCTTTCATGACATTAACCCCAACGGCACAACCACATATGTGGATGTTAAGACCACATTTCTGGAAAGGGCAAACTGTACCCAAGAAGCCTATCAACAATGATTCATAAAGGAAAGTCCCCAGAGTTTATTTTACAGGCTTAAGGAAGTGGCTTGGAGGTCTGGAGTGGAGATAGCAAGAGTGGTCCTCCTTGAACAGTTCCTTGATGGCCTAGCTCCGTCTACAAAACAGTGGGTGCAGCAACACTGTGCGTAACCAGAACCTGACCATTCCAAATACAAAGTGAGCTGTGGGTCCTGTAAGGTGAACTGGGGAACTGAGTTCGATTCCCACTTCAGGCACAGGCAGCTCCTTGTGACTCTGGGCAAGTCACTTAACCCTCCATTGCCCCAGGTACAAATAAGTACCTGTATATGTAAGCCGCATTGAGCCTGCCATGAGTGGGAAAGCGCGGGGTACAAATGTAACAAAAAAAAAAAGAGGGAAGGCACTGGCCAAGAATATCAAGAATCAGAGGCCACTGGGGGTGTGATAGAGACCCTCTTCACTAAAAACCCAGCGCCTTATGGTGACCCAGTCATAGGAACCAACTTCCCTACCTGTTTCAGATGAGGGAAGAAAAGATATATAGTACGGGACTTCAATGGGTTACGTGAAGAGGCTATGGATGTGAACTTGGTAAACCCACACTCTTGCAATTATGTGGAAACTTCCCACTGCTGGAAGCAGGAACTTTGTGCTGCAAGTCAAGTTGGACAGGAGCCCCGATCAGGCATTTATAGACTCCATTAGTGTGTGAAGATCCTCATGTGTAAAGGAACACTCTTCAAATGAACTATGAGCAGACACACCCAGATTATATATAGATTTCTAAAGTAGAGTGCCCACATTTGAGTACACAGGGCGGATGCACATGCAAATTAATGAGTTAACAAGGTGTCAATGATTAATTATTGACATTAACTGGCACAAATTTGGATTTGCTTGCGCATCTGCCTGACCACTATTCTGTAATACTGCGCACCTAAATTGTCTCATGCAGAACCCAAAAGGGGCATGGCCATGGGAAGGGCATGGACAGGTCAGAGCAATTCTTAAAATTTAGGTGCAGTGTTCTAGAATACTGGAGTTATATGCCCAACTAGTGTGCCAGGATTTACACCAGGCTTCAGCAGGTGTAAATCCTTGTGCCCAAAATTGGGCATAGGAATCCGAAGTAAGCACTATTCTATAAAGGGCGCTTAGCTTGAAGCACCCTTCATTTTTCACAATGTTTAAATTTGAGCACCATTTACTGAATCTGTCCCATAGTGATTTTGTCAGGTGCACATTATCCAACTGCTCAAGTCTGGATCAAAACCCTGGTAGGGCAAGCACAGTTGTAAGTGAGGGTTTTATCTTGGCTTCCCTACCCAGGTGTCCTGAGCTGGGATTTTCTGAAATTTGAGGCCATCTGGGCCCTGCTAACCACTGGCCCAGAGAAGGGGGAGCCTTTCCCTGAGACCTTCCCCTTAGAGGATTCAGATTTGTACATAGAAAACCCAAAACTGTCCAAACCCCACCAACTGCATCGCTTAGAAAAGCTGCACTGCCCTCCGAATTTAGGGGCTGCATTTCATGGGGACCCAAGCACAGGGGAAGATATACAGGACATCTCAGACCCCTTAGACAGCCTACCCAAGTAGAGTGGAGAGGAAAACCCAGAGAATTTCAAGAGGGCTCAGTTAGACGATGAGACTCTTAGAAGCATGAACCAAGGTACTAAAAGTAGATGGGAATCCAGTGGGTAATCAGGACCCCTTAAGACAGTGGTCTCCAACATGCAGACCCCAGGCCACATGTGGCCCCTGCAGTCCATTTTTGCAACCCTTATATCCAGCGACCCCCCCCCCCCCCCCCCACCACCACTGCAGGTAGAGAAAGGCCCCGTGAAGCTTTGCTGGGTTGCATACGTGGGCACATTGATTTGCATGCACACATATGTTTCTTTGAGTTTAATCCGATAATCTTTTCTGTGATCCTCTCGTTGTGTTCTTTTGTATTTATTTATTTCTTGAACAAAGCCTCTTTTCCTCTTATTTTTTCAGCTACTTGTTTGGAGAACCATATAGGCTTCCTGCTTCTCGTTTTTGTTTACTTTCCTCACAAAAAGATCAGTCGCCATATTTATAGCAGCCTTTAGCTTGGACCACAGTTTTTCCACATCTCCTACGCCTTCCCACGCCAACAGCTCCTTCTTCAGGTATTCCCCCATTTTATCAAAATCAGTACGTCTGAAATCCAGTACTTTGAGTTTTGTGTGTCCACACTCCGCCTTCACCCTTATATCAAACCATATCGTGTGATCATCACTATTACATAGGTGGGCACCCACCCGGATATTGGAAACACTTCCTCCATTTGTGAGCACTAGATCCAGCATTGACCCTTCCCTCGTGGGTTCCGTCACCATTTGTTTGAGCAAGGCACTTTGACAGGCATCCACAACCTCCCTACTTCTTTCCAATTTCGCAGTGTAACCAGGCGCCTCTCTTGTGCAGCCAGGGATAGAACAATCTCCTCTAACCACAGGCTCCCAGTACAATGAAGAAACAGATATCCACCAGTAACTTCAAACTCAAGGAATTTATTCCATGCAGGTTTCTAGTACACAGTTCCAACAGCAGCAGTCCATTCAATTCATCATCATAGTTCAATCACAAAGCAGCAGTTATACTTCTATTCTCTTCACCCTCATAATGAGCTCCATATTTTAGGGACTTCTCACACCCAAGGGATTCCCCCTGCAACAGCTTCACTAGTAAGGTCAATACTTTAGGGACTTTTTCTTACCCAAGGATTTTCAGCCTGCAAATACTTCCAAGACTTCAGTACTTTAGGGACCTCCCTGCCCAAGGGTTTTCAGCCTGCAACTGCCTCTCAGACTTCAGTACTTTAGGGACCTCCCTGCCCAAGGGTTTTCAGCCTGCCAATACTTCTCAGAATCCCTTCCTTGTTGCTCTCCCTGAACTGAACTCCTGAGACCCCTTCCCACCTGTCTAATCAATCCCTGGCTTCTGCCTTCACAACCAATCATTCTCCACTCATTAGCTTCTCTACACACCCATACCAGCTGTGTTGAGCATGAGCCTAATGAGGAGCTCCAGCACACAGGGTTTCCTAGCTCTCTTTCCCCCATACCAGCTGAGTTGAGCATTAGCCTAATGAGGAGCTCTTGCACACAGGGTTTCCTAGCTCTCTTTCCCCCTAGGGGCAGCCAATCTACACATCCTGTCAGCTTATTCCCTTGTCTTCCCCTATTGCAGCTAGAAGTCCAGTCTGGGTTCCTCATCTCACCCCCTGGCTCCTTGCCTGCAATGCATTCTGGGACTTGTAGTTCAGACTGAAACTGCCTTAACTCAACTATCCTGGATGTGACTTTATCAAAGCAGACAGGATGTTCCAATCCACATCAGACAAGATGAAATCTCCCATCAGTAGCACCTCCCCTTTCATACCAATCTTTTGAATATCTTCTATCCGATCCTTGTCTAACTTCTCCGTTTGCGCAGGAGGTCTGTAGATAACCCCCGTGTGGATACAGGTTTCGTCTTCTCTTTCCAGGATGATCCATAAAGCTTCTTCCTTTCCCCAGGTTCCCTGCATTTCAGCCGCTCTGATATTGTCTCTCACAAACAGAGCCACTCAGTGGCGTTCCTAGCCTGGATGGCACCTGGGGCGGATCGCCGATGTGCCCCCCCCAGGGTGCAGCACGCCCCCCCCCCCCACCTGCGAAATGACACCTTTCCCCCCCCCTCTGCCGAAATGACACCCCCCGGGTGCACGCTGCTGGGGGGGGTGCCATGGCGCGCGCCTGTGGGCTCCGACTTCGCTAACATCGCTCGTTCGCTGCAGCTGAGCTCCCTCTGCCCCGGAACAGGAAGTAACCTGTTCCAGGGCAGAGGGAGCTGCAGCGAACATGCGAAGTTAGCGAAGTCAGAGCCCACCGGCGCGCGCCGCGGCACCCCCCAGCGGCATGCACCCGGGGCGGACCGCCCCCACCGCCCCCTCCCCTTGGTACACCACTGGAGCCACTCCTCCACCCCTTTGGCCCTCTCTATCCTTCCTAAAAAGATTATAGCCCTGTACGGTCACATCCCGTTCATGGGAATCGTTGAACCACATCTCTGTAATAGCAACAATATCCAAGTTTTCTTCAAACATCAGGGCTTGCAAGTTTTGAACCTTTTTACTTAGACTACAAGCATTTGTGCACATAGCTTTCCATGTGCTTAGTGAGTTTAGGTGGTTTTCTATATTTACATGACCTTTCCCTCTGCCATCATGTTTATTCTGGGAGTGACTTTCTGAAATCCCTTGTTTCCTTTTGTCTAGAAACATACTGTCTGAATTTCTCCCCAAGGATCCTTATTCCCATCACCGAAAGATGTAGCCCATCATTACAGTACAGCCTGTTATTTTTCCACATATTACCCCACGCAGAGAAGGGCGACAAAGATGATTAAGGGGATGGGACGACTTTCCTATGAGGAAAGGCTAAAGCGGCTGGGGCTCTTCAACTTAGAGAAAAGGCGGCTGAGGGGTGATATGATAGAGGTATATAAAATAATGAGTGGAGTGGAACAGATAGATGTAGAGCCAGGGGCGTAGCCAGACAGCAGATTTTGGGTGGGCGTAGGCAAGAAGTGGGTGGGTAACAAGTGTTCTCCCCCTCGCCCCAAAAATATCTAAGCTGGTGGGAAAATGCTTCTCTCCACCTTGGCAGTCTGCGTGCGCTGAAACAGAGCATTCGCAGGTGCCAGTATCGTGGAGCACACCATTTTCATTACCATCAGGGGGAAGTCTTCAGCTGGTAAAGCTTGGAATCCCCATCAGCTACTGCTAAACATGTGCTACTGTTGGGTGGGCCTGAGCCCTAAGTGGGTGGGCCCCGGCCCACCCAGGCCCACCTGTGGCTACGCCACTGTGTGGAGCGTCTGTTTACGCTTTCCAAAAATACTGGGACAAGGGGGCATGTGATGAAGCTGGAGTGCAGTAAGTTTAAAACAAATAAGAGAAAATTTTTCTTTACTCAGCGCGTAATTCGACTCTGGAATTCGTTGCTGGAGAATGTGGTAATGGCGGTTAGCTTAGCAGAGTTTAAGAAAGGTTTGGACGGCTTCCTGAAGGACAGGGCCATAGAATGTTATTAAATGGACTTAGGGAAAAATCCACTATTCCTGGGACAAGCAGTACAAAATGCTTTGGCCAGTGGATCTTGTCAGGTGATTGTGACCTGGATTGGCCACTGCGGAGACAGGGTGCTGGGCTAGATGGACATTTGGTCTGTCCCAGTGTGGCGATGCTTTTGTCTTATGTCTCCTATGTAACTAAATCCTTCTTCTTTACACCAAGACTTAAGCCACTTATTGAACTCCACTGTTTTGTGTAGTCTTTCCTCTCCCTTCCCTCACATGGGAATTACTTCAGAAAAAGCCACAGTCCGAACCAAAGATTTCAGTCCCTCCCCAAGCTTCAGAACGTTCTCTGTGCTGTAAACTTGCTATTGTTGACTAGGTCATTTGTCCCCAGGTGAATTACAACATCAGTATTTGAAGCCTCGCTCTCTTCTCGATTCACTTTCAGTATTTGGTCAGTACATCTGGTAGCTGAAGATCCTGGAAGGCATTTAACTAGGTTGGAACCCTTGAACTGTGTTAATAAGTTAATGCCTCTGATAATGGAGTCTCCAAGCAGTAAGAGTTTTCTGCTTTTCACCAATCTGTCATTGTTTGGGGGGTGTTTTTTGGGTTCTGGTTCCACCACAGTACTTATTTATTTATTTATTGCATTTGTATCCCACATTTTCCCACCTCTTTGCAGGCTCAATGTGGCTTACAATACATTATGAATAGTGGAAATATTTAAGAAAGTAGATATTTAGTATTACAGAAGGATCTTGGGTAACATGATAATGATAAAACATAATAGTAGTATAACAAGCAAATATTGTAAGACAATTCTGAATATAAGTGTAGGAGTTCACATTTGTTGATCTTTGTGGTATGCCTTGTTAAAGAGATGGGTCTTCAGTAGTTTGCGGAAGTTAGTTCATAGATCGTTTTTAAGTTGTATGGCAGCGCGTTCCAGAATTGTGTGCTCAAGTAGGAAAAGGTTGACGCGTGCGTTAGTTTGTATTTTAGACCTTTACAGTTGGGGAAGTGAAGATTAAGGAATGTGCGGGATGATTTTTTGGCATTCCTGGGTGGTAAATCTATCAGGTCTGACATGTAGGCTGGGGCGTCTCCGTGAATGATTTTGTGAACTAGGGTGCATGTTTTGAACATGATGCGTTCTTTAAGTGGGAGCCAATGTAGCTTTTCACGTAGGGGTTTAGCACTTTCATATTTTGTTTTACCGAATATGAGTCTGGCTGCAGTGTTCTGAGCTGTCTGAAGTTTCTTGATTATTTGCTCTTTGCAGCCAGCGTAGAGTGCGTTGCAGTAGTCTAGGTGACTGAGTACCATTGATTGTACCAGGTTGCGGAAGACGGTCCTTGGGAAGAAAGGTCTTACTCTTTTTAATTTCCACATTGAGTGGAACATCTTCTTTGTTGTGTTTTTCGCGTGACTCTCAAGTGTTAGGTATCGATCAATGGTAACTCCAAGAATTTTTAGGGTGTCCAAAATTGGAAGATTCAGTTTTCAGCATCATATTGCAGTCTTATTTAACAGTTTCCTGTGTTTTACTATTATATTGGATTTTTCCTCCCAAAATACAAGATATTACATTTGTATGACACCCCCCCCCCCACCCGGTACATTCTTTTCCTTTTATATCCAGAGGTCTATTTAAGGATAAAAATATTTTTTTTCCTTTGGACTCATGTGGGATGGAGAGGGTTAATAGTAACAGAGAAAGAGAGTCTCATTTATGGTTTTTGTAACTGTTAACAAGTCAAAATAAAATATAAGGATATATTTTTTTTACAAAATATATCCTTGTACAATCAAGATTAGTATTTAAAATTACATTTTATTGTAAGCCACATTGAACTCAAACTTGTTTGGGATAATGTGGGATATAAATGTCACAAATAAATAAATAAATAAATAAATTTGTAAGCCTCAAATTTTTGGTGGCCCCTTGAGCTTTCTCATGTCCACGTTGTAGCCTTTTATATGGAAAAGCTTGGAGACCACTGACTTAGGGCAACTCCCCCATATTTTATAGTGGAAAACAACTTGCTCTATGGGGTGGCCAAGTGGACCCCTGAGGCAGAAGAGGTGAATCAACTGCTAATTCCTTATTTATTTATTTTTTTAATTTCACACAGTCCTGTTAGAGGGTCACTTTCTGGCCTGGTTTTTCTGGCCTGGTTTGTATAAATAGGGGTCGATAGTCAGGCAGCAGGAGGCAGCCCGCATAAGTGCCACGGTCGGCACTGACTCTGGATATTCAAATGCCGGTCCATTTCCAGTGACTGGCATTGAATATCTGGGATTTTTTTGGCTGGCGCTAACTTAACCAGCTAAGTGAATATTCAGCACTGGCCGGTTAAGTTAATAGCAGGCAAAGATAGGACTGCTATTTGTGCAGTCCAATTTGCCCACTAAACTTAGCTAGTCAGTGCTGGATAATGCTGACTGCGAATATTCAGTAAAGATAACCCGCTATCTCACATTGAATATTCGTAGATAGCTGGTTAAACACTAACCAACCAGGAACAGTTCCTGACCAGTTAAATAGCGCTAAATATCGGGGGGGGGGGGGGGGGGGGGATAGCATTTTACTGTTAATCTTGCCTGACCTGCTATTTATGCAGTCCTGCAAGGGTTCCATCTTTCCCTTTCCTGCCTATGTCCATCATCGATACCCCATTTGATAGAGTGACCATGGATTTCATAGGTCCACTTGAGTGAACCACATGCAGCAACAAGTATATCCTGGTCATCTTGGACTTTGCAGAAGTCATCACACTGCATTTCTTCAAAAAGGCGGTAAATAAATCCTAATAAATAAATAAATAATATGAAGGTCACCACAGTAGCAGATGCTACTCCTGCTTGGGAATTGCCAAGTCTTTTCCTGCTTGGGAATTGCCAGCTAGGGGATTACTTTTATGTCTTAAGTTATGAAGCTAGTGTGTGCCTTACTGAAAGTGAAAACCTTGTGACACCTGGGTACCATTCCACAGACAGATGGTCTTGTAGAACATTTTAACAAAACCCTCAAGTAAATGTTGAGAAAGTTTGTTGCCAAAGATGGGAAAAATGGGACACCCTGCTGCTGTACTTGCTGTTTGCCATCTGCAGAGGCCTCAGAGTTCAATGGGATTCTCTCCTTTTGAATTACTGTATGAACGGAGACCTAGAGGGATCCTGGGTATCATCTGAGAAACCTGGGATGAGAACCCTAGCCCAGAAAAGAACCTGGTAGATCATGTGCACAACATGCAGGAAAGACTAAAGAAAGCAGGGGAGGTTGCAAAACTTTGCTTGGAGAAAACTCAGGTAGGGCAAGCCTAAGCTTACAATCAGAAGGCCATCCAGAGAACCTTCCAGCAGGGGAACAGAGTTCTAGTACTTCAGCCCTCATCAGAGAGTAAACGGCTATGCAAGTGGCAAGGGCCTTATGAAATAGTGCAAAGTGGCACAACCAGACAAAAGAAATAAAGCAAAGATCTTTCACATCAATTTATTAAAGAAATTGATTACAATGACTATGGCACTGGTCCAGGAAGATGACTTCTAGCTGGAGGTCCCAATGGAGCCAGAATTGTTTCAAGTCCCATTTGGAGATCAACTATCAGACATACAGAAAGCTGACTTGGAACAGTTAGGGGCTCATTTTCAAAGCTCTTAGACTTACAAAGTTCTGTAGGTTACTATGGAACTTTGTAAGCCTAGTGCTTTGAAAATACACCTCTTAGTCTGCCAGAATGAGGACGTGTTTTTCCAGCACTCCAGGTGCGACCCATCTTGCATCCCAAGATATCATCACGGACCCCAGAGTTGTGGTCCAACAGCACCTATACATGGGCATAGTTTGACTGTTTCATTTGGGGGGGGGGGGGGGGCAAAGGATGGGGCGGAGCATATTAGCATATTCATTTGTATATATATTAATTTGTATATTTCTATCTATCTATATATATATGCAAATGAATATGCTAATATGGAGGAAGGAAGGAAGGGAGAAAGAGCTGGCTTTTTTGGGAATAACCATAATGAATATGTATGAAATATCTCATACATATACATTATGGTTATTCCCAAAAAAGCCAGTTCTTTCTCCCTTCCTTCTTCTTTTCTCCTTACCCAGCACTCCCTCTTCCTCTCCAGTAGTATTTTCCCACCCCCTTTCCCATACCATGCCAGTGTAGTCCTTAGAAATGCATAAGCTCTATATATAGATCCTTCAAGAGGTAGTGTGTCATGATTTAGGCTCTATACCCTTTCTGATGTTTTGATGCCACCTCAGTAAGGCCAACACACAATCTCTCCACTGTAAAACACTATACACAAACTTGTGCAAAAACCCACTCATAACCTTACCAAACCATAACAGCACTAATTCCAAGGACAGGATGAGCTACAACCTTATGCATGGAAAGGCAGCACTGTAATTACACCGGGTTCTAAAACACCAGTACACTAACTAATGAAAAAAAAAAAAAAAGGACTGCAAATACTACACACTAGCAGAATACTGTACCTTGATCACACATGACACAAGATATGACACAAGGAACTAGAAATAAAAAATAGGAAGGCAAAATACTGAACTGGAAAGTTACCTCAAGAAGTTAGATTCGGCAATACTAGAAAAATCGAAATTTACATGCAAAATATCACAGATGCAAATTTCCAAAAGTTGACATCTTCCTCAAAACATTTTCTGTGACACTTGGTCATCTTCCCATGAAGCCATCGTTGTTGTTTTTCAAGACCATCTGTTACCACCATATTGCTACATCTTCCTGAGGAGCCATTTTGTACTGTTTTTCACTAACACATCTGTGGCCAAATAATGTTACCCTGTCAGTTAGACCCCCACCCTTGTGGTTTTCTGTTTTTCTCTGCAGTGTTTCAACACTAAAGTTCAAGGCTGAGAAACAGGCCTATAAGTTTTTCTCTCATTTTGGAGTCTGAACCAAAGCTAGGCCTGGGACCCAATAATAATATTATTCATTTGTCAGCATTGAGCACAAGCTGATGTTCGAGCAACCAACTTGCAACTCAATCCAGACATGCCTGAAGTGCATAAATTATGGGAGAAGAAGGGTTAGTTGGATAAATGAGAAGAATATCATTTGTATAGAAACAGGCAGAAATACCAAAGGACTGAATGAGGGCTGCCAGGGGACTCGGGAACAGATTAAATAGCAATGGAGACAGAATTGATCCCTGGGGGGCACCACAGTGAAGTTCTCTCTTTTGAAAGACAGAAGTTGAAGTGATAACCTGAAAAGAATGGTTAGAAAGAAAGGAGGCGCTAGTGAGAGCAAATAAAATGGCTGCCTAACTGCTCATCTCCCGTTTGGGAACGAAGAATCCTGCTGACTGCTGTTTATCTGACACAAAATCCTACATCTATTTGGAGATATTTACATTTGTAACTATGCCACCAAAGCCTCCAAAGTCGGATAATAAACATTCACATTCCCGTTCCAAAAAAACTTTGACAAGATCCGACCAGTGCCATGGCCGCAGCAATGACGACGGAAGTTGATCCCTACAGCAAAGGTATACCTTGCATGTCTGAAAGGTGGGAGGGGAGAGGGAGAAATGCATTGCCCCCTACCCCCTATGCCCTCCCCCCCCAAATTGCAAGGCTTGCTATACCCAGAAAGAGAGCCTGTTATTAAACATTTCCCAGCACACCACTGGGTGTAGAGCCTAAATCATGACACACTACCTCTTGATGGATCTACATATGGTCTATCAGACAACTATGGATGTAAGCTCCACCCCTGGCCCCATCCATAACCCCGCCCCTTTAGCCTCCCCAAACAGTTGGGCCACCGACCGCCTATGCACAGGCTCTTCAAATTCTACAAAAGGCAAAGTTGAGATCCCCACTCTTTCATGATGGCTCCAAAATCTTAATTTTTCCAGACCTTAACAAGGTCACAGTGCAAAAAGGAGGAAGCAGTTTCTTCAGCAGAGAGAATGGCTGAAGTCCTTGGGAGCACAATTTTTCTTGTTATATCCAGGGAAATCCCTTCCTTTACATATTCTTAAGCAGACAACAGATTCAGAGGGCAGATGTAAAAATCAATGATATTGATTATACTCTTTACAATGTTTATGCTCCAAATAAAGACTGTCTTTTTTTCAGATCCTGGCTTTAGAAATTAATAACTCTCATAGCACAAATGTAATCTTAGGAATCCTAGATCCACATCTAGATAGGAAATCGAAATGCACATATCACCAGACGAAGTCAAATCAAGCTCTTCTTTCTTTAAAAGATACTCATGGTTTGGTTGATATCTGGAGGCTATTTCATCCAACAGGGAAGGATTTCACTTTCTTCTCCATTCCTCATCTCAGCTACACCAGAATTGATTATTTTTTATTTCAAAATCTCTTCTTCCTTTTGTTACTGAATCCTCTATTCTGGGTACTCATATCTCAGATCGCTCTGCCATTTCAGTGGAGGTAAGGGGTCTTTTTGGAGATTTGACGCCTCTCTGCTCCGGGAGAAGTCTTTCCTCTCTTTGTTAAAGCAACCCACTGCAGACTACTGTACAAATAATAACCTTGCTGATTATCCTATAAATATATGGTGGGATGCTTATAAAGCTACCATGCGTGGAGTAATAATCAATTGTACTGCAGGAATTGCAAAAAAAAAAGAAAAAAGAAAAAGAGAAATAGGAAATAGGAACAACAAACATACTCTGAAATGTCTATATGCAAATGCTAGGAGTCTAAGAAATAAGATGGGAGAGTTGGAATATATTGCACTAAATGAAAAATTGGACATAATGGGCATTACTGAGGCCTGGTGGAAGAAGGATAACCAGTGGGACACTGTCATACCGGGGTACAAAGTATATTGTAGTCAGGGCCAGTCTTAGCAAGTGCGGGGCCCTGTGCAGACCAATTTGGTGGGGCCCCATCCTAGCCCCTCCCACCCTAGCCCCGCCCCCACCATAGCTCCGCCCCACCCTAGCCCCACCCCATTGATAAGATTATTCCATTTTTAGAAAATTTTTTATTTATGAAATTTCAAATAAAGACAAATGAAGCTACACTTGTACAAAAAAACTGATTGAAATAATAAGCACAATGCTATCATGACCCCCCCCCCCCCAGAAATTCAGTTCAAGTCCACTACAATTAGTAGTTCCAATTCTCATAACAAAGGAGAATAAAAGAAAAATACTAAGAAAAGATCCAGTACTTTCAAATTCCCCTATTTTTTTAATTTAAAAAGGTTCCTTGGAAATGGATTTTATATGTGCTCTTTTCCTCTCCTAAGCTGAACATGCTTAGAGAAATGCCCCTCTTTCTTGAGGCTACAATGCTATTTGCTTTGGAAACTCAAATTCTCCTAAATACACATGATCTGGACAGCTTAGCAAGATAAGTACCTTTAGATGGACAATTTTCAGTCTGCCCACTTGGGATTCTTTAGGTTTTCAATAACTTTGGGCAAATTAACAGTAAAGTCTGACACTACTAGCCCTCTCCACTTGCCCCTGTCCCCACCCCTCACATACACACGCACCACTTTAGCTAACCTCTTGATCTTTTCCTGTCACTGAATTTTGACTTAATCACTGATGGGAGAATAATAGACTACTGCAATAGTATTTACCTTTAAAATGGCACAAAAGGGGTTTGAAACTTCCTTCTTCCTTATAAGAAAAGCTATCATCATACCTGGCTTACCTTTGAATGGCAGTGGCACAAACTTGCTCCAGCTCGAGCTCCACTTGACTGTCTTTATTTATTTTTAAGTCGCACTCACTCGCACACTGGCTCACCTCCGACCAGGCTCCAGGCAGCTTTCCTGCTCAGTGACTCCCATCCACCAAACAGGAAATACCTTATCAGAAGGCGGGACATTGAGCGGGAAGTGAAACGCTGGGGTGAGCCGTCGCTGCAACTCTCTGTCAGGAGCCGGGGCTGTCGCGCTGATGCTACAACTGTCTGTCGGGGCCATCGGTGCAACTGTCGGAGTCCGGGGAGGCGGGGGGCTGCTGACAGCGGGCTCAGCGGGGGATGGGCACCGTGCCGCAACGTGGCAGGAGTGGAGCAGTGGTGGCTGAGCGGGATCATGATGCGGTCATCCGAGCGAGGCAGAGTTGAGGCGAGCCCCTAAGCGCAGGGCCCTATGCGGCCGCCTCTGCCTAAGACCGGCCCTGATCGTAGTGATAGGCTGGACTGGATTGGTGGAGGGGTAGCATTGTATATTAATGAGAGCCTTGACTCAGGTAGATTACAAATTCAGCAGGACACAAATCACACCTTTGAATCATTGTGGGTTGAAATTCCATGTATAAAAGGGAAAAGGACGGTGATAGGAGTGTACTACCGTTCGCCTCGCCAGGATGAGCAGGTAGACGCAGAAATGATAAAAGAAATCAGAGACGTAAACAAAATGGGCAATGCGATAATAATGGGTGACTTCAATTATCCAAATATAGACTGTGTAAATGTAACATCGGGACATGCTAGAGAGGTACAATTCCTTGATGAAATCAAGGACAGCTTTATGGAGCAGCTGGTGCAGGAGCTGACGAGAGAAGGAAAAATTCTAGACTTGGTCCTTAGTGGAGCGCATGATCTAGTGAGGGACGCTTGATAACAGTGATCATAATATGATCAGTTTTGATATCAACCTTGAAGTAACTATACACAGGAAGTCAAATACATTAGCGTTTAACTTTAAAAAAGGAGATTATGATAGAATGAGAAGAACGGTTAAAAAAAAAAAAACTTAGAGGGGCAACTGAGCAGGTGAAAACTGTACAACAGGCGTGGAAGCTGTTCAAAAGTAACATCCTAGAGGCCCAGGCCAAACATATTCTGTGAATTACAAAAGAAAGACGGAAGTCCAAAAGACAGTCGGCGTGGTTGAAAAGTGAGGTGAAGGAAGCTATTAGGGCTAAAAGAAATGCCTTCAGAAAATGGAAGAAGGAACCATCTGAAAATAACAAGAAGCAGCATAAGGAGTGTCAAAACAAATGCAAGGCGCAGATAAAGAAGGCCAAGAGGGATTACGAAAAAAAGATAGCAGTAGAGGCAAAAAAACATATTAAAATTTTTTTCGGTATATTAAAAGCAGGAAACCGGCAAGAGAATCGGTTGGGCCGCTGGACGACCAAGGGGTAAAAGAGGCGATCAAGGATGACAAAGACGTAGTGGAGAGATTGAATGAATTCTTTGCTTCAGTCTTCATCGAGGAAGATTTGGGTGGGATACCGGTGTCGGAAATGGTATTTCAAGCGGACGAGTTGGAGAAACTTACTGAATTCACGGTAAACCTGGAGGACATAATGGGGCAGTTCAGCAAACTGAAGAGTAGCAAACCTCCTGAACCGGATGGTATGCATCCTAGAATACTGATAGAACTGAAAAATGAGCTTGCGGAGCTTCTGTTAGTGATATACAATTTATTCTTAAAATTGGGCGTGGTACCGGAAGATTGGAGGGTGGCCAATGTAACGCCGATTTTTTAAAAAGGTTCCAGGGGAGATCCTGGAAATTATAGACTGGTGAGTCTGACGTCGGTGCCGGGGAAAATGGTAGAGGCTATTATTAAAAACAAAATTACAGAGCACATCCAAGGACACGGATTAATGAGACAAAGAGGCAGATGCAGCAACCAAACGTAAAAAAATCTAAATCGTTAAAGTCCCTAACGATTTTAAAATAACGAAAAATGCACCAAAAAAAAAAGTCACACATGCTGGAATCGGTATTGAAACGTACAATGTATCAAAGAATCACAATACACATCGTTAATCGGCCCCCAAATCATGCGCAGAGCAGCCAAGCGTTATGTTAGCTGCTCTGCGCATGCCACAAACAGTCAAATCACAAGCACATGGCAAATTGAATTGACACATAAAAAAATAAAACTAAAAAAAGGATCGGGAGGGGGCAAGGGCGCTCATCAGGAGCGTCCTGTACGGACGGCCTTGCCCCCCCCCCCCGCCGCTGCTCCCCACTTTCCGCCGCTCCCCCCACCCCGAAAAAGCAAAATTGTAGCAGCCCCTGCCCCCCTCCCTTCCTCACTACTCTCAGCTCCGCCTCCCGACATCCTCCGTCTGTGCCCCGCCCCCTTTGGGGGTCGTCGCCGCCATTCCCCTTCTCCATCGGGCCCCCCTCCCTCTTACCGGGCCCGTGCAGCGCCTCTCTCCTCTGTCCGAAGGCGCTGCACAGGCAAGAAGAACGCTGAATCAGCTGATGCCTGCCTTCGCGATGGCGCGTCTTTCTCCTGCTGCGCCCGCCCCTGTCTGACGTCAGTGTTACTGACGTCAGACAGGGGCGGGCCCAGGAGGAGAAAGACGCTCTATCGCGAAGGCAGGCATCAGCTGATTCAGCGTTCTTCTTGCCCGTGCAGCGCCTTCGGACAGAGGAGAGAGGCGCTGCACGGGCCCGGTAAGAGGGAGGGGGGCCCGATGGAGAAGGGGAATGGCGGCGACGACCCCCAAAGGGGGCGGGGCACAGACGGAGGATGTCGGGAGGCGGAGCTGAGAGTAGTGAGGAAGGGAGGGGGGCAGGGGCTGCTACAATTTTGCTTTTTCGGGGTGGGGGGAGCGGCGGAAAGTGGGGAGCAGCGGCGGGGGGGGGGGGGCAAGGCCGTCCGTACAGGACGCTCCTGATGAGCGCCCTTGCCCCCTCCCGATCCTTTTTTTAGTTTTATTTTTTTATGTGTTTTCTGAGGTCCTTTGGACCAATCACAGCGCTTTTAGCTCTGCTAATGCGCTGGGATTGGCTCAAAGTTTGTTTATTTTTTCACTTAACACTTTTTCCTGGCACAGAGCTGTCCTAACGAGAGGTCCAGACCTCTCGTTAGTTTTCCTGCCTTTTTCCTGCGTAAAGGCAATCGGAAAAGGTTAGTGCATGTCGTTTCAATGGGGTTTTCACACTAATTGCTCATCTCCATTCCGTTTTCGTTAGCTGCTACTGTCGTCGGAAAATAGGCTTAAGTGCATGGAAAGGATCGGAAATTCTTCCCCGAGGGCTCATTTAACGATGAAAAACGTTTAGTGCATCTGCCTCAAAGTCAGCACGGCTTTAGTGTGGGGAAATCTTGCCTGACCAATTTACTTCAACTCTTTGAAGGAGTAAACAAACATGTGGACAAAGGGAGCCGGTTGATAATGAGGCTCATTTTCAAAGCACTTAGCCTCCCAAAGTTCCATAGAAACCTATGGAACTTAGCCTCCCAAAGTGCTTTGAAAATATGCCTCATTGTGTATCTGGATTTTCAAAAGGCGTTTGATAAGGTACCTCATTAAAGGCTACAGAGGAAATTGGAGGGTCATGGGATAGGAGGAAATGTCCTACTGTGGATTAAAAACTGGTTGAAGGATAGGAAACAGAGAGTGGGGTTAAATGGGCAGTATTCACAATGGAGTAGGGTAGTTAGTGGGGTTCCTCAGGGGTCAGTGCTAGGACCGCTGCTTTTTAATATATTTATAAATGATTTAGAGATGGGAGTAACCAGCGAGGTAATTAAATTTGCTGATGTCACAAAGTTATTCAAAGTCGTTAACTCACGAGAGGATTGTGAAAAATTACAGAAGGACCTTACGAGACTGGGAGACTGGGCGGCTAAATGGCAGATGACATTTAATGTGAACAAGTGCAAGGTGATGCATGTGGGAAAAAAGAACCTGAATTATAGCTACGTCATGCAAGGTTCCACGTTAGGAGTTACGGACCAAGAAAGGGATCTGGGTGTCGTCGTCGATAATACACTGAAACCTTCTGCTCAGTATGCTGCTGCGGCTAGGAAAGCAAATAGAATGTTGGGTATTATTAGGAAAGGTATGGAGAACAGATGTGAGGATGTTATAATGCTGTTGTATCGCTCCATGATGTGACCGCACCTCGAGTATTGTGTTCAATTCTGGTCGCCGCATCTCAAGAAAGATATAGTAGAATTGGAAAAGGTGCAGCGAAGGGCAACAAAAATGATAGCGGGGATGGGACGACTTCCCTATGAAGAAAGACTAAAGAGGCTAGGGCTTTTCAGCTTGGAAAAGAGACGGCTGAGGGGAGACATGATAGAGGAATATAAAATAATGAGTGGAGTGGAACAGGTGGATGTGAAGCGTCTGTTCACGCTTTCCAAAAATACTAGGACTAGGGGGCATGAGATAAAACTACAGTGTAGTAAATTTAAAACAAATAGGAGAAACTTTTTCTTCACCCAACACGTAATTAAACTCTGGAATTCGTTGCCGGAGAACGTAGTGAAGTCGGTTGGCTTGGCAGAGTTTAAGGGGTGGTTGGACGGTTTCCTAAGGGACAAGTCCATAGACCGCTACTAGGACTTGGGAAAAATCCACAATTTCGGGAATAACTTGTATAAAATGTTTGTACGTTTGGGTAGCTTGCCAGGTGCCCTTGACCTGGATTGGCCACTGTCAGGGACAGGATGCTGGGCTCGATGGACCTTTGGTCTTTTCCCAGTATGGCATTACTTATGTACTTCTGTACTTATGTAGACGACCTTGAGCAGAGTATCAGACCTCTAGAAAATGATTACTTGCAGTCACAAGATAATAAAGTCTATCAAGAGTTGCTTAAAGCTAAGTACAATTTGGAGTGTCAAGATGGCGGCCTGAACTCTGCTACGAGGAGACCAAGAATGCTGTGATTATTTTCCCCCCAAAATATGCCGCATACGAAAAGAAAGGGGCTGGCAAAAATCCAATTGCCGATGATGGTTACATCCTCCCCTATTCAGCAAACTTTGGATCGCTTCGTACAGAACTTACCAGCTGAAACCAGGACGGCGAGCCCAATGCAGAGTGTTGGCGAAGGAGCGTCAGCGAAGGAGTGTCGGCGCTTTCGGGGCTAGAGGCTTCGCTCACGCTGCCGGAACTACACCCTCCCCCTTGTCCCGCTACTACCAGAGGTGATGCATTTCAATCTGGTGCGGAAGGCGCTACAGGACGACTCGTGTTTGGCAAGTCACCCCTTGAAGGTATCGGGGAAGTCCTTCAGTCCGTAAAATCGCAAGGGGAGATAACTCTAATGGCTGTCTGGAAAGCCGTCCAGGATTTGACTGCAATGGTGATGAAATCTTCAAATGAGACGCATTTAATTGTGAGTAAAATTGAAAATATAGATTCCTCTTTAGAACAAGTTAAAGTAGACTTGACTAATCAAGCTCAACAAACGAAAGCTGAAGTAAGTGGAACAAAAACATCAGTAGGAGGTTTGATGGAAGATAAGTTGAAAATCCACCATAAGATTGAACAAATGGAGAACTATAATAGGAGGTTAAATCTCAGACTTTTGAATTTTCCGATCTCGATTATGATAAATGCAACTGATTTATTTAAAAATTACCTCCAAGAAATTTTACAGATCCTATCTTCAAGTTTGCCACCTTCTAATAAGATTTATTATTTACCTCAAAAAAGGGATCAACAGGAAGTTTCAGTTCTACACGCCCAAGCTGAAGTTCAGGAAAATCAGAATTTAACTGCTTTTTTGGAAGACTCTAATTTTGAGATTATTAACCGTGGGACTTTGATGGTGCAATTTGTATTTGAACAAGATTTAAATCAAATATTGAAATTATATTTTAAAAATTCCACGAAATTATTTCATTGTCAAAAAATTTGGATATTCCCAGATGTCGCAAAGTTAACACAGGAGCAGCGGAAAAAAAGTTTGTCTTTTCGAAATGAAGCAAAGGCTATTGGTGCCACATTTATGTTAGCTTATCCTTGTAAATGCAGAATAACATATCAAGGGAATAAGTATATCTTTTTTGAACCTTTTCAGTTTGCAGACTTTCCTGGACATGAAAAAGCTAGATAGTGGTTCTAGAGAAACATCTTAGTTAATCAAATATTGGTAAGAGGTTAAGCTGAATTATTTAATTATTGTGATATAATGATCTCCTTTTACTTTCTACACGCCCTCTCAAATAGAGGTCTAAGGAAGAGTGTAAAATTCAGGATCAGACTGTTTTGACTCTGAAAATGTATAATTTGTTTCTTATATATTTTTTCTCTCTCTGTATTTCTGGAACAAGTGTGTTAACTTGTAAAAATTGAAAATTAATAAAGAAATTAAAAAAAAAAGCTAAATACAATTTTAAGTAAAGAGGCAGTCTCATCTATCTTTCTACAAAAATCCTTTTATTATACAGAACCCAATAAAGGAGGACATATGCTTGCACAATATCTTAAAACTAAGGCAAACCGTTCCAAGATTTCTTGTATCACAGATGCAGGCAGTGTAACACACTATACTGACTTGGAGATTGCCCAGCAGTTTTTGAAAAATTTTCAGCAACTATATAATTCTGAAATAACTCCTTCTGACTCACTTTTCCAGACTTTTTTAAATAACCTTGCTCACCCTTCACTCTCCCCTGAGGAAAGAGCTTCTCTTGATGCAAATATTACATTGTCAGAAATTCTAACTGCTATTAAAGATTTGCCCAAGAACAAATCCCCGGGCAATGATGGTTTTACCGTTGAATTCTATACTGCCTTGGCATCAGATCTTAGTCCCATACTCCTAACATTGTATGAGCACATGATTCAACATAATGGGTTCTTTTTTGGAGTCAAAAATTGTAGTTATTCCTAAGCCAGGGAGAGAGCATGACAATGTTTCGAACTATCGCCCTCTCTCTCTTATAAATGTGGATAATAAGATCTACGCCAAAGAGTTAGCGAACCATTTACAAAAAGTTTTACCTTCTCTTATACATCGAGATCAGAATGGATTTATAACTGGAAGATTACCTTCTGATAACTCTAGATTATTTTGGAATATACTGGCACACTCTATTGACAATGCTTCTCCATTAATTGCCTTATCCTTAGATGCTGAAAAAGCATTTGACCGCATTGAATGGGCCTATCTCTTTAAAACTCTCTCCTAGTTCGGCTTTAATGATCCCTTTATAAACATGATTAGTTTGCTTTACGCCTCTCCCCAAGCATTTGTCTATGTTAATGGCATTTCTTCATCGAAATTCACCCTAAAAAGGGTAACTAAGCAAGGTTGCCCCCTCTCTCCATTATTGTTTAATTTAGCTCTAGAGCCCCTCGCAATCTCCATACAGGCCAATCATAATATATCAGATGTTAAGTTACGCGATGTATCATTCAAGTTATCCATCTACGCAGACGACAGCTTAATGTATGTAACCACTGATTCTATTCCTCATATACTTAGCAGCATTAATACATTTTCCAGTATCTCAGGTTATAAAGTTAACTGGTCAAAGTCTGCTGTTATGCCACTTTCTAAGTTTGTACTGAGATCCAGTGTTACTCAGTACCCATTTACTTGGGAACCCAACAGCTTAAAATACCTAGGCATAAAGTATAGCACCACTCTGGAGGATACTTTAAAAATGAATGAATCTAAAATCCTACAAATCGCAAATGATTTACTAACTTCATGGACCAAATTGTTCTTGTCTTGGTGGGGTAAAATTGAAGCTATAAAAATGGTGCTAGCACTGAAACTTAACTATATTTTCAGTATGGTTCCCATCCTATTTAAAAGTGTACCTTACAAAAGGCTAAATAGTAACTTACAGGCTTATTTTCGAAAGAGATTGCCGGCGATCTTCCGACACAAATCGGGAGATCGCCGGCGATCCCCTGAAACCGGCCAAATCGGTATAATTGAAAGCCGATTTTGGCCGGCTTCAACTGCTTTCCGTCACAGAGCCGGCGAAATTTCAAGGGGGTGTGTCGGTAAGGTAGTGAAGGCGGGATGGGGCGGGACAGGGGCATGCTCATGAGATGGCCGGCTTCGCCCGATAATGGAAAAAAAATGCCAGGCTTGACGAACATTTCGCCGGCTTTACTTGGTCCCTTTTTTTTCACGACCAAGCTTCAAAAAGGAGCCCCAACTGACCAAATGACCACCGGAGGGAATCGGGGATGACCTCCCCTTACTCCCCCAGTGGTCACCAATCCCCTACCACCCCCCCAAAAAAATCAAAGTGCTCATCAGGGACGTCCTAAATCAAAACTATTTTTGCTTGGCTTTTTCAGTAATACCAGCGGGATTTGAACTGGCCACCTCTGGATTACAAGACCCATGCTCTAACCACTTGGCCACAGCTCCACTTACTTGAATGTCCCTCCCTTTTGATTATGCCCCTTCAGGTCTCTCTCAGCCAATCACAGACAGGGGTCTCTCTTAGCTAATCACAGCGCATTTCAGTTGCTGTGATATCATTGCTCACATACAGAGCTACTCCTCCACCTTTACAAACATCGCTATCCTTCCTAAAAAGATTATAGCCTGGTATGTTTGCTTCCCAGTCAAGGGAACCATTGAGCCATGTCTCCATGACTGCAGCTATGTCTAAGTCTGAAGCTTGAAGGTCTTGAAGGTCATGAACTTTATAGCTTAGACTGCGAGCATTTGTACTAATATCTAAATTTCTATGGAAATCTTCGGTGCCTTGGATCTCCCTTAAAAAACTTCAGCTTCCCAAAAGCCTTGGGGATTTAAACGTACCAGATTTTAAGCTTTACCATTTGGCCTTTCAGGTGTCTCAGGCTAAACAATGATATTCATCTCTCTCAGATGATACCCTCAGATGGGTAATCTTTGAAAGAGAATAAATATTTCCTCTACCATTGAATCTACTTCCAACCATGAATAGATTCTGCTATTCTCCACATCATCTGGTGATAAAAAATTCAGCACAATCAATAAATTCTGTGTGTTCTCTCTTAAAGTTTAAATGGTCAAACTCTGTTGATATTTCTATTTGGTATAACTCTACTTTTCCGCTCAAAGTTTCTCTTAATCTTTGCAAAATATGGCATTTTGCCAATATTTTGTCACCAATTCATTTGCTGTCAGGTGTTAATGTTACCCCTTTTCAGGATTTTTGAGCTTGCCACAACATTCCTCAATCACATAGAACTTTTTGGGAAAATCTGACTCAGATCATTGAGCGTCTCTAACCTACATCATCAGACCATCAATCTACAATCTCAAGTTTCAGCAGTCTATGTCAATCTCTCATGAATCCAAAGTCTGCATCTATATTGCATAAACTCATGCAATCAAAGTAGGGTATACACAAAAAGTAGCACACATGAGTTGTCTTGTTGGGCAGACTGGATGGACCGTGCAGTCTTTTTCTGCCGTCATCTACTATGTTACCATCCACCTTATAATCGAAAGAGAAAAACGCCTAGATTTCGACCCAAATCGGGAGATAGACGTTTATCTCACAAAAACGAATAAATCGGTATAATCGAAAGCCGATTTTGGACGTTTTCAACTGCACTCCGTCGCAGATGCGGACAAAGTTGATGGGGGCGTGTCAGAGGTGTGGCGAAGGTGGAACTGGGGCGTGGTTATCGGCCGAGGAGAGATGTACGCGTTAGGGCGATAATCGAAAAAATAAAGGCGTTTTTAGCGAACATTTAGGACACTTTTGTTGGACCCTTTTTTCACACGAACAGGTCCCAAAAAAGTGCTCTAAATGACCAGATGACCATCGGAGGGAATCGGGGATGACCTCCCCTGACTCCCCCAGTGGTCACTAACCCCCTCCCACCACAAAAAAATGATGTTTCACAACTTTTTATTTTCACCATCAAATGTCATACCCACCTCCCTGGCAGCAGTATGCAGGTCCCTGGAGCAGTTGTTAGGGGGTGCAGTGGACTTCAGGCAGGTGGACCCAGGCCCATCCCCCCTACCTGTTACAATTGTGCTGCTTAATGCTTATTAGTCGTCCAACCCCCCCCCCCCCCCAAACCCACTGTACCCACATGTAGGTGCCCCCCTTCACCCCTTAGGGCTATAATAATGGTGTAGACTTGTGGGCAGTGGGTTTTGAGGGGGATTTGGGGGGCTCAACACACAAGGGAAGGGTGCTATGCACCTGGGAGCTCTTTTACCTTTTTTTTTGTTTTTGTAAAAGTGCCCCCTAGGGTGCCCAGTTGGTGTCCTGGCATGTGAGGGGGACCAGTGCACTACGAATCCTGGCCCCTCCCACGAACAAATGCCTTGGATTTATTCGTTTTTGAGCTGGGCGCTTTCATTTTCCATTATCGCTGAAAAACAAAAACGCCCAGCTCACAAATTGTCGAATAAAACATGGACGTCTATTTTTTGCGAAAATACGGTTCGGTCCGCCCCTTCACGAATCCGTTCTTGGAGATAAACGCCCATGGAGATAGACGTTTTCGTTCGATTATGCCCCTCTATGTATGCAATCGTCAAAACCTAACATATGTTCTGACCTTACTTCTGCATGGGAAAATGAGTTAAATGTCTTGCTGTCCAGCGAGGAGTGGGATCTTTTACAAAAACTATGCGTTCCTCCTTTTCAGCTGCCCTTCTACAGTCTACCTATTACATTGTTCATAAATCCTACTGGACGCATGTAAAGCTTGCTAAAGTAAAAAGAAGTGCATCAAATCTATGCTGGTCATGTCAGTCTGAAGTGGGTTCACTAGATCACTTGCTTTTTTCCTGTTGTAACCTCCAGTCATACTGGCATTCGGTTTGGGACACCACTCAGAAAATATTTACAATTCAAGATACTCTGTCCTTTAAAATACTAATCCTTAAGGCTTCAACGCCTGGCCTGTTAATTCTTCAAAAATATGTTAAATTGTTTAATGATTTCTCTTGCTCTCCATCTGATTGCATTGCATTGGAAAAATAATCAGCTTGTTTCTTTTCATGAATGGTGGAACTTGCTATGTTCGTATAGGCGATATGAGGAAATAGCTGCCATAAGATTTGGTCACATTTCGTCTTTTTATAAAACATGGTCTCTGCTAGACAGCTATGTAACCTTGTAAAAGGAATTCAACTCCCTAAATGTATGTTGCATGTACTGTTCTGTTTTACTTTTACCAGCCCACTGTCACATTTTTTTAAGTTAATTAATTAATTAATATTTATTGTTTTCTTTACTTCATTCCACTAATATACGCTGTTGTATGTTTCTATACGCATTGTATTGTTTTTAAATAATAAATAAAGTAAAAAAAAAAAAAGAAAGGAGGTGAACCAGGAAAGAACTTCATTGGAAATGCCCAGAGTTGACAGATACGAGAGTAGTAGAGAGTGGGTGATAAGGTCAAATGCCGCAGAAAGTCTGAGAGATACTGCCAGAACAAGTTTGTGTTGATCAAAGTGGGAATGAAGTTCACTGAGTAAGGATGTTAAGACAGTTTCTGTGCTGAAATGAGGTCTGAATCCGGATTGACATGGATGAAGGGCACGCACTTTTTTGGAAAAATCGGAAAGCTGGTAAAGCACATTTTTGAGTACTTTTGACATATATGAGAGGTTGGAAACAAGGCGATCATGATTAGGTAGAGAGGGATCTAAGTTTTTTTATTTTTTCAATAGCAGACTTACAGAAATTTGGAAATTGACCAGTGGTTATACTGAGATTTATTACCACTAAGAGAATTTCCCATTCTCTTAGTGGTAATAAATCTCAGTATAACCACTGGTCAATTTCCAAATTTCTGTAAGTCTGCTATTGAAAAAATAAAAAAACTTAGATCCCTCTCTACCTAATCATGATCGCCTTGTTTCCAACTTGGGTAGTTTTAACCAGGAAGATATGAAACATCAGAGGAATAGATGGGTCACAGTAGGTTCTGGTAGACTAAGATCTGAGACACAGAGACAATTACCCTCCCAAGTTTTGCCCCTGTCAAATTCTTTTGCAGCGTTGCATCATTAGGATGGTGAAAAAAGAAGTACTGTGGTGAAACCAGAGGCAACGAAAGTAGCACAACCCAAGAAACATCCCCCAAATAATGACAGAATGGTGAAAAGCAGAAAATTCTTACTACTTGGAGACTCCATTATCAGAGGCATTAACTTAAGAACACAGTTCAAGAGTTCCAACCTAGTGAAATGCCTTCCAGGATCTTCAGTTACCAGATGTACTGACCAAATACTGAAAGTGATCCGAGAAGAGAGGAGGCTTCAAATACTGATGCTGTAATTCACCTGGGGACAAATGACCTAGTCAACAATAGCAAGTTTACAGCACAGAGAGCGTTCTGAAGCTTGAGGAGGGATTGAAATCTTTGGTTCGGACTGTGGCTTTTTCTGAAGTAATTCCCACGTGGGGGAAGGAAGAGGAAAGACTACACAAAACAGTGGAGTTCAATAAGTGGCTTAAGTCTTGGTGTAAAGAAGAAGGATTTAGTTACATAGGAGCATGGGGTAATATGTGGAAAAATAACAGGCTGTACTGTAATGATGGGCTACATCTTTCGGTGATAGGAAAAAGGATCCTTAGAGAGAAATTCAGACAGTATGTTTCTAGACAAAAGGAAACAAGGGATTTCAGAAAGTCATCCCCCAGAATAAACATGATGGCAGAGGGAAAGGTCATGTAAATATAGAAAACCACCTAAACTCACTAAGCACATGGAAAGCTATGTGCACAAATGCTCGTAGTCTAAGTATAAAGGTTCAAGACTTGCAAGCCCTGATGTTTGAAGAAAACTTGGATATTGTTGCTATTACAGAGATGTGGTTCAACGATTCCCATGAATGGGATGTGATCGTACAGGACTATAATCTTTTTAGGAAGGATAGAGAGGGCCAAAGGGGTGGAGGAGTGGCTCTGTATGTGAGAGATAATATCAGAGCGGCTGAAATGCAGGGAACCTGGAGAAAGAAAGAAACTTTATGGATTGTCCTGGAAAGAGAAGACGGAACCTGTATCCACACGGGGGTTATCTACAGACCTCCTGCGCAAACTGAGAAGTTAGACAAGGATCTGATTGAAGATATTCAAAAGATTGGTATGAAAGGGGAGGTGCTACTGATGGGAGATTTCAACTTGTGTGATGTGGATTGGAATATCCCGTCTGCGGAATTGGAAAGAAGTAGGGAGATTGTGGATGCCTGTTAAAGTGCCTTGCTCAGACAAATGGTGACGGAACCCACAAGCACATAAGCACTGCCATGCTGGGAAAAGACCAAAGGTCCATCAAGCCCGGCACTCTCCGACACCGGCCAATCCAGGCCCCAAGAACCTGGCAAAACCCCAAAATTTAATAATGATCAATGGACTTTTCCTTCAGGAATCTGTCCAGACCCCCTTTAAACTCAGCAAGGTCAGCTGCCATCACTACCTTCTCTGGCAACTACGCGCTGAATAAAGAAAAACTTTGTCCGATTTGTTTTAAAAGGAAAGGTTGATGCTGGATCCAGTGCTCACGAATGGAGGAAGTGTTTCCAATATCCGGGTGGGTGCCCACCTATGTAATATTGATGATCACACGATATGGTTTGATATAAGGGCGAAGGCAGAGTATGGACACACAAAACTCAAAGTACTGGATTTCAGACGTACTGATTTTGATAAAATGGGGGAATACCTTAAGAAGGAGCTGTGGTGAGGGAAGGCGTAGGAGATGTGGAAAAACTGTGGTCCAAGCTAAAGGCTGCTATAAATATGGCGACTGATCTTTTTGTGAGGAAAGTAAACAAAAACAAGAGAAGCAGGAATCCTATATGGTTCTCCAAACAAGTAGCTGAAAAATTAAGAGCAAAAGAGACTTTGTTAAATAAATACAAAAGAATGCAACGAGAGGATAACAGAAAAGATTATCGGATTAAACTCAAAGAAGCGAAGAGGGAAATACGACTAGCGGAAGAAAAAAATGGCTAAAGATGTAAAGAGAGGTGACAAGACCTTTTTCAGATATATTGGAGAAAGGAGAAGAAATAGGAATGGAATTGCGAGACTGAAAGATAATGAGAATGATTATGTGGAGAGTGATGAAGATAAAGCGAACGTGCTAAACAATTATTTCTCGTCGGTGTTCATGGAGGAAAATCCTGGAGAAGGACCGTGGTCGGCTGCCGAGGGAATATCTGGGAATGGAGTGGATACTGCACCGTTTACGGAAGAAAGAGTTTATAAACAGCTGGAGAATCTGAAGGTGGGGCTGGATGGGATACGTCCCAGGATACTGAAGGAGCTCAGAGAGGTCCTGGCGGGACCTCTTAAAGATTTATTTAATAGATCTTTAGAAATGGGAGAGGTTCCGCTAGATTGGAGACAAGCGGATGTGGTCCCTCTTCACAAAAGTGGAGACAGAGAAGAAGTGGAAAACTACAGACCAGGAAGTCTCATGTCGGTGGTAAGAAAAATAATGGAGTCGCTGCTGAAAGAAAGGATAGTTAACTTTCTAGAAACTGACGGGTTACAGGACCTGAGGCAACATGGCTTTACCAAAGGAAATCCTGCCAAACGAATCTTATTGACTTCTTTGACTGGGTGACCAAAGAACTGGATGAAGGACGTGTGCTAGATGTAATCTACTTGGACTTCAGCAAAGCCTTTGATATGGTCCCCCACAGAAGACTCATGAATAAGCTGAAAGGGTTGAACTTAGAACCAACAGCGGTGAACTGGATAAGAAACTGGTTTCTCACCACAGAGTTGCAAGTGCCTTTAATTTTGTGTCAGTGACTTGTGCTCTTGCACAACTCAAGTGATAGAAGACCCGCCCTGAGATAAGTAAACTGTTTAATATACGGGAACAAACAGTATAATTCACAATTTGAGATATGTGAACATATGAGAATTATAATTTTGCTATGGAGGTAGGTTTTGCTCACACCTTTTTCAGTAGTAGCTCAAGGTGAGTTACATTCAGGTACACTGGATATGTCTCTGTCCCAGGAGGGCTCACAATCTAAGTTTGTACCTGAGGCAATGGAGGATTAAGTGACTTGCAGGTAGGCAGGGTGTTGGTGCAGTGATGTGTAATGTAGCATATCTCTATGAGACAAGCCACACGGAGGAATATGCAAAACTGAGCACCAATATCACAGCAATCAGAAAAATGTATTTAAAAAAGTGATTCAAAACAGTTAAAATTTAATGCCAAGAAGTGTAGAGTGATGCACTTGGGGTGCAGAAACCCAAAAGAGAGATACCGGATAGGAGTTGAGATTAGTAAGCTCAACTCAGAAGAGAGACCTTGGGGTGTTGGTGTCTGAGGATCTAAAGGTGAAGAAACAATGCAACAAGGCAACGGCCATGGCCAGAAGGATGCTAGGCTGCATAGAGAGGGGCATAACCAGCAGAAGAAAGGAGGAGTTGATGCCCCTCTGCAAGTCGTTGGTGAAGCCCCACTTGTATTGTGTTCAGTTTTGGAGGCCGTATCTTGCTAAAGATGTGAAAAGACTGGAAATGGTGCAAAGAAAAGCTACAAAAATGGTATGGGATTTGCGTTGCAAACCCTACGAGCAGAGACTTGCTGACCTGAACATGTATACCTTGGAGGAAAGGAGAAACAGGGGTGACATGATACAGACATTCAAATTTTGAAAGGTATTAATCTGCAAATTAACCTTTTCCGGAGACGGGAAGGCAGTAGAACTAGAGAACATGAATTGAGGTTGAAGGGGGGCAGACTCAGGACTAATGTCAGGAAGTATTTTTTCATGGAGAGGGTGGTGGATATGTGGAATGCCCTCCCGCAGGAGGTGGTGGAGATGAAAACGGTAATGGAATTCAAACATGCGTGGGATAAACACAAAGGAATCCTGTTTAGAAGGAATGGTTCCACGGAATCTTGGCGGAGATTGGGTGGCGACGCCGGTAATTGGGAAACAAAACGGGAGCTGAGCAGACTTCTATGGTTTACTCCCTGATCATGACTGAATAGATAGAGATGGGCTGGAGTGTAAATTTTAAGGGGCTTCGACGTTAGCTTCAGAACTTAGTACAAGAACAGTGCTGGGCAGACTTCTACGGTCTGTGCCCTGAAAAAGGCAAGGACAAATCGAACTCGGGTATACATATAAAGTATCACATACCATGTAAAATGAGTTTATCTTGTTGGGCAGACTGGATGGACCATACAGGTCTTTATCGGCCGTCATTTACTATGTTACTATGTAAGATGGTATGTGATCACTCGGACAATGAGTGGACTTCATAGAGGACATGAGCTTTTTAAGAGACTGGAGTGACTGGATTTGGAACAAGGACCAGTCAGACAAACCCACGAGGGTGAGGAGGCGGCACTGGTTAAAAGTGGGACTGAGACAATGGGGGGGGGGGGGGGGGGAATTCCCTGGTGGAAGATGGAAATGGCTGTGGTAAGGTGCCAATTTTATTTATGAAGTATTGAGAGAGTTCCTCAGCTGAAGGGGTAGCACTGGTCGAGTTGATCCATGGTGGTTTGAACATCTGTTGATTAGATTGAGATCTTTGGAGGGATTAGGGGATTTCAAAACCTGTTTGGCTTTTTCAGGTGGGGATTGTACTTGCGATGGAGATCTTTACATTTCTGCAAATCAGCTAAGGTTCTTGACTTTTTCCAGAGTCTTTCAGTTCAACAATATTGGTGCCTAAGAAGATAGAGTTCTGAAGAGCAATTTTATCCAGGCCTCGAGTCGGAATTGAGTGCCAAATGTCAATTTGATCATCAAGGGAGTTAGACGAAAAGTCAGGAGGGAGAGCAAAGAGACTGCAGGGAATGACATTAACCTTTACATGAGAGAGAGGTCTAAACCAGCGTCCAGCAGTTACTGGTGGTAGCTGCGGAGTAGTGAGTATGGAGGCTTCCCCTCCACCAGACTTGGAAGAGTGGGAAACAGATAAGGTGTCTTAATTTGGGGGGAAGACATGCATAGAGGCAGGGTTCTTTACCTGTCCTGATCCAAGTTTCTGTGAGGCAAAAAAGAGAGCAATTATTTTCCATAATTAAACTGAGGACCAGAAAAGACTGACTTGGGAATATCAATATAGATGTTAGCAGGGGAAACAGAGTAGTTAGAAGCCACCTGGGATGGGAGAGGGAAGACCAACTGGAGGTGGGGGGGGGGGGGGGGGAGCTCGCTGCCTCAAGAAAAAGGAGACTGGGCAATTCCCTCAAAGAACAGGTATGGGAAACCATAATGATGGTGAAGAGAGAGAGAGCCGGTGTAGTGACAACATGGTAGGACCATGATAACAATGATAAGCTTACCATAAAGAAAGCTCATGCAGGAGGCATAATAGCTGGTAACAACTGAAAAGGAACAGCTCTGAATGAAAAGATGTAGGGCAGCAAGCAGAGGAACAGAGAGAGTTAATAAAAGAGCCAGTACTTTCTAGTTCTGGGGTTGAGAAAGAGCCAGTACTTTCTAGTTCTGGGGTTGAGAGTCCTTACAGGGGTCACATGCTCAAAGCAGGTATGAGTGCAGGGCAACTAGGGCAGAGACAGCGTCTGGGAAGCACACCAGCAGAGAGGAACAACTCCTACAAAACAGGGCAACAGGAGAGTTAAGTATGCATCCTATAGTGCAAATAGTAAAGGCCATCATCTACTACGTTAATATGTAAATGGTCATTCCCCATTTTGCTGGTTCTAAAACCAGACTTGAGCAACTGGTTGCATAGATTTCTGGAAAGTGAATACCGTGTCCAAACTTGAGGCATACTCAATACTAAGAGTCGACAACTACTACTACTACTACTACTTATCATTTCTATAGCGCTACTAGACGTACACAGCGCTGTACACTTTAACATGAAGAGACAATCCGTGCTCGACAGAGCTTACAATCTAATTAGGACAGACAAACAGGACAAACAAGAGATAAGGGAATATTAAAGTGAGGATGATAAAATAAGGGTTCTGAACAAGTGAAAAAGGGTTAGGAGTTAAAAGCAGCATCAAAAAGGTGGGCTTTTAGCTTAGATTTGAAGACAGTCAGAGATGGAGCTTGACGTACTGGTTCAGGAAGTCTAATCCAGGCATATGGTGCAGCAAGATAAAAGGAACGGAGTCTGGAGTTAGCAGTGGAGGAGAAGGGTGCAGATAAGAGAGATTTACCCAATGAATGGAGTTCCTGGGGAGGAATGTAGGGAGAGATGAGAGTGGAGAGGTACTGAGGAGCTGCAGAGTGAATGCACTTATAGGTCAATAAGAGGAGTTTGAACTGTATGCGGAAACGGATAGGAAGCCAGTGAAGTGACTTGAGGAGAGGGCTAATATGAGCATAACGACCCTGGCAGAATATTAGTCGTACAGCAGAATTTTGAACTGCTTTACGACTAATATTCCGCCAGGGTCATTATGCTCATATTGGGAGACCTGTGAGAAGCAAGTTGCAATAGTCTAAGCGAGAGGTGATAAGAGCGTCGATGAGGGTTCTGGTAGTGTGCTCAGAAAGGAAAGGGCAAATTTTGCTGATATTATAGAGAAAGAAACGACAGGTTTTAGCAGTCTGTTGAATATGTGCAGAGAAGGAGAGGGAGGAGTCGATGATGACCCCAAGGTTACGAGCTGATGAGACAGGAAGGATGAGAGTGTTATCCACAGAAATAGAGAATGGGGGAGGAGGAGAGGTTGGTTTAGGGGGAAAGATAAGAAGCTTGATCATGTTTAGTTTCAGATGGCGCTGAGACATCCAGGCAGCAATGTCAGACAGGCAGGCTGATACTTTGGCCTGGATTCCTGCTCATTGAAAGGCTGAGAGAGGCCCAGTTCATCTCGATGCTGCATCTGACCAAAGGGTACTGGCAGGTACCTTCCACTCTGGCTACCAAAGAGGATATAGCCTTTTCAACGCCTCAAGGCTTGCTCCAGTTTACAGTGCTACCTTTTGGCCTTCATGAGGCCTCAGTGATGTTACAACTGGTTGATCATCTGCTGAAGCTGCTTGGTGGTTATACAGCTCCCTTTCTGGATGATGATATAATTTATAGTAAGAACTGGAAGACCCACCCAGTTGGAAGTGGTGCTACATAGCCTGAAAACTGCTGGATTAATGGAAAATTCTAAGAAATGTTTCCTGGGAGGATAAGAAGTTCAATATCTGTGGTATTCTGTCGGGAAAGGGCAGCTGAGACTCCAGGTCCAGAAGATGGAAGCAATCAGGTGACTACCAGTGCCATAATTTAAGAAGCAGGTGTGAGCATTCCTGGAGCTAGTAGGATATTACCAATGCTTCATCCCAAGGTTTGCTGATAAGGTGGAGGCATTAACCCACCTCCTACAGAAGAAGGCCCCTGAGAACATTGAACACTGCAGCTGGACACTGCCTTCCAGATTCTGAAGAATGCTCTCTGCTCTGAGCCACTTCTGGTCAGCCCTGACTTCAGCTTGCCTTTTGTGGTACAGATAGATGCATCAGATATTGGGCTCAGGGTAGTCTTGGTCCAAGAGGAAGAAGGAAGAAAATACCCTCTGGCCTTCATTCCACAGGAACAGAACTATGCAGTCCTTGAAAAAGAAGCCCTAGCTGTTAAGTGGGCCTTGGAAGTGTTCCAGTATTATCTGCTAGGACACCACTTTTTAATAATCTCATTCCATGAACCCCTCAGTGGATGGCTCGTCACAAGAATTTTAAAGCACACATCGAGGGGCATAATTGAACGAAAATGTCTATCTCCATGGGCGTTTATCTCCGAGAACTGGTCCGTGAAGGGGGCGGACCGAACCGTATTTTCGAAAAAAAATAGACGTCCATGTTTTATTCGACAATTTGTGAGCTGGGCGTTTTGGTTTTTCAGTGATAATGGAAAATGAAAGCGCCCAGCTCAAAAACGAATAAATCCAAGGCATTTGTTTCTAAGCATTAAGCAGCACAATTGTAACAGGTAGTGGGGGGGGATGGGCCTCGGTCCACCTGCCTGAAGTCCACTGCACCCCCTAACAACTGCTCCAGGGACCGGCATACTGCTGCCAGGGAGGTGGGTATGACATTTGAGGGTGAAAATAAACAGTTGTGAAACATCATGTTTTGTGGTGGGAGGGGGTTTGTGACCACTGGGGGAGTCAGGGGAGGTCATCTGGTCATTTAGGGCACTTTTTGGGGCCTTATTCGTGGAAAAACAGGGTCCAGGAAAAGTGCCCTAAATTCTCGCTAAAAACGCATATTTTTTTTTCCATTATCGGCGAAAGGCGCCCATCTCTGATCGGCCGATAACCACGCCCCAGTTCCGCCTTCACCATGCCTTCGACACGCCCACATCAACTTTGTGCGCATCCGCGACGGAGTGCAGTTGAAAACGTCCAAATTCGGCTTTCGATTATACAGCTTTATTCGCTTTTGTGAGATAAACGTCTATCTCCCGATTTGGGTCACAATATAGGCGTTTTTCTATTTCGATTATAAGCAGGATCATGAGGTAGTTCCTTAGTCTACAGCCCTTCTGTTTTGAGTTGTGACATCAAGCAGGCCAAAATCACGAATGCTGATCTTATATCTCAGGAGGTGGTCCCTGATATTGCAGATGCTCAACTGGGCAGGGTTGAGCTGAGGGGGAGGGTTAGGACACTACAGGACACTACCACTTTCCTTTAAAAGTATTACCTCACAGTTGTAGAATTACCTTAAATCTCACACTCCTGCCCAGGGGGAAAGTGGCACAGGGAAGTCAAAGCTAGGAGGGCATGGCCTAGGAAGTATAAAAGCTCAGGGCACAGCAAGGTTGAGGAGGCCCAGAGGGAAGAACTGGAGCCCTACTGCCTATGCCTCCACCAACTACTCTTCAAGGTTTTTTGTAACGAGGCGAGTCAGGAGAGGACGTAATTCCTGTTGTTTGGGAGTCGAACCTTGGGCTTACAGAATGGGAGGGGTGCTACCCAAGCATTTGGCTCGTCTTTCTCGAGTCCTTTGTCCATAATGTTCAGGAACTCTTTATCTTCTATAAAGAGAGCAAGTTTGTCATCGTCTTTAGTGGTCTGGAATACTGAGCTTCCCAGATGTTCTCCTAAATTTGCTGCGGAGCTGATTTTATGGAGTGAGACAACGCTCCGTTCTTTGTGAGGGTGAACCTCTTTGGTAGTTAGGTGGTTGGTACATGATTCAAATAGCATGGCGCGTCCGCCTTCTAAGACATTGGTGGAGAGCGCACGGATGTTTGGTCTTATCGTCCAGTTGAGGCAGACACCGCCTACTATTGTGCATCCTAAATCGAGCCGGTGTGCATAGGGAGCACCCCGTGGGCCTTTGCGTGATTCATGGATATCCAGGAGTTCTGGTGCGTCGCGGCCCAGCAAGAATAGGATCTCAGCGTCTGGATCCAAGGGTGTGAGTTGGTTGGCTATAGGCCTCAAATGGGGGTGATTCCAAGTGACCTCTGGTGTAGGAATCTTGTCCTTGTCATCTGGTATCTGGTCACATTCCATTAGCGCAGGTAACTGTGACTTGGTGCTTCCATCTATTGCTTCTATCATATAGCTGCTTGCTACTCTCCCTGACACTTGTACGACTCCTGCACAAGTTTTAATGCTATATACTGGATTTCCAACAGGTCGAAAAACTCTGACCTTGCAAGAGACCGGTTGCTATTCTCATCTATGATAACGTACATTTTGACTTCTCCGGCCGTCCTTCAGGATACACTTTGGCCAGGCATATCTTGGTGCAGGATCTCCCTTCACGACCTTTACCGCATACTCTCGTGCACTTTGGTGTGACTTGGAGTGCCAGTACCCCTCCCTCTTCCGTCTCCTCACCATGATTCGCTTCAGGGTTGGGATACGGTTCGACATCACCTGGGCATGAGGTATTGGCTTGCTGGTTGTTGCCGCGTTCTGTATACTTGCTAGGTACTCTGCAATCCTTGGCGATGTGGTCTGAAGAAGCCCAGCACCTGTAGTAAAGTCTGTACTTTGTGAGCAGTTCTCTACATTCCCCCCATGGTTTCTTTAAGAACTCTCGACATTTTCTGAGCGGATGAGGCGTCCCGTGTATAGGGCACTGTTCGTTGGGGTCCTCTACGTTCTTTGTGGTGAGGGAGGGGTCAGACGGTGCAGACGTCGCGGATGTCACTCCTGTCTTATGCGTAGATATAGGTTTCCTGCATAGTTTAGCTGATTTTCCTTCCAGGGACTGGCTTGATTCAAATGGCTCGACCATGAACCATGGATCGTTTCTCTTCTTGGCTATGTCTCTTATGAACCTTGTGAAGATGTTGAAAGGAGGATATTTCCCTTGATTCTCTTCCTTGTAATGTGTGCCAACTACTGACCACTTCTCCTTTATGTCGTATGGTAACTTTCCCAAAATGCTCTTGGTGCCTCAAGGTGTGTCTAGCTGGCTGAGGTTTGGAAAGCTGTTCTCGGCCTTGACTGCTTCCAGCTCGTGAAGGAGGTTTCCCAATTCCTGCAGCTTGTGCTTGTCTCTGCCAGATACCGCTGGGAATCTGTCCAGCCTGTTGAACAATGAATTTTCTATGGCTTCTGGGCTGCCGTAATACTCGAGTCTTCCCCACATCTCTTTTAACCCCTCAGAAGGGTCATTCAAGTATGAATGCTTCAACTCCTCCACACGTGCGGCTGTTTCCCTTCCCAGCCAATGTAACATCATGTTCATCTCTTGCTTGGGTGTGAGCCTCATGTCCGCGATGGCATCCTTAAAGTCTGATTTCCATGCTCTGTACCGCTCAGGATGGCCATTGAACTGAGTAAGCCCTGAGCCCCCCAGGTCCTTGCGTGCTAGGTACCTCACTAGCACGTCTCTTGTTGAGGTTCCAGGTTGGTCGGTTGTAACCACTGCGGATTGGATGGTCTTGTTCTCTGTGGGAATAGGCGCAGAATATAACCACCCTGCCGTTTCTTGCTTGTACGAAGAGCGTGTAGCTGGTGCTATTCGAGGGCACTAGCCTTCGCCTCCAGTCCAACCACTTCTCTATTTTGCCAGAATGCCTCTATCATAATGTCCAGCTCAGCCATTTTATGAGCACCCTCGGCATTTCTGCGCTCTTCCTCCGCCTCCACCACGGCCCTTCTGCGTGCTTCCTCTGCCTCCACATCGGCCCTTCTGCGCGCTTCTTCAGCTGCCGTATCAGCCCTTCTGCTTGCTTCTTCAGCATCCAGCGCAGCTTGTTTTAACTTTAGGGCGGTTTCTTGTTCAATGATGCGGTGGCGAGCCTTGGCCATCTTTGCCAAGGCCCTCGCTTGGAGGGCCGCCTCGCTAGCTTTCAGATGGCTGGAGCGGTTTGTTGTACGTGACCTGGAGGATCTTGTGCTTTTGGACGAGTGTTTAGAAGAATGAGAACATACGGAGATACTGTCTTGTGGACCCACAATTGCATTGGCTACTTCTGCACTAAGCTTCTGATCCGTGGCAACTGGGAGTTCTTGTTCCAAAAGACTCTGTACCGTGTTTGTCTCCTCTAAGAACTGGCAATACTCTTCCGCATTTTGCTGATAGCATGTGTAACTGGTCTTCATTGATGCCAGACAGGCGTCATTGTCTGTCCCTGCCTTTGCAGCGTTACGCATATTTTCTTCCACTTCTTCCCAGAGCCTGTTTAGTTTCTTGGTATACCTTTCCTGTTTTTCTTGATACCTTTCCAGACCCTTTTGGGTTAACTTGCGAGTTCTTCTATCCTTGAACCCTTGTTGGGATTGGGTGTCTACCATATCTGCATTGGCCTCTGGCTGCTCTTGTGTGTCTGGTGCAGGGGACACTTCATCTGGCACTGGCTGTGAGGCGTTAAATTCTGCCATCCTGTACTGGTTTGCTTATCTGTCTTTATTAAATAAGAGGCCAGCTCTTGTGTGCAAGGGATGTAGAGATTACTCAGTATGAAGCTGTGCTGAAACTGTTTCAGTGGCTTCTCTCTCTGCTCTGGGTTACGTCTGCCTTTCAATGGTGCTGGAATCAACTGGATCAGGTTTCAGTGCTATGTTAATGAGCAGAGGAGATGGGAGGGAGGAGAGAAGCTCTGAGTCAGGGTCCTCCCCCAATCAGTGTCCTAGCAACCAATTGAGGAAATGGGAGGGGGAGAGTAGCTCTGAGTCAGGGATCTCCTTCAAGCAGTAACCTAGCAACTGATTTCTTCACCCTGTGGCTCAGAAAATCTTCAAAGGAATTATCAGCATAGAGGTGTGAAACTCAAGCTGGAAAACTCTCTGTCTCACTGGTGTCCTGCATAAAGGAATCCTGTTCAGAAGGAATGGATCCTCAGGACCTTAGCCGAGATTGAGTGGCAGAGCCGGTAGTGGGAGGCAGGGCTGGTGGTTGGGAGGCGGGGATAGTGCTGGGCAGACTTATACGCAGGGGCGTAGCTACGGGTGGGCCTGGGTGGGCCCAGGCCCACCCATTCTTGGCTCAGGCCCACCCAGTCCTAGTCTGCGAGCCAATCGCAGCTCTGATGTTATTTTTTTTCTTACCCGCAGTGGCAAACGGGCGGCCCTAAAAGCAGCAAGCAGCCAGGCTCATCGACTCTATCCTTCCTTCGCTTCCTGCCCTCTCAGCGTCCTGCCCGCTCGAAAGGAAATGACATCAGAGGAAGGCGGGACGCACGCAGAGAGGGCAGGAAGCGAAGGAAGGACGGAGTCGACGAGCCTGGTTGCTTGCTGCTTTTAGGGCCGCTGCGACTTGGGGAGTGGAGTGGAAGTGAGCCAGCAGCCTATCTATCCCACTCCCCCGCACAGCCGTCGCCGTTCAGGCAAGTTAAACAAAGCAGGCAAACCTGTGAGCTGCTGCAAGCTGCATCCACATTGTCGTTCTTTATTGAGACAGACAGATGGGAGATGCTGTGAAGGGGGAGAGAGGGGGAGGGAGTTGCTGGATAGAATGGGGAAGGGGATGGATAGAAACAGGATGGGCAGGGGAGAGAGGAAAATTGCTGGACAACAGGGATTGCTAGAGGGGACAGGGGAGAGAGGAAATTTGCTGAAGATGGATGGAGGAGAAGGCAGTGGAATGGAGAGTTGCTGGACATGGAGTGGAGGGCAGGGGAAGGAGGAGAATTGCTGGGCATGCATGGATGGAGGGGAAAGGGGAGAGGAAATTTGCTGGAGTTGGATGGAGGAGAAGGCAGGGGAATGGAGAGTTGCTGGACATGGTGGAGGGCAGGGGAAGGAGGAGAATTGCTGGGCATGCATGGATGGAGGGGAAAGGGGAGAGAGGAAATTTGCTGGAGAAGAGGGCAGGAGAGAGGAAATTTGCTGGATACGGATGGATGGAGGAGAGGGCAGGGGAAAGGAAAGAGGAGACTTGCTGAACATGGATGGATGAATGGAGGGGGCAGGGGACAGAGGACATTTGATGGATATGGGTGGGTGGATGGAGGAGAGGGCAGGGGAGAATGGAGAGTTGCTGGATGGAGGGAGGGGAGAGAAGTCAGGGAGGAGATGCGCATGGATGGAGGGGAGGGAAGAGAGGAGAAATGCTGGACGTGGATGGAGTGGAGGGCAGGGAAGAGAGGAAAAATGTTGGACAAGGATGGAGGGAAGGAAAGACAAAGGAAGGAGATGCTCATGGATGGAGGGGAGGGAAGACAGAGGAAGTAGATGCACATGGATGGAGGGGAGTGAGGAGAAATGCTGGACATGGATGGGGGGGAAAACTGCTGAGTTGAGGAAGGATAGGGACGGGGCTACAGATGGTAGACAGGACACATAAGGACACAAGAGGATGGTGGACATGGTGAGAGAAAAAATATCAGATGGAAAGAAGACACTGCATGAAACAGAAGACACTGGGACCAAAGCGAATAGATCAGACAACAAAGGTAGCAAAAAGTATTTTATTCAGAATTTATTAATTGGAATATGTCAGCTTTTGGAAATGTACATCTGTGATATTTTGCATGTAAGTTTCAATTTTTCTGGTACTGCAGCATGCTGAGTCTGACTTCTTGAGTTAACTTTCCAGTTCAGTATTTTGCCTTCATATTTTTTGATTTCTAGTTACTTGTGTCATGTCCGTTGTGTCATGTGTTGTTCATGTGTGATCAAGGTGCAGTATTCTGATAGCGTGTAGTATTTGCAGCCCTTTTGTTTTGCTTTTTTTTTTCACGAGGTAGTGTATTGGTGTTTTAGAGCTCTGCCTTTTCAAGCATAAGGTTGTAGCTCGTCCTGTCCTTGGAATTAGTGCTGTTATGGTTTAGTAAGGATATGAGTGTGTTTTTGCACAAGTTTGTGTATAGCATTTTGCAGTGGAGCGATTGTGGGATAATGTAATTATATTTAAAAATATCAATTTTTCCATTAAGTATGTATGTGGTTATACTGATGCAGGGCAGCTTTTGGGCAGACTACTTAGAAATCCATCATCAAGTGAATTCTAAGGCATTATTTTGTAGGATCCCAAGAGACACTGCTCATACTTATATAGACAGTGCGTGCCCACCCATATTAGCTCTGGGCCCACCCAAAATCTCAGGTCTGGCTACGCCACTGCTTATACGGTCTGTGCCAGAGCCGGTGGTGGGAGATGGGGCTGGTGGTTGGGGGCGGGGATAGTTCTGGGCAGACTTATACGCTCTGTGCCCTGAAAAAGACAGGTACAAATCAAGGTAAGGTATACACAAAAAGTGGCACATATGAGTTTATCTTGTTGGGCAGACTGGATGGACCATGCAGGTCTTTTTCTGCCATCAACTACTATGTTACTATGTTTCAAAGTTCCTGATCAATTCTGTGACGGCTACTTTTGAACTATCTTTATCATACTTGTTTAGAACGTTAAAATCTTCACAGATTTGCCAAATATCAAACAGTCTTTTTCTTTTTTCTGACTCTTTATCTGCGTTTGCTTCTGTGCAGGGAAAGGTGCTTAGCAAAACAATAGGAAGGTTGGTTTTATTACCGAGACCCAAATGGGACAGGTTGCTCTTGAGCAGGGAAGGGTACTTTAAGCTTAATCACTCTCAAGAATGCAGCCAGCATGCAGACACTAGGTTTAACTTCTATAAATCTTCTGTTTCTTTTCACAACTTAGTTCTTCTGATAAATACATTCTAAACTTTAACAGCTCCATACATTGCTTCTCTTTAGCCAAATGTTCACTTAAATGCATATCAGTTCACGTCCAGCATACTCCAAGCACAGTTACTGATTTCTTTTTCCTTTTCTGGTCTGGTTAATTCACACACATTTGTCCTTTCACACTTAACTCTCCTGCTGGTATTTTACATGCAGTTCAGATGACTCCTTTTAAAGGCACGATTTTTATCCTGCTCCAAACTTTCTTCATTAGCTATTTAATTTTACTATTTGAGTTTTTACTGTCAAGACTCTTGAGGCTTGTTAACTTGGGGCCTCAATATCTTGGAGTATAACCTTGGCACACCAGAACACACCTGAAGTCTCTATTATTTTCTGAAGTTTCTTTATTGCACAGGTAATTTACTCACAGTCAGATGTTCAGAGGTATGGTCCCAGGTCATAGAGACTCCATGGTGCTGAGGGCTGTATCAGAGGTTGGAGATAGATGTCTGAAAGAAGGCAGTTCTATTGCAGAAGTGAGAAGCAATTGAAGTCAGGTAGAAATAGCTCAGCGCTGGGTGACTGGAGAGTGCAATATCTTACTAGGAAGATATATTCAAGGTAAAAACTGAAGTTCATTCTAGGGAGTTGGGAGCAGGACCAGTGGCGTACCTAGGGTAGTTGACACCCGGGGCCGGTCATTTTTTAACACCCCCCTCCAAAATCCAGTACTAGGCATACCGAGAATACAAAACACTCAGGACCTTTAGAGCAATTCTACCATAACATAAGCAGTCATTTCTACTAGTCACACAAGGAAAAGGAAAGCATCTTAAACACTACAGTGAGCACTAGAACATCAATTCACCTATTGTAAAACGAAACCAGACAGAATAGTACAGATCGTAGATCCTGCACAGTCAATGCCAACTGAAAGCCATGTCTTTTTCACAAACACAGATACACCCTCATCCACTATAGGATAAGTAATCATAAACTTTCTATTTAGACAAAAATTAAACCGAACCCCCGATGCCAGACTCTGTATACAATGCAACACCACAGAAACAGAAACTGTCCCCTAGTACTGTGCAAAATATAAAGACAGTAGATGTAAATTTGAAAAAAACTAACAAATATCACCACTTTACAAATTAACAAATAGAAATAAAACAAATATAGAAAGTAAAATAATACCATTTTATTGGACTAATACATTTAGCTTTCAGAGGCCAAAACCTCCGTCCTCGGGTCAGTACAGTATAGTGCTGTTACAGTATCCTATCCTGACCTGAGGAAGGGGGTTTTGTTCTCCGAAAGTTAGTCAAAATGTATTAAAATTAGTCCAATAAAAAGATTACCTTGTTTACATGTTCTGTTATAAACATTTATTAACACAGCTACAATACTACTTTATCCTAAAGCAAAAAACAAAAATATATATTTTATTTACAGTTTGTTGTCTCTGGTTTCTGCTTTCCTCATCTTCTTTTCACCATCTTCCTTCCATCCAGCATCTGTCTTCGTTCTCTGCCATCCAGTGTCTGCCCTCTCTGCTGTCCCCTCCATCCAATGTCTGCCCTCTCTCCCTGCCCCTTCCATGCACATCTGCCCTCTATCTCTGCCCCTTCCAACCACCATCTGCCGCGGTCTGCCCTCTCTCTCTCCCCCTTCCATTCACTGTCTGCCCTTTCTATCCCTTCCATCCACTGTCTGCCCTTTCTCTCTGCCCCTTCAAACCACCATTTGCCAACCCTCTCTCCCCCCATCCATCCATCCATCCATCCAAGATCTGTCCCCTCTCTCTCTGCCCCTTTTTTCAGCCCCCAGTTCCAGCCCCCCTTATCCCACCTGCCCCTAGTTCTAGCCCCAGCCCACATCTCCCACCTGCCCCCCTTTTCAGCCCCCAGTTTCAGCTCCACTCCCATCTGAGAAGCCCCCACCCCCTTCTCCCATCTGAGAAGCCCCCTCTCCCACCTGAAACCCCCCCTCTCCACCCCCCTTCTCCCATCTGAGCCCCCGACCCGACCACCAGCTTCGTCCAGAGAGGACAGCCCTCATCTCCTGCCACCTACCTTTAAAGAAAAAGATGTGAAGTGGCGTGGCAGGCAGCGCCTCGTGTCTGCCCTGCTTGTAAACAAAGTAAATCTCCATTCTCCTCGTTGTCATCGGGCCTTCACTCACTGGGTTCCGCCCTCGCGGAAATAGGAAGTTACCTCAGAGGAGGGCGGGACCCAGTGAGTGAAGGCCCGATGACGACGAGGAGATTGGAGATTTACTTCGTTTACAATCAGGGCAGACGCGAGGCGCTGCCTGCCACGCCACTTCACACCTTTTTCTTTAAAGGCAGGTGGCAGGAGACAAGGGCTGACTGCAGCGCCAGCGGAGCACCCCCCCCCCCCCACCCACTGACACCCGGGGCGGACTGCCCCCACTGGCCCGCCCTTGGTACGCTACTGAGCAGGACAAGTACTGGCCAGAAGCGAGATGGTGAAATGCCTCGTGGCCAGAGAGGCAGGGGTGGTCAAGAAGGCTCACAAGCCCAGGGAGGAGGAGTTAAAGGCCAATCGGGACAGAGCCTGCAAGGGTGGTCCAAGAGGACGGCCCCCGATTGGAGGGAGAGGTCATGCCTAGCTGACCTCTCAGGACAGAGTTAGTAAGAATGATCAGGAAATGACAGCAGTTAGACAAAGGGGCCAAGCTTGGCTTAGAAAGAGAGGAGGTCTAGGTGGAGATCCAAACCAATGGTAACAGCTCTTATACAAATAGGCAAGTGTGGCTGCGTTTACCTGCAAACTACATTACCCACAATGCATTGCTCACGCAACCTTGCAGTGAGAACTGCAACCATGAAAGTCCTTAGACATGAGAGTAACAGTAAAGGCATTAAACACATTTCAGGATCACATTATGAACTAGTGCAAGGCTGTCGGAGGACAGAACAATTATAGACGTGGGGAATGAGTGAATCGTCAGTTAAGTTGATGAAAAGGTGCAGCCAAAAGCCTAATTCAGCAGGAGTCGGTGAGAGCTCAGTGATCAAGCTGCTACCATCATGTGAGCTCATCAGCACCCTGCATTATGTATGTTGATGTTGTAATCCACTTAGAATTTATTAGATAATATGGAATATAAGGTTTTTTTTTACAATAGTAATAATAGTTAATATGAAATTCAGCAGAAGCATCTGCAGAAGACTCTTCACCTGACATGTTCGAAGCAGGCATGATAGTAAATTCTTTCATGACCCAAACTAAGACAAATGAGACAAATTTAGAGCCGAATAAATTTGAGCAAACAAAAAATCCATTTTTACAAACTATGCTGGTTACATGATATCAATTTTGTAATCATGTATATATTAGTTTAGCACCCATATCATAACTGTGGTGCCACAGGTGCTCTTCTCATGTTTATTCTCCATTTCAAAAGTGGACTAAACGTTGATGCCGTAAGCAACGATGTTAAACCTGCTACCAAGTGTGTTTAGGATTCCCTAAACAGCTGCTATTGAGCAGCACTCTACTGGTGGGATTAGAGGAGTTGCCCCTTAATCCCCTAGTGGTTCCCTCCCTCCCCCCCCCCCCCCCACCCCCCCCCCCCCCCCCCCCCCCCCCCCCCCGAAACAAAAGCCAACTGGCAGTGTCTATGAAAGCATCAGGATAATGTAGAGTTTTTTCTAAAGCTGGAAAGAAAAATGGGTATGTGCCAATACATATAATCCAATACAGTCCAATTTCTTATATACTGCTATTACTCATCAAATTGGTTCAATGCAGGGTACTAAAGATAAAAGACTAGTACAATCCTGGGAATTACAAGCATAATAATTACTTCTCCTAATTAAGGGCTTCTTTAACAAAACCGCGCTAGCGATTCCTGTGCTGTAAATGAGAGGAAGCCCATTCAATTCCTATGGTATTCCTGTCATTTGCCGCACGGGACTTGCTAGCACAGCTTAGTAAAAGAAGACTTAAATTATTCATAATAAATTTTCAAAAAAGAAATGTTTTTTAATTTACCCTGGAATCTCATGTAATTTTTTTAATACTTTTTTTTTTTTAACTTTTATTTGAAATTTCAATAATTAATCACTTAACTGATTAAGGAAAAAAGAAATAGTCCAGGAAATCAATTTAAGACAATTCATCCACTATAAATTCAGGAGAACCAATCACATATAATTAGAGGTAATACATTGTGCTAACAACAGTGTTAACTATAGTCAGTCATTCAGGGGCCCTTTTACTAAAGGGTTGGTGCACAACAACAGGCTTGCTGCACGCCAATCCAGAACTACCTCCAGGTTACCAAGGAGCCTGACAGTAGTTCTCACCTCCAGCGTGCCCCATTTCCAGTGCTACAAAAATGTTTTTATTTTTGCAGCGCTGGTGCTTACCCGGCGGTAATCAGGCAGTGCCACGCTAGCATGGGAGCCCTTACCACCACCTCCCCCCCACCCCCAAAATGGCTGTACGACAAGTAGTTCATTACTGCACAGCTATTTCTTTAGGCTGATAAAAGACAGCCTAGGGCACCTCCACGAGCATCAAAAACACACGCTGATGCTAGCGCAGGCCCCCATTTACCACAGCTTAGTAAAAGGACCCCTAAGTGTGCCCTAAATCTGAGAGGATATGCTCACAGAGTGAATACTTTCTCTAGTCCTTAGAAAGTCACTGAGTTGTTTGGGGTCAAAAATATGAAAGAATTACACCCAAAATGTTAACACACAAACAAGAAACTTTAAGGAAAAAGCTAGCACAGATGACCAAGACCCGTAGTTTAAAAACCAAAATGTCCTGCCTCCTCTTCAACAGATCAGGAAATATATGAATCTTAGCCCACATAAACAGATCATTCAAATGACTGAAGTATAAATGTAAGATAGCGTTTTGAATTAGGCTCAAGCATAAAAGTCACCAATAATGTTGTCCTATGTGTAACCACCTCCACTGATGACTCCAAAAATGCTGTTAAATCCAATGATTGAGGTTCTTCCTCAGGAGCAGCAGACACATCTGATCTAATCTTCACTTGTAGTGAAAGATATTGTGTTCTCACTAATGGAGGTAATGATTCTACTGGCATATTTAATATTTCCTTCAAATATTTACTCAACATATCTAAAGCAGAAATCAAATCTTTCCCCTAAGTTGGTTCTCCAAATATTCTACTTTGTGATGTAAGAAATCTTTGGCTGGGTTGGTCATTCAACTTCTGGGCTTGTTCTGATGAATCTTGAGAAATTTCATGAATATCATCCACAAGTTTAGAAACCATAAGTACATATAAGTACATAAGTATTGCCATACTGGGAAAGACCAAAGGTCCATCAAGCCCAGCATCCTGTTTCCAACAGTGGCCAATCCAGGTCACAATATACCTGGCAAGATCCCAAAAAAGTACAAAACATTTTATACTGCTTATCCCAGAAATAGTGGATTTTCCCCAAGTCCATTCAATAACGGTCTATGGACTTTTCCTTTAGGAAGCTGTCCATACTTCTTTAAACTCCGCTAAGCTAACTGCCTTTACCACATTTTATGCTAACGAATTCCAGAGTTTAATTATACGTTGAGTGAAGAAATATTTTCTCTGATTCGTTTTAAATTTACTACATTGTAGCTTCATCGCATGCCCCCTAGTCCTAGTATTTTTGGAAAGCGTGAACAGATGCTTCACATCTACCCGTTCAACTCCACTCATTATTTTATAGACCTCTATCACATCTCCCCTCAGCAGCCTTGCATGACGTAGCTATAATTCAGGTTCCTCTTTGCACTTGCTCACATTAAACATCATCTGCCGGAGTTCAAAATGGCCGCCGAGTAGAGCAGACGTGTTACAGAAGCTCCTGCAATTTTTCCTCTTTTAAAAGGCTTTTTGTGTTAGCCATACCTTAAAAATGCCTAAGAGAAGGGGAAAAGCTGCTGCTGCAGCCTCCCAGCGGCTTAGTACCCCAACTCGAAGTGGTCCAATTGATTCTTTTTTGCAGCGAGTTTTGGACGCCAGAACGCCGGTGAGCGGCTCGCTGCTGTCTCCTGTGCTGGTTGAAGGAGCGCAGGAGACCTTAGAGCTGGAAGTTTCTCTAAGCTCCGACGCTCGAACACCTCCTCCTCCTCCCGTGCCTTGTGAGATTGGAGTTCAAGGTATGGCATCTCCGAGTCTTACCCCGGGAAGGGGGATAGACGACGGATGACGGGAGGCATATGAAGATCACCAGAGAGCTGGATTGATCTCACAGGCTGAAACATCAAATGAGGAGCAAAATGCCTCGATTAGGGAAGGAATTTCCTTACAACAAACGGGGGTAGGTGTCTTTTCACTTGCAGTTTTTCAAGTTAAACCTCCCGAAGTTACGTTAGACTGTTTGTGGACACTTATTGCAGATTTGGGCAAAGCACTAATTCCTCAGATTCAAAAAGTGAAACAGGAAGTTGTCTGCGTAGAGGAGAAGGTAAAGCAATTGAATGTTAAAGTTGAGAAACAAGATAAGGAAGTACGACTGCAAGAAGTTCAAAATAATATGGTGAAAGATTTAATTAATCTAAGAAGAAAGGCAGAGATAATGGAAAACTTTTCAAAAAGTAATAACTTGCGATTTATAAATTTTCCTTTGTTGGATAACGTGGCTCCTAGAGAGATGTTGAAAACATACTTTAAAGATATTTTACAGATTAGTGAAGAAAATATACCTCCTTTAGCGCAAGTTTTCTATCTTCCATCTAGACAGCAACAAACATTACAAAATCAACCCTTGGATGTTACAGCCTTCTTAGAAACTTCAGATTCTGAACAAGTAATACCAGCCACATTATTGGCTACAGTTGTTTTGTCTTCTGATAAACTTTGGATATTAAAATTGTTTTACAAAAATCGTGAAAAAACTTTCAAAGGGTTAAAAATTAGTGTATATCCTGATGTATCAAAGGACACACAAATGCGCCGGAAAAGATTTCTTCAGAAAAAACAGGAAACGATTCAACTGGGAGCGACTTTTTTTTTTTAATTTCCATGCAAGTGTCTGGTCACATACCACTCTGAAAGGTTTGTGTTTTATGATCCATCCCAACTCGAGACATTTATTACATCTAGGAAGACTGTTGGAACAGTTGTTCCAACTAGTGATGTTGTTTGAAATTGGAATATAGTGTCCTTTGCACGCCTCTGCCACTCTTTTTGAAATTGTTTATTTCTTAGTAATATACCTTCAATGATGTTTGTATTTTGAACTCCCTATTTGAGGACTTGTATTGGTTTGAGGGAAGTTTCATGTATGATATATTTCCTTATATTGTAACCTCATTATATCCAATTTTTTTGAACAAGTTTGTATACTTGAAAAATTGAAATTCAATAAATAAATAAATATAAAAAAAAAACATCATCTGCCATTTAGCTGCCCAGTCTCCCAGTCTCGTAAGGTCCTCTTGTAATTTTTCACAATCCTCCCACGATTTAACGACTTTGAATAACTTTGTGTCATCAGCAAATTTAATTACCTCACTAGTTACTTCCATCTCTAGGTCATTTATAAATATGTTAAAAAGCAGTAGTCCCAGCACAGACCCCTGACCATTGAGAATACTGACCATTTAGCCGTACTCTCTGTTTTCTATCTTTTAACCAGTTTTTAATCCACAATAGAACACTGCGATGACTCTCCAATTTCCTCTGGAGTCTTTCATGAGGTACTTTGTCAAACGCCTTCTGAAAATCCATATACACAATATCAACCGGCTCCCCTTTATCCACATGTTTGTTCACCCCTTCAAAGAAATGTAGTAGATTGGTGAGGCAAGATTTCCCTTCACTAAATCAATGTTGACTTTGTCTCATTAATCCATGCTTTTGAATATGCTCTGTAATTTTGTTCTTAATAATAGTCTCTACCATTTTGCCCGGCATCAATGTCAGACTCACCGGTCTATAATTTCCCGGATCTCCTCTGGAACCTTTTTTAAAAATCGGCGTTACATTGGCCACCCTCCAATCTTCTGGTACCACGCTCAATTTTAAGGATAAATTACATATTTCTAACAATAGCTCCGCAAGCTCATTTTTCAGATGATAGAGATGCACTCACCCCCTGCACAGCATCCCAGAGATACTCAATTGTCACTGTAGTTGGTCTTTGTATCACCTGCACAACAACCTTCTAAAGCTTGACCTTCTCCAATCAATGTGGTGCAGAAACACCACATCACTCACCCCTTGCATATCGCTGTGGGGAGCCCCTCCAACAGTATGGCTGCAATCGAGCTCCCTCATTGTTAGCCAAATGCTCTCTAATACTATGGGTGAACTTCTGGGTTGTGCAGGAGCCACTGGGCTCTGGGATGATGGATGCCCCTTCACTGCTGCACGTCGAAGCCTGCTGAACTGAAGCAAATTCCACCATCCTAGAGGAAGCAGGCCAAAATGCTTCTAATGTACGTTGCCTCATAGCTGTGGTCTGACCCGGCTCAGCAGGGTAAACCCAGGTTTTTCCCTTCCTCTTCCTCATCATAAGCATATATCTCCTTTCAGATATATTGGAGAAAGGAGAAAAGATAGGAATGGAATTGTAAGACTGAAAGATGCTGAGAACGGCTTTGTGGAGAGTGATGAGGATAAAGCAAATGTGCTGAACAAATGCTTCTCTTCTGTGTTCACGGAAGAGTACCCTGGAGAAGGACCTTGGTTGGCTGCTGAAGGTATATCTGGGAATGGAGTGGAAATTTAACCATTCATGGAAGAAAGTGTTTATAAGCAGCTTGAAAATCTGGACAAATCTATGAGGCCGGATGGGATATATCCCAGGATACTGAGGGAGCTCAGAGAAGTTCTGCCAGGACTTTCTAAGGATAGATCTTTAGAGACAGGAGAAGTTCCTATGGACTGAAGATGAGCTGATGTGGTCCCTCTTCACAAAAATGGGGACAGGGAAAAAGTGGGAAACTACAGGCCGGTAAGCCTTACGTCAGTGATAGGAAAAATAATGGAGTCGCTTCTGAAGGACAGGATAGTTAACTTTCTAGAAGCCAATGGATTGCAGGAACTGAGGCAACATGGCTTTACCAAAGTAAAATCCTGCCAAACAAATCTAATTGACTTCTTTGACTGGGTGACCAAAGAACTGGATAAAGGACATGCGCTAGATGTAATCTATTTGGATTTCAGCAAAGCCTTTGATTTTGAATAACTCGTGAATAAGCTCAGAGGGCTGAACTTAGGACCCCAAGTAGTGAAATGGATTAGAAACTGGTTGACTGACAAGAGACAGAGGGTGGTGGTAAATGGAATCCGCTCAGAAGAAAGGAAAGTGAGCAGTGGAGTGCCTTAGGGGTGGGTGCTGGTGCCGATTCTGTTTAATACTGTGAGCGACATTGCTGGTGGATTAGAAGGAAAAGTTTGCCTTTTTGCGGATAACATGAAGATAGCCAATAGAGTGGATACACTAGAGGGTATAGAAACCATGAGAAGGGCTCTGCAAACATTGGAAGAATGGTCAAGGGTCTGGCAGTTAAAATTTAATGCTAAGATGTGCAGAGAGATGCATTTGGGGTGCAAAAATCCAAAAGTGATGTACAAGATAGGAGGTGAGAGATTGGTAAACTCGGCTCAGGACAGGGACCTTGGGGTGATATAGATGGGCTGTACTGGAGCTTTTCAAAGGCTTCAATGACATCATCAGAAGTTTTAGAATAAGGACAGTGCCGGGCAGACCTCTACGGTCTATGCCCTGAACATAGCATGAATAAATCAAGATAAGGTATACATATGTTGTATCACCTCATACCTTTATGTAATGAGTTTATCTACTCAGGTATAGTAGTAGTAGTAGGTAGACTAGATGGACCGTACATGTTTTTATCTGCCATCATCTACTATGTTACTGAGACAGCATGGGCATAATTATACATATATAAGAAATTATATTAAGTGTTAATTCTGTTTAAAAATCTAGGGTTTAAAAGTTTGGTTCAGTTCTGCAAGTGATGGAGGAATGTCATCTGGTTTAGATTATTTAGAAATTTTACGTTTGCCAGGCTAAAGGTTAGAAAGGTTAGAGAGAGAAACTTCTTTCTTTGATCCCTTGTGAGTGATGGATTGCTAAATGCTGGCACATCTGTATACTATTATGAATGAACAAAGCATGAGCCAGACATGCTGTAGTTTAAAAGTAGTTTAAAGCTGGTTAAATAATTCTAGATATTCTTGAATTCTGATTTCTGTGTATTTTAGAATATGTCTTATAAGGATGCTTACTTTAGAATATGCTGTATTCTGTGTAAATTAATAATTCTGTGTGGAATGTCTGTTCAACTCTCTGTTTGACTTTCTAAGTAAGACTGCAGTGAAAAGGTCAGCATATGGTTTGAGTTTTCTGCAGTCCTGGCTGGTTTAATGTATGGAGCTGGTGGGTGAAAAGGGTCAAGAAAAGTCTTGATTAATTATAGGTAAATGTAGGAATGGTCCTGAAAGTAATAACAGACTATATCTGTATGCTATTAAGTAAGACTGGCCCTTGACCCCTTAATGAATGCCAGAGTTCAGTTAGCAGTTAGTATGAAGTTGACTAGGAATATGAGAAATTAATCATAATGAAAATGCAAGAGTTCTGGAGCCAAATTGTCTGGTGTAAGAGGCCCCAGGTCATAGGTCAGTTTGAGAAATATCAAACCTATGTAACTGATATTTTTAAAGTAATGATTGGCTGAGGCAAGGTAACCAATCTATTCTTTACCATCTGGAAAGTAAGGGGGGCTAGAGGTTAGAACTGTATATAAGAGGGAGCAGAAGCAGCTTATGTCAGAAGGAACAGACAGAAGAAGGAGAGCTGCAGGAAGACAGACAGCAGAAGAAGAGAAGGAGCTGAGACAGAAGCCATAACATCCAGAGAGCTGAGAGAGAGAGAAGAGAGCTAGAACTGATGTCCTACTCTGTTTGCTGGCAAATAAAGAAGATTTCTCCCTCATTCTGGTGTGTGCTGCTTGACTCCTGAAGTACCACAGATTCTGCTAACAATAGGGGTAATTCATGCATCAATTCCTGCAACATTACTATAAGTGGAGTTAGAGTCGACAAAAGAAACAGCCACTATAGAACACTAATGGGGGTCACGTGATGCCAGAAGACTGAACGGACGCCTGTTTGCACGGCTCCCTTCCCCTTAATCTCTATAACCCCGATTACTGGCATTTAAGGTACCTTAGCGGTTCAGAAAGTGGTCCTGGTGGTGCCTGTGAACGCGAGGAACCGGAGGGTGCATGTGACATGTCTGCACGTTGTGGCAAAGCGGCATGCCCGCAAAACCGCAGAGAGCTGGTAAAGAGAAAGGCAACTTGCTGAAAATTAAAATGGCGTCGCCGGCCCAGCCAACCCCGCCGACACTAACCTCGGCAGTAAAGACTCTGAGTCAGGCAACCCCACTTGATGAAATGGTCCAAATCTCCTTGAAAAACATGTCACAACTTCTGGACGATAAACTTGCAAAGTTGCACGTCGGTATGGATGAAATAAAAGAATGTATTGCTTCCCACGCGGCCCGTTTGCGAGAAGCGGAAGATCAAATATCCTCACAGGAGGAACATATGGAGGCAGCGGAAGGCCGGATTGGAGTGTTGGAAGCGCAGATTCGCACGTTGACAGAGTGGAAGACCAGGAAAATAGAAGTCGAAGAAACAACATTCGGGTGGTTGGAGTCCCTGAATCTGTCTCCGACACAGAACTAAAAAACTTTACTGAAAGCTGGCTCCCGAAGCAGCTGGGGATAGATCTGGAGCTGTGCAAGGGGCAAGTGGAAAGGGTCCACCACGTCGGGCCGCGAAGGGAAGCAGGAGGGAAACCGCGCTTGATAGTTGCACAATACCTGAACTACTTAACTAAAGCCACAATTCTTAACAAGTTTAAAAAGTTGCGGCGGTTGAAATATGAAGGAGCCAAGATCTTGTTATTTCAAGATTTCTCAGCAAGGGTGATGGAACAGCGGAAACTGCTGGCACCGTACTGCACTAAATTATACGAGAAAGGAGTCAAATTTGCCTTCCAATACCCAGCTAAGGTGCGAATAACACACAATAATAGCTCCTTCACCCTGACGAAAGCAGAGGAATTGCAAGTCTTTTTGGATAAACTGCCGGCGGATCAAGCCCGAGGTGAAGACTCAGAGGAGATAATCTGTGAATGCGTGAGCATGGGGAGGATCGGGGGTGGGGACCTCCATTAAAGACTTAGGTAAGCAATAAAGTGTGTTTGAGGGGCCTGTTGAACAATGACTGCCTGCTATCAGTGTTGCCAGGTGGAAAATTTTTTTCCTACCCAATCCAGCGTAAAAACAGCCCAAAACCCGCCCAAACTCAAACCCCGCCCCTGACACCCCCACCCCCGCCCCCGCCGTCATCAACCCCGCCCCTGCCGTCACCGGCCCCGCCTCCCCCGTCATCGGCCCCACCTCCCCCGTCATCGGCCCCGCCCAAAATGTCACTAACCCCCCCCCCCCCCCGCGGCCGAAAAAACCGCCCGAAAAACCGCGGAAAAGAAAAAAAGAAGGCCAAAAAACCGCGACCCGCCGCGGGCAAAAATTTCCCGCGGCAGGTCGCAGAAAACCGCCCAATTGGGCGGTAAAACCGCCCACCTGGCAACACTGCCTGCTATGCAAGCGAGAACAGGACTTTCAGCCCCGGAGGGGGAGAGGTCCCTGCTGCAGCAGAGCTTTGATTAGAGCAATAAAAGACTCACAAGCAGTGTTGCCAGGTGGAAAATTTTTTTCCCACCCAATCCAGCGTAAAAACAGCCCAAAACCCGCCCAAACTCAAACCCCGCCCCTGACACCCCCACCCCCGCGTCATCACCCCCGCCCCGCCGTCATCACCACCGCCGTCACCGGCCCCGCCTCCCCCATCATCGGCCCCGCCTCCCCCGTCATCGGCCCCGCCCAAAACGTCACTAACCCCGCCCCCCGTGGCCGAAAAAACCGCCCGAAAAACCGCGGAAAAGAAAAAAAAGAAGCCCAAAAAACCACGACCCGCCGCGGGCAAAAATTTCCCGCGGCGGGTCGCGGAAAACCGCCCAATTGGGCGGTAAAACCGCCCACCTGGCAACACTGCTCACAAGGTGCTTGGTTCCTGACACCCGAGAAGAGTCATAAAGGACATAAGTGGAGAGGAATGCATATGTCAGATGTGCCAAGTAACAGAAACACCAGGGGTGGTATGTTTGTTTAAGCTGCAATTGATAGATTTAGGGTAGTAATACCGGGAAAGACTGAGAGGGAACCTGTTGCAAGAGAGAGAGTGTCAATCTCTACAGCAGACAAGCGATGTTCGGTTTTACAGCTTGTTGCTGGGCTATTTGTGTTTAATGTGGGACGTGTTGGTTTTATGTTCTAAAGTTGTTACGGGTCAGAGGGTTGTTTAAAAGTGCTGTAACCAAAGTGGGGATTTGACCCAGGGATGGGAAAGCTGGGGTTGCTAAGCGTTGGGGTATGTGATCAAAGGTGGCTAAAGTTTCTGAGTTAAGGAGGAGGAGGGGGAGGGGAGCTGTGTGCTGGAAATTATGAGGGACATGGTTGAGAGGCAGTGGGTCTCAACCAAATGGGGGATAGGGGGGGGATGGGTAAGGATGTTGGGGGCAATCTTAGGTTTGTAGCACAGAGGTGTTGTTGTGTGGATGTGTTTGAGTGTCTGGAGGGTAATTGGAGGGGAAGGAAGTGGATGGGGGATTAGGGACCTGTGGACACCTAGCTGGTGGGGGAGGGGGGAGATGGGCAGTTAGTGGAGAGAGGAAGGGATAGGGAGGGAGGGCGGATATGGGGGGGGGGGAGGCTGTACAAGCTGGAGGCTGTCGAATTATAGATATATAGGGGACAAGTTGCGTATCAGACTACAGGACAAATATGTAGAGAACTTCTGGAGGGACGACACTGCTGGGATGTTGTCCCGAAACACACACAAGTTAAACTGGCCTGATAGGAGTTTGATCTGGGCGTGGGATAATGGGTAGCTTGAGGGTAGCTTCTTTAAATGTAGACGGAATCCACTCTCCAATCAAAAGAAAAAAAGATATTACATTATGGGAAACAATTGAAAATTGATGTTATGCTATTACAGGAAACCCACCTGTCTGCACCGGAACACCTTAAATTGAAGCAGGGATGGCTAGGTGAGTTAGTGTTTTCATCATATAACAGCAGGCAAAGGGGGGTGGCTATACTTTTTGGTAAAGGGTTGAACACAACTTGCCATAGAACGATCCAAGACCCTGAGGGTAGATTTGTGATTTGGACAGGGGATATTCAGGGGATGAAACTGGCGTTGTGCTCGGTTTACGCTCCTAATGTCTAGTCTAAAAAATTTTACCTAGGACTAATAGCCACATTGGCGCAACTGCAGGAGTATCAGCTCTTGATAGGGGGAGACTTTAATCTAACAGCAGATCCCTTAGTGGATTGTGAGCCACCAAAGGCACGGCCCAGGGGGCTGGGTGAGAGGGGAATAGGTATGCTGCAACGAGAAATGGGATTCGTAGACACTTGGAGGGCATTGCATCCAGATGATAAAGAATACACCTTCTTCTCACAGGTACACAAATGTCACGCAAGGCTAGATTACATCTTGATGGCCCCATCCCTTTTTGCGGTGTGTCGATTGGCAGAGATTGAACCATGCGTCGTCTCCGACCACAGCTTAGTTAGGGTAGATATAGGTTTAGTGGAAGACAGGAGCAAATCGGGTTGGCACATGAACCCTACACTATATCGAGATACAGAATTTAAGGAGTTTCTTTCCCAAGAGTGGGAACTCTACCTGGCCGAGAATAAGAAGGGGGATATGGAGCCGCGTATACTTTGGGAAGCGGGAAAAGCAGTAATGAGAGGAAAAATAATAGCATACACAGCGAGCTCCCGTTAGAAAGAACTGCTTGATAAATTGAACCATCTCACGGATGCTAGAGCAGCGGTGGCGCATGGTGACGGGCAGGTGAGAGATAGGTTCAAAGAGTTAAAAAGAGAGATTAATGATATCCTAAACAAGCAAGCGCTGCGAGACATCCAAATCTACAAGTTCCGGCTGCACAGGTGGGGGAATAAAACGGGGAAACTATTGGCGAACATGGTGAGAAACCACGCAGCGAAGCAGGTGATAACCCGGATTAAAACAGGGTCGGGACGGGTAGTAGGTGAGGAGGAGGAAATACAGCAAGCGTTTGTTGAGTTTTATAAAGAGCTGTATGATAAGGGGCAATGCGACAGGGAAAGAAGGGAAGAATTTTTTAGGGACCTTAAACTCTCATCTCTCACACAAGAGCAACAAGACTTCATAAATGAGCCTGTGCAGGGGAGAGAACTGCAGCAGGCTATCAAAAAGCTGAAATTAGCCAAGGCCCCAGGACCAGATGGGCTAGGGCCTGAATTTTATAAGATCTTGGGGGGACGGATAGCAGGGCCCTTTAGCGACTTATTTGAGTCATTATGTAAAGAAAGACAGGGCACAGGTACTTTGACACACGCATCAATTATAGTTCCACCTAAACCGGGTCGCGATAAAGAGCTCCTGGGGTCTTACCGCCCCATATCCCTTCTCAACCAGGATGTCAAGATATTTGCAGGCATTATGGCTGCTAGGCTAGGAAAGGTGCTCCCCTCTTTGGTACACGCCGACCAAACAGGATTTGTTCCAGGAAGATACGCAAGTACTAACATATTGAGAGCACTGAGCGCAATCTTAGAAAAGTGAAGGAAGCAGGGAGACAATCTGCTAGTCAGCCTAGACGCAGAGAAGGCATTTGACAAAATCTTATGGGATTATCTTTTTTGAGTTTTACCACAATTCGGGATTTTTGGGGCTTTTCTGCAGGGAGTGCGTGCCCTATACAGGAGACCCACAGCACAAATTTTAATAAAGAACAAGTTATCTCGATCTTTTGATTTACAGAGGGGCACCAGACAAGGCTGTCCACTATCACCTATGCTCTTTGTATTGGCTTTGGAACCCCTGGCATGTAAGATCAGACAGTCAACAGCAGTACAAGGCATACAGATAGGTAAGAGAGAATATAAAATAAATCTCTTTGCAGACGATATGCTCATATTTTTAAGCCAGGCGTCCAAGGGGATACCTAAACTTATAGAGCTCATTCAACAGTTTGGAGCCTTTTCCGGGCTGAGAATAAATTTTGATAAATCGGAAGCGATGGGATTGTCGGTGCACTGCGCTTGTAAGGGTAGCCCTGATTTTCCCCTAACTTGGGCAATGGGCCCAATGAAATACTTGGGAGTGTACTTACATTTGGATTTCAATGTGATGTACAGTAGTAATGTTCGAGATAAGTTGGAAAAAATTAAGAAATTATGTAAGCAATGGAGGGAGCTGCCTGTCTCGTTCCTGGGCAGGGTTGCACTGTTCAAAATGATGTTGTTCCCCAAAATTTTATACACCCTACAAATGATGCCCGTGTGGGTGGCAGGCAAGGATGAAGCAGCTTATAGGGGAGTGATTACGTCATTTATCTGGGGAGGGAAGAGAGCCAAAATTGGATATAACAAACTGATTCGAACTCGAAGTGAAGGAGGGATTAATTTGCCCGACTTAAGGTTGTATAATGTCTCTGCACTCCTTAGGTGGATACATGAGGTGCATTCAGGGCATTATGTGTTTGCGCCTCAGGAGGTGTGGGAGAATGCTGCTCAACCTTGGTCAGTTTTTAATGCACTACATGCGAGGCGTAGGAGGGACAGCCTTTCTCCTATCTTGAAACCCCTTCGGGAGGCGTGGGTTTGGTGGCGGCAACGGGTGGGAGGAGATAGGGGCCCCTCTCCGTTTATAGAACTGAGGGATAACCCAGAATTTCCCGCAGGACAGGGCCACTCTCTTTTCGGAAGGTGGGCACAGAAGGGATGTAGATACGTTGGGCAGATGGGCTCCGAAGGAGGATTATCACTTCTGACATTTGCGGAATGTCAGAGCAAATGGGATATGCCGGGAGGCTTCTCCTTCTCTTACATGCAGCTTAGACACTATATATTCTCACTGCGTGATGAGGATAAACGATTCCCGGTATTCACAGTTCTTGATGTAGTATTTAAACAAATGCCAATGGAACAGAATAAGCTTTCCCGCTGGTACCATATAGGCAGGCAGTGGGTGCCGAGCACGACCCCAGCGATATTAGCAAAAAAGTGGAGCGATATAATAGGAATGGAGGTTTCGGTACCCGAAATTCAGCGAAGTTTTGATTTGGCATTCCGAATAACGCCCAACGTGAGCTGTCATGAAACCCAGTTAAAGCTTTTACATCTTGCATACCTTACCCGGTGCAGGGGCAAAGCAATGGGATTATGGGAGTCAGATGAATGCAATAAATGTATGCATCAACGAAGTACGCTGGCACTCCACTTTATAGAGTGCCGGGTGACACAGACATTTTGGACGGGTGTGCGAGCACATTTGGAAGAAGTAGTGGGCAGGCAGATTGACCGGAAATATAAGATTATGCTGATGGGGATAGACGCAGACCTAGCTGACCAGGGACTTTCTATTTTACACTGTAGGTTTGTGCTCCTGGCCCTGGTATTAGCGAAAAAGGTTATCCTGCAGCACTGGGTGGATAAGTCCCCCCCCCCCCGCCTCTCACCAAATGGTATACAGCTATGAGGCAAATGGCCAGTTGGGAGGGGGGAGAACAGCTAGAACTTGATGGAGAGCGGGAGCGTTTGTCCGCAGGTCATCATGTTTGGAAAAGAAGCTCTGAGTGTATTATGAAACTATCTAGATTGTAGAAGGCCACAAGGACGTCACAAACAGAAGGTGATGACCATTGCAGTGGAAAAAGAAAAAGACACTGACAGTTTCAGGGGGGAGGGAGCTGAGGGGGAGGGGGGAGAGGGAAGGGTAGGGGGGTGTCGGGGATGGGTTGAGAGGGGAGCATGGGAGGGAGAAAACTGAAAATAAGGGCAAGAGGGAGTGTCACGAATGTTTAGTTAAGGCTCATAATGTATAGAGGCGTCATACAGCTGGTATAAGAGTCTGAGTGGTGGTTATGTGACAACTTGTATATATTGAAACAGTGGAGTGTTTTTGCTGATCTTTGATGTTTTGTTGCTTTGGATAATGTATATGTATACTCTTCTTGTCAATAAAAATTAATATAAAAAAAAAAGAACACTAATGGAGCTGCCTGCGCAAACATTTCTGCTAGCCATCATCTTCCCCCACTTTACTTCTTTTATTAGCACTTCAAACTTCAAACACATGTCATGGTGTAATTACATAACTACTAATACACAAAACATTACAAAATCCCTCCACAGAAATCTGAAAAACATAATGAGATGACAAATTTTGAATGTATCCCCCCTATAAGCCCCTCCCCCACACCACCCCCTCTTAGATTGACAAGCAATATTGGATCCTGAGGGATATGAATGAAGAGAAAAATATTGAAATCCAATTGTGCAGAAAAGTCCAAATGAAAAAAATGCTTTAAGGTTTACCCAATGGATCAAATAATTGGTGTAAGTTATTTGTCATGTAAATTCCTAGACAGCAGATTCCATTCTTGGCTATCTTAAAGGGGAAATTTGGGGACTGTTTGGGGGAAAAGTTGAAACACAGCACTTCAGTCTTGTGATGTTAACTTTGAAGCTGGACACATCTCCAAAGACATCTAACTCATGTAGTAAAGAAAGTAAGCAGGCCAAAGGGTCTTCCATAAAAAAACAAGGTATCATCAGCATAGAAGAATACCTTATGCTCCCCCTCCCATGGACTACAATAGGGTGAATTTGAAGATTTAATCTGAGTTTCCTTGCCAATGGCTCCATAGCAAGAACAACATGTAACAAGGACATAGTGCAACCTTGTCCGGTGCCCCTTCCTAACTGAAACTCTTCCGATTTAATTCCATTTACCATAACGGAGCTCCTAGGGTTCCAATAGAGGGCCTGCACCCATTTCCCACAATTCACACCTAAACCAGTATATTCTAAAATGTCAAAGAGGAGGGACCACTTGACCCGATTGAGCATCTTTTCGGCATCTAAAGCAATATAAAGTACCTTCATCTTTCTCTTCTGAATAAATTTGAGCAGGTGTAGCACCCTTTGCACATTATCCTCAAGCTGTCTACTTCTAAAAAAAACCCAGTCTGATCAGGGTAAGAAAGTTTAGGAAGAAGAGCATCCAGTTAGCAAATATTTTCATATCTGTGCTTAACAAAGCTATTGGTCCATATCTAGCACAAAGTGTGGGATCTTTATCCAGCTTTAGAAGGACAGCCACATTGACTTTTTACATTGAGGGAGAAAGGGACTCAACTTCCAGAAGACCATTACAAATTTCTGCCAGAATCCCAGAGACTACTTGTTCCAGAATCTCATAAAAATTACAGAGAAAACCATCTTTACCAGGTGTCATATCCCATGGCAGTTGCTGAATTACTTGACAAATTATGTGAGGGGTAATAGCACAATTTAATTGTGACTGATCAGCAGCTGTCAATGAGGGGAGGTTTGCAGATAAAGGCTGACTGAAAACAAATCCAAAAGTGAAACTGGCCCTGCCCTGTCCCCGAAACAGCACCCACTCTTTGCCCCCATGACCAGACAGAGCCTCCCTCTCCCCTAGCAACCAGACAGAGCCCCCATCCCAGACCCACCCATCATCCCCCTTGGGCCTACCATAAACACTGTTTATTTATTTATTGCATTTGTATCCCACATTTTCCCACCTATTTGCAGGCTCAATGTGGCTTACAGAGTTTGTTATGACATAGTCATTCCAGGTTATCAGATACAATAGGTAATGTCCAAAGATTAAGTAAGAAGCGAGAAGGAAGGTGTTAGGTTGGTTAGTATAGAAGGTGGGCTTTTATAACTGGGTGGTTGGTGAGGTAGTTTTGTAAGGCGATGGGTTCTCTTTGTAGGCCTTGTTGAAGAGATGTGTCTTCAGAGATTTGCAAAAGTTAGTTATTTCGTCAATGGTGTTCAGGGCTGTAGGTAATGCATTCCACAACTGCGTGCTCATGTAAGAGAAGGTAGTGGCATGTGTCAGCTTGTATTTTAGTCCTTTACAACTAGGGAAGTGCAGATTGAGAAATTTGTGAGATGATCTTATGGCGTTTCTGTGTGGCAGGTCCACAAGGTTTAGCATGTAAATTGGGGCGTCTGCGTGAATGATTTTGTGTACAATCATGCAGATCTTGAACGCAATGCGTTCCTTGAGTGGGAGCCAGTGAAGTTTCTCTCTTAGGGGTTTTGCACTTTCATATTTGTTTTTTCCAAATATGAGTCTGGCGGTGGTATTCTGGGCTGTCTGGAGTTTCCTGATAGTTTGTACCTTGTAGCCAGCGTACAGTGCGTTACAGTAGTCCAGATGACTTATTACCATTGATTGTACCAGGATGCGGAAGATGTATCTCGGGAAGAAAAGTTTAACTCTTTTGAGTTTCCACATGGAGTGGAACATCTTTTTCGTCGTATTCTTCACGTGGGCATCGAGTGTGAGGTTGTGATCAATGGTAACTCCGAGAATTTTCAGATTTTGTGAGATGGGAAGAGAGCAGTAAGGTGTGGTTATGGTGGAGTAGTTATTTGTGAGGTGAGTACAAGACATTGTGTTTTTTCTGCATTGAGTTTTAGTTGGAATGCATCCGCCCAGGAGTGCATGATTTGGAGGCTTTGGTTGATCTCGTTGGTGATTTCGTTTAGGTCATGTTTGAACGGGATGTAAATTGTGACATTATCTGCGTATATGTAGGGGTTTAGGTTTTGATTGGCTAGAAGTTTGGCTAAAGGTATCATCATTAGGTTGAAGAGAGTTAGTGAAAGGGGGGGGGTCCTTGGGGAACTCCACATTCAGGTATCCATGGGGTGATATGTCCGCGTTCGTTGTTACTTGGTATGATCTTGTGGTCAGGAATCCTTTGAGCCAATTGAGAACTGTACCTCCTACTCTGAAGTATTCTAGTATGTGTATTAGTATTTCATGATTAACCATGTTGAAGGCGCTGGACATGTCGAATTGTAGGAGGAGTATGTTGTTACCAGTTGCAATTGCTTGTTTGAATGAGTTGATTGCGGACACTAGTACAGTTTCGGTGCTGTGATTTGACCGAAATCCTGATTGAGACTCGTGCAGAATTGAGTGTTTATTTAGGTATTCAGTGAGTTGTTTCGTCACTATGCCCTCCATGAGTTTGGTTATGAGTGGAATCGATGCTACTGGGCGATAATTGGTTAGATCCATTGTGCTTTTCTTAGCATCTTTTGGCAGCGGAGTAAGTAAGATGTTTCCTTTATCCGTGGGAAAGAGACCATGTTGAAGCCTGTGGTTTACATGATTCATGAGGTCTTTTTTGAATTGTTTGGGGGCGGATCTTATTAGGCTAGAAGGGCAAATGTCTAATTTGCATTGTGACTTGGCGTATTTTCTGAGCCATTGTGAGATTTCATCTGACGATAGCGTGTCAAAGTTGGTCCATGATCGATCTGCTGGGCATTCCCCAGGTTTCGGGTCTAGACATTCAAGGATATTTGTGTACTCAGTGATGCTGGTAGGTATCATGAGTCAGAGCTTTATAATTTTTTCTTTGAAGTAGTTCGCAAGATTGGTTGCAGATGGGGTGTCTGTATTATTAGAGGTAACCGGAGTAGTATTTAGGAGTTTGTTTATGAGTGAGAAGAGTTTGTGTGTATCCTTGTAGTTTGGTTCTATTTTGGTTTTATAAGAAGTTCTTTTAGTTTGTCTGATAATGTATTTGTATTTTCTTTGTAGCTGTTTCCAGTCTTTGAGTGTGTGTTCGTCTTTTTTCTTGCTCCATGCTGTTTTCTAATCTTCTGACCTGTGTTTTTAGTTCTTTCAGTTCTTCGTTAAACCATGGTATTAAGTCTTTTCTATGTGAGGTTCTGGTTTGAAGTGGTGCTATGTTGTCTAGTACTATTCTGCATCTGTTGTCCCATTCTTGGAGTTGGTCTCCTCCATCAAAATGACTGCTGAGACCTTCAGCAGCAGTCTCACAAGACTGCCATTGAAGGTCACAGGAGCCATTTTGATTAGAGCCGGCAATGGCATGAGCAGTTCAATCTCAAAATGTATGTCATAGCCTTTTCCAAATTTAGTACATACAGTTATTGTCAATAAATTTAGGAGTCAATATTCATGTCTAGAGTGGCCTATTTGTGGGGATGCTAAGAACATCTAGATTTCCAGGAGGTGGGGGAGAGGTTGGAGGGGTTGACAACACTGATATGGATTCCCCTAAAAAAGGAATCCATGACTGCCTGAAAAATGTAAACATTGGCATTTACAGCTGCCCTGAGGCATGCCTAAGTGCCCAATTATGCTGAGGTTTGGGTCACTCCTGTCACATCTCAAGGATCCTGCCTAGTTAAATTGCACTGGATCGCCCAGATGCGAATATTCAGTGGCACTTTAGCGACACTGTCTAGTTAATATTCACTCTGACCACCGTGGCACATTCTGGGGTTAGGATGGAGCAAGTAATTATGTGAGCACCGATGATACTCAGTGCCAGTTCCTGAATACCTAGCAGGGCATGTTGGATCACATAAATAGCAGTCCTAACTATGCCTAGTTAGCTATATAGGTATGACACAGAATATTGGTTGTACACAGATAGCTTCCAGGTGCCACCAAAAACTCAGATATTCAGGATAGGCCTGGCACTGAATATCTGGGTCCAATTTAGCCAGCTGACTGCCGCCGGTTAAATATTGACCCCTTAGGTTTTTGCATTTTGATAGCTGCTAGGTGTCCTTTCTTTTTGCTTTCTCTTTGCTTGTAAGTATGATGTGCTAAAAATACACATAAATGTAAACATTTAAGGGGGGGTAGCAATGTGGGCTACCATTAAGATAGGTTATTTTTACCTCGTGCTAAAATAGCCCACATTGATAATTTCCCCCTGAGTACCAGCTTCAGTGTCACTAAAAGCAGCTATTTAAGCATAACGTATAGGCAATATTTTAATATTGTAGCACCTTGCTACTAGCAAGCCCTTAAAATATCCCTCTATCTTTTAAGAAGTGAAATTTCTGGAATCCCTGCTCCTAGTCTGCAACTGTCTGGTGTTTTTGAGCCTGACAGTTCCAGGTTAATATTCAGCTGCCATGGTCACTTTTTATAAAACTCTGGCTGCAGCAATCACATATATCCATAGGCGCCCGGTATAAGAGGCTTGGGGAGGGATGGATCAGCTGTTTCTATAGAAATGCTAAATAGTAGTAGTAGTAGTTCTCTGGTGAGTCCAATCTTAAATAGCAGCAGCTGCAGCCTTTTGTAGCCTTTTGTAACCAGTTGTAATTTGATTACCTGCTGGGAGAGCAGAGCAGGGAGGGGGGTTGGCTGGACTTGTCCTGGGTTGCCATGGAGATATTTAACTAGGCTGAATTCCTGCACATGAGCACTTCATACCAAAGAGAGTTGCACTGACCCCTGAAATTTTAAAAGTGCTAAAAATAAGTTTTAAAAGTATTTGAAAGATCATTTTATTTTCATTATAGTGTTTGGAATATGTCCACTTTGAGAATCAGGTGCTCAACATTAAAAGTTTATATTTATTTACTTATGTATGGCATTTTATCCCACATTGAGCCTGCAAAAAGGTGGGATAATGTGGGGTACAAATGCAATAAATAAATAAAACATGAATTAGGATGTTTTGTGGCTCTACATGAGAATTGTAATATTATGATCCCTTGTTTCATATTGTTGACGGTCTGCATTTTCCGTATGGGTCATGGTATGTTGGTGTATTAGGTTCTGCCCAGTGTAATATTTATGGTACTGAGTGTGTTCTGAGTGTGTTTTTGCACAAAGTTGTGCATAGTGTTTTGCAGTTGAGTGACTGTGGTTAGAATATGCTTTGAACAACCACTTTATTCTTTGACATATGATACATATCTAATATCTAAATTTAATAAAAGGTATTAATTGTGACTTTTATTTTTATTTATTTATTTTTTCTGTGTGTTATCAGACAATTATGGATTTAAGCTCCACCCCTGGCCCCACCCCTAACCCCGCCCCCTTTAGCCTCCCCAAACAGTTGGGCCACCGACCGCCTATGCATATATCTGGATATTCAATGCCACTATCTAGATAGTGGGCAGGGCTTAATATCCAAATAAGGGGGTCACTGCCAGAACTTATCCAGATGAGTTATCTATTGCCACTGTCTGATAAGTTCTGGGACCAACCTGGCTCTGTTCCTGCCCTGCCGTGACACTATCTTCATAGCGCAGAGGCATTCTGTAAGGATATTCAGGCACTGTCCAGACAGTGCCTCTGAATAGCCTAGTCAGCAGCACTAGCCACACCCTAAAAGTCTCAGAGCTGCAGAAACAAGACAAATGAACACTCTAGCCTCAATCTATCCCTATATTTGGTAGGATAGTCCTACTGTGGTATCTATGGCAAGGGTGTCTGTACTGAGTCTCTTCCATTGCAGTCAGTTCTAAGGAGCTGCTGTAAAATCATCCATGCAGAGTTGAAGCCATTTTGCTTCAGTCTTGATTTGCTTATATCAGGACTTTCTTGGAGCACGTTTTAGAATCTTCCAGCCAAATGGTCGACGCTGTTGAAGTAACCATCTTGGTAATCGTGATGACTCCATTCTGTATACATGACCAAATCAGTGGAATCATGATGTCTTCTGCTCAGTCTTCAAGTTTACTTTGAACTTCTTTCATTTATTTTGGCTGCAGAAAGGAAACTTTTATCTTCCCTTCATATTACAAGTGACCATGGCTTTTTTTTGAGGGGGTACTTGGGGGTACTGAGTACCGGCACCTTTTCCATTGTTTGCTAAAATTGACCCATGGACCCCAAGTTTTAATGAAAGAGCTCAGGCTCTACACACCAATTATGCCTTGCCATTGATTCTGTGACTGATTGTAGGAAGCCTGACTATTGTGGGGTGGGTCCCTCAGTAATCACCCCACCCCTGAAGGGTGTCCTGGCATTTGAATACTGGCACCTTTTTTGCTAGAAAAAACACGCTGCAAATAACTCTCCTCATGCCCTTTGATTGAAGCTGGATCTATATTTACATCTAACATTTACATCTTTGGACAACAAAGAAAAAGCCTAGAGCAACCTGCATCAATTGAACCATCCAAGGATATCAGAACCAGAAACTATAAAGTTCATACCTACAATCCATGAATTAAAGTTTTATTTTAACTACATAACTATTTCTAAAATTCTGAATCTGTTAGATTCCAAAAAACTGATGGTTGACTTATCAACCCCTTCTGCATTGAGGACGTCTTTTACTAAGGCGCGCTCGTGTTTTTAGCGCACGCTAAAATTGTGGGCGTACTAAACATTAGAGACACCCATAGGAATGCATTGGCGTCTCTTACGTTTAGCACGCCTATAATTTTAGCGTGCGCCAAAAACGTGAGCGTGCCTTAGGAAAAGACCCTCTAAATCTCCAAATAAATTCACATAGAAGTGCTAAGTACAGCCATTTGTTTCTCTATTTCTGGAAGCCTTTGATCTCACAGGCTTGGTCTGAATTACAACTTTAAAAAGGTCTGTTCTCTTAGATTATTTAAAGCTTTAACCCTGTATTGCCAACTAGTAAGATTGCTGATCCACAGGGTGGACTGCAGTGCCACCCAGTGAAATTTTGCCTAACTAGTTTCTGACACAAAAATGTACATCATTCAGGCAGACATGGAGGGACATTTCGTTTTGATTTGGATGTCCTTGCAAAATGTCCCGATCCAGGGTCGGGGAAACCCGTATTTTCAAAACAAGATGGATGTCCATCTTTCGTTTCAATAATACAGTCAGGGATGCCCAAATCCTGAAATTTGATCGTCCTTAGAGATGGTCGTCCCTAGACTTGGTCGTTTCTGATTTTCGGCAATAATCGAAACCAAGGACATCCATCTCAGAAACGACCAAATGCAAGCCATTTGGTCATGGGAGGAGCCAGCATTTGTAGTACACTGGTCCCCCTAAAATGCCAGGGCACCAACCGGGCACCCTAGGGGGCACTGCAGTGGACTTCATAAATTGCTTCCAGGTACATATCTCCCTTACCTTGTGTGCTGAGCCCCCCATGTGCCCCAAAACCCACTACCCCCAACTGTACACCACTACAATAGCCCTTATGGGTGAAGGGGGTCACCTAGATGTGGGTGTAACATGGTGTTAGAATTATTGAGCAGTATGTCAATTGATTGTGCTGAATCAGATACAAATATATAACAATATAAAAATACAATTTTAAAAGACTTATTGAAACTGCAACAGGGAAACTGATCTGAACTCCAAATCCCTCTTCCCCCTCTCTTTGGGAACACTTAACAGAGACAAAAGGGCACTGCTTCACAGAGAGATAAAACTTCCTTCTCCTCCCACCTAACAAGGACTCATAACAAAAGCATGACTAGGTGGATACTTGAAGGCTCATCAAGACTTCTGCAGAAATTAAACACAACGGCAGACAGAAAGTCTGGAGAAGCCATTGAAGACAAAGACTTCAGAGGAAAACCATAAACAAGGCATTTGCTTGTCAAACCATTTGTTAGTTACCTCAGATATGTATATCTGCCCCCTCCCATCAGCTATCAGACATGAAGACGCCAGGACATATGCAGAAAGGAAAGACTTATAATGTAATCATGTTAACAGACTACATTAACCATAATGCCTTGCAAATTATCGAGTGCAAACCAGGAAGCAAATGCACACAGGACATGCACTCATATTTCCCTGCAAACAGACTGTATAAAAAGCCTGGAAAAGCCCAGCTCTCTATCTTCTTGGGACTGCCTCTTCTTTGGAATCTGCTGCTCTTGGGATCTGCTGCTCTGGGGACCTACTGCTCTACCCTTCTCTTCTGTAACCATGTGCCATGTGCTCATCACTCAGCTTTGTAATAAGGACTTGTAAGTAACTAATAATTCATATTTACCTTACTTAAGCACAGATTCTCTGTAAGACTCGTACCTCTCGCTGCAATTGTATAGATAACCTCCTTTTGAAACTAAATATATGGTCTGTTCTTTCTTAAACCTGGTAATGCAGGTTAATGCAATCCAATAAATATACTTAATTCCTTTCATTCAGTGTAATCGTGAATCTTGTTGCTTTAATCAGCAACTGGTGGAGAATTATTCAATATATATCTTACAACTTATAAAGATTAGCTAGTGCTCAAGCAATTCCCCCAAGTATAAATCATTTCTTGTAACATTTTAATTGTGGAGAATGCGGGTAGAGATACTGTGCGAGTAAGGTAACTGTGTTATTAAATTATATTTTCGTATTTTGCTGTTTTATAATAGAGAACTGAGTATCAGGTTTCATTAATTAAATTTCCAATTGATAAATTGATAAGGTTTTCAGGGAATTCAGTATTCAGGATGTTAGGCTGGATGGACGTGATGGTTTGGTCTTCCCTGCCAGTGTGGCAATATCTAGGTACTTACGCAATTATATACTTTATGTACTTTATAATCAAATCTTTAGTCATGCTCTGGCATAAGATAAAAACCGATTTTGGAGTTTATTTTGAGGAAAAGAAGTTACTAACCAAAGAGAAAGAACGCATGCAGATAGACACAGAAAAGGATTTTCTAATCACAATGGCTAGTTGCTTAAATGATTAATTAGATTCCCTTAGGCAACAGGTACAACGGCAGGCAGCACAGGAGACTAAAATGAAGACCCGAATTTTAGCTTAAGAAATGCAGGCCAGCCAGGTTCCAGGCTTGAAGCATTTAATCAGAGAAGTAACACTGCAAGTGCCCCCTATAGAGGAGATAGAAATTTTAAGACAAAAATTACAGGATGCTCGCATGCAAGTTCCAGCCATTACGGGTCTCCCATGTGCCCCTCCAGACCCAAATACAGCAACAGCCATGCCTGTTTCAGCCGTGGTAGAAGTATCCGAGTCTAAACCTCTAGCGGAAGGACTCATCCAAACGATCAGCCCCCAGGCCCCCTCACAGCATCCAAAACCCCAGTGCATAGGTACACAGCCTGTTCTGTATTCTGATTTAGGCACTCATAAAGGTGAGCCTTCAATTAAGTATTAAGCTCCTCAGTACATATATGCACAACCTGTTCTGCAGTCTAATTTAAATGCTCATGAAAGTAAGCCACCAGTTAAATATTCAGCTCCTCAACACACAGATGCACCACCTAAGCTCCCATAGAAGTGAACCTCTAATAAAGAAATCAGCTCCTCAATATGTAGCTACTGAAAACCGCAAGCAAGCATGTGACATTTTAAAATCTCATGGTGAGAATCTTTCATATTGGGAGAACAAACCCACTAGTGTCCTCACAGCAAGGGCCTTGCAGATATTACAGATAGCTAACAATAATAACAAGAGAAATCTGCCCCCAGATAAGCAGAAACCTATAACTGCAGGTCCTACCATGCCAGACACTGACATATTCTCAGGCCTTCCTGAAATGTATTTCAATGAAACATGAGGAGACGCGTCCAGCCTGGACAGCATGACCCACTCTGCAGATGGCAGTAGGATCCAGGTGGTTGATTTTTAGTATTGGTTGGACAGGAATATAGGAAAAAGTTTTTGCTATGAACCCTTTGTAACACTGTTAAGGATTTAAAATGTAGCTTCTATTGTTCTTTTGAATGTGTAAGATTTAATTATGTCTCTCTGCAATAAGTAAGATTTAAAATGTCTCTCTGTGATAGCTTCTATCGTAATTTGTTTTTGATAATATTGTTTAAGGATTTAGAAATGTCTTTTTCTGATAAGTGACTCCCACTAGAGCTGAAACTGAATACTTTGAAGTTTTAAAAATGCCTCCTTCTAATAGGTAACTCCTGCTGGAGCTGAAACTTAATATTGTGCTTTAATGTGAATTAACAAGATATGCTTATTTTTGTAGAATGAACTAAAGCCTGTCTGCACGCTGCTTGCATACTATGGTCTAAGATTGTAGGAAGGAACTGTGGAGCAAGAGAGGGAACCCTTACCAGAACCGTGAAGAGCCATGTGACCTGTTATATTAATGTGAAAGTGTCTTTTTCTGTGTTTTTCAGAGTTCGATTTTAAATCTAAGATTTTTATGGTGCTAGTAATTAATACATACATGGCAATCTCGGATACCTTTTTTTTAAATAAAAAGATCTATGCCTTTTCTACATTTTAAAATAAATAGACCTGTGCCTTTCCTACATTTTTAAATAAATAGATCTGTGCCTGTTCTACTTATGAGATAGTGAGCCTGTTCTACTTATGAGATAGTGACCATGTATAATTTTGCTAATTTTTGCTTACTTCTAAATGAATGAAACTGCTTTGGCAATCCAATTGGATGCCACGTACGCTGCTTTTATGTTTTTGTGTTTATTTACAGGTTAAGCTCAATCCTGGATCTGGAATGGATGATCGACTACATAAGGCCCAATAGAGCTCCATGTCATGTGGTCTCCATGTTTATATGTTTGTTTTATTTTATGGGATGCCCAAGAAACTATAAGCAGACATTCATAGGCCCTCCCTACTAGCAGCCTTTCCATTAGTTTACATTGTACCATGTCCTTTTCCAAGATAGGAAAAAGAGACCATTTTCACTGGCAGGCAAGCTATAGAAAAGAAAAACATGTTCACTATTATCCGAGCTATGGCTCACATATAATAAGTTCTACTAATTGCTATCTAAGGTTATATATTCACATGTGTATATTTAAAATTATGAGCAAATGTTTCTCTTTATATGACCTATCAGATACAATCAGTACAGGGAATGTTTCTGACCTTTTTAGTTTATTCTATATCACAGCCAGTACGTACACAATGCTCCCCTCTGGAATGAAATATTGGCTGTGTGCAAAGCACAATTAACATATCTTTTCTAAATTCTTTACAACAATAAACACATGAGTATTGTCTATTAAATTACTACAATGAACACTGCTAAAGCAAATAAATGTGGTAACCTTTTACCACACTCATTACCCATAAAAAGTTTCTCTCTGAAAAAAAAGTTTCTCTCTGAAAAGTATTTCATGGTACTATACCATGACTCTGTTTTTGCTTATTTGGTCAATGATTAAGTAGATATTGTGGTATAGGATTGATAGGAATAATTATTTTTTTTGTGTAATAGTAAACTAGGAAATTGTTATGATAATTGCATACATATGCCTTTCTTATTTCTAATGATAACAGTAGTATAGTAGTTCCATATTACCATTCTTGTTTCTGTATTAGAACTATCTGTCCTTTTATTATTGCTATTAATACATCAGTTAGCCTCTGAAATAGAGAATATAGGTAAACATTCACAGTGTCAGGAAACACTCATGGAATATTTTCCTGGGAATGACAAGTGCTGGGAATGTACTGAATAGATTGTGCCATCCCATTGTGGTGGTATCAATTGGTCAATTGCTCACTCATGCTACCAATTTGGCTAACATACTGGGTAAGTTATCATGTGGCATCAACCTACGCCCCTGAGCAGGTGACAAAAAAGAGATGGTCTCTGGGGCGTGGCAAAATGACACTTGTGTGGCTGAAGTCATATAAAGTGTACTTGCAAGCCTATTTTAAACCAGAGCAAAGCCATACTCTGCCACCTGACTGAATAGAAGTCTAATGAAACTGACCACAGAAAACTTAACGTAGCTAGCCTAACTTTAAGTCATGAGCAAACAAAATTAATAATAATGAATCATTTGTTTATAATAATAGTCATAATTCCCACTAAGTGACATATTCCAAGATTCATAGTGACATGACATAGTAGGTGACGGCAGGAAAAGACCTGCACGGTCCACCCAGTCTGTTCAATATCTACTATCAAAAGATTCACCTCTCCCAATACACATGCCCATATAAACAGTTCAGTATCTTTGCTATTGTTCTTTTGAATTATGCTACTGTACTAGGTTAGAGTTAGAGTTTTTAATTTTAGTTTTTTTAGTTTGTTTTATAGTTCTTCGCTCCAAATATTATGCTAATATTGTTGCTTAAAACCAAGAGAGGGAACTATGTAACATGGTGTCAGAATTATTGAGCAGTATGTCAATTGATTGTGCTGAATCAGATAAAAATATATAACAATATAAAAATAAAATTTTAAAAGACTTATTGAAACTGCAACAGGGAAACTGATCTGAACTCCAAATCCCTCTTCCCCCTCCCTTTGGGAACACTTAACAGAGACAAAAGGGCACTGCTTCACAGAGATATAAAACTTCCTTCTCTTCCCACCTAACAAGGACTCATAACAAAAGCATGACTAGGTGGATACTTGAAGGCTCATCAAGGCTTCTGCAGAAATTAAACACAACTGCAGACAGAAAGTCTGGAGAAGCCATTGAAGACAAAGACTTCAGAGGAAAACCATAAACAAGGCATTTGCTTGCCAAACAATTTGTTAGTTACCTCAGATATGTATATCTGCCCCCTCCCATCAGCTATCAGACACGAAGACGCCAGGACAAATGCAGAAAGGAAAGACTTATAATGTGATCATGTGAACAGACTACATTAACCATAGTGCCTTGCAAATTATCAAGTGCAAACCAGGAAGCAAATGCACACAGGACATGCACTCATATTTCCCTGCAAACAAACTGTATAAAAAGCCTGGAAAAGCCCAGCTCTCTATCTTCTTGGGACCTGCCTCTTCTTGGGAATCTGCTGCTCTTGGGACCTGCTGCTCTGGGGACCTACAGCTCTGCCCTTCTCTCCTGTAACCATGTGCTCATCACTCAGCTTTTGTAATAAGGACTTGGAAGTAACTAATAATTCATATTTATCTTATTAAGCACAGATTCTCTGTAAGACTCGTACCTCTCGCTGCAATTGCAACCTCCTTTTGAAACTAAATATATGGTCTGTTCTTTCTTAAACCTGGAAATGCAGGTTAATGTAATCCAATAAATATACTTAATTCCTTTCATTCAGTGTAATCATGAATCTTGTTGCTTTAATCGGCAACTGGTGGAGAATTATTCAATATATATCTTACAACTTATAAAGATTAGCTAGTGCTCAAGCAATTCCCCCAAGTATAAATCATTTCTTGTAACATGGGTACAGTGGGTTTGTGGTGGGTTTTGGAGGGCTCGCTGTTTCCTCCACAAATGTAACAGGTGGGGGGGGCCTGGGTCCGCCTGCCTGAAGTGCACTGCACCCACTAAATCTGCTCCAGGGACCTGCATACTGCTGTGATGGACCTTAGTATGACATTTGAGGCTGGCATAGTGGCTGGAAAAAATATTTTTAGAGGGTGGGAGGGTGTTAGTGACCACTGGGGGAGTAAGGGGAAGTCATCCCCGATTCTCTCCGGTGGTCATCTGGTCATTTCAGGCAACTTTGTGCCTTGGTCGTAAGAAAAACACGACCAGGTAAAGTCATCCAAGTGTTGGTCATGGACGTCCTTGTTTCTTTCAATTATGGGTCAAGTACGTCCTAGTGTTAGGCACACCCAAGTCCCGCCTTCGCTACGCCTCCGATACGCCCCCTTGAACTTTGGCCATCCCTGCAATGGAAAGCAGTTGGGGACGTCCAAAATTGGCTTTCGATTATACCAATTTGGACAACCCTGTGAAAAGGACGCCCATCTTATGATTTATGTTGAAAGATGAGCATCCTTCTCTTTTGAAAATGAGCCACCAAGAGATCTTGGGGATCCCAGTGGTGAGTGGGAGAGGAAACAATAAACCCCACCAACCAACGAGAAGGCAAAACTGCAAGAGGCCAAACAGTACTTAAAAGATCACCTCATTGTCACACCAAAGCTACCCCCAGACCACCCTGGGGCACTACAGGACTGGTGAATGCCAGATCAGCTGCAAAGTAATCCTCAGTGATCCATGACGCCATACATAAGCAGCATCTTGACATCCTAAGAATAAGTGCAACCTGATTAGATGAAAGTGGGGGTTTACCACTGGTTGAAAATGCCCAACAGGTTTCAACATCCAACATCAACCAAGACCAGGAAGACGGGGTGGAGGGGTAGCAGTCTTGATTCAGGATACAATTAACTGTGCAGAATCTCCATCCCCCAGCTAAATGAATCAGAATCTCTTTTAATCCAGCTTGAAGAGGAAAAACCAATCTGGCTGCTAATGGTATACTGAGCACCTCGTAACAACACATTATCTGTGCAAGAACTCCTAGACCTGATTACTCAAGTGATCCTGAATTACCCTAGGGTGGTGATCATGGGAGACTTCAATCTACACATCAAAACCCCAGATACCACCACAGCTGCCTTTCTGGACACAATGACAGCACTAGGATTCACACAGGTGATCAATTCTCCAACCAATGAAAAGGGTCACATACTAGACCTGGTATTCTACAAAGGGATTGACATCCCAGGATTCCGGGATAACTGTATTGAAATAACACTCCTTTCATGGTCAGACAATTTTCTAATTAAATTTTCCCTAAGTGACCACCTGAAACAAATGGCACCTCCCAGAGTTTGGAAAGAGATCAGAGACAAACAAAGCTGACCATTGAGAATTTCCTAGATGTAGATGAAAAGACAACTACAGTGTCAGAACAGGTTGACATTTGGAATACAAACTTAGCCAAGCCCTTAGAGAAAATGGCACCACTAAAAAAGGTCTTATGCCCCACTAACAAATGCTCACTTTGGTTTTCTCCAGAACTTCGGATCTTTAAACGTGAAGGACGGAAACTGGAAAGGAGATGGCGTAAATCTCGCTTGGATGAAAACAGGCTAAACTGTAGGAAGCACATGACAAAGTACCGCCAAGCCTTCTTCACAGCAACCAAAAAACAATATTTCTCTCAATGCGTTGCACAGGCTGCCAATTCAACCAAGCAGTTGTTCAGTATATAGGCTCATTTTCGAAAGTGATCGCCGGCCATCTTCCGACACAAATCGGGAGATGGCCGGCGATCTCCTGAACCCGGCCAAATCGGTATAATTGAAAGCCGATTTTGGCCGGGTTCAACTACTTTCTGTCACGGAGCCGGCGAAATATCAAGGGGGCATGTTGGTAGGGTAGTGAAGGCGGGACGGGGGCGTGCTCACGAGATGGCCGGCTTCGCCTGATAATGGAAAAAAAAAAGCCAGGCTTGACAAGCATTTCGCCGGCTGTACTTGGTCCCTTTTTTTTCACGACCAAGCTTCAAAAAGGAACCCCAACTAATCAAATGACCACCGGAGGGAATCGGGGATGACCTCCCCTTACTCCCCCAGTGGTCACCAACCCCCTCCCACCCAAAAAAAAATTAAAAACCATTTCTTTCCAGCCTCTATGCCAGCCTCAAATGTCATACCCAGCTCCATGACAGCAGTATGCAGGTCCCTGGAGCAGTTTTTAGTGGGTGCAGTGCACTTCAGACAGGTGGACCCAGGCCCACCCCCCCTACCTGTTACACTCATGGTAGTAAATGTGAGCCCTCCAAAACCCACTGTACCCACATGTAGGTGCTCCCTTCACCCATAAGGACTATGGTAATGATGTAGAGTTGTGGGGAGTGGGTTTTGGGGGGCTTAGCACCCAAGGTAAGGGAGCTATGCACCTGGGAGCTATTTTAATGTTTAAAAAAAAATTTTAGAAGTTACCCCTAGGGTGCCCGGTTGGTGTCCTGGCATGTCAGGGGAACCAGTGCACTACAAATGCTGGCTCCTCCCACAACCAAATGCCTTGGATTTGGCCGGGTTTGAGATCACTGGCATTATTTTCCATTATGGCCGAAAACTGATGCCAGCCATCTCAAACCCGGCGATCTCTGACATTTGGCCAGGCCCAACCGTATTAGCAAAGCAAAAGATGGCTGGCCATCTTTTTCGAAAATACGGTTGGCTCTGCCTGCTTACGGTGCCGGCCCCGAAGATGGCCGGCCAGCTATTTGGCCGGCGCCATTCAATTATGCCCCTCATCGTAAAACAGCCTACTGCAACCCCCTTCAGCAGAACCACCCTGCCCAGTCTAAACTGAACTGCAATGATTTTGCTGCATACGTTGCCAACAAAATTAAAAGTCTCCGCTACGATGTACAGGCAATCCCACCCAGTCTCCAATCAGTTAACCAGAAGTGCACAAACTCACCCCCTCCTGACGGAGAAAGATGGGACACTTTAAACCCAATGACAGAGGACAGCCTTGACAATATCCTAAGAGATCTTCAACCAACTGCCTGCTCCCTTGACCCCTGCCCATCAAAGATAGTGCAGCAGGCAAGTATGGGCCTCATAGAAGGCGCCACAAAATTGTGAACTCCTCTCTTTCTAATGGGCAACTACCAACAGCATTAAAAAGGGCAGTGGTTCACCCTTTACTAAAGAAAAACAACTTTGACCAGGACAAACTTGAAGGTTACCGGCAAGTATCCAACTTCCCATTTCTAGGGAAACTTATAGAACAAACAGTCTGTGTTCAACTCAGTGATTGGCTAGAAGAGAGAAACTGGCTAGATTCAAGTCAATCTGGATTCAGACCAGATTATGGAACAGAAATGGTCCTCATTCCCTACTAGATGATCTTCACTGAAACAGGGGATTCTCCTCAGTGTTAGTACTGCTAGATTTCTCAGCAGCTTTTGACACTATGGATCAAGATATCATGCTAGCACGACTGACAGAAACAGGTATCAATGGAACAGTACTTGCTTGGTCTAGATCCTGTCTATCAGATAGGCAACAATCCATAATGTTTGGTAGCAAATCATCGCCACCATGGGCACTGACCTGTGAGGTACCACAACGATCGATACTGTCACCTATTCTGTTCAATATCTACCTCAAGCCACTAGCTAAGCTGATTTGGTCAATGGACACTCAGTTGATGTGCAGCTACTCATACCCAGACTGAATAAGCTTTCTAACATCAATTCAAGAATGGACTAAACAAGAAACTTTGCCTGAACCCAAGTAAAACCGAGCTTCTATAGGCCCCTAACACAAGTGGATACAAACCTTACATTAAAATTTCTTTTGGAAAGTACGAACTCCCCCTCAAATCACAAGTCAGGAACCTTGGAATTAGGGGCATAGCTATGTGGGGCCAAGGGGGCATGGGCCCCCGTAGATTTGGCCCTGCCCCCCGCTGACCCTCTCAACCCCCCTCCCGCCGCCAACCCTCCCCCGCCGCCGTCGGGTACCTTTGCTGGCGGAGGTCCCCAAACCCCACCAGCCGAAGTCCTCTTCTCCAGCATGGCCGCATTGCTGATCTAAAAGCAAGGCTTCTGTTTCTGTTAGTCTGACATCTTGCACGTACAACGTGCACGATGTCAGACTCACAGAAACAGAAGCCTTGCTTGCAAATCAGCAACGCGGCCGCGCCGGAGAAGGGGACCCCCGCCAGCAAAGGTACCCGACTACTATGGCGGGTTGGCAGGGCGGGAAGGGGGGTTGAAAGGGTTGACGCCGGGGGGCGTTAAAGGTGGTGGTGGTGGTGGCAGCAGCGGTGGCAAGGGGCTCACAAATGGCAAGGGGGGTCGGCGGTGCCGGGGGGGGGGTAAAATGTACCCCTTCACCTCAGGCTGTGGACCCCCCCTCCTGCCGAAGTCTGGCTAAGCCCCTGCTTGGAATTCAACACTTACTCTGATTTCTCAAATCCAAGCAACCTTCAAACTGCAACTACTATTTGCAACAGCTATGCTGCCTCTCTCCTTACATAAAGAAGAAAAATCTTATCCCAGTTATGCATGCCATGATAACATCAAGACTGGATTATTGTAATGCACTCTACAACCGTCTGACTACAAAAGGCCTGCATCAGCTCCAGTTGATTCAGAATTCTGCAGCAAGACTAATAGAAGGTTGAAGCATCGTGACCACATCACACCATTTTTGTAAAACCTTCACTGGCTACCAGTACAATACAGGGCTAAATCTAAAACTCTTATGTCTTATCTTCAAGGCCCTTAAAGGAAATGGCCCCAATTACCTGCTGAATAGGGTGATCCTCTACACAGCTCCAAGGACACTAAGGTCCTCTCAAGGACTATCACTAACCACACCCTCTCCAAAAGACTACTACTACTATTTAGCATTTCTATAGCGCTACAAGGCATACGCAGCGCTGCACAAACATAGAAGAAAGTCCCTGCTCAAAGAGCTTACAATCTAATAGACAAAAACTAAAGTAAGCAAATCAAATCAATTATTGTGTACAGGAAGGAGGAGGGTAGGTGGAGGCAGGTGGTTACAAGTGGTTACGAGTCAAAAGCAATGTTAAAGAGGTGGGCTTTCAGTCTAGATTTAAAGGTGGCCAAGGAAGGGGCAAGACGTAGGGGCAAAGGAAGTTTATTCCAGGCGTAGGGTGCAGCGAGACAGAAGGCGCGAAGTCTGGAGTTGGCAGTAGTGGAGAAGGGAACAGATAAGAAGGATTTATCCATGGAGCGGAGTGCACGGGAAGGGGTGTAGGGAAGGACGAGTGTGGAGAGATACTGGGGAGCAGCAGAGTGAGTACATTTATAGGTTAGTAGAAGAAGTTTGAACAGGATCCGAAAACGGATAGGGAGCCAGTGAAGCGACTTGAGGAGAGGGGTAGTATGAGTAAAGCGACCCTGGCGGAAGACGAGACGGGCAGCAGAGTTTTGAACCGATTGGAGAGGGGAGAGGTGACTAAGTGGGAGGCCAGCAAGAAGCAGATTGCAGTAGTCTAAACGAGAGGTGACAAGGGTGTGGATGAGGGTTTTGGTAGAGTGCTCGGAAAGAAAGGGGCGGATTTTACGGATGTTGTAAAGAAAGGAACGACAGGTCTTAGCGGTCTGCTGGATGTGAGCAGAGAAGGAGAGAGAAGAGTCAAAGATGACCCCAAGGTTTCGAGCCGAGGAGACAGGGAGAATGAGAGAGCCATCAACAGAAATAGAAAACGGGGGGAGTGGGGAGGTGGGTTTGGGGGAAAAAATGAGAAGTTCGGTTTTGGTCATGTTTAATTTCAGGTGGCATTGAGACATCCAGATAGCAATGTCAGACAAGCACGCTGAAACTTTGGTTTGGATGCAAGGTGAGTATCAGGGGTAGAAAGGTAGATTTGGGAGTCATCAGCATAGAGATGGTAGGAAAAGCCATGGGATGAGATTAATGATCCAAGGGAAGAAGTGTAGATAGAAAAGAGGAGGGGACCAAGAACAGAACCCTGAGGTACGCCGACAGGCAGAGGGATAGAAGTAGAAGAGGATCCACCAGAGTGAACACTAAAGGTGCGGAGGGAGAGGTAGGAAGAGAACCAGGAAAGGACAGAGCCCTGGAATCCAAGTGAGAACAGGATATTGAGGAGTATGCTGTGATCGACAGTGTCAAAAGCAGCGGAAAGATCAAGAAGAATGAGGATGGAATAGAGATCTCTGGATTTAGGCAATAATAGGTCATTGGAGACTTTAGTAAGAGCAGTTTTGGTTGAGTGGAGAGGGTGAAAACCAGATTGTAGTGGGTCAAGAATAGCATGTGAGGAGAGAAAATCAAGGCAGCGGCGGTGAACAGCACGCTCAAGTAATTTGGAGAGAAAAGGGAGGAGGGAGATGGGTCGGTAATTAGAGGGAAAAGTAGGGTCGAGTGAAGGCTTCTTAAGGAGAGGTGTGACCACAGCATGTTTAAAGGCAGTAGGGACAGTTGCAGTGGAAAGTGAGAGGTTGAGAATGTGACAGATAAAAGGAATAAGAGCAGGTGAGATGGCATTAAGAAGGTGGGTGGGAATGGGATCAGAGGAACAGGTGGTACATTTTGAGGAAGAAAGGAGAAGTGTAGTTTCCTCTATAGTAACTTCAGGAAAGGAGGAAAAAGAATGAGGGGAAGGAGAGAGAGGGGAACGGACTAGTGGAGGGAGAGGTGGCAAGGTAGAGAATTCAAGGTTTATCTTTTGAACCTTGTCGTGAAAAGAATTCAGCAAGGATCTGAGGAGATAATGAAGGGGGAGTTGGGGGAGGGGGCACCTTGAGGATAGAGTTCAATGTGGTGAAGAGAAGTCGAGGGTTAGAGCCAAGAGAGTTGGTCAGTTGGATATAATATACACGATGTGATACCCGCAAGCGAGCTTTTTCCAGAGTAGCCCCCACACTCTGGAGCTCACTCTCTGAAAGGCTCCACTTAACACAAGACTAGCTATCTCTACTTCATGAAGCAGATTAAAGCTTGGCTCTCCAACCAGGCCTTTAAGGGAAGTAGCTAACTTATTAGTCTCACTCACACACACAAGGAGTGGCATGGGCTGCACATACTGCAGCAGGACATGCTTATCCACTCCTACCCTAGCTGAGATAGTATTTTACCATCTCTCTGATCTCATATGTACCTTTCTTTAAATTAGTCACCTTACTTTCTAACTCCTCTTACTCTCTTACCTAACTATATGTTAACCATTTCTTTGACTTTATGTGCAACTTTTTTATAAATTAGTCACCTACTAACTCCTCTTACTTTCTTACCTATCTATATGTTCCATCTTTGCTTATATACACTGTCAATTAAAATGTTCTATTACGTATTGTGTTGACATTCTAAGTAGTATACTATCAGGCTTATTTTCGAAAGAGAAGGGTGCCCATCTTGCGACACAAATCGGGAGATGGGCGTCCTTCTCTCAGAGTCGCCCAAATCAGCATAATCAAAAGCCAATTTTGGGTGTCCCCAACTGCTTCCCGTCACAGGGACGACCAAAGTTCCCTGGGGTGTGTTGGAGGCGTAGCGAAGGCGGGACTGGGGCTTGCCTAACACATGGACATCCTTGAGCGATAATGGAAAAAAGAAGGGCGTCCCTGACAAGCACTTGGCCGACTTTATTTGGTCCATTTTTTGTTATGACCAAGCCTCAAAAAGGTGCCCGAACTGACCAGATGACCACCGGAGGGAATCGGGGATGACCTCCCCTGACTCCCCCAGTGGTGACTAACCCCTTCCCACCCTGAAAAAATAACTTGTTTTGCCAGCAAATATCATACTCAGGTCCATTGCAGAAGTATGCAGGTCCCTTGGGGGGGGGAGGTGTGTGTGTGTCAGCGGAGGCATAGCGAAGGCATGGACGTCCTTTCATACATTTTGGACATCCTGAACTGCCCCCCCCCCCCCAGGGGCGGCCAAATTTCAAGGGAGTGGAATGGAGGAGTGGCCTAGTGGTTAGAGCACTGGTCTTGCAATCCAGAGGTGGCCAGCTCAAATCCCACTGCTGCTATTTGTGATCCAAAATCCAAATAAATAAATAAAGGGGGTGTCAGAGGCATAGCAAAGGCATGGACATCCTTCTCACAGAAACATCCACATTTTGGACGTCCTCAACTGCCCATCACAGAGACAGAGGCATAGCGAAGGCGCCTAACACTTGGACGTCCTTCACCCATACTAAAAAAAAAAAAAAGAGATCCCTGATGAGCAGTTGAACATTTTCACCTGGACTTGTGTTTTTTAAAGGTTGTAGACAGCAATTTATTTATACATGCAGCTTGTCTGCGTGTATGAAGTCGTCTTTGGCATGCGCAGAGTAGCCACGCATAACGCGTGGCTGCTCTGCACTGGCTTCCCCTCCTTAGTAAGGAAATCATGTGCAAATGAGCTAACAGCGAGCAGTTCATTTGCATGCGATTTCCTTCATGCATGCCCATTCATTTCCGAATCGCAAAGGGATCGGTAAGGGAAGGGCTTTTTCCGTTCAGTTAGTGCATCAGTTAGTCCACTGCAGTGCCCCCTAGGGTGCCCGGTTGGTGACCTGGCATGTCCGGTGGACCAGTGCACTACGAATGCTGGCTCCTCCCATGACCAAATGAGTTGGATTTGGTCGTTTTTGAGATGGGCGTCCTCGGTTTCCATTATGGCCAAAAACCGGGGACGACCATCTCTAAGGTCGACCATCTCAACATTTATGTCGACCATCTCTAAGGTCGACCTAAATGTTGAGATTTGGGTGTCCCCAACCATATTATCAAAACAAAGATGGATGCCCATCTTGTTTCGATAATATGGGTTTCCCCGCCCCTTCACCGGGACGTCCTGCGAGGACAAACGAATCTCATTTGACAGGAGAATTGAATCAGGGACGAGCTATGGACGTAATCTACTTATATTTCAGCAAGCTTTTGACACGGTTCCCCGCAGGAGGCTCTTAAATAAACTGGAGGGGCTGAAGATAGGACCTGAAGTGGTGAACTGGATTAGGAACTGGTTGACGGACAGACGCCAGAGGGTGGTGGTAAATGGAATTCGCTTGGAGGAAGGAAAGGTGAGTAGTGGAGTGCCTCAGGGATCGGTGCTGGGGCCGATTCTGTTCAATATATTTGTCAGTGACATTGCCGAAGGGTTAGAAGGTAAAGTTTGCCTATTTGCGGATGATACTAAGATCTGTAACAGAGTGGACACCCGGGAGTGAGTGGAAAACATGAAAAAGGATTTGAGGAAGCTAGAAGAATGGTCTAAGGTTTGGCAATTAAAATTCAATGCCAAGAAATGCAAAGTGATGCACTTAGGGAATAGAAATCCACGGGAGATGTATGTGTTAGGCGGGGAGAGTCTGATAGGTACGGGTGGAGAGAGGGATCTTGGGGTGATAGTATCTGAGGATTTGAAGGCGACGAAACAGTGTGACAAGGCGGTGGCCGTAGCTAGAAGGTTGTTAGGCTGTATAGAGAGAGGTGTGACCAGCAGAAGAAAGGGGGTGTTGATGCCCCTGTATAAGTCGTTGGTGAGGCCCCACCTGGAGTATTGTGTTCAGTTTTGGAGGCCATATCTTGTTAAGGATGTAAAAAGAATTGAAGCAGTGCAAAGAAAAGCTACGAGAATGGTATGGGATTTGCGTTACAAGACGTATGAGGAGAGACTTGCTGAACTAAACATGTATACTCTGGAGGAAAGGAGAAACAGGGGTGATATGATACAGACGTTCAAATATTTGAAAGGTATTAATCCGCAAACAAACCTTTTCCGGAGATGGGAAGGTGGTAGAACGAGAGGACATGAAATGAGATTGAAGGGGGGCAGACTCAAGAAAAATGTCAGGAAGTATTTTTTCACGGAGAGAGTAGTGGATGCTTGGAATGCCCTCCCGCGGGAGGTGGTGGAAATGAAAACGGTAACGGAATTCAAACATGCGTGGGATAAGCATAAAGGAATCCTGTGCCGAAGGAATGGATCCTCAAGAGCTTAGTCAAGATCGGGAGGCGGGGCTGGTGGTTGGGAGGCGGGGATAGTGCTGGACAGACTTGTACGGTCTGTGCCAGAGCCGGTGGTTGGGAGGCAGGGCTGGTGGTTGGGAGGTGAGGATAGTGCTGGGCAGACTTATACGGTCTGTATCAGAGCCGGTGGTTGGGAGGAGGGGCTGGTGGTAGGGAGGCGGGGATAGTGCTGGGCAGATTTATACGGTCTGTGCCCTGAAGAGCACAGGTACAAATCAAAGTAGGGTATACACAAAAAGCAGCAAATATGAGTTATCTTGTTGGGCAGACTGGATGGACCGTGCAGGTCTTTTTCTGCTGTCATCTACTATGTTACTATGTTACTATGACACCCTCAGAAAAACTTGGGCACCCTGTTCGATTATGCCCCTCCACGCCATACTTTGTATTGTTATTTGAATATTTTTACTGCTGTAATTGTCTATTGCTCATGTTTGATTTATTCTTACTATACACCGCCTTGAGTGACTTCCTAATAAATAAATAAATAAAATAAATAAATTGTACCGGTGGTTAAGCAGCAAGATACCTAGAATCATGTGCAAGGCAATTTCATCTGGAACACTTCCAGCTTGTGCACATCCTCAGCTAGCAGTATCCATTCTTTTGATTCATAGAGAAGGGCTGATATGATTTTGGCATTAAGAACTCTCATTTTCATCTCAGTGTAACACTGTGCTTCTTCTACAGGCACCATTTTAGACTAGTGAAGGCCACTTGCTCACTACAGATTCTGGCTGCAATATCAGCAGTTGCAGCAAGTTCAACACTGAGATAACTGATCCTAGATATTCTATTGGCTTACCACAGACTAGCAGGAGTTGTCGATGTCATGCATTGATTTATAACTCTAATTTTCCTGCTCTATGATTATATCTAGCAGCTCCTAGGCCTTGGATTGTGATTCTTCCATGAAAATAATATCATTTTCCATTAGTAAATGTCAAGCCAGCTGCACCATATTCCATGCCCATATGCCCAGCCAAGCTTCACTTCATGACCCAATTGATGAACACATTGAAAAGAGTGTCAGCAATGCACATCCTCATCTTACACTTGTTTGGACAATGAAACTGTTAGATTTTTCATCATGCACTTTTTCTCTGTAGGGTGTACCATCATAGAAGGCATACTGTAGATTATTCAGAATAATTTCTGTGGGTGACGTATTTTTATTTATTTATTACATTTGTACCCCGCGCTTTCCCACACAATGAAGGCTCAATGCGGCTTACATAGTAATTTGAAATACAAAGTTAAGAATAGAATTTTCAATAAAACAGTAGTAAAATAACATAAAGTCGGGCTTAGTAGTGTATGATAAGTTGAGCTAGATAATATATGACTAGGATAAAAGAGGGTAGACAGGATAGGATAGTGTAATTTTGGAGAAAAGGGGTAAGGAGGGATAAAATTAAGGAGAGATGGAAAGAGAAGGATGGGAGGTTGGTATTTAAGTCAGAACAGAATTGGGAGTGGAGGTTGGCGAGATTAGGGTAGGCTTGCTTAAAGAGATGAGCTTTCAGCATTTTTCTAAAGGGCAAGAAGTCATTTATTAATCTGATTGGTCTGGGTAGAGCGTTCCAAAGCTGGCTGCCCAAAAAGGAGAAACTGGATGCGTAGTAGATCTTGTATTTAATTCCGTGTTTTGGGCAGTTTGGAGTCTCTTCAGTATTTGGGCATTTTTCAAAAGGTGGCATTGTGATCTAGAGAGTTTTGATATGGTTATGATGACTTCTTCAGTAGTAAGGGGGGTAAAATTAATCCAGTAACCGTCAACAGGTGTTTCATCAGTTCCAGGGTCCAGTACGTCAAGGAAGGTGTCAATAGTGGAGTTATCTTTAGAGATTGAGTTACGAAGATTAGTTACTTTTTCTCTGAAGTATTTTGCCAATTGATCTGCAGAAGGACGATTTAAAGGTGATGATGTCACTGGATCTGTGTTTAAGAGGTTTTTTATAAGTTGGAATTGTTTCTTCATGTCTTTGCCAAACGTTGAGATTTTTTGTGTATAATAGGTTCTTTTAGCATGTTTTATGGCGTATTTATAGTTTCTTTGTGATTATTTCTATGTGATAAAGGCAAGATTATCTCTGGATTTGCTCCATGCTTTTTCCAGTTTCCTGGTTTGAGATTTTAAATTTCTCAGCAAGTTGTTAAACCATGGCGATGGGTTTCATTTACCTGTAGTCATGGGTCGTAGAGGTGCAATTTCATCCAATATCAATGTGCAGCTATTATCCCAAAGTGTAAGAAAGAGATCTGAATTAGGTTGGATTGACCAATTGTTTGCATAGATATTTTGCCAGAATTTGACATTATCGATCCGTCCTCTGGTAAGGATGGTGGTAGGAACGTGAGATGTGGGCTGACCTTTTCTGCGCCATTGCAAGGTGAAGGATGACTTGTAGTAATCCGACCATGGAGTGGGATACCAATCGATGTCGGATATGGTGAAGTATTGGACGGAGGAGAATTTATGAGAAATGATGTCAAGAGAATGGCCCCTGATGTGAGTGGGTTTTGGCGGAGGTATGGTGAGGTCACATAGATAGAGAAGATCCATGCATTCTTGGGTATGGGCAGACTTGGGATCCTCTAGGTGAAGGTTTATATCACCTAAAATAATTACATTGAGGTTGCTATGCATAAATTAGATATGAAATCCATGAAGGTAGATTGGTTATGGTTCCAGTTGCATGGAATTGCTATGTATGTATTGTATGGCAATGCTAATTAGGCCTTGTAGAATTTGATGGACTGAGAGGACAAGGACCTCCTTGGTAGGCAATCCACAGGATTTAAGGATGGTTAGGAAATCTCTTTTGTTTTCCGAGTCAATGTTGGAATTGAGAACTAATGGTTTGGAAATCTTCTGTAGAAAGTAAGGATACGAATAATTCTCTGGCTGTGTGGCCTATGGGTGGTGCAAATGAAGTTGGCAGCTAGCAGCAAAACAGGGTCTTCTTGAGGAAACATATCTGTGTCTTGCTGAGGATCTGACCAAGTATGCTTTGTTTCAGAATATATTGATTGTGGGTGTGTAGGGGGAAAAAAAGACTGAAGGGCACAGTTCCCTGGTTGTTAAGAGCTGTTGCTCCAGAGGCAGCTCTAGAGGTGGTGGAGAGGTGTGTACCTGAAGTAAATTCACCTGGGATGGTGTTGGTAACTGGGTCCAGGATCCCATGAGTGCAGCGGTGGTAGGGGGAATAGGAGGTAGAACTGGTACTGAGTTACTCCATATAGGGGTAAGTAGGAGGTGATGTCCAGCATGAATTTACAGAGCAGTGGAAGAAAAGACATTGCTTAACCTTGTCCAGTTTGTCCCTCTATTGGATACTGCAGCAGTTCTGGGGTGAGCAATGGCATAGATGAAGAGGAGCTATATGCTTTAGCTGAAGGGACTGCTACCAGTGCTGCAGTAAGGAAAGCTGGGAATTTGGTCCATGTGGTAGAGCAAGGAGAAGAGTCTCTTGAATGCTCAGGGAGTTTGTCCCTTGAATATGTCGCCCCCCCCCCAGGACAGTCCAAGGTCTTAGAACTGCCATGATCACCCTGGATGAGGGAAGAAGCATTCTGGTTTGTGGAGGTACTTTGTTTACTTTTATTGTCCTTTACCTGTGCAGCTTTGGAGGAGGTTTGGTGCATGGCATGTGGCAGGCATGCCCTGTAGGAAGTTCCAGTTCTAGTGGTATTGGGGTAGAGAACAGTCCAAAGCTAGCCAGCCGTGTTTCCCCTTGCGCTCCACCATAGGCATGAAAGCTGCCTCTGGGGAGCCGGGAGGAGCAGGCACTGATAGTCATGTGAAAAATTGCAGGAAGACCTTAGGAAATTGGAAGATTGGGCATCCAAATAGCAGATGAAATTTAATATATACAAATGCAAAGTGATGCACATTGGGAAGTGTGAAGAAACAGTGTGTTTTAAGCCTGTAAAATATATTGGATATTTTCCTGTCTTAATTATGTCTGAAGTGTATTTCTCCTGTTTGGCTAACGGATGGTGTATGTTTATGCTTAAAGCTGTTACAGAGGACTAACTTCTCTTTTATTTATTTGGCACACAGATAATAGGAAGTGCCTATAGTGATGTAACCAGTTTTTATTTTAAACTTGTCTGTTCTGGGCTCTGATTGGCCTGGAGTTTTGAAATTATCCAGTAGATGCTGGTTGTTGCTTCAGCCTTAGCCTGGAAGGAGACAGATCTCTTTGCTAAGGCTTTTTGAACAATTATATGTCCTGATCTTCCCTGGTACTGTTTAAACAGTATATAGTTGTTTAGTTAGTTTTCTGATTGATCCATTTTTTCAGTTACTTGTTACTGTTTGCTATTTGCAAATTTTTGTCCACTGTTCAATATTTTTATGAGAATAAACACAAACTCACTGCCCATCCATGTCCTCTCCCGTCCTGCTCACTACTCCAATACCCTACCCACCCCTGTCCCCCACCTCACCATCCCTACTGTCCTCCTCCTCCTTCCTAGCTCTCAACCTTCAACACCTCCTTCCTGTCATCAACCCCTCCCCATTCCTCCTAAGTGCACCCCATCTTTGCTGCCTTCGTCGCCCTACCTCCCCCACCCTCCTCCGCACTCTCTTGTTCCTTCTCCTGCTATCCGCGGGAGACATCAATCCCAACCCAGGTCCCCCACAGCTGTCCTCGTCCTCGCTTCATCCATGCAAAAGTTTCCGCGATATCTCCAATCTCATCTCTATTCCCCTCCTCCCCCCTCCTCCCTCCACTTCTCGTGTGCCCTGTGGAATGCATGCTCGGTCTGCAACAAACTTTCCTTCACCCATGATCTCTTCATCTCCCATTCCCTTCAACTGCTCGCCCTAACTGAAACCTGGCTCACCCCTGACGACTCTGCCTCAGTCGCAGCCCTATGCCACAGTGGTTATCTTTTCTCCCATTCTCCCCGCCCAGTTGGCCGCGGTGGCGGCGTCGGGCTACTACTTTCGCCCTCCTGCAGTTTTCAACCTCTCCTCCTACCACAGCCTCACTGTTTCTCATCCTTCGAAGTCCACTCCATCCATCTATTCTACCGGCTGCCACTCAGAGTTGCAGTCATTTACTGCCCCCCTGATAAGTCCCTCCCTTCCTTCCTTACCGACTTCGATGCCTGGCTCTCCGTTTTTCTTGAGCCCTCATCCCCATCCCTCATTCTTGGTGATTTTAACAAACACACTGATAACTCTTCCGACTCATACGCTTCTCAATTCCTCACTCTAACCTCCTCCTTCAACCTCCAACTGAGCTCCACCACCCCTACTCACCAATCTGGCCACTGTCTTGACCTCGTCCTCTCTTCTACCTGCTCACCCTCCAATTTCTGCGCCTCAGCTCTTCCTCTCTCTGACCATCACCTGATCACCTTCATCACCCTCCCCCTCAGTCCCGCCCAATACTAACTACTTCTAGGAATCTCCAGGCAGTCGACCCTCCCACCTTATCCTCTAGTATCTCTGATCTCCTCCCGTCCATCATGTCCTCCGAGACTGTCGACAAGGCTGTCTCCGCTTACAATGCCACCTTCTCCTCTGCTCTCGACGCCCTTGCACCGTCCATCTCCCATCCCATAAGGCATACTAATCCTCAGCCCTGGCTGACCCCTTGCACCTGATACCTTCGCTCCTGCGCCCGATCGGCTGAACGCCTCTGGAGGAAATCTCGCACCCATACCGATTTCATTCATTATAAATTCATGTTATCCTCCTTCCAGTCCTCCCTATTCCTCACCAAACATGACTATTACACCCAATTGACTAACTCCTTCAGCTCAAACCCCCGTCGTCTCTTCGCCACCCTTAACTCTCTCTTCAAAGTGCCCCTCCGCTTCCACCCCCCCCCCTCACTCTCTCCTCAATCACTGGCGGACTACTTTCGCGACAAGGTGCAGAAAATCAACCTCTAATTCACCACCAAACCATCGTCTCCTCCTCCTCACCCTATAAAACACTCCCTCAACCAACCAACCCAGGCCTCCTTCTCCTCTTTTCCTGATATCACCAAAGAGGAAACTGCCTATCTTCTCTCCTCTTCGAAATGCACCACCTGTTCCTCAGACCCCATCCCCACCAACTTACTTAACACCATCACTCCTACTGTCATCCCCCCATCTGTCATATCCTCAACCTCTCTCTCTCCACAGCTGTCCCTGACACCTTCAAGCATGCAGTAGTCACACCACTCCTCAAAAAACCATCACTTGACCCTACCTGTCCCTCCAACTACCGCCCCATTTCCCTCCTACCCTTCCTCTCCAAGATACTTGAACGCGCCGTTCACAGTCGTTGCCTTGATTTTCTCTCCTCTCATGCCATCCTCTATCCGCTTCAATCCGGCTTTTGCCCCCTACGCTCGATGGAAACGGCACTATCTAAAGTCTGCAATGACCTGTTCCTTGCCAGATCCAAAGGTCACTACTCCATCCTTATCCTCCTCGACCTATCCGCCGCTTTTGACACTGTCAATCACAACTTACTTCTCGCCAGACTGTCCTCACTTGGGTTCCAGGGCTCTGTCCTCTCCTGGTTCTCCTCTTATCTCTCCCACCGTACCTTCAGAGTACATTCTCATGGTTCTTCCTCCACCCCCATCCCGCTCTCTGTTGGAGTTCCTCAGGGATCTGTCCTTGGACCCCTTCTTTTCTCAATCTACACCTCCTCCCTGGGTTCCCTAATCTCCTCCCATAGGTTCCAATATCATCTTTATGCTGATGACACCCAGCTTTATCTCTCCACACCAGACATCACTGCAGAAACCCAGGCTAAAGTATCGGCCTGCTTAGCCGACATTGCGACCTGGATGTCCAACTGCCACTTGAAACTGAACATGGCCAAGACCGAGCTTATTGTCTTCCCTCCCAAACCCACTTCTCCTCTCCCTCCACTCTCTATCTCTGTTGATAACACCCTCATCATTCTCGTCTCATCTGCCCACAACTTCGGGGTCATCTTTGACTCCTCCCTCTCCTTCTCCGCGCATATCAAGCAGATAGCCAAGACCTGTCGCTTCTTCCTCTATAACATCAGCAAAATTCGCCACTTCCTCTCTGAGCACACCATCCGAACTCTCATCCACTCTCTCATTACCTCTCGCCTTGACTACCGCAACCTACTCCTCACTGGCCTCCCACTTTGCCATCTATCCCCCCTTCAGTCCGTTCAAAACTCTGCTGCATGTCTTATCTTCCGCCTGAACCGGTACACTCATATCATCCCTCTCCTCAAATCACTTCACTGGCTTCCGATCAGGTACTGCATACAGTTTAAGCTTCTGCTTTTAACCTACAAATGCACTCGATCTAAAGCCCCTCCCTACCTCTCTACCCTCATCTCCCCTTACATTCCTACCCATAACCTCCGTTCTCAAGACAAATCCCTCCTGTCTCCACCAACTCCAGGCTCCTCCCTTTCTGACTCGCCTCACCCCATGCCTGGAATAAACTCCCTGAGCCCATATGCCAGGCCCCCTCCCTTCCCATCTTCAAAGCCTTCGGCACCTTCAAAGCCTTCGGCACCTAACCATCATACCTCTATTCAGGAAATCTAGACTGCCCCTACTTGACATTTCACCCATTAGATTGTAAGCTCCTTGGAGCAGGGACTGTCCTTTTTTGTTAATCTGTACAGCGCTGCGTAACCCTAGTAGCACTCTAGAAATGTTAAGTAGTAGTAGTAGTTCTGCCTGTCCGGACTGATAAAGAATCCTGGTGGTTTGTGTCTTGGGTCTGTGAGTGTTTTTCTGGAAACTGAGGGACCACTGGGAGTGTGGCCTCCAGTAACCTAGAAATCACTGGGAATAATTTGTGAGCGGGAGACTCGGCCAGAGGTGGTTGTGACCCAGTTGGTGGGAGGAGGGTGCTAGTGTAGAGCACAAGCAGCAGGTGCAGGCGGCCCTGAGCTGTGCTGGGTATAGACCCTCTGAGTGGCTGCGTGGTAACCCCAGGCTTGTGGCTAGGCATTTCATAACAGGAAGAATAACCCACATCATAGTTAACTGATGCTAGGGTCCACCTTGTGGGCAGCATCCAAGAAAAAGATCTATGTGTCATTGTAGACAAAATGCTGAAATCTGCCCAGTGTGCAGCGGTGGCCAAGAAATCAAACAGGATGCTAGGAATTGTTAGGAAAGGGATAGTATTAAGACCAAGAATACTATAAAGCATCTGTATCTCTCCATGGTGCAACCTCACCTTGAGTACTGTGTTCAATTCTGGTTGCTGTATCTCAAAAAAGATATAGCAGAATTAGAAAAGGGAAGAGCAACCAAAATGATAAAAGGGATTCATATGAGGAAAGGCTAAAGAGATTAGGGGTCTTCAGCTTGGAAAAGAGAAGGCTGAGGGGAGATATGATTGAGGTCTACAAAATCCTGAATGGAGTAGAACGGGTAAAAGGAATCCATTTTTTACTCTTTCAAAAAATACAAAGATGAAGGGGCACTCAATGAAGTTACATGGAAATATATTTTTCACTCAATGAATAGTTAAGCTCTGGAACTCATTGCCAGAAAATGTGGTAACAGCGGTTAGTGTATCTGGGTTTAAAAAAGGTTTGGACAAGTTCCTGGAGGAAAAAGCCCATAGTCTGCTTTTGAAGTAGACATGGAGGAGCCCCTGCTTGCCCTGGGATTGGTAGCATAGTATTTGGGCTTCTGCCAGGTACTTTTGGGAAGTGGAGGGTGGCCCTATCTCAGAGATTTGCATCCTGTAGAAGCCCAGGGAATGCATGGAAGAGGAAATGAAGACTGCAAAAAGTAAAAGAGAGCCTTTATTTGCTGTGAAGACCCAGGTCCTGTGTGTCATAGCTGGAGCTAGGCCTGGATTTATGAGTAGTTGGAACTGTATTGAAGCTGCTAGAAGAGTTAAAAGAGAAAGGAGTAATGGTGATTGTTGCCCCTGTATAAGTCGTTGGTGAGGCCCCACCTGGAGTATTGTGTTCAGTTTTGGAGGCCGTATCTTGTTAAGGATGTAAAAAGAATTGAAGCGGTGCAAAGAAAAGCTACGAGAATGGTATGGGATTTGCGTTACAAGACGTATGAGGAGAGACTTGCTGAACTAAACATGTATACTCTGGAGGAAAGGAGAAACAGGGGTGATATGATACAGACGTTCAAATATTTGAAAGGTATTAATCCGCAAACAAACCTTTTCCGGAGATGGGAAGATGGTAGAACGAGAGGACATGAAATGAGATTGAAGGGGGGCAGACTCAAGAAAAATGTCAGGAAGTATTTTTTCACGGAGAGAGTAGTGGATGCTTGGAATGCCCTCCCGTGGGAGGTGGTGGAAATGAAAACGGTAACGGAATTCAAACATGCGTGGGATAAACATAAATGAATCCTGTGCCGAAGGAATGGATCCTCAGGAGCTTAGTCAAGATCGGGAGGCGGGGCTGGTGGTTGGGAGGCGGGGATAGTGCTGGACAGACTTGTACGGTCTGTGCCAGAGCCGGTGGTTGGGAGGCAGGGCTGGTGGTTGGGAGGTGAGGATAGTGCTGGGCAGACGTATACGGTCTGTGCCAGAGCCGATGGTTGGGAGGAGGGGCTGGTGGTTGGCAGACCTATACGGTCTGTGCCCTGAAGAGCACAGGTACAAATCAAAGTAGGGTATACACAAAAAGCAGCAAATATGAGTTATCTTGTTGGGCAGACTGGATGGACCGTGCAGGTCTTTTTCTGCTGTCATCTACTATGTTACTATGTTGCCACGGAGAAAGTGAGCTTGTGAAAAGAACAGACTGTCTTGCTTTATTTTCCATCAATAAAGTTTCCTTTTGACTTTATACTGAACTCCGCCTGTGAAGTTTCAATGCCTGGAAGTCGATCACATTATCACACACAGCTATAGGAGAGAACTGGCACACAGGATCATTCTGAGAAACTTCACAAGCAAGTGCCGTAGCACCCCCAAAATCTCGAGGGAGCAGGAGGTGTGCAACAGGCTCTCCCCACAAGTCTCACCCAATACCCCCCTGCCGTGGTCACCACCACTGCTGCTGCTGTTTCAACAATGGCAGCAAAAACAGAGAAAAAGATCAAGGGGCTGCACCGTTCCTGTTCGAGGCTGCTGGTCCCGCCTTCCTCTGATATAATTTCCTATTCCGTGGCAGAGCCGTTCAGCCGCAAGTGGGAACAGTGTGGCCCCACAACCTTTTACTTTGTTTTTGCCACACTGCTGAAACAGCAGCAGCAGTGGTAGCTGCAGCAGGGGGATATTGGGTGGGAGTGAGGAGAGTCTGGTGCATCAATGGCAGTGGGTATGTCTGGTGGGGAGGAGAGAGGGGTTAGATGCTGGATGTTGGAGGGGGACTGGACACTGGATGGAGGGGGAGGGAGCAGACACTGGATGGAGGGGGAGGGGGTGCTGGATGGAGGGGAGAGGGGGAACAGATGCCGGATGGAAGGAAGGAGAGATGGAGGGGGGAGAGGAGATGCTGGATGTAGGGAGGAGGGCAAGAGGTTGGATGAGGGGTAGTGTAGCCACTCCCTCATGCCTGGGTGGGATGTATGATAAGTACAGGGTTCCGGTTAGCCTGATGTTAGTAGAGGCAGCTTTCCAGAACCCAGTACCCAGGAATGGAGAGGGAACAACAAAACTAACCTCGCCTCTCACTCCCGAAGAATGAGAGGGGAAAATAAACTAAATTAGGATTTGTCCTGCTTCAGAGAGAACCAAACTGAATAATGGTGAATAAATAACAATAGTTTTTATTTTGTTCAAAATGAGGTAAGTATAAATATTTCTATCAACCTTTATCATCTATTGTAATTTAATTATAACATTCATATTTATCAGTGCTTCTTGTTCCCCAATTTTCCAAATTCCCAATATTCAGTCTAAACTCAACATTTTTATTTTAACACAGTATAGAATTAATACTACAGTCTTTGTTTTACTCTCTTTCCTTCACAGAATCTTTCCTCGGTACCTATCAGATAAGTATATGTACTTAAATATTCTAAATAGTTAACCCCTTTCTTTAGCTTTAAGTGTATTTTAATTGCAAAGAATTGATTCTTTGTGCTCTCTCTTTGTATTTTCCCAGGACTTCAGTGCACCCTCCACCTCTCAACTCAGGTAAGTATCTCTTTGTCCTTCAACCTTGTTGCAACTTAGCTGTAGATGATTTTCTTTATAGGTTGTTTTCTTCTGTAATCTTTCTTGCTTGGGGGCCCAAGGTATGCTTCAGGTCCTCGTGCTCCAGCTCAGTTTCTTCTCCCTTCACCTCAACTTTAACCAAATAAAATGGAGGAAAACCCTACCTCCTTAGCCTGAACAATCACTGCACTAGGTGTCTTTAATTGTTTTTCAAAAATACTGGGCCTCAGTAAACTTGAAAGAAATAAAAATAACCAAACAATCCCTTACTTCTTGAAACCTATTCTGTACTTTGTTTTCCCTATTCTTTTGGACACACTTAACATGTATACACTGTTGCAACCTAACCAGTCAGCACAATACAGATTTTTGTAACTATCTCTCTATTAACTCTCACCATTAAATCTCTTCCACACACAACACAGCTATCCCAACTATTCTAGGCTTGTTTACCCCAAGCACCCCAATTTTAATTTCAAGCGTTCAGAATTTCTTTCAAATATTCCCAACCCACACTTTCCTCAAATCCTGTCACACTTTCCCAGCACTGTACATTCCTTTCAGCTCTTTCAATCACTCCCTAGTACATTAGATCCACTTCCCAGTCACTTCCCTGTCTCTGCCACACAGTTTCACCTCCTCTCTCTTTCACAGTCAGCCAGCACTCGCTCTCCCAAGCCACTCTAAATTTAAGCCCAGTTATTCCCTTTCACCCCAAACCCTTTCTAAAAGACTTTAATCCTATTTCCAATCTCTCATTCACAGAGCTCTCAGACACACAACCTCTCTCTTCCAGTGCGCCAGCTTCCTCTTGCAACTGCCAGCCAGAGAGCCTCTCTGTAACTGTCAGCAAAGCTGTTGCTAAGCCAACAGAAGCTCAGCTCTCAGCAAATTCTAAGGACCTGCGTTGCTGGCCACAACGGAACTCTGGGACAACTTGGGTAATTTTATTTATTTTATTAACCCTGCAGGTTACAGTAGAGAGGGGTCAGATGCTGGATGGAAGGGGAGAGAGAGGTGGTAGACAATGGATGTAAGAAGATGAGGACCAGATGCTGAATGAGATGGAGAAAGGGGACAGATGCTGGATGTGGAGAGAAGAGGAGGGCCAGATGCTGAAGGAGGGGAAGAGAGGGGTCAGATGCCAGATGGAAAGGGCGACAGAGTTGGCAGATGCTAGATGTAGGGAGAAGAGGAGGGCCAGACACTGGATGAGGAGGAAGAGGTGGCAGATGCTGAATGTAGTGGGGAGAAGAGGGGCAGACAATGATATGGCAAATTTGTTATTGTATTTTGAAAAATGTCCTTTAACGGTGAAGCTTTTTTTTCATGTTAATTGTTGCTATGTCTGTAAACTTAAGATGTAACCCCTCTTATTCCTTAATTGTTATTACTGACCAGTTGGTCACATTTGTTAATTTTATTTTCTGTATGTTTCTACATATATCAATAAAAAATACTTGGACTAAATTAAAAGCTAGATATAATAGGCATCTTTGAGACCTGGTGAAAGGAAGATAACCAATGGTGTACAAATTATATCCCAATGATAGGGTGGATCAAATTGATGGAGAGCTAGCATTATATGTTAAGGAGGGCCTTGAATCGAATAGACTAAACCTGTAGAACACAAAACACATCTTGAAATCCCTATGGATAGAAATTCCATGTGTAAAGGGGAAAAGGACAATGATAGGCGTGTACTACCTCCATCTGGCCAGGATGAACAGACAGATGCAGAAATGTTATCAGAAATTAGGGAGGCTAACAAACTGGGGAACACAATAATAATGGGTGATTTCAATTACCCCTATATTGACGGGGTAAATGTAACTTCAGAGAATGCTAGGGAGGTAAAATTCCTTGATGAAATCAAGGACAGCTTTATGGAGCAACCTGGTACAGGATCCAACAAGAAGGGGAACAATTCTGGACCTAGCCCTTAGTGGAGTGCTGGGGCCACTTGATAACAGTGATCATAACATGATCAGATTTATTATAATCTCTGGAGTAAGTACAGACAGGAAATCTAATATATTAGTATTTAACTTTCAGAAAGCAGACTATGATAAAATTAAGAGAATGGTAAAAATAAATAAACTTAAAGGAGCAGCTGCAAAGGTAAAAAAATGTACATCAGACATGGATGCTATTCAAAAATAACGACCTGGAAGCCCAGACCAGATATATTCCATGTATTAAAAAAGGAGGAAGACAAGATGGCGCTGTGAATAGACGCACCTGTGTTTGCTCCTGGAGGCTGCTGTGTTTGTGAGTTTCTCTCGGTGCCTCTGTAGCCTCGTTAACCATGGGGAAGCGGAGGGGGAAGGTAAAGGAATTTCCCTCAGTTCCTGTGACCTCCTCGACGATGAAACAAACAACCCTGCAATTTCCCAGGCAGCAACCGGGTCCTCAAGGAACTTCGACCCCCACTGCAGCTCTCGGCCTTTCGGAGTCGATTGAGAGTGGAGCCCTGTGGAGCAAATTGCACCTCCCCAGCCTGGAAGAGAGTTGCTGGCTGTTCAAACAGAGACAGACGCCGAAGTGGCTCAGCTGGTCCTGTCTGAGGGTGTGACTGCAGCAACGGAGATAGATTCTCAACTTCGGGAAACAACAACAGGCTTCAAAGGTATTGCCTCAAGCTATTGTTTCCAAGTTAGCTTGGGCTGATAGTCTATCTCAATCTCCTCCTGTGGCTAGTGGAGTGATTAGACCAGCAATTGTGATGCTGGAGTCACTATGGGACATGGTTTACAATATCCAAACCTCTATGCAAACTACTTTAAAGCAGAATTCTTCTGATATTGAAGTTCTTTCTGAGGCTGCCCTGCTTCAAGCACAAGTGACTGCACAGCAAACCCAGAAATTGGAACGTGTGGATATCAAAATTCAAGAAATGGGATCTATAGAAACAGCTTTGGTTAAAGACAATAATTTCCTACACAAACGACTTGAATACCTTGAAAATCAGACTAAAAGACTTAACCTTAGGTTTCTTAATTTTCCCAAATCGCCGTTAATTTCTCCTTTGGAGATGGTTAAAAAATATTTGGTGGACATCCTGGGAATGGACAAGGACTCCCTCCCTCCCATTACACGGGCTTATTACATCGGGAGTACTGGAGTGGAGGTGGGAACCCCACCCCCCCACCCCCCCCACCCCCGTAATAGGGGAGGGAATGAATCTTACCTCATTCCTAGAAAGCTCATTAGAAATAGTTACTCAGAGGTTAACTCTGCTTGCCACTTTCGCGTTGGAGCCTGATAGGAATGCCGTACTACGGCTTTCGTTGAGACACTTAGAAAATCTGTTTTTGGGCTCATCTGTGTAGGCCAGATCTCTCACGGCCTACACAGATGAGACGAAGGGCCTTTTTGGAACTTCGCCCCAGGGTGGTGGCATTGGGAGCAAATTTTGTTTTGCGATTTCCTTGTTTTTGTAATGTGATGCTTGAGGGTAAACATTTTCAGTTCGTAGATCCAAAACAGTTGAAAGAGTTTATTGATGCAAGAGTTGATGTAAATATAGTAAACCTTCCCTAATTTAGCAGGCTGGGGTCTGAACCAGAGGAAGCATCTATTGATTATTAATTTTTGTATTTTTTTTCTTTTTTAATTTCCTTAATCTTGGAATCAAATTTCTTTAACTTGTGGACAAATGGGCTGTAAAGATATATACTTATCATTTTTGTTTCCTAATGTTAAATAATGCCGATTGCATATTCACTTTATGTGGTGATATATTGGGAAATTTAAATAAATAAAAAATAAAATAAAAAAGGAGGAAGGAAGAAAAAATGACAGTCGTCATGGTTAAAAAGTGAGATGAAGGAAGCTATTAGAGCCAAAAGAGTTATGCGAAACAAACTCAGAGTATCATTAAGGAATATAACAATGGAAAAGAGCAGTGAAACATTGGGGAAACAATGGGAAACTAAAAGGGGCAGTACATAACAACAAGAAAGCATATGGTATACATTTTCTGTGAGTAGAGGAATGAGTGTGGTGAGATTACAGGGGATGAGAATTCAGAGTGGCTGTATTGATGCATTATTGGACCGTGGGTATGGGCTTTATGTGATTTGGTTCTTTCCGTAAGTTTTCTCAAAAAGGTGGGTCTTCAATAGTTTGCGGAAGGTGGCTTGCACATAGGTCATTTTCAGGTTGCGCGGCAGTGAATTCCAGAATTGCGTGCTCATGTAAGAAAAGGTTGACGCATGCAGCGCCTTGTATTTCAAGCCTTTGCAATTAGGGAAGTGGAGGTTGAGGAAAGTTCGGGATGATCTTTTAGCATTTCTGGGTGGTAGATCTATTAGATCAGACATGTAGGTTGGGGCTTCACCGTGAATGATTTTGTGGACTAATGTGCATGCTTTAAAAGTAATGCGTTCCTTAAGTGGGAGCCAGTGTAGCTTCTCTCGTAAGGGTTTTGCACTTTCATATTTTGGTTTTCCGAAGATGAGTCTGGCTGCTGTGTTCTGGGCTGTTTGGAGTTTCCTCAGTATTTGCTCTTTGCAACCTGCATATAGTGAGTTGCAGTAATCCAGATGGCTGAGTATGAGGGATTGCACTAGGCTGCGAAAGACGGATCTTGGGAAGAATGGTCTTATTCTTTTCAATTTCCACATCTTTTTGGTTGTGTTATTTGCATGAGTTTCGAGTGTTGGGTGGCGGTCGATAGTGACTCCAAGGATTTTTAACGTTTCTGAGATTGGAAGGTTTAGTTTTGGTGTGTTTATAGTGGTGAATTCCTTCGTGTTGTACTGGGAAGTGAGTATCAGGCATTGAGTTTTTTCTGCATTTAGTTTCAAGCGAAATGCATCTGCCCAGGTGTTCATGATGTGTAGACTTTGGTTAATTTCATTGAGGATCTCTTTAATGTCTTCTTTGAAAGGGATGTATATTGTTACATCATCGGCGTATATATATGGGTTGAAGTTATGGTTTGATAGGAGTTTTGCCAAGGGGATCATCATTAGGTTGAAGATGGTTGGTGAGAGGGGTGATCCTTGTGGTACTCCACATTCAGGTGTCCATGCAGCAGACGTGGTTGACTTTGATGTGACTTGATATGACCGCTGGGTTAGGAATCCCTTGAACCAGTTTAGGACATTTCCTCCGATGCCAAAATATTCAAGTATGTGTAATAGGATTTCGTGGTCAACCATGTCAAAGGCACTTGACATGTCAAATTGTAGGAGGAGTATATTGTTGCCGGTTGCAATCATTTGTTTAAATTTAGTCATAAGGGTAATTAATACTGTTTCTGTGCTGTGATTTGACCGGAATCCTGATTGGGCATCATGCAGTATTGAGTGTTTGTTTAAACAGTTTGTGAGTTGTTTACTTACCATTCCTTCGGTTATTTTGGTTATAAGTGGTATGGATGCTACTGGTCTGTAATTGGTTATTTCGCTTGCACTTTTCTTTGTATCTTTGGGTATTGGGGTGAGTAAAATTTTTCCTTTTTCTTTTGGGAAAAGTCCGTTTTGTTGCATGAAGTTTACGTGGTATATGATATATATGATGTAACCAAATAAGTCAAGTATCCTAGATAAACTGACCTTGTGATATGTAAATATACGAATATTAAGCTCAAAGAGAACGAAAGCAAGGCTTCTGCTAAAGTTGTAATCCTATAGATAAAGCAGAAAACGCTCAGTTATTTATGGCAACATAGCAGGCTTAAAGAATATGTTTTGTATGTATATATATATATATATATATATATATATATATATATATATATATATAAAAGGGGTGTATATGCATATATCGGAAAATCAATGCATAAAGTTTAGTATCAAACAAAATCTGCGCACATCCTATCCACAAATACACCAATATTTCAAAAAAATCTCAAGAAAAAAATATACATAATATGGCACAAATGTTTAAAAAAGCTAATTTGTAAAAATTAATGCATAATTTAGTGAGAACACAGGACCTCCGTTATTCTGTGCTCAGAAAAGATATAAATATAATAAAAATAAATAAATAAAAAGAGTCTGTGATGCGAATACCCAAAATAGATGGTGCAGGTTTTATCCTGTGCTGTTTAAAACTAAAAATCATAATAGATGCAGCACCTGATGTTAAAAAATAAAAATACAAGGACGAAGAATCCACTCTTTAGATGTATAGTCGCAGGATAAGTAAACTGTGATGAAGGACTTACCACTGCCGATGCAGGAAAAACAGCTCAGCGTATTGACTTCTGTGAAGTCAAAAGGGACGTGTTCACAGTACCTCCATTTTATAAGAGAAAAAAGCGGGCCAAAAGGAGCAATCAGCTGTGCAGGCTTAAAGTATAATGAGTAGCACTCAGTATGACCTATCTAGTTTGAAAAAAATCATCAAAGACAGTATAATTTTATAATGTAGAACTGATGAACCAGTACTATGGATAAAGAGAGTGACAAGCAAAATGGATATATCATTTCAAAATGCCAAAAGATGAAATAAAAATGAAAAAAATAAAAATTATTAAAATAAAATAAATAAACATGGGGCAGCAGTAGGATTTGAACCAGCTACCTAAAAACTACAAGATCTCAGAACTACAAACCAGATGCTTTAACCACTAGGCTATTCCTCCAGTGACATGAGAGTAATAAAAAAATAGTCTTTAAAAGATGAAATATACATGTATTAGTATAAATATTACTACTACTACTACTTAGCATTTCTATAGCACTGCCAGGGTTACACAGCGCTGTACAAGTTTAAACACGGGGAGGGACAGTCCCTGCTCAAGAGAGCTTACAATCTAACGGTAACATACTACGTAGTCAGTGTAGGTAACAGGAATGGGGAAGGTGGTTAGGTGCCAAAAGCAAGGGAGAAGAGATGGGCCTTGAGTAAGGACTTGAAGATGGGCAGGGAGGGCGCATGGCGTATGGGCTCAGGAAGTCTGTTCCAGGCATAAGGTGCTGCGAGGCAGAAGGGGCGGAGTCTGGAGTTAGCGGTGGTGGAGAAGGGTACAGATAGGAGTGATTTGTCCTGAGAGCGGAGGTTACGGGTGGGAACATACGGGGAGAGGAGGGTAGAGAGGTAATGGGGGGCAGCAGATTGAGTGCACTTGAAGGTCAATAGGAGAAGCTTGAACTGTATACGGTAGTGGATTGGGAGCCAGTGAAGCGACTTGAGGAGAGGGGTGATATGAGAGTATCGGTTCACGCGGTAGATAAGACGTGCGGCGGAATTTTGGACAGATTGAAGGGGGGATAGGTGGCTAAGCGGGAGGCCAGCGAGGAGAAGGTTGCAATAGTCAAGACGAGAGGTAACGAGCGAGTAGACGAGGGTTCGGGTGGTCTGTTCAGAGAGGAATGGGCGAATTTTGCTAATATTATAGAGGAAGAAGCGACAGGTCTTAGCTGTCTGCTGGATATGGGCAGAGAAGGAGAGGGAGGAATCGAAGATGACTCCGAGATTGCGTGCTGAAGAGACGGGGAGGATGAGGGTGTTGTCAACAGAGACGGAAAGTGGGGGAAGAGGAGAAGAGGGTTTGGGTGGAAAGATAAGGAGCTCAGTCTTTGCCATGTTCAATTTCAGATGCCGGTTGGACATCCAGGCAGCGATGTCGGAAAGGCAGGCTGAAACTTTGGCCTGGGTTTCGACTGTGATGTCGGGAGTGGAGAGGTAAAGCTGGGTGTCATCGGCATAGAGATGGTACTGGAAACCATGTGATGAGATCAACGAGCCTAGGGAAGAGGTGTATATCGAGAAGAGAAGTGGTCCAAGGACAGATCCTTGAGGAACCCCAACAGAGAGCGGGACGGGGGTGGAAGAGGAGCCATTAGAAGATACTCTGAAGGTGCGTTGGGAAAGATACGATGAGAACCAGGAGAGGACGGAGCCCTGGATTCCAAATGAGGACAGTGTGTCAAGAAGTAAATTATGATTGACGGTATCAAAGGCGGCGGATAGGTCGAGGAGGATGAGGATGGAATAATGGTCTTTGGATTTGACGAGGAACAGGTCATTGCAGACTTTAGAGAGTGCTGTTTCTGTCGAGTGTAGTGGGCAAAAGCCAGATTGAAGCGGGTCGAGGACAGCCTGAGAGGAGCGGAAGTCGAGGCAACGGCTGTGGACAGCACGTTCAAGTAATTTGGAGAGGAAGGGTAGAAGAGAGATGGGGCGGTAGTTGGAGGGACAGGTGGGGTCAAGTGATGGTTTTTTGAGAAGTGGTGTGACTACTGCGTGCTTGAAGGAGTCAGGGACAGTAGCGGTGGAGAGAGAGAGGTTGAGGATGTGACAGATTGAGGGGTTAACTGTAGGAGAGATGTTGGTAAGCAGATTGGTGGGAATGGGATCCGAGGAACAGGTGGTGCACTTAGAGGAAGAAAGAAGGCAAGCAGTTTCCTCTTCGGTGATCTCAGGGAAGGAGGAAAAGGAAGCCGGGTTAGGTTGGTTGAGGGAGTGGGTTAAGAAGTCACAGGGAGGAGAAGGCTTGGAAGTGAATTCAAGGTTAATCTTCTGCACTTTATCGCGGAAGTGGTCAGCTAGTGTTTGAGGAGAGAGTGAGGGGGGGGGGGGGTGGGTACTTTAAGTAGGGAGTTGAGGGTGGCGAAGAGGCGATGAGGGTTGGAGCCAAGAGAATTGGTTAGTTGAGAATAATATTCCTGTTTGGCAAGGAATAGGGAGGACTGGAAGGAGGATAGCATGAATTTGTAATGGGTGAAGTCTGGTAGGGTGCGAGATTTCCTCCAGAGTCGTTCAGCAGATCGGGTGCAGGAGCGAAGGTAACGGATGCAAGGGGTTAACCAGGACTGAGGATTAGTGCGCTTAGTGGGGCGAGAGACAGATGGTGCTAGGGTATCCAGAGCAGTGGAGAGAGTTTCATTGTAGGTAGAGACAGCCGTGTCGACAGATTCAGAAGACGAGATGGAAGGGAAGAGATTGGAGATGTGGGAGGATAGGGTAGGGGGGTCGACAGCTTGGAGATTCCGGAAGGCCGTGGTTGTAGTTGGGCGAGGTTGAGGGGGAGGGTGATGAAGTGTGAGGGTGATTAGGTGATGATCTGAGATAGGAAGGACTGAGGTGCAGAAATTGGAAGGTGAGCAGGAAGAGAAGAGAACGAGGTCGAGACAATGGCCATCACGGTGAGTAGGGGTGGTAAAAATGCTAAAAATGTAGAAGTATATGATTAAATATATAAAAATATATATAAATTTGGATTAATTCATTATGCACTCATCACTTTCATATTTAAATAGCAAAGGAATTTTTATATCAAAAATAAATATCAAATGTGAAAAATGATGGTGAAAATACAATATTGGAAAACATTAGATAAGTCAAAAATTAAATACACCAAAAAAAAACAAAAGTAATAATAATAATAATAAAACCGAAACAAGATATAGTACAAAAATGAATGTGAACTTTAAAAATGAGTAATATAAAACTGCGTATATCCCATTTAAAAAATCACAAAAAATGCTTGTATTCTATCTCTATATTTAATCCAAAGGGTTCTAAAGTCTGTAAATTAAAAATCAACTTCTGTTCTTCCTGAAGTAGCATCTTATCTGTAATGTTGCTACGCCAGTTCTTCTTAAATGTTATAATTACAAAAAACTTCAAGTCCGATATTGAATGATCCTTCTGCTTCCAGTGTGCTACCAAAGGTGCTGATACAACTTCTCTCCTCAAGCAACTGTGGTGTTCAATAATTCTGGTTTTGACTGGTCTCTTGGTCTTACCAATATAGACCCGAGGACAGGGGCACATAATGGCATAAATAACATTGGAAGTGGTGCAATCTGAAACATGTCTCAATGTATATATTTTTTGTGTACTTGGATTCAAAAATTCTGTAATCTCCATGGTGTGTTCACAAACGCTGCATCTTCCACACTTCTTATGTCCCCAGGGTACACTGTCTGCATTATATGACACTGAGGGGCATAATTGAACGGAAACGCCTATCTCCATGGGCGTTTATCTCCGAGAACGGGTCCATGAAGGGGCGGGCCGAACCGAATTTTCGAAAAAATGGACGTTTTTGAGCTGGGCGTTTGTTTTTTTTAGCGATAATGGAAACTAAAAACGCCCAGCTCAAAAACGTCCTAATCCGAGCCATTTGTACCCACATGTAGGTGCCCCCTTCACCCCTAAGAGCTATGGTAGTGTTGTACATTTGTGGGTAGTGGGTTTTGGGGGAGGGGGGTTGGGAGCTCAGCACCTGTGGTAAGGGAGCTATGCATGTGGGAGCTTTTTCTGAAGTCCACCGCACTGACCTAGGGTGCCCAGTTGGTGTTCTGGCATATCAGGGGGCGAGTGTACTACGAATCGTGGCCCCTCCCTCGACCAAATGGCTCGGATTAGGACGTTTTTGAAATGATATATCCATTTTGCTTGTCACTCTCTTTATCCATAGTACTGGTTCATCAGTTCTACATTTTAAAATTATACTGTCTTTGATGTTTTTTTTCAAACTAGATACGTCATACTGAGTGCTACTCATTATACTTTAAGCCTGCATAGCTGATTGCTCCTTTTGCGCGCTTTTTTCTCTTATAAAACGGACGTACTGTGAACACGTCCCTTTTGACTTCACAGAAGTGCAATTGAATATGCTGAGCTGTTTTTCCTGCATCGGCAGTAGTAAGTCCTTCATCACAGTTTACTTATCCTGCGACTATACATCTAAAGAGTGGATTCTTCGTCCTTGTATTTTTATTTTTTAACATCAGGTGCTGCATCTATTATGATTTTTAGTTTTAAACAGCACAGGATAAAACCTGCACCATCTATTTTGGGTATTCGCATCACAGACTCTTTTATTTATTTATTTTTATTATATTTATATCTTTTCTGAGCACAGAATAACGGAGGTCCTGTGTTCTCACTAAATTATGCATTAATTTTTACAAAATAATGCATAATTTAGTCAAGCGGACGAGTCGGAGAAACTTACTGACTTCAAGGTAAACCTGGGAGACGTAATGGGGCAGTTCAGCAAACTGAAGAGTAGCAAGTCTCCTGGACCGGATGGTATTCATCCTAGAGTACTGAGAGAACTGAAAAATGAGCTTGCGGAGTTACTGCTAGTGATATGCAACTTATCCTTAAAATCGAGCGTGGTACCGGAAGATTGGAGGGTGGCCAATGTAACGCCGATTTTTTAAAAAGGCTCCAGGGGAGATCTGGGAAATTATAGACCGGTGAGTCTGACGTCGGTGCTGGGGAAAATGGTAGAGGCTATTATTAAAAACAAAATTACAGAGCACATCCGAGGACAAGAATTACTGAGACCAAGTCAGCACGGCTTTTGTGTGGGGAAATCTTGACTGACCAATTTTCAATTTTCTTTGAAGGAGTAAACAAACATGTGGACAAAGGGGAACCGGTTGATATTGTGTATCTGGATTTTCAAAAGGCGTTTGACAAGGTACCTCATGAAAAGCTACAGAGGAAATTGGAGGGTCATGGGATAGGAGGAAATGTCCTATTGTGGATTAAAAACTGGTTGAAGGATAGAAAACAGAGAGTGGGGTTAAATGGGCAGTATTCACAATGGAGAAGGGTAGTTAGTGGGGTTCCTCAGGGATCTGTGCTAGGACCGCTGCTTTTTAATATATTTATAAATGATTTAGAGATGGGAGTAACTAGCAAGGTAATTCAATTTGCTGATGACACAAAGTTATTCAAAGTTGTTAAATCGCGACAGGCTTGTGAAAAATTACAAGAGGACCTTACGAGACTGGGTGGCTAAATGGCAGATGACATTTAATGTGAGCAAGTGCAAGGTGATGCATGTGGGAAAAAAGAACCCGAATTATAGCTACGTCATGCAAGGTTCCATGTTAGGAGTTACGGACCAAGAGAGGGATTTGGGTGTCGTCGTCGATAATACACTGAAACCTTCTGCTCAGTGTGCTGCTGCGGCTAGGAAAGCGAATAGAATGTTGGGTATTATTAGGAAAGGTATGGAAAACAGGTGTGAGGATGTTATAATGCCGTTGTATCGCTCCATGGTGCGACCGCACCTTGAGTATTGTGTTCAATTCTGGTTGCCGCATCTCAAGAAAGATATAGTAGAATTGGAAAAGGTTCAGCAAAGGGCGACTAAAATGATAGTGGGGATGGGACGACTTCCCTATGAAGAAAGATTAAGGAGGTTAGGGCTTTTCAGCTTGGAGAAGAGACGGCTGAGGGGAGACATGATAGAGGTATATAAAATAATGAGTGGAGTGGAACAGGTGGATGTGAAGCGTCTGTTCACGCTTTCCAAAAATACTAGGACTAGGGGGCATGCGATGAAACTACAGTGTAGTAAATTTAAAACAAATCGGAGAAAATTTTTCTTCAGCCAAGGTATAATTAAACTCTGGAATTCGTTGCTGGAGAAAGTGGTGAAGGCGGTTAGCTTAGCAGAGTTTAAAAAGGGGTTGGACGGTTTCCTAAAGGACAAGTCCATAAACTGCTACTAAATGGACTTGGGAAAAATCCACAATTCCAGGAATAACATGTATAGAATGTTTGTACGTTGGGAAGCATGCCAGGTGCCCTTGGCCTGGATTGGCCGCTGTCGTGGACAGGATGCTGGGCTCGATGGACCCTTGGTCTTTTCCCAGTATGGCATTACTTATGTTACTTATGTACTTATGTATGTAATTAGCTTTTTTCAATATTTGTGCCATATTGGTGTATTTGTGGATAGGATGTGCGCAGATTTTGTTTGATACCAAACTTTATGCATTGATTTTCCGATATATGCATATACACCCCTTATATATATATATATATATATATATATATATATATATATATATATATATACAAAACATATTCTTTAAGCCTGCTACGTTGCCATAAATAACTGAGCGTTTTCTGCTTTATCTATAGGATTACAATTGTAGCAGAAGCCTTGCTTTCATTCTCTTTGAGCTTAATATTCGTATATTTATATATCACAAGGTCAGTTTATCTATGATACTTGACTTATATGGGTACATCCTATATATCATATATTATTTACAAATTGATTTTAAGTGTGTTTTATTTATTTATTTCTCTGTATTTTGAGTGTTTTTCGTTATACTTCATTTTGATGTTTTTTCTGCTAATTTTTAGATGTCATCCTTCTTTGATTGGTAATATACAACACCTTTATCGTATGTTATATATAATCTATTTTTTAATAATTTAAGTATTTATTATATATTTGAAAACTATTTATGTATATATGTATGAGTATATGTATTTTTACATGTATGGATTTATATATATATTATAGCATTTCTGCAATCTTTTTTTAAAAAAAAACGTTTTATTAAAAATTTTTAATTTTATATGTAATTTATGTTTATCACACATTTAACGTTTTATACTTATTTTACTTTTGTTTTGCATGTTTGTTATATTACCATTGTTTGGTTTTATTTCATAGACTCCTAAAGAAGGCGTTTCTAGCGCCGAAACACGGCTGTGTTGAGTCGAGTGTATATTTAAATAAAGAGATTGTTCCTAACCTACATCGCCTACTAGTGTTGTTCAAGAGCCTACTCCTCCTACTCCCCCTTTCCTCAGATTCTACTTTTCTTAGGAATTTGTGTACCTCCACCCTCGTGGTGGTTTGGCTTGCTTGCCAGGAAATTGTAGACCAGTGAGCCTGACGCTGGTGTTGGGCAAAATGATAGAGACTATTGTAAAGAACAAAATTATACAGCATATACATAAGCATGGATTAATGAGGTAAAACCAACATGGAGTTAGTCAAGATAAATCTTTCCTCACCAAACTACTACATTTCTTTGAAAGGGAAAATAAACATGTGGATAAAGATGAGCTGGTCAATATTTAGGCTCATTTTCAAAGCACTTAGCCTCCCAAAGTTCCATAGAAACCTATAGAACTTAGCCTCCCAAAGTGCTTTGAAAATATGCCTCATTGTGTATCTGGATTTTCACAAGGCATTTGACAAAATATATCATGAAAGACTCTTGAGGAAATTAGAAAGTCATGAGATAGAAGGTAATGTCCTATTGTGGATTAAAAACTGGTTAAAAGATAGAAAACAGAGAGTAGGGTTAAATGGTCAGTATTCTCAAAGAAAAGGGTAGATAGTGGGGTTTCCCAGGGGTCTGTGCTGGGGTGATTGCTCTTTAACATATTTATAAATGATCTAGAGTTGGGACTAAGTAGTGAGGTATTACATTTGCTGATGACACAAAGTTATTCAAAGTTGTTAAATAGCAAGAGGATTGCGAAAAAAATCAAGAAGACCTTATGAGACTGGAAAACTGGGCATCCAAATGGCAGACAATGTTTAATGTGAGCAAGTGCAAAGTAATGCATGTGGGAAAGAGAAACCTAAACTATGGCCATGTGATGCAAGATTCTACATTAGGAGTCACCACCCAGGAAAAGGATCTATGTGTCATCGTTGATGATACGTTAAAAGCCTCTGCTCAGTGTGCAGCTGCGTCTAAGAAAGCAAATAGAATGTTTGGAATTATTAAGAAATTAATGAAAACAAAAATGAGAATGATATAATGCCTTTGTATCACTCCATGGTGTGACCACACCTGAATACTGTGTGTATTTCTGGTTACTGTATCTCAAAAAAGTTATAGCAGAATTAGAAAATGTACAGAGAAGGGCAACAAAAATGATAAAGGGCAACTACCCTATAAGGAAAGGTTAAAGTGGCTAGGGCTCTTCAGCTTGGAGAAGAGACAGCTGAGAGGAGATGTAATGGAGGTCTATAAACTACTGTGTGGAGTGGAATGGGTTGACGTGAATCACTTCCAAAGTGTATACCTTTCTTTCTACCTAAACAACTTTCCTTCTACCTAAACAACTTGCTTCTTCTCATAACTGTCTCTTAGAACTTTATAAATCCATGGATGTTCCGAGTGAGCTATCTATTTATTCAGTAATATGGGGTAATCCCAAGGTCAAAATAAATAAATGTTCTGTTTTCTGGACTGATTGGTATAACAAGGATATATGGACATTGGACCAATTAATATTTAATAGAAAAATTGAAAACTTTCAGTTGCTACAAGAACATTACCTACTAGGGTCCCTATGAGCACATACACCTAGCAACAGTTAGTGTCTAGCAGCACTGAATCACTCTCTAAAAAAAACAGAAAAACACATGTTAAAAAAGCTATCATAACTAACCAAAATTCTTGTCCAAAGTGAATAGTAATCAAAAATACCAAAACTAAAGTAACCTAACCTACCGACTGCTGCACAAATTCTTGATAATCAAAGTTTCAAAAAACACAGCTTCTCCTCCTTCTAGCACATTAATGGCCCTGTCTACTAAGCAAAAAAACAGTAGAGGAGAAAAGAAAAGAACCTCTCGCAGATGGTGTCCAAAAATGCTTTATTTCAATAATCTTCAAGAACAACAACTCCTTTGTTGTTCTTGCAGATTGTTGAAATAAAGCATTTTTGGACACCATCTGCGAGAGATTCTTTTCTCCTCTAGTGTTTTTTTGCCCGGTGCATCCTATCTGTGAAGGCTTTTTCTTCTGTTTGTGACTGACCTGTCTACTAAGCCAGTGGCGTAGCAAGGGCGGGGCGGTGGGGGCGGTCCGCCCCGCAGGGCTGGTCTTAGCAAGTGCAGGGCCCTGTGCAGACCAATTTGGTGGGGCCCCATCCTAGCCCCGCCCTAGCTCCACCCCCACCCTAGCTCCACCCCATTGATAAGATTATTCCATTTTTAGAAATTTTTTTTATTTATGAAATTTCAAATAAAGACAAATGAAGCTAAACTTCTACAAAAAAACTGATTGAAATAATAAGCACAATGCTATCATGAAACCTCCCCTCCCCAGAAGTGGAGTGGCCGAGCCGCGGGATCATCATGAATAATGCGGACGATCATCCGAGGCGAGCGGAGGTCAGAGCGGAGGCAGAGCGGGGCCCCCTTAGGCGCAGGGCCCTATGCGGCCGCCTTGGTCGCCTCTGCCTAAGACCGGCCCTGCCGCCCCGGGTGTCAACGAGTGGGGGTGTGCATCCGTCCACCCCCCCGGCGCAGCGCCTCCCCCCCGACACGGTCCCCACCTGTCTACGAGCTCCATCCATCTGCAGCGCTGCTGTAAAAATCGCTTCGTCGGTCCTTCCCTCACTCACTGTGTCCCACCCTTGAGGAAATAGGAAGTTACGTCAGAGGGCGGGACACAGTGAGTCAGGGAAGGGCCGACGAAGCGATTTTTACAGCAGCGCTGCAGATGGATGGAGCTCATAGACAGGTGGGGACCGTGTCGGGGTGGCGCTATGCCGGTGGGGGGGGGGATCCACGCTGGTGGGGGGGGGGTGTCGTGTTGGTCTGCACCCGGGGGGGGGGGTGCAGCGGCGATCCGCCCCGGGTGGCAGCCGTAACCACTACGCCACTGTACTAAGCCGCACTAGAGGCATGCTAGCGTTTTTAGCACTCCCTAAGCATTAGTGCACGCTAACAATATGGGTGCCCCTAATATTCCTATGGGCATCTACACAGTTAAAACGTGCTAAAAACACTAGCACACCTTAGTAAACAGGGCCTTAAATTACTCAGGAGCCCTTTTACTAAGGCATGCCTAAAAGTGGCCTGTGCTGGTGTAGGCGCGTGTTTTAGATGTGCCCTGGTCCATTTCCTCAGCCCACCTGGAAAAAAGGCATTTTTTTCTGCCAGAAAATGGACGTGCGGCAAAATTAAAACCAGCGCATGTTCATATTTGGCCTGAGATCTTACCGCTACCCACTGACTTAGCAGTAAGGTCTCACGCGCTAACCTGGTGGTAAGCGTTTAACACGTATAAACTGCCGATTACCGCAGGGTAAGCGTCATGTGGTAGAAATAGAAAATATTTTCTACTGCGTGTTTTGGGCGCATGCCAAAAATGGAATTACCGCCTGGGGCATGCGATAGGTGGGCAGTAGTGCCAATTTAATGTGTGATGGATGTGCATAGGTGCATAGGTGCAAAGAGCCCCTCAAACTTGTTGCTAGTAAGCTTGTATGATATATGACTAAAGAGATATTTATAAACTTTTCTGTCTCAATCATAGTCAAATAAAACCAAAGCTTCAAAAACACCTATTGACATCAATTTATACATCATTAATTACTATCCATATTATTACAAAATTAAAAGATTAAATAATACAATATATACCATTCATATTGCTTACTTATTCCAGATAGGGAGGGGGGAAGGTGGGGAGAGAGATTTTAAAACATCAAAATAATCAATGGATCATATCCCTTCACCTCTCCCCACCACTCATTTATTAAAAAGGCAGTCTTATGCTGGTATAGAAATAGAAAATATTAAAGAGGCTTATATCTACAAGGGTCCCTATGGACACATGCAAACTTGCAATGGTTAGCATCTAGCAGCACTGAATTGCTCTCTAAAAGAAACAAAAAAGCACATAGAAATACTATCATAATTAATCAAAAGTCTTCGCCAGTCAAGGTGGGGGAGAGGGGATCTTGAAACCTCAAAATAATCAATGAACCATATTCCTTAACCTCTCCCCACCAAAAGGCAGCCTCCCCACCTTGACTGATTTGTTTGGAATAAGCAAGTAATATGAATGGTAGATGCTGTAATTGTTTAAGCTCTTAATTTTGTAATTATGGGCTCCTTTTACGTAGCGGCACTACTGATTACTGGCGCGCTGAATATGAAGAAGCCTATTCAATTACCATGGACTTCTTTGCATTCAGTGCACGGTAATCGGTAGCTCCGTTTTGTAAAAGGAGCCCTATGTAGTTAGTGATGTATATACTGATGACAATGGGTGTTTTGAAAGTTTTGGTTTTATTTGACTACATACAATGCCGATTACTGTCCGGTTAGCGCCACGTGCCAGAAAATGTTCCAGTGAATGTAGCGGATGTACGTAAAAAAATGAAATTATCACCCAGGCCATGCGGTAGCCGGGCAGTAGTTCAAAACTTACATGTGTTGGACACGCGTATGCACCTACATGGCTTAGTAAAAGGGCCTCTGAAATAAGTAAGCAATTTGAATGGTGTATATTGTATTACTTAATCTTTTAATTTTATAGTTTTGTAATAATGTGGATAGTACTTAATGATGTATAAATTGATGCCAATAGGTGTTTTTGAAGTTTTGGTTTTATTTGACTATTATTGGGACAGAAAATTTATGAATAGCCCTTTGACCTTTAGTCATACCTCATATAAGCTTGCTAGCAACAAGTTTGAGTGATTTATTCCCCTGTTTACTAAGCCGTACTAACTGCTGCTGCGTGCTAATGCCGATACAGCCCATTCACTTTGAATGGACTGTTTGGCATTGCTGCGAGGAAGCTAGTGCAGCTTAGTAAACAGGGGGGTTAATGTGCTAGAAGGAGGAGAAGCTGTGTTTTTTTTTAACTTTGATTATCAAAAATTTGTACAGCAGCTGGTAAGTTAGGTTATTTCAGTTTTGGTGTTTTTGATTTCTATTCACTTTGGAAAAGAATTTGGTCCTTTTACTATGCTGCAGGAAAAAGGGCCCTGTTTGTCTCATATGCCAGGGCCCATTTTACCGCAGTGGGTAAAAAGCCCCCCCCCCCCCCTAAATGGCCACGTGGTAAGATAACTCTTACCATGTGGCCATGTGGTGGGAAGCATTTACCACCACCTATTAAGTTAGCAGTAAGGGCTCCCGCAGTAACCTGGCGGTAACCATGCAGCATGCAGCGATGCCCAATTACCGTCATGTTACTGCCGCACTAGAAAAAAATGAAAAGTTTCCTGAGCAGGGGAAATGGTGCGTGCTCGATCCAAAACTACCTCCGATGGCTGCGGTGGGCCAGCAGTAGTTCAGATTTAGCATACGGTAAGCCCATGTTGGGCTTACCAACACTTTGTAAAGGACCATCTTGGTTAGTTATGATAGTTTTTTTATATGTTTTTCTATTTTTAAAGAGTGATTCAGTGCTGCTAGATATTAACCACTTCTAGGTCTATGTGCCCATAGGAACCCTAGTAAGTATGTGCCCCTTTTAAAGCTGTCAATTTTTTATTTAAAAAATTCTGTTTGTTTGAAAGTTGTTTTTAAGATTGATAATTATGCTTTTGAGTTGTACTAATACTAGTATGACCCCTTCTGATATGGGGAATAAATATCTAGTATGTTTTATTTATTATCTGAATATTAAAATGATATAAATGTTTTAAATAGTAACTAATTTGTGATAGAAATATGAGAGATAATTTTTTATGATTTCTAATAGTTATTTTTGATTTTATGTGTGTCTTTCAGTGTAAAGTAAATCCCCTGATGCAGCCTCTTGGAAGGCGAAACGTGGCCACGTTGGGTTATTTTTAAAAAAGTTTTATGTTTTCTGAACATAGACTGAGATCCATTCTGTTCTTTGATTGTTGGGATCTACAGACCTCTATTGCCTCTCCTTTTCTGGATCAGGAAAAAAAGTATACATATTGAGATCTTTAAGTCTCTCCACATATGCTTTGGCCCTCATTTTACAAACCCTATTCACATTTGATACGAGCATACACTGGAACTTAGACGTTAATGCAAGATAAAAATGTAAGTCCCCAAAGCCAGGATATGCACTTATCAAACCCAAGTACATACAAATAGCAAAGGGACATGATCTGGGTGTGTTTTGAGTGGGACAAGGGCATGGCAAAGTCATAGATATTTATTCCCCATTTCAGAAGGGGTCTAAATGCCGATGTCCTAAAAGATCTATGTCAGGAGTTACACCTGCTACCAAGCACTAGGACTTGGTTAAAAGCTCCTATTGAGCAGTACTCTGCTGGAGGGATTGCTCTCGTAATTCCCCATTGTTTTTTCTCCCCCTCAGATGCCAAACTAGCAAGGGAAGCTGGTCTATGAGACAGCATTGGGATTATACCCAGCTATGTTTCTAAGATTGCACAGATAACCGGTTATGTGCTGGCACATAACTGGTTTATGTTGCCTTTGTACAACCTAACCACTTAGGTGAACATAACCAATTATGTGCTGGTACATAACTGGTTATATGCTGGCTTTGAACCAGTGACGTAGCCAGACAGCCAGTTTTAGGTGGGCCTGAGCCCAAAGTGGGTGGGCACAAAATTTTCTCTGCTCCGCCCTCCCTCCACCACTATACCCACCATTTCTCCCTCCTCTCCACCCCTATGCCTACCATTTCTCCCCCTCCCCACCTATCCCCTCTGTATGCAGCATGTGTCCCTCCCCTCCACCTCATACACAGCCAAGACTTCTCCCTTCCTCACCCCTTCACCCCTTTGCTGCATCTCTCCCTTTTTCCCCATGCATCTCCCTCACCCACCAACCAAGCCTCATCTTTCCATCTTCCCTCCCCCCTGTGCAGCATCTTTCTTTCCATCTTCCCTTCCCCCTGTGCAGCTGCTGTGTCCCCCGTCTTCCCTCCCCCATGCGACATCTTTCCCCCATCATCCCTCCCCCCCCCCCCCCCGTGCAGCTGCAGCATCTCACCCTCCTTGCAGGCCCGCCCAGCAGCAAAGTTCCTGACGGTGATTCCAGTCGTAGGCTCCGCTCGCAGTCGCAGCGATTCCCACACGCTGCCTGCCAGTGCCGGCTGCCGCTAAATCTCCTTGCGCTACTAAGCGCTAACCCGTAAGTCTCTCCTGCAGAGGAGAGACTTCCGGGTTAGCGCTTAGTAGCGCAAGGAGATTTAGCGGCAGCCGGCACTGGCAGGCAGCGTGTGGGAATCGCTGCGACTGCGAGCGGAGCCTACGACTGGAATCACCGTCAGGAACTTTGCTGCTGGGTGGTCCTGACCCGAAATTTGAACCCATCTATTATACATTTAATGTTTCTGCTGAATGGACCTGTCACATAAACATCCATTTCTCCTGTATTTCAGAACAGGTTCTATGTCAGCAGATTACTTGGGTGCAGTGGCGTACCTAGGGTAGTTGACACCCGGGGCCGGTCATTTTTTAACACCCCCCCCCCCAAATCCAGTACTAGGCATGCCGAGAATACAAAACACTCAGGACCTATAGAGCAATTCTACCATACCATAAGCAGTCATTTCTACGAGTCACACAAGGAAAAGGAAAGCATCTTAAACACTACAGTGAGCACTAGAACATCAATTCACCTATTGTAAAACGAAACCAGACAGAATAGTACAGATCGTAGATCCTGCACAGTCAATGCCAACTGAAAGCCATGTCTTTTTCACAAACACAGATACACCCTAATAGAATAGAATAAGTAATCATAAACTTTCTATTTAGACAAAAATTAAACTGAACCCCCAATGCCAGACTCTGCATACAATGCAACACCACAGAAACTGTCCCCTAGTACTGTGCAAAATATAAAGACAGCAGATGTAAATTTGAAAAAAAAACTAACAAGTACCAATCACCACTTTACAAATTAACAAATAGAAATAAAACAAATATAGAAAGTAAAATAATACCATTTTATTGGACTAATACATTTAGCTTTCAGAGGCCAAAACCTCCGACCTCGGGTCAGTACAGTATAGTGCTGTTACAGTATCCTATCCTGACCTGAGGAAGGGGGTTTTGTTCTCCGAAAGTTAGTCAAAATGTATTAAAATTAGTCCAATAAAAAGATTACCTTATTTACATGTTCTATTATAAACATTTAACACATCTACAATACTTTATCCTAAAGCAAAAAAAATAAAAAATATATTTTATTTACAGTTTGTTGTCTCTGGTTTCTGCTTTCCTCATCTTCTTTTCACCGTCTTCCTTCCATCCAGCATCTGTCTTCACTCTCTCTCTCTCTCTCTCTGCCATCCAGTGTCTGCCCTCTCTGCCGTCCCTTCCATCCACTGCCTGCCCTTTCTCTCTGCCACTTCAATCCACCATTTGCCCTCCCTCTCCCATCCATCCAGGGTCTGCCCTCCCTCTCACTCCCCCTTCCATCTAGGATCTGTCCCCTCTCTCTCTCTGCCCCTTTTTTCAGCCCCCAGTTCCAGCCCCCTTCTCCCCTCTGAACACCCCCACCCCAGTCCCCTTCTCCCCTCCCCTTCCCTTCTCCCCTCTGAGATCCCCACCCCAGTCCCCTTCTCCCCTCCCCTGTCTTGAGATCCCCACCCCAGTCCCCTTCTCCCCTCCCCTTTTCCCCTCTGAACACCCCCACCCCAGTCCTTCTCCCCTCTGAGATCCCCACCCCAGTCCCCTTCTCCCCTCCCCTGTCTGAGACCCCCACCCCAGTCCCCTTCTCCCCTCTGAACACCCCCACCCGAGTCCCTTTCGCCCCTCTCCTTCCCCACCTCAGTCCCGTTAAAACCGGCGAAGCAGCGTCGCAGGCAGCGCCTCGTGCCCTGCTTGTAAAAAAAAGAATCAAATCTCCTTCCTTCTCCTCGTCTTGACATCGACTCGGGCCTTCCAATCAATTTGATTGGAAGGCCCGAGTCGACGTCAAAACGAGGAGGAGAAGGAAGGAGATTTGATTTTTTTTTTTACAAGCAGGGCACGAGGCGCTGCCTGCGACGCTGCTTCACCGGTTTTTTTAATGTGCGGTGCCGCGGGAACGGCCACGGGAGGCGGTGGGAGCGGAGCACCCCCCACCCACTGGCACCCGGGGCGGACCGCCCCCACCGCCTCCCCCCCCCCTTGGTACGCCACTGCTTGGGTGCACTTACCTGCCTGTCTCAATTCCTACTTCTACGAACTATCTAAAATGCAGCTGCCCATGATGAAGACCACTGACCATTTTAGTAACCTTCCTCTGAATTGACTCCATCTTGTTTATATCTCTGGTGAGATCTTATTTAGAGACTACACCAGAACTGCATTCAGTACTCTAAACAAGATCTCATCTCCTTTTTCCTGCTGGCCAATCCTTTCCCTATGCATCTAAACATCATTCTGGCTTGGCTTTTGCTGTAGCCTTTTAAACCTATTTGGTCACCAATCATCAGATATAATCACCCTAAAGTCCCTCTCTTCTTCCATGCACACCCCTATACTGTACCTCCACTTTAGGATTTTGAGGCCCAAAAACATAACCCTCCATTATTTAGCACTAAATCTTAGCTACCAAATTCTAAACCATTATTCAAGCTCCACCAGATCCCTCTTCATGTTATCCATATCGTCTGGGATATGTAACTTATTGCAGATTTTGGTATCATCTGCAAAGGGGCAAACATTACTATGACAGCCCTTCTGCAGTATTGCTTACAAAATTAATTTTAAAAAACTGGACCAAGAACCAATCTTTGTGGTATACTACTGGTAATGCTCCTTTCCTCAGAGTGAACTTCACTTTTATTTTGCTTTCCATTCGATCCGTTTCTAACTCAGGGACCTTACAGCCCATACCTAGGGTGTTCAATTTATTTATGTTGCCTATACAGAATCCTGACAAAATCTTTGCTGAAATCTAAGTACACCATGTCTAGCACTCTTCCTGAATTCAACTTTCTGGTCACCCAGTCAAAGAAATGAATCAGATTTATCTGGCAAGACCTATATCTAGTAAAACAATACTGCCTCGGGTTCTGCAATATGAATTTCAGAAAACACACTATTCTCTGTTTTAGAAGCATTTCTATTAATTTACTCACCACAGAAGTCAGACTAGCCAGTCTGTAGCTCCTAACCTCCTCCTTCCTTCCACTTTTATGAAGAGAAACCACATCTAGAAACTACTGAGTGAAACATCTGCCCTTATCTAGTCCTTTGTGACCACTTCTGACTCAAATGAGGCACTGAAAAAATCAAGTAGGGGAGCTGCCAAAACTTCCCTACATTTGGTTATGATGCTAGACCATGATTAGAACAGGATTTGGGTAAAAACAGGAATTTCCATTATTCATATGTCCATTCCTATTCTCTTTACATCATAATATACAGTATAGACATACCAAGCAGGTCATTTTGCGGCAGCCACTTCATAAGCTTGATGTTTTTGGCAAGGTTAGGTAGGGTCTGTCCTGTGTATCTCCATAAAACCTTGTAGGGTATAAAATATATCATCATTTCAAACAAAGTATCTACTACATTCAGTCCTTCCTCCAGCTATAAAACTGCAGCTGATTCCCAAATAGGGTGATAGCTAACTATCTTAAGAACATGACAAATCACAATTGTGTTTCAGTATAATCACTGAGTAGAGATTAGTCCACTTTTAAAGGTAATCAATAGAAATAAAAGAAAACAAAACAAAACAAAACAAGATGATATCTTTTTTATTAGACTAACTTGATACATTTTTTATTAGCTTTCGAAAGGTAGCCTTTCTTTATCGGATCAGAAATAAGCAAATGTTGATAAATAACAGTATATATAAGTGAAACATCAAAGCATTTCAGTGACAGTCTCAAAGGATGAGGGTGGGGTGGAATCCTGTGAAATGTTTTGGCATAGTTTGCAGCTGGATATATTGCAAGGATGTGTGCCACTCTCTTTTTGAGTTTCTATCAGAAGCTTGCTTCTCACTAGCTTGTGTTTTAAGTTGGGTGGCTGTCGGAAGGCGGGGATGGGAATATCTCTTTCAGTAATTCATCCTCTTGGAGTAGTGGCTGTAGATCTTTTATGATTTTTCTCAATTTTTATAGCTCTGGGTTGTATGCCAAAAACATTTCACAGCATCCTACAGTCATTCACAAAGGAAAACTATTCAACATAAAGGAATCCTTCACATGCTCATCTTCCAATGTGGTATATATCTTTCAATGTAAAAAGTGTGATGAAGGGTGCTATATTGGAGAAACAAGCCAGATGCTAAAAAAAAGATTTAATTTACGTAGACATCATATGAAAAATGCCAGTGCCAACCAGGATGTCACCTCTGTAGGGTAGCACTTTAACCAGAACATTATATCAATGATTTTATGGTGAGAATACTAAAAGGAAACTTTAAGACAATACAGGAATGTAAGACCTTTGAAGTCAGAATGATTAAATATTTTGACACCCACCAGACAGGACTTAACAAAGATCTGGGTTTTCTAGCCCATTATAAACCATAAAACTCTACTGCTTTGTCACCCTCTTATCACCATGCATATCTCCCTGTCCTTCATCCTCCCTGTTTCTCACCTAACCAGTGGTGTACCAAGGGCGGGGCGGTGGGGGCGGTCCGCTCCGTGTGTCAGCAGGTGGGGGGGTGCTCCGCTCCCGCTGCTTCCACCCAAAGGGCCGCTGGCGCTACAGTCCCCACCTGCCTTCCAGCTCTGTCGACAGACGACAGCCCTCTTCTCCTGCCACCACCCTGCCTTAAAAAACAATCTGTGAAGCGGCATCGCAGGCAGCGCCTTACGTCTGCCCTGCTTGTAAAAGAAGCAAATCTCGTCGTCGTCGGGCCTTCCCTCACTATGTCCCGCCCTCGCGGAAATAAGAAGTTACCTCAGAGGAGGGCGGGACACAGTGAGGGAAGGCCCAACGACGACGAGGAGATTTGCTTCTTTTACAAGCAGGGCAGACAAGACATGCTTCCTGAGATTTTTTTTTTAAGGCAGGGTGGTGGCAGGAGAAGTGGGCTGTTGACGGAGCTGGTAGGCGGGTCGGGTCGGTGGGGGCTCAGATGGGAGAAGGGGGTGGGGAAGGGGTTCTCAGATGGGAGAAGGGGACTGGGGTGGGGAGGGGGTTCTCAGATGGGAGAAGTGGGGAGGGGAGGGGGTTCTCAGATGGGAGAAGGGGACTGGGGTGGGGAGGGGACCTTCAGATGAGAGAAGGAGACCCTCAGATGGGAGAAAGGGACTGGGGAGGGGAGTAGGCCCTCAGATGGGAGAAGGGGACCCTCAGATGAGAGAAGGGGACTGGGGTGGGATAGGGAGGGGATGGGGTTCTCAGATGGGAGAAGTGGGGAGGGGAGGGGGTTCTCAGATGGGAGAAGGGGATTGGGGTGGGGTGGGGAGGGGGTTCTCAGATGGGAAAAGGGGACTGGGGTGGGAAGGGGACCCTCAGATGGGAGAAGGGGACTGGGGTGGGGTGAGAAGGGGGTGGGGTGGGGAGGGGGTTCTCAGATGGGAGAAGGGGACTGGGGTGGGGTAGGGAGGGGGTTCTCAGATGGGAGAAGGGGGCTGGAACTGGGGTCTGAGAAGGGGCCATGAGAAAAAATGGGGGCCATGCCTGGGGCTGGTGGGAAAATGGGGCATACCTGGGTCAGGTGTGAGAATGGGTCTGGGGCTGAAAGGGGGGCCCTAATGCAAGGCATGTGGATGAAAGGGGCTGGAACTGGGGGCTGAAGGAGGGTAGGTGGGATAAGGGGGCTAGTACTGGGACTGGGGGCTGAAAAGGAGACAGGGAGAAGTGGCTGGGGCTGAAGCTCGGGACTGGTGAGAGAAAAGGGCTGGGGTTGAAACTGTGACTGGTGGGATAGTAGGGCTGAAAGTGGGGTCTAAAAAGGAGGGGCAGGTAGGAGATGTGGGCTGGGGCTAGAACTAGGGGCAGGTGGGATAAGGGGGCTGGAACTGGGGGCTGAATAAAAGGGGCAGAGAGAGGGGTCGGATCCTGGATGGAAGGAGGAGCAAGAGAGAGGGCAGACCCTGGATGGATGGGAGAGGGAGGGCAAATGGTGGATTGAAGGGGCAGAGAGAAAGGGCAGACAGTGAATGGAAGGGGCAGAGATAGAGGGCAGATGTGGATGGAAGGAGCAGGGAGAGAGGGCAGACATTGGATGGCAGAGAGAGAACGAAGACAGATGCTGGATGGAAGGAAGACAGTGAAAAGAAGATGAGGAAAGCAGAAACCAGAGACAACAAACTAAATAAAATATATATTTTTATTTTTTTGCTTTAGGATATTGTAGCTGTGTTAATAAATGTTTATAATAGAACATGTAAACAAGGTAATCTTTTTATTGGACTAATTTTAATACATTTTGACTAACTTTCGGAGAACAAAACCCCCTGCCTCAGGTCAGGGATAGGATACTGTAACAGCCATGGGTGTAGACTGGGGGGGCGAGGGGGGGCAATGCCCCCCCAAATGACGACGTGACGGCGCCAGTAGTGAAAAAAAAACATGCAGGCACGCGCTCGTCTCCGTCCACTTCGCTTCCCTGCCCTCTCTGTCTGCACCCCGCCTTCCTCTGATGTCATTTCCTTTCGGGCGGGACGCAGACAGAGAGGGCAGGGAAGCGAAGCGGACGGAGACCAGCGTGTCTGTCTACCCCCTCTCTTCCTCCCTCCCTCCGGCGCAGACAGCAGTCTTTTTCAGCATTCCTGGCAGCAGTAGCGACGTACACGCTGCCTTCGGCTTTGCCCCGAAGCCTTCTCTTCAAGTTCCTGTTCCCGCATAGGTGGAAACAGGAACTTGAAGAGAAGGCTTCCGGGGCAGACCAAAGGCAGCGTGTACATTGCTACCGCTGCCAGGAACACAGAAAAGCTGAAAAAGACTGTTGCCTGCGCCGGAGGGAGGAAGATAGGGGGTAAACGGAGTCACGATCCTGGACCTCGGGGGGGGGGGGGGCTGCAGAGGGAAGATGGATGGAACTGGGAGGGGTGGGGAGCAGAGGGAAGGAGCAGGAGATGGATGGGACTGGGAGAGGAGGTGAGCAGAGGGAAGGAGCAGGAGATGGATGGGACTGGGAGGGGTGGGGAGCAGAGGGAAGATAGATGGGACTGGGAGGGGTGGGGAGCTTGGAGCAAGAGATGGATGGAACTGGGAGGGGTGGGGAGCAGCGGGAAGGAGCAAGAGATGAATGGGATTGGGAGGGGTGGGGAGCAGAGCGAAGGAGCAGGAGATGAATGGGACTGGGAGGGGTGAGGAGCAGAGGGAAGCTGGATGGGACTGGGAGGGGTTGGGAGCAGAGGGAAGGAGCAAGAGATGAATGGGATTGGGAGGGGTGGGGAGCAGAGCGAAGGAGCAGGAGATGAATGGGACTGGGAGGGGTGAGGAGCAGAGGGAAGCTGGATGGGACTGGGAGGGGTTGGGAGCAGAGGGAAGGAGCAGGAGATGGATGGGACTGGGAGGGGTGGGGAGCAGAGGGAAGGAGCAGGAGATGGATGGGACTGGGAGGGGTGGGGAGCAGAGGGAAGGAGCAGGAGATGGATGGGAGGGGTGGGGAACAGAGGGAAGATGGATGGAACTGGGAGGGGTGGGGAGCAGAGGGAAGGACCAGGAGATGGATTGGACTAGGAGAGGAGGTGAGCAGAGGGAAGGACCAGGAGATGGATGGGACTGGGAGAGGAGGGGAGGGGTGGGGAGCAGAGGGAAGGACCAGGAGATGGATTGGACTGGGAGAGGAGGTGAGCAGAGGGAATGAGCAGGAGATAGATGGGACTGGGAGATGAGGGGAGCAGAGGGAAGGAGCAGATGGATGGGTCTGGGAGGGGTGGGGAGCAGAGGGAAGATGGATGGGACTGGGAGGGGTGAGGAGCAGAGGGAAGGACTAGGAGATGGATTGGACTGGGAGAGGAGGTGAGCAGAGGGAAGGAGCAGGAGATGGATGGGACTGGGAGAGGAAGGGAGCAGAGGGAAGGAGCAGGAGATGGATGGGACTGGGAAGGGTGGGGAGCAGAGGGAAGGAGCAGGAGATGGATGGGACTGGGAGGGTGGGGAGCAGAGGGAAGCCTACTGGAAAGAAGACACTGCATAAAACAGAAGACACTGGGACCAAAGCAAATAGAATAACTAAATGATCAGACAACAAAGGTAGAAAAAAGTATTTTATTCAGAATTTACTAATTGAAATATGTCATCTTTTTGATATGTGCATCTGTGATATTTTGCCTGTAAATTTCAATTTTTCTGGTATTGCTGCATGCTGAGTCTGACTTCTTGAGTTAACTTTCCAGTTCAGTATTTTGCCTTCATACTTTTTTATTTCTAGTTCCTTGTGTCATGTCTGTTGTGTCATGTGTTTTTCATATGTGATTAAGGTGCAGTATTCTTTTAGTGTGTAGTATTTGCTGTCCTTTTTGTTTTGCTTTTTTTCACGAGGTAGTGTATTGGTGTTTTAGAGCCTGGTGTAATTACAGTTCTGCCTTTTCACGCATAAGGTTGTAGCTCGTCCTGTCCTTGGAATTAGTGCTGTTATGTTTTAGTAAGGATATGAGTGTGTTTTTGCACAAGTTTGTGTATAACGTTTTGCAGTGGAGAGATTGTGTATTGGCCTTACTGAGGTGGCACCAAAACATCAGAAAGGGTATAGAGCCTAAATCATGACACACTACCTCTTGAAGGATCTACATATAGAGCCTATGCATTTCTAAGGTCAACACTGGTATGGTATGGGAAAGGGGGTGGGGAAATACTACTGGAGATGAAGAGGGAGTGCTGGGTAAGGAGGAAAGAAGGAAGGAAGGGAGAAAGAGCTGGCTTGATATCTCATACATATTCATTATGGTTATTCCCCAAAAAAGCCAGCTCTTTTCCCCTTCCTTCCTCCATATTAGCATATTCATTTGCATATGTATATATGCAAATGAATATGCTAATATGCTCCGCCCCATCCTTTGCCCCCCCCCCCCCCCAAATGAAACAGTCAAACTACGCCTGTGGTAACAGCACTATACTGTATTGACCTGAGGAAGGATGTTTTGGCCTCTGAAAGCTAATTGTATTAGTCCAATAAAATGGTATTATTTTATTTTCTATATTTGTTTTATTTCTATTTGTTAATTTGTAAAGTGGTGATTGGTACTTATTAGTTTTTTCAAATTTACATCTGCTGTCTTTATATTTTGCACAGTACTAGGGACATTTTCTGTTTCTGTGGTGTTGCATTGTATGCAGAGTCTGGCATCTTGGGGGTTCAGTTTAATTTTTGTCTAAATAGAAAGTTTATTATTACTTATTCTATAGTGGATTAGGGTGTATCTGTGTTTGTGAAAAAGACATGGCTTTCAGTTGGCATTGACTGTGCAGGATCAACGATCTGTACTATTCTGTCTGGTTTCGTTTTACAATAGGTGACTTGATGTTCTAGTGCTCACTGTAGTGTTTAAGATGCTTTCCTTTTCCTTGTGTGACTCATGGAAATGACTGCTTTTGGTCATAGAATTGCTCTATAGGTCCTGAGTGTTTTGTATTCCTGGCATGCCTAGTACTGGATTTTGGAGGGGGTGTTAAAAAATGACCAGCCCTGGGTGTCAACTACCTTAGGTAAGCCACTGCACCTAACCCACCCCACCCTCATCCTGTGAGACAGTCACTGAAATGCTTTGATGTTTCACTTATATATACTTTTATTTATCAACATTTGCTTATTTCTGATCTGACGAAGAAGGGCTACCTTTGAAAGCTAATCAAAAAATGTATTAAGTTAATGAAGGAAAAGGGAACAAATACTAAATGTACAGCGTGAGGGAGGAAGGGATGGCGAGTTGGGTAGGCAGGCAGGGAATCAAGCAACCAAACCAGATGCTGGAAAGGGGAGGGAGTGAGAGAAGCTGGATGGGGTAGGGTCAGGCACTGGGGACAAAGAGAAGGGAGAAGCTGGACAGAGAAATATAGGTATAGGTAAAATCCTGGAGACAATATCATAAAAACTTCTTCATTGTGTGTTAGCGGACCGTGGCTCAGTGGAGGATGAAGAGTGCACCCTCTTATAGTTCCCCTAGCTTTCAATGTGGCCTGCAGCCACTGAGGCCAGCACTGCTACTCCCATTGAAATTAGTGGGGTAGGTGTGCAATAGGAGTAGGGGCGTGGGCAGGGCATATCAGGTGGCAGGTGTTTCTCTAGTGCCCATCCATCCAACCTGTTGGCCCACCCAAAAATTGCCTTCTGGCTACACCACTGGAGCCACCCCTGCCCTGCCCTGCCCTCCAGCTCTGTCAATGCTTTTGGGTTCTGCCTTGCAGTGCCCCTCTATTATTCTCATGCTAAGATGAACACACAGTTTGTCAATGGATAGCATGGTATGCTGTATGTTAGGAATAGAATTCCAATACCAAGTTCTATATACAAGTCTGCTAATGTATCTTAATTTTAACATGCATCACTCCAATTATATATATTTTTTAACAAATCCATTCTGAATTACAAATTAAGCAATACTAGACAAGGGATTTAATTGCATTATGCACAGTGCATTTTACATTTCTGCTTTCTGTCTTCCATTAAAAAATTCTATGGAAAGATGAGTAAGCTTCTCCCTACTGTCTGTTGAATGCTTCCCAGAGCAGTGGCAATCTCCATGGCTTTCTTGAGTGGGATCCCAGAGATCATTGACCCCAAAGAGAAGATAACAATTCCATTTTCTCCAGAGCTAGTAACCAGATTTTCAAACTCCTATAAAAGAAACAAAATAAACATTTAATCAATTAATTTTAAAAGTTATAGCATAACAGAAATTGTAGAGCTCGGTTTCTGGGAGTAATCTCTATTCTGATGGACCAGATTGGAGATGAAGTTACATCTTCCATGGAAAGCCCTCAAATAAAATGCTGTCCTGTTGTTATGTTATGTTTGTATAGTGCTTTTCTTAGACATAGCCCAATTCAAAGCATTTTACAAAACACAAGAATAATACACTAAGGGGTCCTCTTACAAAGGCACGCCAAAAAGTGGCCTGTGGTAGTGTGGGCACATGTATTGGACATGCGCTGGACCATTTCTCCACTGCATCTAGATAAAAAAAGGTTTTTTGGGGCCAGGAAATGGATGTGCAGCAAAATGAAAACCAGCACACATCTATTTATAACCTGAGCCCTTAACGCCACCCATTGACTTAGTGGTAAGGGCTCACGCGTTACTCATGCGGTAACCATCCAGCACACACCAACTGCTGATTACTGCTGGGAATGCCCCCACGGTAGAAAACAGAAAACTACTTTCTACTGCATGTTTTCAGCATGTGCCAAATTCAGAATTACCGCCCGGGACACACGGTAGTTGAGCAGTAATGCTGATTTGGCACACACTGGACATGCATAGGCCCTTACACACCTTTGTAAAAGGGCCCCTAAATAATACATCATAAAATACATTTACAAAATTCAATATCAAAGCACAATACACATATACAAATTAATACAATTCGTAAATCATTAATACATTTCTAAGCACAATGCAAATATGATATACTTAATACAAGAAGGAGGAAGTCAATGGCTGTGTGGTAATTAAAAAATTGCCATGTGGCCATTTACTGATGGAGCCCTTACCATCTCCTAAAGGGCTCCAGCAGAAACCTGGAAGTAATTGGGCATTGCGCGGCATTACCTTATTACCCCAAACACGCCCATTACCCGCTCACCATTGCTAGAAAATAAAAAATGCTTCCTAGTACCAGAAATGGCATGCGACAGATCAGGAACTACCACTGGGCAAGCCCAGCTGTAGGGCCGATTTGCTGTGTGCAAACCTGGCAGTAGCCCTACTGCCAAGTGATAAAAGGGCCCCTAAGTGTTTTTTGAAGCAATTCATGCTGGGCTCAGGAATCTCAGTGTGGGCAACTTTTGAAGAACTGAGTTCTCTCTATTAAGATGTGATATATGTCCTGTACCCCCGATGCAGGCATTCTAATGCTGAAACATGTTGGACATTGATTGTTACATCTAAATTGTAGAAAAACATTGATTCACACTGCTATCAGAGGTTGCTCTTACAATAAAGTTGTATACATCTATTGCCACTGGTTAGATTTTGTTGCTGTTTGTGTTTTTAGATCTGTGACTTGCTGCGCATGTTTTGTGCTTCATCCCACTGGTGTTCAGTGAGCTGTCCAAGATCACTAGAAGTCATAGTGGGATTTGAACCACCTTCCCCTGGTTCTTAGCCCACTGTCCTAACCATTAAACTATTCCTCCACCACATTTTTGCTTCAAAGCTCCCTAAAATTATCCCCATAATACAGTCAGCAAAGTCTAGTAACAGTATTAAATGAGCCTCTGTGCCAAGTGGTGCTTGTCACCTGTACACCCAGATTGCTAAAGTGTTACAAAAAAAAAATAATAACAGAAACTATTTTCCTGTAGAGAAACAGCAGCAGTGGTGTGTTTATGCTCTTCTCTTTTGGGAAAAGAGCAGCCCAAATACTCTATTTGGAACAATAATCATTTCATACTACTGGCCAATGTTCTTTCTCAATTTTGCTAGCCCATGTGCACATCAAAAATTTGTGCACAAGTTTTCAGGCTTGACTTGATGTATGCAGTATGCTCACAATAAAGAAAGCCTGCACAAATTTTGTGTACGGTTGCTAGGCATGTGTGCTCCCTTTCTGACCTGTATGTACGTATGCACAGCTTAGAGGAAACACTGCTACTAACCCTTTCTTTCCAGTCCTTACATTACACAGCATCTCACCTTCTCTGAGATGAACAAAGGTATGACTGCATCACTCCGCTATTTATGAAAATTCTCTTTATTAAGCAAATAAACTCACTGTCACTCATAAAGGAGTTACATGTAACCAAGGCTAAAATTATTACAATTCATTCTGGATAACTTACAACTTAAACTCCCAGCTCCTCTCCTTAATCACCCTTAGGCCCCCTCTCTTCTCCCTGCCTTTTTCCTATTAACCACTATGCAACCCTCCAATCGTGTCAAACAGGAAGCAGTAGAACACACATAATTTATTAGTCTGCTAGTAAATAAGGCCCATTTCTGACACAAATGAAACTGGCGCTAGCAAGGTTTTCCTGGGAGTGTGTATGTTTGAGAGAGTGTGTGTGAGAGTGACTGTGTGTGAGAGAGAGAGAGAGAGTGAATGTGCGAGTGTGTGTGTGTGTGTGTGACAGACAGTGAGTGAGTCAGGGTGTGAGTGTATCTGTGAGACAGAGAGTGTGTGTGTGAGACAGAGAGTGTGTGCGAGTGCGTATGTGAGACACAGTGACTGAGAGAGAGTGTGTTTCACACAGATACACTGTGTGTGAGTGTGTGTGAGACAGAGTGTGAGAGTATGTGTGCAATACACAGACTCTCTGTGAGCAGGGCCGTGCTAACACAGTAAGCGAGGTAAGCACGGCAGGAGGGCGCCGTCCTCTGGGGGGCGCCCCGCCGCGCCATGCTTACCTCGCCCTCCCGCATCCCAACTGCCCGTACTCTTCTCCCCCCCAACAAGATCCCTTTGAAATTTACCTCCGTCCGGCAGCGAATGCGCAGCGTCAGTGAAGGAGGCGGCGCTCCCGACGTCTCTACTAGTCTTCCCTTCGCTCAGTGTTCCGCCTTCTTCTGACGTCAAGGAAATGACGTCAGAAGAAGGCGGGACATTGAGCGAAGGGAAGACTAGTAGAGACGTCGGGAGCGCCGCCTCCTTCACTGACGCTGCGGCGTGCCTTCGCTGCCGGACGGAGGTAAATTTAAAAGGGATCTTGGGGGGGAGAAGAGGGCAGGCAGTTGGGACATGGGAGCAGGAGGGCAGCGATCATTTTCAAGGGGGGGAGGGGGCGCCAACTGATCTCCTGCAGGGGGGCGCCACAGACCATTGGCACGGCCCTGTCTGTGAGTCCAAGAGAGTGTATGAGAGCGAGTGTGTGAGACCGAGAGTGTGTGTGAGACCGCCTGTGTGACACATAGAGAGTGAATGTGATACAGTGTGAGACATAGTGTGAGAGATTGTGTGAGAGAAAGACACTGATTGTGAGAGAGTGTGTGTGACAGAGTGTGTGTGTGTGACAGAGATACCTCCCCCCTTCCTCTGTGGTCTGAGGACCCCCTCTCCCCTCTCAGGTCTGAGGACCCCCTCCCCTCCCCCCTGTGGTCTCAGGGCTCCCTGCCTCTCCCCCCCTCTGCGTGGTTGGCAGCACCGTGCGAGTGTGTGTGTGTGACAGAGAGTGAGACTGTGTGCGAGTGTGTGTGTGAGAGAGTGTGTGTGATTGTCCTCTCTCCCCTGCCCCCCTCCAGCCACCCAGCGATTCTCTTCTCTCCCCTGGCCCCCCTCCAGCCAGCCAGTGATTCTCATCTCCCCTGCCCCCCCCCCTCCAGCCACCCAGCTATTCCCCTGGCCTGTCCTCCAGCCACCCAGTGATTCTGCTCTCTCCCCTGCCCCCCTCCAGCCACCCAGCGATTGTCCTGTGTCCCCTGTCCCCCCTCCAGCCATCCTGCGATTCTCCTCTCTCCCCTGCCCCCCCTCCATCCTTCCAGCGATTCTGCTCTCTCCCCTGCCCCCCTTCCAGCCACCCAGCGATTCTGCATTCTCCCCTGCCCCTCCTTCAGCCACCCAGTGATTCTGCTATCTCCCCGCCCCCCTGCAGCCATCCAGTGATTCTGCTCTCACCTGCCCCCTCTGCAGCCACCCAGCGAATCTGCTCTTTCCCCCTGCCCCCCCTGCAGCCACCCAGCGATTCTGCTCTCACCTGCCCCCCCGCAGCCACCCAGCGAATCTGCTCTCTTCCCTGCCCCTCCTGCAGCCACCCAGCAATTCTGCTCTCTCCCCTGCCCCTCCTTCAGCCACCCAGCAAGTCTGCTGTCTCCCCTGCCCCCCTGCAGCCATCCAGCAATTCTGCTCTGCCCCCTGCCCCCCCTGCAGCCACCCAGCGGTGTTCCTCATACCTTTGCCAAACTTTAAGCACCTCCAACGTTCTGAAGCTGACTCCATGGCTTCCTTGAAGGTTTTGTTGGTTTGTTACGGTGTTTTACCCACCCTTGACGTCATGACGTTTTGACGTTTTGACGCAAGGGCAGGGGGCGGGGCTCGCCCTTGATGTCATCATGTTTAGACGCGAGGGCGGGGAAAAGAGACATGGGCAGAGAGCGATCTACACCGTTACAAACCCTTGAGTGAAGCCACAGAGTCAGCTTCAGAACGTTGGAGGTGCCTTTTATTATAGTAGATAAGGCCAACTCACTCAATATCACGCTTCTCGCTTTAGCAGGTAATGACTGGATATATACCTCCTAAACAGATCAAAACAGTTTCTTTCTCTTAAAGGTGAGGCAGGAATCCCTAGCCTCCAAGGACATGAGTGTATAAAGTGCATTTCTCCATTCCCAATGCTAAGGAGGACTGTCCCCAAACCAGCATTGCATAGTGCTTTTTTTGTTGTTGCTATGATACTAGCTTTATTCAAAAGTAATCTCTCCCCTTTGTGTAAGGAACAACATACTGCTGTCTTTCCAAACAACAAACTCAATGGGGACATTACAATGCAACTCCCTATTAGGGGGTATTGTACCAGCTGCAACCAGAAATAGTATACCTTTGGACAACTCTATATTGCATGAGAGAGCATTCCATCCACTGACACACATTTAGAACAACTGGTGGACATGGTGATCCCTGCTCTGTGTGCCTGCTTTTGTGAGAGGTATGCTGTCATAAGTGTGCGGAAATAGCATTCCCGTAGATTAGTGCTACACGTAAGTGACAGAGTCTGGCTCATCAGTTGTAGGAATTCTTTATTAACCTAACACCCAGCTCTGTGGCCCAAATTCTGGTCATTGTCCTGTGATCTTTTAGTGGAAGTTGTTTACACAGCTCTTTATAGTATAAAAAGCTTGCAGGGCATCTGCCTGTAAAACGTCTGAGAGCTCTGTGGCTAAACCTACAAAGAAATTATCTCCTCGCAGAGCAGATACATCATGAGCGAGCAGCCTGTGTACAAAAGCTATAACCCAGTCTCCCACCACCTCTCTTTGGATGTCCTCTATCGATCGTAAAGTTCTATCCTCTTTAATAACCTGGTGTATTAGTTGTATTCCCATATGTGCCCGTTTCTGAAAGACTGAACTTTCCATCCCCAGTTTGAAATCTATATTGCTCACAATTGGGAGAAGATCACAAGAGAATGGGTTCCACCCCCATAGTCTCAAAAGCCTCTTCCAGGCCTCTCTTAAAGTATACACAAGGACACTGGAATGCAAGTGGGGGGAATCGAATGGGGATGAGCATGCAATAAGTAATTAAAATGAAGAGGCACAGTCCAAGCCATCTCAACAGCGAATGGAGTAAATGTATCAGTGTTTAAGATCTAGTCTCTTAAATGGAGCAAGAGACATGTCTGATTATACCACTGCAAGTCAGGTAGCTCCAATCCCCCCTGGCACCAAAGTGGTATGGTCTCCTCTACAGGCCACCCTTTGATCCATATTACACTGTGGACCAAGCTTTTTGAGGCGTTGCAGGACCGTCATAAAAGAGGTCTTCGTACCGCTATAACCTGGATCAAAGCCCACCAGGAAACTGTTTTTTCTTTCAAAATTAATGAGACTAACCTAGCTGATGACTTAGCCAGAGAAGTTACTGACTTTCCCCCTCAGCTGCCAGATGTAGTGCTCATTCTCTCAGACACTTCACTCACTACTAAGCCCCCTTTTGCCACACACACCGACCTGTTTGAGGAATTACAGTCTTCGGCCACTCAGTCTGAACTGCAGACATGGCGCCTATCAGGCTGCTTCCTCAGCACCACTGGTCTGTGGATGCACCCTGCTGGCCAATTATGCATAGCACGACATATATTGATGTTGCTGCTCCACACCTTGAATGCTGCAATACTGTATGATCAACTCTCATTGAAACTGTGGGCACCACAGATGCTTTCCCTATGTCACTCTGTGGTTTGGGGATGCTACAAGTGTTTTTTGAACACTCCCAAGCAGGGAAATGCTATGCCAGTGGGCTCCCTGCCCACCATCCAAGGCCTTCACTGGAACTGCGATTTCACCGATATGATCACGCCAGTTAAATGAAAAAGATATTTGCTTGTTTGCGTTGATGATTTTTCAAAATGGATTGAGGCCATCTCCTGTACCTGAGAAACTGGTCAGCTGATGGCACAGGTAATCTGTAATGATCTTATCCCTAGGTTTGGAATTCCATGCAAAATCACTACGGATAATGGTTCGGAGTGGAGGAGTAGCCTAGTGGTTAGTGCAGTGGACTTTGACCCTGGGGAACTGAGTTTGATTCCCACTGCAGCTCCTTGTGACTCTGGGCAAGTCACTTAACCCTCCATTGCCCCGCGCCACACCATCAGCCTCTCTAAAATTGACTCCTTTTCAGCTTTGCACTGGGCGTAAAATGCGTCTACTCAAAGGCAATCCTGAAAATCACCTCCCTGACCACTACTCTGTCTACTGGGATCTATTACAGTCGGTAATAACTTCTCTGTCTTGCATTTCACAGGAACTGCCCGACAGAAGGGGGATAAGGATAGCCCACCTAACTCAGAAAACCTTAACACTCTGAAAGTTGGAGACTTAGTGCATAGAAAGTACTACATGCATAAAATTTGGAAGGATTCCATATATGTAGGACCCTTCAGAATTGAAGCTCTGTCAGCTACAGCAGCCAAGCTGCAAGACCACAGTTCCTGGGTACACCTCAAGGACATTCGTGTTTGTCACACCTTGGATCCGGATGAAAAACACCCAGGAAACACATTGAAACAACAGAACCAGAACCAGGAACTCCAGATACAGAACCAGGAATTATTATTCTTGGACTCCTGCTTGGGAGCATTATCATATACTGTTGGTATTATCTTCACTGAAGACACATTGCTAGTATTGCATTGCTTTCTGTTTATTTTTAAACTAATTGTGTTACGTAATCTCATAGCATAATATACTCTTCTGTCTTATGATCGCTCTCCTATTAGGTATAGACACAACTATATTAGAATTTAATACTGTTACTGCTTTTCATACTATATTGCAACAAGGTTCTGTTACTTATTAGATTTGTATTTGGGGTACCAGACTAGAAACTGACCAATTTTCTATGTCCCGATGATGACCCCACTTGGGATGCTCAAACCAGGTTTCAAATTTTGTGTGAGCCCTTATTAGACTACTGGACAATGGGGCCCAGCACCTCCATAATATTTGAAGAATACATGCCTACTGAAGGTGCTATTGTACGAATAGAACAGGGGAACACACCATTGCCCCGACCCAATACTGGGGAACTAGTAAAATTTTGGTTATTCTCGAGTGAATCAGTGGCAGGGGTTTGGCCCGAGTTTTTCATCCGAAAGAGGGGAGATAGACTCATAGAACCATTTAAACTCATCAGGATAGAATACTCTGCCTCCTGGTGCACAGGTGCCATACCACCAATACTCTCTTGAGGCTCTGGGGTGACACCGCCATTAACTCCCCCCCCCCCCCCGGTTAACCATTATTATTGAAGATCACCAGATACCCCTTGACTAGTAGAAGTCACAGCCCCAAAATCTACACAGCATTTCTATTCTGCCTTTGCCTCATTTACACGATTGGTCGTGAAAGGGTCTCTGATTTTGAAGATTCATAATATGCAAACTCCCCTTACCTGGTTCAAACTACTATAAAACTCGACCTGACCCACGATGTTGTCTCAGCTCAATTTGATATTTGTAGCATTGCCAACTGTGGGAATTTGGCATGGCAAAGGCACTATTCTGCATTCACAGTGTACATGTGTACTTACCCAGGCCAGGAACTAGGCTGGTTCAATCACCCTTGCTACAGGTGGGACTCTGGAATATATTGGTACACTGGGTCACCTGCTTGTCCTGACCCCTCTCATATGACATGGGATTATAGTTTATGAAAGATGATCAAAATACATGAGCCATATGTCAACCGGGCCACCTGTGAGATAGGGAAATGTAATCTAGTGATCCTCACCTTCAAAGGAGTGTACAGGGAAATGAATCGTACCTATGTTATTGGAATAGATGCCACTAACGCAGACCCCATGGCCCGCTTTAGGGTCCTGACCATCGAACCCTCAAGGGCCAAACCCACTACCCGTCCCCTAGTACCAGGAGTAGATCCTAAGAACCCCTTAGTACCCAAAGCCCCGGAAAAAACAAAGGTTCCAACTTTTGCCATTGAGACTGGTTACAGTGATGTAAACCTAAGGCTGGATTGGGTACGATATACTACCAATAGTTTAAACGTCACTGACTGCTATGTATGTGCTTCCCCTCGCCCAGAGCCTTTGGTCGTCCCTTTCCCTTTGTGAATGACTATAACGGAGCATTATGTATGTTAAAATTACTCCAAGGTAACCAAACTATTGACAAATCCTGCCTTTCTCTCAGTTTCTTGTTTCCTGAAACACCCAGAGGGTACCCCCGAGATTCAAACCACCCATACCTGGAACAAAGTTTGAGACCTGTGTGCGCAGAAAAATGGTTACCAACCCCTATATGATGGGAGATCTATCATCGTGCACTACCACATTTACCACTCGTGTTAATCTGAATTTTTCTGATTTCACTCGCTCCAGAGCTGATGTTTGGTGGTATTGTGGTAATAGAACCCTATATCCAGCCCTACCCCGAAACTGGCAAGGACAGTGTGCTCTAGTCTAGTTGATAATCCCCATTGCTATAGCACCCCAACATGTTGATAGACAAGTCCCCAGTAGGAAACAAATCAGGGAAAAGAGGGAGGTCCCCAGTTCATTTGATGAAGCAGTTTACCTTGATGCTATAGGTGTGCCAAGGGGGGTGCCAGATGAGTATAAAGCCCGCAACCAAATTGCTGCAAGATTTGAGTCCATTTTCTGGTGGGTAACTATTAATAAAAATGTTGATTGGATTAATTATATCTATTACAACCAGCAGCGCTTCATCAACTATACCCGAGGTGCTGTCAAAGGAATTGCTGAACAATTGGATGCCACCAGCCGGATGGCCTGGGAAAACCGCATTGTTCTTGATTTTATGCTTGCGGAAAAGGGTGGAGTTTGTGCTATGATTGGACCTCACTGCTGTACCTTTATTCCCAACAGTACTGCTCCTGATGGAACCATAACCAAGGCCTTAGAAGGATTGACTACCCTAGCTAATGAGCTCGCTGAGAATTCTGGCACTGACACTTCCTGGACAGGGTGGCTGGACAGTGCCTTTGGGAAATGGAAAAACTTCTTCCTCTCTGCAGCCACCACTTTGCTTATCGTTGTTGCCATTTTTGTACTTGTAGGCTGTTGCATTATACCATGTGTAAGGAGACTAGTGGAATGCTTGATCGAAACAGCCCTCAGTAAGAAAGATCCCACTGGACAATATGTGCTATATGAAAGACTAGTCCACAATGATAACGCTGGACATTATGAGATTGAAAATGATGTTCTTTATGAGGAATTTGACTATAATGGGCCAGACAACTATGAAACTACGCATAGTGCTGTGTAAGAACGCTTATATGACCACCAGTATTCTCTTGCACCAAAACCGTGCCTAAAGTAACCAGTTTTGCCTGCTTGAAACTAGAAAAGCAAGATGAACCTACAGGACCTTTTGTCTTGTATGATATATAACATATTGGCTTAATCATTCATGAATGGTTATATGTGCTAATAAGGTAATAATATATATATACATGTAATCCAGTCCCCCTCTTCCTAGCTTGCTCCTCCTCCCCAGCAATCATGTAATGGGTGGAACTTTGAATTTAGTATAAGGCCCTACAAGGGGGGGGGGGGGGGGGTTCCAAATTGGGATAAACCATTCAACCTACATTATGACTACATTGTTTTGTAACCCTTGCTCCACCAGAACTAGACTTAGTGTTCTCACGGCTGTACAGCCATGACGGGTAAGAGAGATACTGTGTGGCTCCCAACCTAAGACAGCCTGGGGCCAGAACACCAACGATCATGTGTAGTAACTGAGGACCAACCACGGTTCCAGGAGCAGGACTGGACCCAATGGGAAATTTCCCTATGTAACGATCTTTACATATCCTTCAAGGGGGGATATGTATATAATGAACCAAACTAGGCCCTGTCATTTATAGGTTCAGAAGCCTGAAGCTGTCAGCTAGACCTAAAAACCATGCCCTCTGTGTAACCCAGAGGCTCACTTGTTCATATGACAGGCTTACTGACAGGCTTACAGAAAAGATAACATGCAGCAAACTTCCTTGCAAGGGGTTTATGAAAGAATGTAGTTTAGGGGCTTTTTCTGTTATCAGAGCTTATCAGAGCTGGAACATAGATAAATGAATGCAGGAAGAAAAGGGAACTTGGTGATAAGGAGGATGCTATTTTAGCTTTGCCTGGTAATCATGATCAAGGTGGTCGAAACTAATGATTATCAAGATTGTGGTTGAAACTAATGCTAGCAAACTGATAGAGCTGTATAATGTTAGAAAAGTATAAAAGGTGATAAATGACAGGAGAAAATTGGAGAAGTACTCAGAGATAGCACCTCTTGTGCAGCTTTGTTGTAACTCCCATGAGAAAAGAAACAGTCTGTATTCTCGCTTGGTAAGTAAATAAAGGATAATATTTTCTCATCTCTGCATGGCCTTCACTTCTTCTCTCTCTAACTGTATGAATGTATGGAACATTCTATTGGGTTGGGGAGGGAGAAGAAACATTTCATAAGCCATGAAGGTGATCCGCTCTTTGCTTAGGATTTTTGTTCTCCCAACAGAATCTGGTGATCAATCTAGTAATACAACAAAGATCTTTTCACTGAATTAAGATGGGAGATTCTATAACACATAAAGGCAATTTCTTAAAAATGGTCTTGCAAATTAAATTGATCCTCCCACTAAGCAACAAAGGTAGTGTATTTCGTGCCTCTAAACAAAGCCTAGTTGACTATATAAGGTTCGGTATGTTGCACCTATATAATTTGCGGGAGTCAGCCTATAATTGAACCCCTAGATAGCAGAAAGAATCATTTGTTCAGCGAAAAGTATCTTCCCATACCCTCAGTTGACAGAAGCTCTGATTTATGCATATTTAACTTGAAGTTCAAAAAATCATCAAACTCCGTAGTGCTTTCCAGGAGTACCAGGAGTGAGTGCCTGGGGGTCTACAAGGTGGGCCAGGAGATCGTCTGTGAAAACAGCAACTTTAAACTCCAAAGGCCCCAAGTTGACTCCCCTTATCTCTAGATTCAGAATTATTTCTTGAATCAATGGATCCAATACTAACACAAAAAGGAGTGGTGATACCTGATATCCCTGCCTGGTCCCTCACTGAATATGATAGGGATCATTCTGCATACCGTTGATCTCTATAAAAGCCATGGGAGACCTACAGAGCATTTTAATAGCATCATTAAAGGTACCTGAGATTCCATATCTCTCAAGGACGCCATATATGAATCTCCAGACCACCCAATCGAACACTTTCTTTACATCAAACCTTACAAGTAAAGAAGGTGTCACTTGTCTTTGTACCTCATCCAGTGTAGCTAAAATGGATCTAATGTTTTTAACTGCATGGCACTGATGAAAGAATCCCACCTGCGGGCCCGCTATCAATCTAGGCAATACTCTGGAAATGCAGTTTGCAAGTATTTTAACTATAAGTTTAGTCTCATAACAGAGTAATGAGATGGGCTGATAAGATTCTGATGAGGCGGGATCTTTCCCTGAATTTGGTAGAATGATTATTTGGGACTGATTCAATGTATCTGTTAGTGCTTGTTGGGATATCATTGCACTGAACTGTGCTCTCAACAGTTTATAAAAATCAACTGTATACCTATCAGGTCCCAGAACCTTTCCCTAATTTGCGCTGCTGGATGACCCAAGGTACCATTTAACATGGGTCTAAATATTGACTCTAGAGATACGCATCACTTCCTAAGTCGTTGGTGGTATCCTCCCTTTAAAGCTCATTAAAAAAAATAGTTTAAAAATGTCTCCAATTTCAGCCTCCAATCTGGCCATCCTCCCATTAGTCTCCTTTAAAAACAACAATGTATTTAGGCCCCTCTATTGTTTGATCAGTTTGGCCATAAGACCCCTGGCTTTATTCTCAGAGTGATAAAGTTCATATTGGAAATATTGGGCTGACTTTTTTGCTCAGCAATGTTGAAGCATATTGAGGGCTATTTGTGTGGCTAACAACTGTATAATTATGGTATAGCCAGAGACCCCTCCACTGGAATGGTGGCGGGCCCAGTCATAGAGCTCAGGCCATTACAGACCTTGGCTGAGTCAGAAATCTGATGGCTGACATAACTGGGAGCTTACTGGAAAAGTATGGCCTAGTTGTTAGCACAGATAGAGGCCTGATGGTAAAGCCAAGTGTAGGCTTAGGAAAAGGCCTGAATGACTTAAATTGGAAAGTTAGGTCAAGGAAAAAATGAAACAAAATGGAAGATTAGAGAATTAAAATGAAAACTATCAGTTACAAAGTGGACTTTTTTCTAATCTAAGTTAGAAAAACAAGTTGAGAAATGAATGTGTCATGCCAAGTGCAAGGAAATGATTAAGAAAAAGGGGTGTCAACTTTGCAATTAGGCAAGATTGTGGTCAGCTAGCTTGGGATAAACAACTTAACATGGTAGCTTATGGGCCCCATTACTTAGAATGGAGATATGAGAATATATAAGGTGGGTAGATTTTGGGCGTGCCAGAAGACCTTCTGACTTGCTACATGAAGTGCTGTCCGGCCATCCACCTATCTGTTTGTATTCCTGATCCTACTGTGTTATTGTGGTAAGATATAATAAAGGTAATTACCCTTGCTATCTGTCTTCTCTCCTTCTTAACTAATGACTAGCAGGATGCTTAACCTCCTGAGCCTAAATTAGTTATGGGTAGGACCCTTACACATCTACTGATATTCACGGACACCAGGAGTCAGAAAGCCGAGGTCCTGGGTAACAGACTTAAAATGAGCCTTCTGAAACCCTCTCTCCACCTCCGTGGGCAAGGGTCCTGCGGGGGTCTAGAGAGGGGTAATTAAAACACAACTGAGTTTTATGTTGGGATGTCAGGGATGTGCCATATAAGTGTCTCTTTTGCCTCAAGTGGTTCTTCAACCTAAGAGTTTCTCAGTCCCTACTCTTCTTTTTATTACTAGAATGGGCAATTATCTGCCCCTGCCCTGCCTGTTCCGGGACAGAGAGAGCAGTGAATCAGCGCGGAGCCAACATACCCCAGCAATGTGCAGTCGGGGCGGATTGGCCCTCCCGCCCGTCCCTCGCCGCAAGGGGGGGAGATATGCACTCCGGGGGGGGGGGGTGCGCTCCAGCGGGAGGACGGTGCGCCGTGCTGCACCCGGGGAGGGGTGCGCAGCAGCAACCCGCCCCGGGTGTCAGCTCCCCTCGCTACGGCTCTGCTCCAAAGTGGTCAATCTCTCATCTGGCTGCCCCATTCAAGAGTTAAGAAAACAACAAGGCAATTGGTCCACCAAATCGAACATGGAAGATAAAACAAAGTGGCAGACCTTGTAAGAAAAAAACACATTATTTGTTAACTAAAAACTCCCAGGAATTCAAACATCTGCTCCCGACATGGTCATGTTTCCTCTGAGACTATTTGTACAAATGCATCCAGGAACAGGAGCATTGCTTGCTTCATTTTATCTGTTGGACCAGCCAAGGTGAGAGCCAATCTTGCCCCTGATTGCAGCCGGTATCTCAGGTGAAACACAACCATTTTGGGCACAGATGTTTGAATTCCTGGGCGCTTTTAGTTAACAAATACTATTTTTTTTCTCTCAAGGTCTGCCTCTTTGTTTTATCTTCCCCATTCAACAGTAAGCCATATCAGTGCGTGATCGGAGATTTCTGTGGAACCTATCTCAGCATCTGACACTTTTGAGAAGGAGTCTCTTGTGACTAACATACAGTATATTCTGGAATGAGTGGGCCCACGAGAGATGTGTGAAATCTCTCTCAACAGGGTGAAGTACCCTCCACACATCTAGGGTATCAAGAGTGTCACATAGCATGGGATCCTCTTTAAAATGGACAGTTTTTTCTAGATTTACATTATCCCCAGTGTGTTTTTTTCTAGCAAAAAAGGTGCTGCTTTGAGCAACCACTTTTTTTGACATATGATGCATATCTAATATCTACATTTAATAAAAGGTGTTAATTGTAACTTATTTTTACTTATTATTTTCTGTGTGTTGTCAGACAATTATGGATATAAGCCCCACCCCTACCCCCACCCCTAACCCCACCCCCTTTAGCCTCCCCAAACAGTTGGGCCACTGACCGCCTATGGTTACCCACATGTGACAATGAATGGCCTGCTGTCCTCGGAGAATACCTATACCTACTACAGTTAAGTATCTTCGCTGTATAGAAGGACTTGTTTTGTGTCCACTTTTCCTACTTGACACCTTCAAGAAAAGTGGACACAAAACAAGTCCTTCTGTATAGCGAAGATACTTATCTGTAGCAGGTATTCTCTGAGGACAGCACATGGTCCTGTGGTGACAGTCCTCTTCCCCCAAAATACAGAACAGGAGAAGTTCTCTACGATGATGAATCACAGAAGGCAAAAGTAGAGACTAAAAGACGACTCACCACTGGAGACGTGAGTCCAACAGTCTTTATTATATCAATGATAACGACCCGACACAGGCCGTGTTTCGACGCTAAAAAAGTGTCTGCATCAGGGGTCAATAAATACACTACAAATCAAAATATATAACATAAAAACAACACCAATAAAAACATATATACACATCCATATGAAAAAACATCCATATAAAAATTCAATAGTGACCCCCCTGCGAGGTCCTGCAGTCGATCCCCCACCCCCCAAACTGCTTCCTGCCTGATCTATGACCCATATCAGGCATGCAGGCAGGCAGTCTGTGGGTTAGTGTGGGGGGGACAGGAGGGAGGAGAGATGCAGTCACTCACAGACTGTATGACTGCATCTCTTCTCTCCTTTACTTTCTCCCTCCAAAGACTGCCTGCCTGATCTGAGTCACAGACCAGGCATGCAGGGCACAGCCTGGGGCTGGGGTGGAAGCATAGGCGTAGTTTGACTGTTTCATTTGGGGGGGGGGGGGGGGGGCAAAGGAAGGGGTGGGGCATATTAGCATATTCATTTGCATATATGCATATGCAAATTATGCTAATATGGAGGAAGGAAGGAAGGAAGGAAGGGAGCAAGAGCTGGCTTTTTTTTGGGAATAACCATAATGAATATGTATGAGATATCTCATACATATATTTGGTTATTCCCAAAAAAGCCAGCTCTTTCTCCCTTCCTTCCTTCCTTCTTTCCTCCTTACCCAGCACTCCCTCTTCCTCTCCAGTAGTATTTCCCCACCCCCTTTCCCATACCACAGATGCACATTTCCAAAAGCTGACATATTCCAATTAATAAATTCTGAATAAAATACTTTTTTCTACCTTTGTTGTCTGATCATTTCGTTTTTCTATTCGCTTTGGTCCCAGTGTCTTCTTTCCATTTGATATTTTTTCACTCACCATGTCCACCATCCTCCTGTGTCCTTATGCGTCCAGTCTACCATCTGTAGACCTGTCCCTATCCTTCCTCCAGTTTCAGTATCTGCCCTGAAAGTGTTCCGATCCAGCCCTTAAATGCATCAGTTTCCTCTCCATCCATATCCAACATTTATCCTCCAGCAACTCTCCATTCTCCCCTGCCCTCTCCTTCATCCATCCATCTCCAGCAAATTTCCTCTATCCCCTTTTCCCTCCATCCATCCATGTCCAGCAATTCTCCTCCTTCTCCTGCCCCCCGCTCCATCCAGCAACTCTCCATTCTCCCCTGCCCTCTGCTCCATCCATCTCCAGCAAATTTCCTCTCTCCCCTGCCCCCTCCATCAATCCCTGTTGTCCAGCAATTCTCCTCTCTCCCCTGCCCATCCTGTTTCAGTCCATCCCCTCCCCCCTTCTATCCAGCGTCTCCCCCCCTCTCCCCCTTCGCAGCATCTGTAAAATGACAACGTGGATGCAGCAGCTCACAGGTTTGCTTGCTGTATTAAGTGAATGGTGACAGCTGCACGGGGGAGTGGAAACAGTGATATCTTCCTTACTTACAGTGGACGAGATAGGCTGGCTCACTTTCATTCCACTCCCAAAGTCGCAGCGACGAACAGGCAGGCAGCGCTGCGGTAGTAAAAGCAACAACGAGGCAGGTTCGACTCCGCCCTTCACTTCCCTGCCCTCTGCGTCCCGCCTTCCTCTGATGTCATTTCCTTTCGGGCAGGCGGGACGCTGAGAGGGCAGGGAAGTGAAGGGCGGAGTCGAACCTGCCTCCTTGTTGCTTTTACTTACTACCGCAGCGCTGCCTGCCCGTTTGTCGTTGCGACTTCAGGTAAAAAAGTTGCCGTTCCAGTCGTGTGCTGCATGCCTGATCTGTGTCAGTCCGGGGGAGGGGGAAACAGATGCAGTCACACAGGCTGTGAGTGACTGCATCTGTCTTCCCCCCACTCCTCCCCCCTCCACAGACTGACTGCCCCCCTCTAGTCCTCCCCCTCCCTCCACTGCATGCCTGCCTAATTGGAGTCACAGAGCAGACATGCAACACACAATCTGGGGAGGGGGACTGGAAGTAGAAGATAGAAGTTTTCCCAATCACATGATCAACTGCGAGATTAAAATGTTTAATTGTACGATTGATCGCAATTAACATTTTTAATTGAAATGCAGCCCTAGTTATTACCCTATTAGTATTCGTTCTATTGTCCTTCTTCCTATAATTAAAGATAAAACCAAATCATCTTCTGATTGTTCAAATTATAGGCCCATTACTAATATCTTTATGTAAGGAGAGTAAATAAAAGCAAGAGAAAAAGGAAACCGATATGGTTCTCCAAGCAAGTGGCTGAGAAAATAAAGGCTAAAGAGTTAGCGTTCCAGAAATATAGAAAATCTCAAGAAGAGGAACACGGGGAGGAATACCGGATGAAACTGAAAGAAGCCAAGAGAGAGGTACATCTGGCGAAGGCGCAAGCAGAAGAACAAATGGCTAGAAATGTAAGGAGGGGAGACAAAAATTTCTTCAGGTATATTAGTGAAAGGAGAATGACTAAAAAGGGAATTGTGAGACTAAACGATACAGCGAAACTCTATGTACAGTGGTGGAAATAAGTATTTGATCGCTTGCTGATTTTGTAAGTTTGCCCACTGACAAAGACATGAGCAGCCCATAATTGAAGGGTAGGTTATTGGTAACAGTGAGAGATAGCACATCACAAATTAAATCCGGAAAATCACATTGTGGAAAGTATATGAATTTATTTGCATTCTGCAGAGGGAAATAAGTATTTAATCCCTCTGGCAAACAAGACCTAATACTTGGTGGCAAAACCCTTGTTGGCAAGCACAGCGGTCAGACGTCTTCTGTAGTTGATGATGAGGTTTGCACACATGTCAGGAGGAATTTTGGTCCACTCCTCTTTGCAGATCATCTCTAAATCATTAAGAGTTCTGGGCTGTCGCTTGGCAACTCGCAGCTTCAGCTCCCTCCATAAGTTTTCAATGGGATTAAGGTCTGGTGACTGGCTAGGCCACTCCATGACCCTAATGTGCTTCTTCCTGAGCCACTCCTTTGTTGCCTTGGCTGTATGTTTTGGGTCATTGTCGTGCTGGAAGACCCAGCCACGACCCATTTTTAAGGCCCTGGCGGAGGGAAGGAGGTTGTCACTCAGAATTGTACGGTACATGGCCCCATCCATTCTCCCATTGATGCGGTGAAGTAGTCCTGTGCCCTTAGCAGAGAAACACCCCCAAAACATAACATTTCCACCTCCATGCTTGACAGTGGGGACGGTGTTCTTTGGGTCATAGGCAGCATTTCTCTTCCTCCAAACACGGCGAGTTGAGTTCATGCCAAAGAGCTCAATTTTTGTCTCATCTGACCACAGCACCTTCTCCCAATCACTCTCGGCATCATCCAGGTGTTCACTGGCAAACTTCAGACGGGCCGTCACATGTGCCTTCCGGAGCAGGGGGACCTTGCGGGCACTGCAGGACTGCAATCCGTTATGTCGTAATGTGTTACCAATGGTTTTCGTGGTGACAGTGGTCCCAGCTGCCTTGAGATCATTGACAAGTTCCCCCCTTGTAGTTGTAGGCTGATTTCTAACCTTCCTCATGATCAAGGATACCCCACGAGGTGAGATTTTGCGTGGAGCCCCAGATCTTTGTCGATTGACAGTCATTTTGTACTTCTTCCATTTTCTTACTATGGCACCAACAGTTGTCTCCTTCTCGCCCAGCGTCTTACTGATGGTTTTGTAGCCCATTCCAGCCTTGTGCAGGTGTATGATCTTGTCCATGACATCCTTAGACAGCTCCTTGCTCTTGGCCATTTTGTAGAGGTTAGAGTCTGACTGATTCACTGAGTCTGTGGACAGGTGGCTTTCATACAGGTGACCATTGCCGACAGCTGTCTGTCATGCAGGTAACGAGTTGATTTGGAGCATCTACCTGGTCTGTAGGGGCCAGATCTCTTACTGGTTGGTGGGGGATCAAATACTTATTTCCCTCTGCAGAATGCAAATAAATTCATATACTTTCCACAATGTGATTTTCCGGATTTAATTTGTGATGTGCTATCTCTCACTGTTACCAATAACCTACCCTTCAATTATGGGCTGCTCATGTCTTTGTCAGTGGGCAAACTTACAAAATCAGCAAGGGATCAAATACTTATTTCCACCACTGTAGATAATGATGAAGAAAAAGCCAATTTGCTAAACAGATACTTTTGTCCTGTTTTCACTGAAGAAAATCCTGGAGAAGGACCACGAGGGACTGGCAAAAGTACACCTGAGAATGGAGTGGATAGAGCACCGTTCACGGAAGAGAGTGTGTATCAACAACTTGGAAAGCTAAAGGTGGACAAAGCCATGGGACCGGACAGGATCCACCCCAGAATATTGAGGGAGCTCAGAGAGGTTCTGGCGGGTCCTCTTAAAGATTTGTTTAATAAATCCTTGGAGACGGGAGAGGTTCCGAGGGATTGGAGAACGGCGGATGTGGTCCCTCTTCACAAAAATGGTGATAGGGAAGAAGCTGGAAACTACAGGCCAGTAAGCCTCACTTCGGTTATTGGAAAAGTAATGGAAGCGATGCTGAAGGAAAGGATAGTGAATTTCCTGGAAGCCAATAAGTTGCAAGATCCGAGACAACATGGTTTTACCAGAGGGAAATCGTGCCAAACGAATCTCATTGAATTCTTTGATTGGGTAACTGGAGAATTGAATCATCGACATGCTATAGACGTAATCTACTTAGATTTTAGCAAAGCTTTTGACATGGTTCCCCACAGGAGGCTCTTAAATAAACTGGATGGGCTGAAGATAGGTCCCGAAGTGGTGAACTGGATTAGGAACTGGTTGACGGACAGACGACAGAGGGTGGTGGTAAATGGAGTTCGCTTGGAGGAGGGAAAGGTGAGTAGTGGAGTGCTTCAGGGATCGGTGCTGGGGCCGATTCTGTTCAATATATTTGTGAGTGACATTGCCATAGGGTTAGAAGGTAAAGTTTGCCTATTTGCGGATGATACTAAAATTTGCAACAGAGTGGACACCCGGGAGGGAGTGGAAAGCATGAAAAAGGATCTGAGCTGACTTTACCTATAGATATGGTTCGTAAATACTTTCTGGAAATATTAAAAATTCCAACTGAAGCTTTTCCTCCTATTAATAAACTTCAATATCTAACTGGGATTAAGAGATCAACCCAACAGGCTGCTCAGAATCCGCTTGAAAACCTGACGGACTTTTTGGAGAATTCATTAGACACTGTGACAGAAAGAACAACCCTTTTGGTTTCATTTGCGATGGAACTTGATAGAAATAATGTTTTCAAACTGTATTTTAAACATTTAAATGAAAAATTTCTTGGGGAACAAGTTCGTATTTACCCGGATTTAAACAAAGAGACTCAACTGCGGAGACGAGAATTTATGAGGCTTAGGCCTAGAGTAGTGGCTTTAGGTGCTTTATTTGTGTTAAAATTTCCATGTCACTGCATTGTATCTCTTGATTCAGTAACTTATATGTTTCTTGATCCCCTCAAAATGAAACTTTTCATTAGCTCTAGAGAGAATAGTGGAACTCAAACCTGAATGTTCAATAGGTTTATCGCTGATATCCGGCTGTGAGAATATTGCTTGCTAGCGCTCTTAGGATATTATTTGTTATATATATTCCTTAAAAATTTTTCCTTGTATCTTGCCTCGACTTTATATTGTGGTCTAAAAGAATATGATTTATTTCCTCAAATTGTGAATTCACTTTATGATATTTGCTTTTTCTGACATTTTAGTTGTAACGACTGAATGTAAAATAAAAGTTAATAAAAAAAAAAAAAAGAAAAGAAAAAGGATCTGAGGAAGCTAGAAGAATGGTCTAAGGTTTGGCAATTAAAATTCAATGCGAAGAAATGCAAAATGATGTACTTAGGGAGTAGAAACCCAAGAGAGACTTATGTGTTAGGCAGAGAGAGTCTGATAGGTACTGAGGGGGAGAGGGATCTTGGGGTGATAGTATCCGAGGATCTGAAGGCGACGAAACAGTGTGACAAGGCGGTGGCAATAGTGAGAAGGTTGCTAGGCTGTATAGAGAGAGGTGTGATCAGCAGAAGAAAGGAAGTGTTGATGCCCCTGTACAAGTCGTTGGTGAGGCCCCACCTAGAGCATTGTGTTCAGTTTTGGAGGCCGTACCTTGCGAACAATGTTAAAAAAATGGAAGCGGTGCAAAGAAAAGCTACGAGAATGGTACGGGATTTGCGTTCCAAGACTTATGAAGAGAGACTTGCTGACCTGAACATGTATACCCTGGAGGAAAGGAGGAACAGGGGTGATATGATACAGACGTTCAAATATTTGAAAGGTATTAATCCGCAAACAAATCTTTTCCGGAGATGGGAAGGCGGTAGAATGAGAGGACATGAAATGAGGTTGAAGGGGGGCAGCCTCAGGAAAGATGTCAGGAAGTATTTTTTCACAGAGAGGGTGGTGGATGCTTGGAATGCCCTCCCGCGGGAGGTGGTGGAGATGAAAACGGTAACGGAATTCAAACATGCATGGGATATGCATAAAGGAATCCTGTGCAGAAGGAATGGATCCTCACAAGCTTAGCCGAAATTGGGTGGCGGAGCAGGTGGGGGAAAGAGGGGTTGGTGGTTGGGAGGCGAGGATAGTGGAGGGCAGACTTATACGGTCTGTGCCAGAGCCGGTGATGGGAGACGGGACTGGTGGTTGGGAGGCGGGAAGTACTGCTGGGCAGACTTGTATGGTCTGTGCCCTGAATAAGGCAGGTACAAATCAAGGTAAGGTATACACACATGTTTGTCTTGTTGGGCAGACTGGATGGACCGTGCAGGTCTTTTTCTGCCGTCATCTACTATGTTACTATGTTACTATTACTAATATCTCCTTTTTGCCTAAAATTTCAGAATCCATTGTTGGGGTACAACTTCAGGAGTACCTGGATTCTTTTGACATATTGGATAGTCATCAATCTAATTTTAGAAAATATCACAGTACTTAGATGTGTCTTTTGTCTCTTGTATCAGAGTTAAGGTCTTTAGTTGACAAAGTCTGTGCTTCCATACTAATGCAGTTAGACTTGTCTGTTGCATTTAATGTGGTGGATCACAATCTTTTGTTATATAGGTTAAGCCAAATTGACATATCAGGCAGGGTGTTTGATTGGTTTTCATCCTTTCTGAAAAATCAAAACTATAAAGTTTCTATTAATCAGGACTCTTCTTCCTCCTGGTCTCCGGAATGTGAGGTCCCTCAAGGTTCCTCATTGTCCCTGATCCTGTTTAACATCTAATTTAGTCCACTGGGAAATAGAGGTCTGCACGGGAATGGGGTTTGCAGGGATCCCGCGGAGTCTGCGGGAATCCCCTCCGGGTCAGCGGGAGTGCCGCGGGGATGGAAATAAGCATGCGGGATTCCCGTGGGGACGGAGGATGTTCTGGCGGGATTCCCGTGGGGACGCGCGCACATACCTTTGTTTTAGTGGGCGGAAACCAAGCTCTCCTCCAGTATGAAAAGAAGGACGCCCTCAACTGCCCCGTCGCAGGGACGGCCAAATACCAAGGGGGGTGTGGGGCAGAGCAACGCCCTTTTTGGGCATCCTTAACTGCTCCATTGCAGGGATGGACAAATTTCAAGGGGGTTGTCGGGCAGAGCAAAGGCATGGATGTCCTTCTTGGAGAAACGTCCACTTTGGGCGTCCTTAACTGCTCCATCGCAGGGACGGCCAAATTTCAAGGGGGTTGTCGGGCAGAGCAAAGGCGTGGATGTCCTTCTTGGAGAAACATCCATTTTGGGTGTCCTTAACTGCTCCATCGCAGGGACGGCCAAATTTCAAGGGGGTGTTGGAGGCATAGCGAAGGTGGGACTTGACCGCCTAACACTTAGACATCCTTCATCCATAATCTAAAAAAAAAAAAAGGATGTCCCTGATGAGCACTTGCACGTTTTCACACGGGTCTCTCTCTGTCTCAACTCAAGTTCAACACGTGCGGGAGATTTGCTCAAGTTGTATGTAGTGAGTCTTCCAGGCACTGCCAGACCTCGGTAGAGAACTGCACAGAGGTGAGCTCAGCTGACTACTTTTATTTTTTATGTGTGTACTAGTAAAAAAGGCCCGTTTCTGACACAAATGAAACGGGCGCTAGCAAGGTTTTTTTCGGCTCCCCTGCAGCCACCCATGTCCAGCAACCCTCCTCTCCCCTGCAGCCACCCATGTCCAGCGACCCTCCTCTCCCCCTGTGCCCACTGCAGCCACCCATGTCCAGCGAACCTCCTCTCTCCCCTGCCCCCACTCCAGCCACCCATGGCCAGTGACCCCCTGTGCCCCCCCGCAGCCACCCATGTCCAGCGACCCTCCTGTGGACATGGATCAGCTATGAGGCATGTTTTTTTTTCCCGGGTTCTGAAGTTGACATCATAATGGCTACGGTGATGTCAGCCTGATCTGTGGAGCCTAGAAGACAAACTCGGAAGGAGCCACAGTCCCAGGCAGCAAGACAGAACATTGAAGGTGAGAATTATTATATAGGATAGGCAGTTTATTTCTCTCATGGTGGGAACTGGCTGTTTGTGAGCTGTTTTACTGCAGCTAAAGCATTAGCATACCCACTTGTTTCTTTTGTTGAGGGCATTGTGCTCTTTGGGTGACCAATAATTCTCTCTATTTTAGTGTGGAAAAAAAACTTGTTTGTTTTATGTATTTATTGCCCTTTTTCTAAGATTCAGTTTATTAATAAGTGAAGAAATATTTTCTCTGATTCGTTTTAAATGTAGTACTCTGCATTGTGTGCCCCCTGTCCACTCCACTCAGTACTTTATACTTCCTTTTTTTATGGGGACGGGCGGGGATGGAGGAGGTCACTCACGGGGACGGGTGGGGACGGGTTTGATTCCGGCGGGGATGGGTCGCATTTCTGTCTCCGTGCAACTCTCTACTGGGAAACTTGTTAAAATTTATGAGTCTGTCTTATATTTATGCAGATGATGTTCAGATCATTTTTCCTGTTACTTCTTCATTATCTGATATGTATAAGCATATTCAGGATTGTTTTTCACAAATTTCTAAATGTTAAAATTGAATGCAGAAAAGACAGTAATGTTATGGATTAATGGCATCTTTTCCTTCAACCCATCTTACTTTGGAAGGTAAAACTATCACTTTACAGTCTGTCAAGAGTTTGGGAGTTTGGTTGGATTCAGATTTAATTGGTGATGTCAGGTTCTCAGGTTCAGAGCCCGCGGGGACAGGCTCTGGAGCAAACCTGAGCTCTTGGGCTGCTGATGAGGAGCGACAGCAGCAGGCAAAACCCACCAACCAACACTGGGCTAGCACACCGGCACAGGCAAGGACTGCAGGCGCCGCCCAGCGAGCCGGAACACACGGACTGGAATACACTGGATTGGTCCGCATTGGACTGGAACACACCGGACTGGAACACACTGGACTGGAGTACCCCGGACTGGTCCGCACTGCTTCACCTGCACTTAGCCACTAACCCCCTCAGGAGTTGAGCCCCTGGGTTTGAGTGGCCGGCAGGACTTACTGGATACAGGATAACCCCGGGACCAGGATACTAGAACAAGCTGGAAACAGAAGTGCTCCAACGCCCTAAACTAACAGGGGTGCTCCTAAGAGTAAACCAACAGAAGAATTCCTAAGCACTACTAACAGAAGTGCTCCTAAGCACTAAACTAACAGAAATGCTCCTAAACACAGTGCACCCACAGCACTAAACTAACCAAGGGGAAACAGGGGAGTCACAAGGAGAAAGCAGGGAAGCAAAACACATAAACTAACACAGGTGCTCCTAAGCACCAAGCTAAAGCAGTGTTCCACAGCACTAAATTACCAAAGGTGCTTCCTAAGCACCAAACCAACAGAAGGGCTTCAAAAGGGAAAGCAGGGGAGCCACAAGAGAAAAGCAGGAAAGCTAAACACAAGTCACAAGTACACACTGCACCAACACTAACCTGGACCTATAGCAAACACAAGCAGGGAAGCTAGACACAAAGTCAGAAGTGCACACTGCACCCACCCTACCTAAAGCAAACCCAAACGTTGCAAAGGCCCTGAAGGAAAGAACACCACTTCCTTATCAAGGCCCTGCCTGATGATGTCACAACTACCAGACAAAGGCAGCCAGCATACGGAAACACAGAGAGGCTTATTTCCCACAGCTGCAGTATAGTGAAGCAATTAGAGCCATGCTGCTGGAAGCAGCCAGCACACAGAGACAGAGCCAGCTCAGAAAGGACAGACAGAAGAAACAGAAGCCAGCACAGAAGCTGACCCCCAGAAATAAGGTAAGTCTGGGAGCGGTCACAGCCACAATCGTGACAGGTGACTTTCATATTAACAAACTGACCACTGCTATTTATCTCAATCTCATATTTTTGTGTCAGGTGCTCTCATATTTTTCTATTGATGATTTGCAGACGCTGGTTCAGGCTTTTATTTTTTCAGAGGTTAACTGCTGTAATTCACTTTATCTGGGTTTAACTTCCACATACTTAGCAAGGCTTCAGTTACATCAAAATATAACGGCCTGATTAATTTTCTCTAAAAATAAATATGAATATGTCACACCATTGTTGCGGACTTTACATTGGTTGCCTATTCAGGCCAGAATTCATTTCAAAGCTTTATGCTTTGTTTTAAAGACTTGAATGGGTTCTGTACGGAATATTTTTCAACTTTGATCTCAGTTCAATTTTTTAAATCTACTATTATGCATATTAATAAATTACAGTTTCCATTTTATTTGAAACCTTGCTTGGCCTCTACAAGTAAAAAATTATATTCGTTGGCAATGATCTCTATTTGGAATTCTTTATCTATTATTCAAACTGAGGCTAATTATATGAGATATAGGAAGTTACTTAAGTTCTGTTTTTTTTTTCTAAATATTATTCTTTAATTATTGTAGTACATTACCTGAATTTTATGTAACATTAAGAATTTTAAGTTGCATTTGTTTTTTTTATTGTATGTCGTGTAACTTTTTACTGTGAACCGTTCCGAGCTTCTAGGTGTTGAAATGCTATATAAGATCTGCTTGTTAATGTTAATGTTAACCTGCTGTATTTTTCTACCCCTGCTGTCCTATCTTACAATGTATTTCTACCCACTATCCTCACCATGTCTTGTCTTGTTGTATGGCACTAATTGTACCCCCTTTTTTAGCTATTAGAGCTAAAAGAAAATCCTTCAGAAAATGGAAGGAACTGACTGAATATAATAAAAAAGAGCATAAGAATGTCAAGTCAAATGCAAAGCGCTAATAAGGGAGGCAAAGAGGGACTTTGAAAAAAAGATTTCATTGGCTACAAAAACACATAGTAAATTTTTTTTAGATATATTAAAAGCAAGAAGCCAGCAAAAGAATCAGTTGGACTGCTAGATGACCAAGGGGTAAAAGGGGCAATCAGGGAAGACAAAGCCATAGTGGAGAGATTAAATGAATTCTTTTCTTTGGTTTTCACCGAGGAAGATTTGCGAGAAATACTGATGCCAGAAATGGTATTCAAAGCTGACGAGTTAGAGAAACTGAATGAAATCTCTATAAACCTGGAGGATGTAATGGGGCAATTTGACAAATTGAAGAGTAGCAAATCCCCTGGACCGAATGGTATTCATCCCAGAACACTGATAGAATTGAAAAATGAACTTGCAGAACTATTGTTAGTAATATGTAATTTATCTTTAAAATCGAGTGTGGTACCGGAAGATTGGAGAGTAGCCAACGTAACACTGATTTTTAAAAAAGGTTCCAGAGGAGATCCGCGAAATTATAGACCGGTGAGCCTCATATCTGTGCTGGGCAAAATGGCAGAGACTATAATAAAGAACAAAATTACAGAGCATATTCAAAAGCATGGATTAATGAGACAAAGCCAACATGGATTTATTGAAGGGAAATCGTGCCTCACCAATCTATTACATTTCTTGGAAGGGGTGAAAAAAAGTGGTGAGCCAGTTGATATTGTGTATCTGGATTTTCAAAAGACGTTTGACAAAGTACCTCATGAAAGACCCTAGAGGAAATTGGAGAGTCATGGGATAGGAGGTAATGTCCTATTGTGGATTAAAAACTGGTTAAAAGATAGAAAACAGAAAGTAGGGTTAAATGGTCAGTATTCTCAATGGAGAAGGGTAAATAGTGGGGTTCCCTGGGGGTCTGTGCTGGGACCGCTGCTTTTTAACATATTTATAAATAAGTAAATAAGTAATGCCATACTGGAACAAGACCAAAGGTCCATCGAGCCCAGCATCCTGTCCCCGACAGCGGCCAATCCAGGTCAAGGGCACCTGGCAAGCTACCCAAACGCACAAACATTTTATACAAGTTATTCCCGAAATTGTGATCTAGAGATGGGAGTAACTAGTGAGGTAATTAAATTTGCTGAGGACACAAAGTTATTCAAAGATGTTAAATCGCAAGAGGATTGTGAAAAATTACAAGAGGACCTTACGAGACTGGGAGACTGGGCATCTAAATGGCAGATGACGTTTAATGTGAACAGGTGCAAAGTGATACATGTGGGAAAGAGGAACCTAACTTATAGCTACGTCATGCAAGGTTCCACATTAGCAGTCACTGACCAAGAAAGGGATCTAGGCATCATTGTTGATACGTTGAAACCCTCTGCTCAGTGTGCTGCAGCGCCTATGAAAGCAAGTAGAATGTTAGGTATTATTAGGAAAGGAATGGAAAACAAAAATGAGGACATCATAATGCCATTGTATCGGTCCATGATGCAATCGCACCTCGAATACTGTGTTCAATCCCGGTCACTGCATCTCAAAAAAGATATAGTGGAATTGGAAAAGGTACAGAGAAGGGCAACGAAAATGATAAAGGGGATGGGATGACTTCCCAATGAGGAAAGGCTAAAGCGGCTAGTGCTCTTCAGCTTGAAGAAAAGACGACTGAGGGGAGATATGATAGAGGTCTATAAAATAATGAGTGGAGTGGAACGGGTAGACGTGAATCGCTTGTTTACTCTTTCCAAAAATACTAGGACTAGATTGGAGAAAGTTTTACTTCACTGAACGTGTAATTAAACTCTGGAATTCGTTGCCAGAGAATGTGGTAATGTCACGGTTGTGCCCATGGTTCGTGCTCTCCTTCTTCTCGCCACCTGGTGGCTGCAAGGAACTGTCTGGTTACTGTCACCCGTTCCAGATTTCAGCCCAGTCTGGTCCGGATCTTCCGGGCTGCCAGACTTGCTTGTTTTGTTTGAACCTGCACAGCTCCTGTAGTTGCCTGGTGATTGCTGCAGCTGAGCCTCAGCTGCTGCTGGGCTTATTAGCTAGTTTGAAACCTTTCTGCTTTGCCTTTACATCACCTAAGGCCCTGGTATTTTGGTGCTTGTGGCACTTCTGCCTAGTTTAGTTTCTTGTTCTAGTTCCCTGCCTGATTCTAGTTTAGTCTTAGTGTAGCTTAGCTTGTACTGTCCTAGTCTTGACTTGTTTGTATTTCTGTGTCTAGTTCCGGGTTCTCTGTGTTTCTTGTTTAGTGGCTGCCTGGCAGCTTTCAGTCATATTTCTTATCTGTTTGTGTTTCTTGTTTAGTGGCTGCGCTGACAGCTTTTAGTCCTTCTCTGTTCTGTGTTGCCTGTTGGTATCCTGCCCCTGCCCTGTCCTGCAAAGCCCTGCTGGCCGCCTGCACCCAGGGGCTCAACTCCTGGGGAAAAATGGCTAAGCGCAGGTGAAGACTAGGGTTCCTGCTCTGCCTGTTCCAGCTTGTGTACCTCTGCTGCAACCCCGGGGTTCCAGTCCTGTTCTGCCCTGTCCCTGGTTTGAGGGTGGTTTTGCCTGCCGCTGCCACTCCTCGGCAGTGGCCCAAGGGCTCACAACCCAGGTTCCAGCTTGGAAAACGTGACAGGTAAAGCTTAGCGGAGTTTTAAAAAGGTTTGGATGGCTTCCTAAAGGAAAAGTCCATAGACCATTATTAAAATGACTTGGGGAAAATCCACTGCTTATTTCTGGGATAAGCAGCATAAAATATATTGAACTTTTTTGGGATGTTGCCAGGTATTGGTCACCTCGATTGGCCACTGTTGAAAACAGGATGCTGGGATTGATGGACCTTTGTTCTGTCATGGTGTGGCAATACTTATGTACTGTTTAGATTGTAAGACACCCAGATGGTCTGTCTGTTGGGTGGGATAGTAAATTTCAATAAACTTGAAACTAAAACTTGAGATCAGTTTCAGATATCAATCCAGTAATTAGGTAGGTGCTGGCCAATATTCAGTGCCACACCCACAGGCAAAGTTAAGACTGCTATTTTTGCAGTTCTACATGCCTTGTCTGAGGACACGAACACTAATTATTTCTGGTACCTGCATAACTTGGCTTATTCCAGAATACCTCCCTGTAACACCTTTCTCCTTCCCAGTTTCTGCCTATCCAGCTTATTTTCGAAAGAGATCGCCGGCCATCTTCCGACACAAATCGGGAGATGGCCGGCCATCTCCTGAACCCGGCCAAATCGGTATAATGGAAAGCCGATTTTGGCCAGCGCCAACTGCTTTCCGTCACAGAGCCGGCCAACGTTCAAGGCAGGGTACAGAAGGTGGGATGGGGCGAGGCAGGGGCGTGGTTACGAGATGGCCGGCTTCGCCCCATAATGGAATAAAGATGGCCGGCTCTGACGAGCATTTCGCCGGCTGCATGTGGTCCATTTATTTTTCGGACCAAGTCTCAAAATAGTGCCCCAATTGACCAGTTGACCACTGGAGGGTATTTTTTTTGCCAGCCTGTATGCCAGCCTGAAATGTCAAACCCAGCTTCCTGAGCAGTGTACATGTCCCTGGAGCAGTATTTAGTGGGTGCACTGCACTTCAGGCAGGTGGACCCAGACCCATCCGCCCCCCACCTGTTACACTTGTGGTGGTAAATGTTGAGCCCTCCAAAACCCCCCAAAATCCACTGTACCCACCTGTAGGTGCCCCCCGTCACCCCTTAGTGGTGTAGAGTTGTGGGGAGTGGGTTTTGGGGGGGATTTGGGGGGGGCTCAGCACCCAAGGTAAGGGAGATATGCACCTGGGAGCTATTTTTGAAGTCCACTGCAGTGCCCCCTAGGGTGCCCGGTTGGTGTCCTGGCATGTCAGGGGGGCCAGTTCACTACAAATGCTTGCTGGCTCCTCTCATGACCAAATGCCTTGCAATTGGCCGGGTTTGAGATCGCTGGCATTAGTTTCCATTATCGCCGGAAACCTATGCCGGCGATCTCTAAAGCCGGCCCAAATGCTGACATTTGAAACAAAAGATAGCCGGCTATCTTTTTCGATAATATGGTTCGGCCAGCGCCGTTCGATTATGCCCCTCCATATCATAAGTACATAAGTAATGCCATACTGGGAAAAGACCAAAGGTCCATCAAGCCCAGCATCCTGTCCCCGATAGCAGCCAATCCAGGTCAAGGGCATCTGGCAAGCTACCCAAACGTACAAACATTTTATACATGTTATTCCTGAGAAGGAGTGGCCTAGTGGTTAGGGTGGTGGACTTTGGTCCTGAGGAACTGAGTTTGATTCCCAGCACAGGCAGCTCCTTGTGACTCTGAGCAAGTCACTTAACCCTCCATTGCCCCATGTAAGCCGCATTGAGCCTGCTATGAGTGGGAAAGCACAGGGTACAAATGTAACAAAAAAAAATAGTGGATTTTTCCCAAGTCCATTTAGTAGCGTTCTATGGACTTATGTTTAGGAAACCGTCCAACCCCTTTTTAAATTCTGCCAAGCTAACCGCCTTCACTACGTTCTCCGGCAATGAATTCCAGAGTTTAATTACGCATTGGGTGAAGAAACATTTTCTCCTATTTGTTTTAAATTTACTACACTGTAGTTTCATCGCATGTCCCCTAGTCCTAGTATTTTTGGAAAGCGTGAACAGACACTTCACATCCACCTGTTCCACTCCGCTCATTATTTTATATACCTCTATCATGTCTCCCCTCAGCCATCTCTTCTCCAAGCTGAAAAGCCCTAACCTCCTTAGTCTTTCTTCATAGGGAAGTCGTCCTATCCCCGCTATCATTTTTGTCGCCCTTCGCTGCACCTTTTCCAGTTCTACTATATCTTTCTTGAGATGCAGCGAACAGAATTGAACACAATACTCAAGGTGCGGTTGCACCATGGAGCGATACAAAGGCATTATATCATCCTCACACCTGTTCTCCATACCTTTCCTAATAATACCCAACATTCTATTCGCTTTCCTAGCCGCGGCAGCACACTGAGCAGAAGGTTTCAGTGTATTATCTACGACGACCCCCAGATCTCTTTCTTGGTCCGTAACTCCTAATGTGGAATCTTGCATTACGTAGCTATAATTCAGGTTCTTTTTTCCCACATGTACTTGTTCACATTAAACGCCATCTGCCATTTAGCCGCCCAGTCTCCCAGTCTCGTAAGGTCCTTCTGTAATTTTTCACAATCCTCTCGCGAGTTAACAACTGAATAACTTTATGTCATCAGCAAATTTAATTACCTCACTGATTACTCCCATCTCCCCGCTGCTTTTTAATATATTTATAAATGATTTAATTTATAAATATATTAAAAAGCAGCGGTCCTAGCACTGACCCCTGAGGAACCCCACTAACTACCGTTCTCCATTGTGAATACTGCCCATTTAACCTCACTCTCTGTTTCCTATCCTTCAACCAGTTTTTAATACACAATAGGATATTTCCTCCTATCCCATGACTCTCCAATTTCCTCTGTAGCCTTTCATGAGGTACCTTATCAAACGCCTTTTGAAAATCCAGATACACAATATCAACCGGCTCCCCTTTGTCCACGTTTGTTTACTCCTTCAAAGAATTGAAGTAAATTGGTCAGGCAAGATTTCCCCACACTAAAGCCGTGCTGACTTGGTCTCAGTAATCCATGTCCTTGGATGTGCTCTGTAATTTTGTTTTTGATAATAGCCTCTACCATTTTCCCCGGCACCAACGTCAGACTCACCAGTCTATAATTTCCTGGATCTCCCCTGGAACCTTTTTTAAAAATCGGCGTTACATTGGCCACCCTTCAATCTTCCAATACCACGCCCGATTTTAAGGATAAATTGCATATCACTACCAGAAGCTTCGCAAGCTCATTTTTCAGTTCTATCAGTACTCTAGGATGTATACCATCTGGTCCAGGAGATTTGCTACTCTTCAGTTTGCTGAACTGCCCCATTACGACCTCCAGGTTTACTGTGAATTCAGTAAGTTTCTCCGACTAGTCCGCTTGAAATACCATTTCCGACATCGGTATCCCACCCAAATCTTCCTTGGTGAAGACTGAAGCAAAGAATTCATTCAATCTCTCTGCTATGTCTTTGTCATCCTTGATCGCCCCTTTTACCCCTCGGTCGTCCAGCGGCCCAACTGATTCTTTTGCCAGCTTCCTGCTTTTGATATACCGAAAAACATTTTTACTATGTTTCTTTGCCTCTAATGCTATCATTTTCTCGTACTCCCTCTTGGCCTTCTTTATCTGCGCCTTGCATTTGCTTTGACACTCCTTATGTTGCTACTTGTTATTTTCAGACGGTTCCTTCTTCCATTTTCTGAAGGCATTTCTTTTAGCCCTAATAGCTTCCTTCATCTCACTTTTCAACCACGCCGGCTGTCTTTTGGACTTCTGTCTTTCTTTTGTAATTCACGGAATAAGTTTGGCCTGGGCCTCTAGGATGTTACTTTTGAACAGCATCCACGCCTGTTGTACAGTTTTTACCCTCTCAGTTGCCCTTCTAAGTTTTTTTACCGTTCTTCTCATTCTATCATAGTCTCCTTTTTTAAAGTTAAACACTAACGTATTTGACTTCCTATGTATAGTTACTTCATGGTTGATATCAAAACTGATGTTATGATCACTGTTATCAAGCGGCCCCAGTACCATAACGTCCCTCACTAGATCATGCACTCCACTAAGGACCAAGTTTAGAATATTACAGTCCACTGCTGTCTCTTGCATTCCTCTTGACCAGCTGTCCTGCAAGATGCAAGAAGTGTTTGTTTAACACCTACATAGCCCCCCAAATCCCCCCCAAAACCCACTCCCCACAGCTCTACACCACTACCATAGCCCTAAGGGGTGAAGGGGGACACCTACATGTGGGTACAGTGGGTTTTTTTTTTGGGGGGGGGGGGTTTGGAGGGCTCCCATTTACCACCACAAGTGTAACAGGTAGGGAGGGGTGGGCCTGGGTTCACCTGCCTAAAGTGCACTGCACCCACAAAAAACTGCTCCAGGGACCTGCATACTGCTGTGAAGGAGCTGGGTATGATATTTGAGGCTGGCATAGGGGCTGGAAAGAAATGGTTTTTAATTTTTTTTGGGGTGGGAGGGGGTTGGTGACCACTGGGGAGTAAGGGGAGGTCATCCCTGATTCCCTCCGGTGGTCATCTGGTCAGTTCGGGCACCTTTTCGAGGCTTGGTCGTGAAAAAAATTGGACCAAGTAAAGTCGGACAAATGCTCGTCAGGGACGCCCTTCTTTTTTCCATTATCGGCCAAGGACGCCCATCTCTTAACCACGCCCCCATCCCGTCTTCGGTACATTGCATACACGCCCCCCATGAATGGTCGTGTCCGCGACGGAAAGCAGTTGAGGATGCCCAAAATTGGCTTCCGATTATGCTGATTTCGGTGACCCTGAGAGAAGGACGCCCATTTCCTGATTTGTATCAGAAGATGGGCGTGCTTCTCTTTCGATTATGCTGCTGAAAGTGAGTTCTCAAGTATGCTCACCTTATCATTGACGCAGAATAACCATGTGCTAAAAGTTTTCCTTTTAATGCTGTAGTTGATTTTTAAATTGTTCAATGCTGGTATAAATTCTTAAGAACTGACCTACTGGTATGGAATACTTCAACCATTTTGGATGATGACTTGCATAGCTTAAATAATTTTTGCGGTCCACAACTTTTGAGTAATTTGACGTAACCAACATAAAATTCTTTTTGGTTATTTGAGTATCTCAGTAGGGTATCTGTGGATGTGAATTACCCTCTCCCTTTCATTCTTTCCCTTCCTTCTCTGCCATCTCCTTGCAATCTCTTCTCTTGTACTCTCTCCTCCTTCCCTGTTAACCCATTGCACACTCTCTCCCCTGTCTTGCACTATTTTCCTGCTTTACCTGCCACCCTCTTGTACTTTCTTGTCTCCATCCTCCTTGCACTATCCCCCTCCCTTCCCTGCCATCTACCATGTACTATCTCTCCCCTGCCTTCCCCTGAGAACCCCTCTTGCCTTGTCTCCATCCCACCTGTTTACACCCTCTCAAGTTCCTCTCTTGCCCTTCTCACAGCTTCCCTTCATGTTGGTTCTTCTGCTCATTTTTCCCTGTCCATGTCTGTGGCAGGGTTTCTTCTCCTGTGCCAATAGGGTTTGGATCCCTGTTGGCACACTGCTTCTTTTTTTTTGACCGTGGCCGCAGCAAGGTTCCTACTCCTATGCTGGTGGGCACTGGGACCCTGCCAGCATGCTGGCAGTGTCTTGGCTAGGGCAGGGTTCCTTCTCATCTGCCAGTAGGGCCTCTCCTCCACCTGCAGGTCCTCTATCATTCCTCCATCAGCTCACTATTTGGGTGGCAGCCCTAACTTCAGGACCAGTTTAACCATTAGGCAAACGTAATAGTAGCCTAAGGTGGCACCTTCTGGGGATTAGTAAAAAGCAAATGCAGTCAAAACAACATAGATCCTGACAGTCACACAAACTCATAAGACCATCATTTTCTGATTTTTAGTGTTTAAAAGTATGACATCTAATTATGTATTTTTACAGGGTCTATCTGGAAAGGATACTATTTGGGGTAATCATCATGATTGTGGAGATTCATTATTAAAATTTGTAGAGTGACTCGTGACTTCTCCTTTAAAGTTCTTCCTTGTTCTCTAAGGAATGGGTTTTCTTGCATGCATGCTGTCTCAGAGTTTACTCCCACACCTGGCAACAGCTCATGGACACAGAGTTTAGTTTGTGATGTGTCTCCTTGTTTCCCAATGTTTTCAGGCTCACCAGGTGACATCATTGGCCAGTTGTGTCAGCAGTGCCGTAGCAAGGCCGGCTGACACCCGGGGCGGGTGGCTGCTGCGCACCCCCACCCCCGAGTGCAGCACGGCAAGCACCCCCCCTCCGCGACCCCCCCCCATCCGCGGCACATTCTTACTTGCGGGGGATGGGCGGGAGGGCCGATTCGCCCTGAGTGCACGTCGCTCGGAGCTGTGTCAGCTCCGCTGGTTCCCTGCTCTCTCTGCCCCAGAACAGGAAGTACCCCTCCCGCCCCCCCCTCTTCCTACGCCACTGTGTGTCAGTGATTGGCACCATTCCTTCTTCCCCTCTTCTGGTGGATTTAAGCTCCCATCAGCCTAATGGTGACTTAAGTCCCCAGGAGGGGCATTTTTGAACGGGGACGCCCATTTCTGAGGACGTCCCTGCGAAGGGGCGAGGCATCCCATATTATCGAAACAAGATGGATGTCCATCTTTCGTTTCGATAATACGGTTGGGGACACCCAAGTCTCAACATTTAGGCTGACCTAAGAGATGGTCGACCTAAATGTTGAGGTCAACCTTAAAGATGGACGACCTCAGTTTTCACCGATAATGGAAACCGAGGACACCCATCTCGAAAACGACCAAATGCAAGCCCTTTGGTCATGGGAGGAGCCAGCATTCGTAATGCACTGGTCCCCCTCACATGCCAGGACACCAACCGTGCACTCTAGGGGGCACTGCAGTGGACTTCACAAATTGCTCCCAGGTGCATAGCTCCCTTACTGAGCCCCCCAAACCCCACTCCCCACAACTGTACACCACTACCATAGCCCTAAGGGGTGAAGGTGGGGCACTTACATGTGAGTACAGTGGGTTTCTGGTGGGTTTTGGAGGGCTCACATTTACCACCACAAGTGTAACAGGTAGGGAGGGGGGGTGGACCTGGGTCCGCCTGCCTGAAGTGCACTGCACCCACTAAAACTGCTCCAGGGACCTGCATACTGCTGTCACGGACCTGAGTATGACATCTGAGGCAGGCATAGAGGCTGGAAAAAATGTTTTTTAATTTTATTTTGAGTGGGAGGGGGCTGGGGGAGTAAGGGGAGGTCATCCCCTATTACCTCCGGTGGTCATCTGGTCAGTTCGGGCACCTTTTCAAGGCTTGGTCGTGAAAAAAATTGGACCAAGTAAAGTTGGCCAAATGCTCGTCAGGGACGCCCTTCTTTTTTCCATTATTAGCCGAGGACACCCATCTCTTAATCACGCCCCTGTCCTGCCTTTGGTACACTGCCGACACGCCCCCGTGAATTTTGGTTGTCCCCGCAACGGAAAGCAGTTGAGGACGCCCAAAATCGGCTTTCAATTATGCCGATTTGGGCGACCCTGAGAGAAGGACGCCTATCTCCCGATTTGTGTGAGAAGATGGGCGTCCTTCTCTTTCAATTATGCCACTGCAGGTCAACTCATGGCATCCAAGGGTATGTGAAGCAGAGGGCAGGCAGACATATGCCAGGAGTTTTTGAGCATGGGGAGAGTGCTTAAGGGATGAGGGGGAGAGTACTTGCCGAGTTCTGGGTGTTTTTAAAACCCCCTAATTATTCTGATGTAATTAGATGTTTTTAGGTGGGTTATAAATATATTCATAATTTGGAGGGAGCCCAATATGCTTGTTTGCCTGGGGCCTGCCAAGGGTTAAATCCTGCACTGGAAAGGTATTAAAAGCCCCATTAGTCTTTCTTCTCAAATCACTGGATGCAAATTTTGATGTGCAGCAGTGTCTGCAGCCAGCTATATGTATATATAACACATTTTTTTAATGTTGTGTTCTCATGTGATGTAGACCTATTTTGTTGTCTTGACCTCTAGCTTAAGCAGATGCTTACAGAGTCCTGACACTTGCCCTGTCACCGACACTCGGTGCTATCAAATCAGTTTGAAGAATTGCTTATTAAAGACACCCTGTCATTCTCATCAACTCCACTGTCTGTTCTTTGCCTGTTTTTAACCCCCCCCCCCCCCCCCATATTACTCTGATGTAATTAGATGTTTGTAGGGGGTTTTATAAATGTATTCATATTTTGGAGGGCGTCCAATATGCTTGTTTGCCAGGGGCCTGCCAAGGATTTACCCTCTGAAAGATGTCCAGTTCTACAAGGCATTGTAGTTTCACCATATGTTGCTATATTATGTTTATTTTATTTAAGATTTTCTATACCACTCTGACAAACAGGTGAGAGTGGTTTACAATACTAAAATTTGAATCATGGAAAGGAATGCCAAAATAGAGATAGGACAGAAACCATTCATATAAATTTAAAGTAAATACAATTAATAACAGTCAATAGAAAAGAAAAGAAAATAGTAAAACTGAATATAGAGAACTCATCCTCAGGACCCTGCCCACTGAATACCAAATGCCTGTTGAAAATAATAGGTTTCTAATCCAGTCTTAAATTTGTAAAGAATGTTTATCACGCAGATATAAAGGTAAACCATTGCATAACTTAGGAGCCAAAGAAAAATATGCTGAATGCCATGTCAATTCAAACCTGGCACAGCGAGGAGCAGGAAGAACCAATTAATGGTCATTAAGAGAGTGCAAGGCAGGGCTCGTCCAGGAACATAAAAAATGGTTACTGCAGATAAGTAAGAAGAAATGCCTGTATGAAGAGCCTTATGTGCTAAACAGTGAATCTTAAACTGGATCCTAAATGGTACAGGAAGCCAATGAAGCTTAATAAATAGTGGAAAAGTTTCTGGAGACTTTCGGTTTAGCTGTGGTCTAAGAAAGCTGTGGCTTTCTGAGCCCCCGCTTGTTTCCACCCCTCAATGCTGATCCCCAGGGATGACTGGCATGTTTTGAAATTTGAAGCAGGAAAATAGCTGCCGAGGGGGAGGAACAAAAGGAACCCTTCCAGAATACATTCAGTCAGTAGGAAAGTAAGGTTGATGGATGAGGCTTTCAACACTAGACACTCGTACACTGGTAATATTCAAAAACAGTCTTTATTGGAAACATCTAAGACCTGACACGGAACCGTGTTTCTGCTCAAAGAAGCCTGCCTCAGGGGTCTGAAAACAATACAATAAAATATTACAATAGGACCAAAAATAAAAACTATAAGAATCATAATAATAATATTGTGTTTCTTATATTTGTAATTTTGTGATTTTGCCTTGTTGGGGGGGGGGGGGGGGAAAGAAAATTTCATCTGGGATGGGGCAGGGTGGGAGAGGGAGAAGGTGCTGATGGAGCAGTGGGTTGCAGGTAGATTAGGGGGGACTGGGCGCTTATGAGAGGGGCGGAGGTTTACTCCTTTGCCTATTTAAACATAAGAGGGAGGAGTCAGAGGCTGGGATGGCTCACCCTCAGACAGCTTCAGGTGTCACAGAGAAGCTGGCAAATCCTGGCTCTTTCAATCATCATAGAATTCTGGAATGTTGGGGGTATATCCTCACCTATAAAATGACAGAACAGGCAGAGGGCTGCTATAGCCTTTCTCCAGGAAACACATCTAGACTCTCAAGAACATGTCAAACTCAAAAGATGGGGTTATAATACTGTGTAGAAAGGATCTCTTGGTAGAGAAGAAGAGTGACCACAGACAAGTAAGGTCATTTCATACTTACAAAGGTGGTGGGCTCTTATTCTGCAATGTCTATGCTCCTAATACTTACAGTAAAAGATTTTTCAATACACTAATCAACCACATACAGACATTTGATCCCCTTCCTAAAGTTATTGCTGGAAATTTTAACAGAGTCCGAATTTTAACAGGGCCCGATATTCAAAACTATTTAACCGGCCAGGTTAAATAGTGTTTAGCACTTAACCATAGATATGGTTAGCAGCCAGCAACTAACTGGCTATATTGCACAACATAGCTGACTATTCCTGCAACTTTGTGTTTACATCAGCCTTTGCAAACTTTATGCTCATCTACAGTGTTATTATTGGTTGTACCATTATTTCAATTAATTAGGCTTGATGAATGTAGATTGAGGGTTTTTTTTTAATGTAGCAGAGCCAAAATTATGGAATGAATTACCATCTCAGATGTGTTTATTGCAATCAAAGCCTGCTTTCAAAAAGATGTTAAAGACAGTTCTTTTTCAACAAGCTTTTGGTGGGGATCTCAAAGATGTATAATATAATGGGACATTTATTCAGGCATCTAACCCAGGTGCTGTTATGTGCATTATACAGTAGGATACTGAAGATGTATTATTGTGTTATTGTATTTAGGTGGTGTTATGTAGTTTTAAGTTTTTTATTATGTTTTGTTTTTATGTTTGTTTGTTAGAGTGTGGTTTTAATTATTATGTATGTAAATTTTATTATCCATTTAGGATCTATGAGATAATGCAGAATATAAGATTTTTATAATGAACAATAATATTCAGTGTCAAACTGGCTATATTTAGCAGTTAAAATAGGCTACATAAATAGCAGGCCTATTTTTAACCACTAAGCACTTAACTGGTTAGCATCGAATATTGGCTTAACCAGTTAAGTTGCTGCAGTCAAAAATGCAAAAAGATATTCAATGTCGGTCGCCGGAAACAGCCCAGCACTGAATATCAGGGTTTAACGCCGGCAGTGGACAGCAAAAGCACTGCCCTTTGCAAGCTGAATATTGGGGGATAATCAGGTCTTTTTTTGAGGGGGTAATTGGGGGTACTGAGTACCGACATCTTTTCCATTGTCTGCTAGAACTGACCCATGGTTCCCAAGTTTTAATGAAATAGCTCAGGTTCTACACACCAGTTCTGCTTTGTCATAAATTCTGTGACTGGTTGCAGGGGGCCTGGCTATTGTGGGGGTGGGTCCCTCAGTGATCACCCCACCCTCGAAGGGTGGCCTAGCATTTACTAACCAATGTTTATACTACTCAAAAATGTTATCAATTATTAAACACTGGGCAGACCCTAATACACCAATATACCACCCAAACGGACAACATCACAGACCGTAAACAATATGAAACAAGGGATCATATCACAATTCTCATGTACAGCCACAAAACATCCTTTTAGGGTGCATAGCATTCACAATGAGCTCCTTTTATTAACAACCAGATAGAGATAAGAGTTTTCAAATTTCAATTTTGGCACAGTATAAGTCATCTTTATGACTACTGATGCACTCAAGCTTGCAAGTAATTAATTTGAAACTCCAAAGCCACAGTCTCACAGTCACATTACCTGTGTATAAAACAGGATACAGGAACAAGTTATCATCACCCACAGTTAAATGTGAATCTTCTTTCAGCATATAGAGTGGAGAAAAAAGGGGAGTTCAGTAACACCACCCAGCCAGCCCAAGATGATCGGACTATATAAGGCGTAGGCCCAGCGCAAGATCATCTAGCCCCCCCTTTAAAACTCTACACTATTAAATGGCCAAAATATCAAAAATGGACTTGAAATATCCTGAGGGTTAATAATGGACAAATTCCTGTATCCAAAAAGTTGAGAAGATCACAGAGTATAAGTCATGATAGTCATCACAAACAAAATATAGGAAAAACCAAAAGCATTAGGGGCTTATAGCCCATTTAGTTATGTTTAAACAAAAGAGATCTGCATGAAACAAAATATTTATTTTTTTATTTTGACTTGTCTTAAACCTTCGGAGTCAGGCAGTCAGCACCTACCTCTCCTGAAATCCAACGTACGTGCGCTGCGTGCCAATTTCTGGGTCTGAAAGGAAGTGGGAGGGAACATCGACAGACACTCTTCTTAACCAGCCTTCCCAATGAGGCCCCTCCCACGCATTCCCACCTATGCGGAACAGGAAGTGCATCATGATGGGACGGGGTCACGGGAGCAAGCGCTCATGGTGAAGGCTGAAGGGATGAGTCGAGTCATGTGAGTTTTCTCCGCTGGACCACGGCACTGGGAAGAAAACAGGAGGGACGCAGCGCGCCGGTGTGAGATTCCAAGCGGCGAGCCCCGGGCAGGCGGAACTGGGCTGATGGCGTGTCGGCGGCGTCACGTCGTGGTCAGTCTGAAACAGCTGATGATCCGATCCTGCGGCTGGGGAGGCTTAGCTTCCCCAAGCCTCTTATACCAGGCGCCTATGTTGGTAACGTCATCCACGTTGCCCGGTGTAGAGCATTAAAAAAGATAATATTGTTTTAAAAGCAGGCGCAGCATACCCACCACACATGTCCGAGTGCCTTCCCACCTGTCGTGAGAGCACAGACCAGCAGTAGAATACTACAGCATGGAATCAACTCCAAGGGGAAGGAGCGTATGTGAGAATGAATGGCATTCTGTCCTTAGAGAATAGCTGCTACAGGTAAGTATCTTTGCTTTCTCCGAGGAGAAGTGCAAGCCATATAGGAATCCCTAGCCACTAGGCTCACTGAAAGCAACAACCATTGGTCAATTTGACCTCACGATGGTGAGGTCGAAATAATGATTAACCTGAAACTATATAAAACTCTGTGAGAGTGCAGCCTGGAACAGAACAAAATGGGCCTGGGGGGTGGGGATGGATTCTAGACCCCAAACAAATTCTGCAACACTGTCTGTCCAAACTGACTATCGCGTCAGGTAACCTGCTAAAGACAGTAATCAGATATGAATGTGCGGACTGAAGACCATGTTAAAGCCTTGCATATTCCTTCAATGGAGGGGGGAGGAGACCGGGACCTCTGGATCTTGGGGGAGGGGAGGAGAAAAAAGGGACCAGGCCCGCTGGACTTCAGGAGAGGGGAGGAGATGGGGACTGAGATTATTTATTTATTTATTTATTTATGCTTGCATTCTTGTATCCCACTATTATCCAAAAACAAGTTTTGGTTCAAAGTGGCTTACAATTTACATTTTGGTGGAGTTACAATAGTGCTGTGTGATGTTGAGAGGGCATTTATAGTTTGTGTGGTTATTCATAGAGTTTTTGAAGAGATAGATTTGAAGTGGAAAAGGTAGTGGTAGCTTTTGTGTTCAGTTGTACAGTTTTGGTGATATTTATTCATATAGTTTTTGAAGAGGTAGAATTGAAAGGAATGCGACAGTATCTTTGTGATTAGCTGTAGAATTTTTTTAAGAGGTAGTTTTTCATTTCTTTTCTGAATTGGAAGAGATTTGTGATGCTTCTTATTTATTTTATTTGTAGCATTTGTATCCCACATTTTCCCACCAGATTTGCAGGCTCAATGTGGCGGCTTACATTATGCCGTACTTGATAGAGTAGGTTATAACACAAGTTAAATGTCACGTTTGTGACTGCTTTCCATGTGGGTGCTCTCCTCGCCCGCTGGTGGCCAGAACTGGTGGCTGTTATGGACTGTTTTCTGCTGTCTTCCATGTTCCAGACTATGTTCCATGTTTGTGACTATTAAAGCCTCTTCTAGTTATATTCTGTGGTTCCTGCCTGTTGTGTTCAGCACTGCTTTCTGCTTGGGTGATTTGCCTGCCGCTGCTGCTCCTCGGCAGTGGCCCAAGGGCTCACAAACCTAGTTGCTGCGTTGTAAACGTGACAGAATACCAAGGCCTTGAGCTCGGCAAGATCACCCTACCAGCTGGGGTTTCAGCCCAATACTTTTTGCCCTGTTGTCCATCCGGGTTCCAACCCCGGTTCAGTTCCTGATTCCAGTTTGGATCTCAGGTCCAACCCAATTTTTGATCTGGATCCGTTTCTGACCCTCCAGGAGTACTGCATTAAACTTTTGTCTGATCCAGCTCTGAGGAATACTCCTGAAGCTGCAGCAGAGAGAAAGCGTCTCTGGGGCCCTGTTGTCCCTGGAAACCCAGTTTCTGCTATTGATCCCTCTACCAAGCTCTTCTTGTACTGCGTCCAACTTCTCGCGGAGCCAGCCCTGCGGAATACTCCTGAAGCCCAAGCTGAAAGAAGGTGGCTGCCTGATTCCGGTCCAGTTCTTGATTCTGATGTTAGTTCCAGCCAACCTCTGAGTCCAGTTCAAGTGACGCTTTCAGCCAAGTCTCTGAGGTCAGGCCGGGTGGTGCGTCGTACCACGCCTCCAATTCCAGCCCAAGAAGCACTTCCACTTAAGCCTCTGATTCCAGTCCAAACGAAGCTTTTGACCGAGTCTTCAATTCCAAGCCAAGTAGCGCTGTCACACAAGCCTCTGATTCTAGCCCGAGCGAAGCTTCTGACTGAGTCTCCAGTTCCAGTCCAGGAAGCACTTCCATTTGAGCCTCTGAGTCCTGTCCGAGGGACGCTTCTAACTGAGCCTCTGATTCCTGTTCGGGTAGTGCTTCTGGCCGAGCCTCCGGTCCCAGTTCAAGTGGCACGGCCAGTTAAGCCCTTGAGTCCAGTCCAAGGGACGCTTCTGACCGAGCCTCGGATGCCAGTTCGAGTGGCCCTGCTAGCCAGGCCGCTGCCGAGTTCCAGTGCCAGCCGAGATGCTGAGTCCGGATCGAGTTGCAGTTCTGGCCAAGAGAATGCCGAGTCCACTCTGAGGTCGAGTTCCAGTCCAGATGATGCTGAGTTCACTCCGGGTGCGAGTTCCAGCCGGGATGTTCCAGAGTCTGCACTGAATTCCAGCCAAGTGCTTGAGCCTGCTCTGAGATCCTGTCAAGCGCCAGAGGTTGCTCTGAGTTCCAGCCAAGTGCCTGAGTCTGCTCTGGGTTCCTGCCCAGTGCCTGAGGCTGTTTTGAGTTCCAGTCCAGAGGATGCTGTCTGCTCCGAGTTTGAGTTCCAGCCCAGCTGTTCCTGAGTCCGCTCCAAGGTTGAGTTCCAGCCCAGCTGTTCCTGAGTCTGCTCCGAGTTCAAGTTCCAGCCAAGAACCTGAAGCCAGTCCGAGGTCCAGTCTTGCTTCCAGTCCGAATTCCAGTCCAGCTACCCATGGTCATGTTTTGAAACTCCTCCGTAGGTTTCACCACTGTTACTCATGGAGACCTGAATCTCCCCTGGAGGGGGGGGGGGGCCTTGAGGAGGAGGTACTGATACGTTTGTGACTGCTTTCCATGTGGGTGCTCTCCTCGCCCGCTGGTGGCCAGAACTGGTGGCTGTTATGGACTGTTTTCTGCTGTCTTCCATGTTCCAGACTTTAGTGAGTCCGGTCCGGATTTTCCAGGTTGCCAGACTTGCTCTGCTGGTTTGTCCTTGAACAGCAACCTTACTTGGCTGGTGATTGCTGCAGCTGAGTGTCAGCTGCTGATGGGCTTATTAGCTTCTGTGAGCCTTTCTTGCTTGGCCTTGGTATCAAAGGTCATCCATGAGTTCCTGTTGGTTTGTTGGAGTTCCTGCTCTGAAAGTTTCCTGTGTGTTTGACCCTGCCTGTTCCTGGACCTGGACTTTGACTTTGCTTTCTGCCTGCCTAAAGACTCTGGTTAGTTTATGGATTACCCGTGTTTGCTGCCTGCCCTTTGACCTTGCTGTGCTACTGGATAATGTTTACTGTCTACTATTAAAGCCTCTTCTAGTTATATTCTGTGGTTCCTGCCTGTTGTGTTCAGCACTGCTTTCTGCTTGGGTGAGTTGCCTGCCGCTGCCGCTCCTCGGCAGTGGCCCAAGGGCTCACAAACCTAGTTCCTGCTTTGTAAACGTGACATTAAATAGTCAGTTATTGAAGAACATTTCCAACATAAGAGATAAAGTGGTAGTGCGTATTGCGTGGTTTATATTGGTTGCAACGGGGTAGTCATTCAGGCATAGGGAGTTTGGTTTTGTCTAGTTCGTGTGATGTCAGGTTGCTTGGTATTTAAGAAGGATCGTTTTGGTATGCCTTCTTGAATAGGTCCGATTTCAGTAGTTTTCGGAAGATTGTTAAGTCGTTCATTGTTTTTATGGTCTTTGGTAGTGCGTTCCAAAGCTGAATGCTAATGTAGGAGAAGCTGGATGCATACATGGTTTTATATTTAAGTCCTTTACAGCTGGGGTAGTGGAGATTCAAGAATGTGCGTGATGATTTATTTGTGTTTCTAGTTGGCAGATCTATGAGGTCAGACATGTAGTTCGGGGCTTCTCCGTGAACGATTTTGTGGACCAGGGTGCAAACTTTGAATGCAATTTGTTCTTTTAGTGGGAGCCAATGTAGTTTTTCTCTTAATGGTTGGCGCTTTCATATTTCGTTTTTCCAAATATGAGTCTGGCTGCTATGTTTTGGGCAGTTTGAAGTTTCTTAATGATTTGTTCTTTGCAGCCGGCATAAATGGCATTACAGTAAACTAGGTGGCTTAGTACCATTGATTGTACCAGGCTGCAGAATGTTGCCCTTGGGAAGAAAAATTTAATTCTTTTGAGTTTCCACATTGAGTGGAACATTTTCTTTGCTGTGTTTTTCACATGGTTTTCGAGCGTGAGATTTTGGTCAATTGTTACTCCAAGGATTTTTAGGCTGTCTGAGACAGGAAGGGTGTAGTCTGGGGTGATTATGGTGGTGGGTTTGTTGATGTTGTATTGTGAGGAGAGAATGAGACATTGTGTTTTTTCTGTGTTTAGTTTTAGTTGGAATGCGTCCGCCCATGAGTTCATTATTTGGAGGCTGTGATTGATTTCATTTGTGATTTCGGTTGGATCATGTTTGAATGGGATGTAAATCGTGACATCGTCTGCATAGATGTACAGGTTGAGTCCTTGATTAGATAGCAATTTGGCTAGAGGTGTCATCATTAGGTTAAAGAGGGTTGGTGAAAGCGGGGATCCTTGGGGTACTCTTCATTCAGGTTTCCAAGGTGGTGACATTTTTGAATTTGCTATCACTTGATATGATCTTGCGGTTAGGAATCGGTTAAACCAGTTGAGCACGTTTCCTTCAATCCCAAAGTACTCTAGGATGTTTGATAATATTTGGTGGCTGACCATGTCGAATGCGCTGGACATGTCAAATCGCAGGAGAAGTACATTATTGCCAGTTGCAATTACTTGTTTGAATTTGGTTAGGAGAGTAACTAGCACTGTTTCGGTGCTGTGGTTAGATTGAAATCCTATGATTCGTGTAGTATTGTGAATTTGTTCAGGTAGTCGGTGGTTACCATACTTTCCATTAGTTTGACTACCAGAGGGATGGATGTTATTGGGCGGTAGTTGGTTGTGTCATTTGCTTTTTTCTTTAAATCTTTGGGTATAGGGGTGAGTAGTATGCTTCCTTTGTCTTTGGGGAAGAGTCCATGTTGTAGCAAATAATTCAGGTGTAGCGTAAAGTCTGTTATGAAGTGTTGGGGGGCAGATTTTATTAGGTTGTTGGGACATATATCAGTTTACAGTGGGATTTGGCAAGTTTTTTGATTGCTTGGGAGATGGTTTCTTCGGTTAGAAGATCAAAGTTTGTCCAGATTCGATCTGCTGGGTATTCATCGGGGGTTGGGTCCAAGCAGTCAATACATTTTTCGTGGTCAGTGGTATTGAGTGGTAGCGTGGATCGTAGTTTTATAATTTTCTCATTGAAGTATTTGGCGAGGCTGTCAGCTGATGGGGTGTCTGTGCTGGTTGTGGTGACCGGTGTGGTGTCTAGTAGTTTATTTACGAGTTGATAAAGTTTATGTGCATCTTTGTAGTCTGGTCCTATTTTGGTTTTGTAGTATGTCCTTTTGGTTTGTCTTATTGTATAGTTGTATTTTCTTTGCATTTGTTTACATGCATTAAGTGTGTATTCATTTTTCAGTTTTTTCCATGCTCTCTCTAATCTCCTAACTTGCGTTTTTAGTGTTTTCAGTTCTTCGTTGAACCAGGGTATTGAGTTGTGTCTTCGTGTGGTTCTTGTTTGTAATGGTGCAATTTTGTCAAGTGTGCTCCTGCATCTTTCGTCCCAGTTTAGTAGAAAATGTTTGGAGTCTGTTTGTTCTATCCATTCGTTTTTGTAGATCTCTTGCCAGAATGTTATAGGGTCGATTTTGCCTCTCGTGGTGTAGGTTTTGCGTTCCTGTTTGGGGTATGTGTCTTTCTTCCGCCACTGAAGGGTTAGGTTTAATTTGTGGTGGTCTGACCATGGTATGTCTGTCCATTTTGTATCTGTTAGTATAAGGTTTAAGTCTGAAGATAGTTTGTGTGTAAAGAGGTCAATTGTGTGTAAAGAGGTCAATGGTTTTTGGTGTCAAGTTCCACCATTTGGAACCCAGGTAGCTAAATTCTGCTGTTTATACTTTTGTAGATGGTATTTTTGCAGTGTGGGCTGGATAGTACTAGGAATTTGTTCAGTTTGAGTTTGAAAGTTGTTGCCCATTCTTCCATGAGGTCCAATCCTTTATTAAATTTTGTCTTGTATGTTTGTGATATTGTTTTGGAAAGGTATGAAGATGGTGACATCATCTGCATATAAAAAATAGGTTGAAACACATTAATTCCAGTTTTTTTTTCCGAGTGGCGCCATCATTACATTGAATAGTATTGGTGATACTGGTGATCCCTTTGGTGCCCCGCACTCAGAGATCCATGAGGCTGATGTTTGGTTGGAGATCTTTACAATGTAGGATCTGGTCTTTAGGAAGCCATTGAACCATGTTGCCACTGCACCGCTGATTCCTATGTAGTTGAGCAGTATCATTAGTGTGGTGTGGTCTACTAGGTCGAACGCACTTGACATGTCGAATTGTAGTAGTAATACATTTTGTCCTTGGCATATTATGCTCCTGAATTTTGTTATTAGGGTGGTTATGATCGTTTCAGTGCTGTGTTGTGGTCTGAAACCTGATTGGGATTTATGAAGAACTGAGAATTTTGTCAAGTATTCCATTACCAGGCAGCAGTGAGGTGAGCAGGTGGCCAGCAGCGACAGCAGGTGGGCAGGTAGCCAACTGTAGCGACAACAAGGTGGGCGGGCAACCAGCAGCACCAACAGTAGGCCAGGCAGTGGTGGGCAGGCGGCGGCAGCAGCAGTGACAGCAGACCAGGCAGCAACTGCAAGAAGCGACAGCAAACCGGGGCAGTAGCAGCAGAAGGGTCTCACAGTGGAAGTATGCTGATATCCACTTGGCTGCCCAATAGCAGGCTTCTATTAGAGTGCCAATCAGGAGATCCCGCTAGACAGCTGTTCAGGGGAAGGGATGGAGAGGATGGGAAGGAGAAGAACATCATGGCACTCCATGCCAGGAGAAGAAAAAAAAGAAAAGGTAAGGCACCAGGGGTCAATTAATTTTATTACCTGTGATCAAAAAATGTTATCACTTTTAATAAATGGCACATTAATCGCAGTGTTAATCACAATTAATGTGCAACCTTAGTAATAACCTAACTGGAACATTAGATGAATAAAATATAATAACCAAATGGTTTTGCCGTACAGATCTGTATTCAAACTAGAAAATTCTAATTGCAAGATTTTGGTCCGTTTGTAATCATTTGATTAAGTAAAGAGGTAAACCAGAATATACAGAAGTACAGTAGTGTAATTAAGAGGCCAGTAACGCATAGAGGAGGATATTTTGGTGAGATCTCATCAAGAAATGAACGAATACAGTGGAACTATCTCAGTACCCAGTGTGGTAACTGAACAAGGGTGAGCAACTGAGATTGAATAATATAATTTTGGTTTTTAACAATGCAAATTTTTACAGACTTCTGTTCAGTCTGTGTTGAGGCATCAATCCTTAGTTTTACTTCAAACTTCTTTCATTTGTTTTGTTTGGAGAAATTAAACTTTTACCTTCATATTGCAAAAAACTCTCCTCATGTTCTATGATCTGAGCTAGATCTATATTTGCATCTAACCCTCCTCCTGGACAACAAAATAAAAAGCCTACAGCAACATGCATCAAGGATATCAGAACCAGAAACTGCAAAATGATTAACTACAATCTGTAAATTGAAATTTTATTTTAATTACATAACTATTTAAAGATTCTGATACTGTTAAAACTGAAGTCCCTCAACCCTCTCTGCACTAAACCTAGATTCTATAAAGGGAACCAAAATTGAGGCACAGATCTCAAATTGGTGTCCAAAATAATTAATGGGCTCCAATGATTTAATTATTTGAGTTAACAAGTAATTAGCACTAATTATCATTCAGGCACCAATCTGGCTGCACACCATTCTGTAATAATGGGCACCTAAATTGGATCGTGCACAACTCAAAAGGGGGTATGGCCATGGGAGGGTCAGGGGCAATCACAAAAGATGCATGCAGTATTACAGAATAGCAGGGGATTCATGCCCAACTTGCACGCCAGGATTTATTCCAGGTTTCAGCTGCCATAAGTCCAAAACAGCGCTCATCCCAGAGCGCCCCTTTTATAGAATAACTAGTAAAAAAGGCCCATTTCTGACACAAATGAAACAGGTGCTAGCAAGGTTTTCCCTCGGCTCCCCTGCAGCCACCCATGTCCAGCGACCCTCCTCTCCCCCTGCGCCCACTGCAGCCACCCATGTCCAGCGAACCTCCTCTCTCCCCTGCCCCCCTCCTGCCACCCATGTCGAGTGACCCTCCTCTCTCCCCTGCCCCCCCTGCAGCCACCCATGTCCAGCAATCCTCCTCTCTCCCCTGCCCCCCCTCCAGCCACCCATGTACAGCGACCCTTCTCTGGACATGGATCAGCTGTGAGGCATGTTTTTTTTCCCCCGGGTTCTGAAGCTGACATCATAATGGCTACGGTGATGTCAGCCTGATCTACAGAACCTAGCAGACCAACTCGGAATGAGCCACGGTCCCAGGCAAGTCAGAACGTTGGAGGTGAGAATTATTATATAGGATGTTGAGTGCCAAATTTTATCAGCACCATTTATAGCATTTCCTCCTAATCTCTGCAGAAATTCACATACAAGTGCAAAGTACAGTCATTTGATTCTCTATTACTGGAAGCCTATGATCTCCCAGGCCTGCAGGGCCATGCCAAGCCGGTAAGCAGGGTAAGCACCACAGGGGGGCGCCGGCCGCGGCCCTGCCGTCCAGTTGAATTTTAAAATAAAAAAAATAATAAACCTCGACGCGTTGGCGCCTATGCGCATGTGCTGCTGCCTCACTCACGGATGCGGAGCACATTGCGAGTCACCTCCTCTCACTCTGCAAGGTCCGTCCTCCCTCCCTCTGTCTGACATCCCGCCTTGCCGGAAACAGGAAGCTGCATCAGAGGTGAGCGGGCCCAAGGAGGAAGTTAGATCAGTCCACTGGAAGAGCTGAACAGCAGGCGCTAGGCTTCATTCCTGCTCAAAAAACCACAGCAGCCAAAGTCCAGGAGCTCCACTGGAAACTCAAATATGTATTTAAGGGTTTCATAGCGAGCCCATTTTTAATTAGCACTCTGACCCCTGTCCTTCAGTGCTGTATAGACCAGATGGGGGGAAAATAACACCCGGTATAGTCGGGAAAAAGCAGGCTAGCAGAAGATGCCCTATAAAACCATCTTTATGATCTCTCGGTTTATGGCCTTCGATATTTGACGTTGGCTACTCGATGATTTTCCTGGACTGTGGCTGAAAGCACTGAAATCTTGGGCTTGAAGTGTCCTCAGAATATGGCAGTGCAAATCAGAGGAGAGTTTCTATGCTGGACCCGGGTGCTACCAGCTATATTAGGAATGGGCCACGGAAAAGGCGCTGCACGTCCCCAAACTATTTTTACACGCTTTCTTCTCCATTCGTGTAACCTGTAACACGGCATTTAAAAATTACGCGCATCGATTTATTGGATTGATTTTTCCAATGGCCACAATTCCCTTGCTCTTTGGTGCACTATAATTTAAAAGTTGTTGCCCAGAAGCGTGTGTGATGATGATCCCTAGTGAACTACTGAGAAAGGTGAGACCTAAATACAAATTTAAAATCCCACTTCCAATGGGGTAATCCATAAATACAAAGTGGCAGAATAAAGTTAGTTGTATGATTTCTTTAGGAGGAAGTTTTACAAGTATGTTGATACAAAAGGATAAACTATTTGTTTTTAGTTCCCTATCTCTAAAACTGCTTAAAAAATTATTGTAGCCGGTAGCAGAAGTAGTTATAAACTCTGTATTGTGTGCTCATTTTTATACACTATACAATACAGATTGCAGTTTCAGTGAGGATATCCTAAGTCCTGATGGGTTCATCTTTACTGTTGTTGGGAAGCCTGGTGTTATAAAGATGGAAATATATTGAAATTAAATATATTGAAAGTAAATGAAAGTAAAATTAAACTCTCCTTTCATTGGGGCACATGAAATCATATCTTCATCTGTTTTGTACTAGTTTACCTTTTAGATACACAAATGGATTATTCTGTTTTGTACATGTTTCAGGGGCAAGTGTTTTATAAGTCAAAATAAAAATAAATAATTTGTTTCATGCAGATCTTTTTTGTTCAAACATAACTAAATGGGCTATAAGCCCCTAATGCAGTCCATTGTTTTTTTCATGTGTTCTTCGAGGGACTGAAATGTGCTTATGTTTCTTCATTCAGGACAAAGTTTAGCATTTTCTTTTTGTTTCATTAATTTTTATTACATTTTTAACTTCAAAAAATAGTTAACTTATCTTCTATCTTAAATCAAATCCACAATCGGCAAAAACCTCTTGAAGTATTGAAAATGTAAGTTTTTGATAAATGTTTACTTGCTTTTCATGTCACATTTTTATTAATGTAAAAATGCAGCATTTTTACATAAAAATATTAACATGGAAGTAGTCTCTCTGCAGCAGTGTATACAGCATGCTGCAGTAGACTATTTCCAGGTGAATTTTTATATCTGCAGAGTCAGGAAACCAGGGACTGTAATTATGTAGTTACTTCAATAATGAAATGGTTTGAAAACTGCTGTTTAAAGAGTTGCAGTCCACTAAATCTGGAGCCGAGAGAGAAAATAATTTGATGCATGGAATAGAGAATGACATGGGGATGGTGACAGGGGACAAACTTTGTCCCCGTGTCATTTTCTACTTTAAAGCCTAAATTCTAAGCACATGTCATTCACCTTTTATGGTAATGGGCTGAAAAAGGGGGCAGGGTGGGAGAAGAGGGAGAAGAGACGGGGGGGGGGGGGGGGCGCCAACTGATAGTCTGCAGGGGGGCGCCAGAGACCCTAGGCACGGCCCTGCAGGCCTGGTTTGAATTTACAACTTTAAAAGGTCTGTTCCCAAAGACCAGTTGTCTTACAGCCTTTAATCCTGCAGTGCCAAATGGTAAACCTTGCTTTACTGTACCCAAAGGTTGCTGATCCACAGAGTGGACTGTAGTGCCACTAGTGAAATTTGCCTAAACAGCTTTTGACACCAAGAAGGTGCCTTGACGCAGCAGACCAAGAGACCTCTGGGATCCCAGTGGTATGTGGGCAGTGGTGTGCTGGTAAATTTTTAACAACAGGCTCTCTCCCCATCCACCTCTGCGCGGCGCCCCACCTCCCCCACACACACAAATTGCAAAGCTGGCTATTCCCAGGAAGAGAGTTAGCTGGTAAAGTATTAACAACATGTAATTTTATTATACATTATTGGTACAAAGGACCTCTGTAGCAACCAATTTATAAATAATATCAAAAAAATACAATATTCTTTACTGTAAATTCCAAATGGCCAATTGATTTTCACACAATGCTTTGGTTGATTTTTGCCTACTCTTATATCTGTAGCCAACCTATGTTTGCTATTCATCCAAGATTTAACAAATGGAATTGCATCCCAATCTGCTAACTCTTTTCCCAATAAATTTATTGACATTAAATGTGATATATGATTTACTGTCAGACTATTTCTCACCCTCGTACAAACTACATTCATTAAACTGAAACCTCTTTCAGCTTCAGCACTACTGACTGCAATAGTGCTAGCTATTTTTCTAGCTTCCTGGATAGTTGAAGGAACTGGAACATCTTTTGATTCTAGATTATTTTCTACAAAATCTCGAAAATCATTCAAGTCAATGTCATACTTTAGAATTTCATTTAAATGACAAAATTTCTCTTCACCAGCTATCCATGGTGAAGTTAATTCTTCATAAGGCCAAGTAGATGGTTCTAGCACATCAAAATAGTCAATATTAACAATGCTTTCATCATTGTTTCTGTCTGGTAAAAGACGCAAGTTCATGTGTTGAATTACAGTTTCTAATAACACATTCCTTGGAAGAGCAATGAATTTACTACTTTTAGTAAATGGAATATCTTTAAACTTTTCTGACTTAATCAAATCCTCAATTTGAGATTCATGCTTTCCAGTACCAATCCTTAAATTTTCTAAAGCTCTTATGGTACGTTTGATCAATTTGTGTGCTTTTTGGATGTTAGTTGATCTTGACTGCAATGCTGTTGAAAGTAATGAAAATTCCTCAAGAATATCAATCATTAAAGCAAGGTCTTTGCAAGAAATTTATGTTGGCCAATCTCTTTGCCAAACCAGAATAAGCAGAAGAATGGGAAAAATGCATATATAATGCAGGATATGCACGTCACACAGCAGTAGCAGCTCGTAAACTACATGCTGCCCATCTTGGCCCTAGTACTCGACCAATTTTAATAATTTCAAGTTCAAGTTCTTTAGCTATAGCTTGTAGCTCAGTTTGATTTTTATTAGATTGGTGATAAATGAAATATATTTTATCTAAAAATATTTTTAAATGATTTACTTGCTTTATTTCAGATATTGAATCGTCAAGTGATAGTTGCAATCGATGATTTAAACCAGTGGCGTAGCCAGACTGCCAATTTTGGATGGGCCTGAACCCAAAGTGGGTGGGCACAAAATTTTCTCTCTACCCCCCTCCCCCAGCAAAATTTAGTCATGCTAATCAGATGCATTTGTCACACAGGGTAAAGTGCTGCTTTTCAGTGCATCAGATTTCAGAAAATTTATTTAATAGCCTAACACCCTTTTTTCAGAGGCCAAAATCTCCTGCCTCAGGTCAGTATAATGCTGTTACGGTATCCTCGCCTGACCTAAGGAAGGAAGTATTGGTCTCTGAAACTTCATTAACACAGGTACCATATTACTTTATCCTAAATTAAAAATAAAATTATTTTCTTTACCTTTCTTGTATGGCCATTTACTTTTTCTCATTGTGTCGCTCCCAGTCTCTAGATTCTGCTTTCCTTCGTTTTCGCTTAACTCTTCTGCCACAGTTTCCTGGCCATTTCTCATTTTTCTCTCCTTTTTCTTTGCTTTCTTCAATATTTTTCTGCCTCTCTCTCTGTCCTGATTTAATTCATTCTTACTATCCATTCTTTAATTTCCTTCATCTACTTATGGCTTTTCATCTTTTTCTCACCCTTGTTCTCCCCATGCCCCTTCCTCTTATTCTCCAGTCTTTCATTACTCTCCTTTTCCATCCAGCAGCTCTCTTCTTTCTCTCTCCATCCTTCCAGTCTCCCCTCTCTCTCCCCATCCTTCCAGTAGTCTCCCCTCTTTCTTTCTGCATCCTTCCGTCCAGTGTCACCTCTTTCTCCCTACCCTTCCATCCAGCGTCTTCCCTCTTTCTCTCCCCATCCTTCCATCCATCTACCCTCTCTCTTGATCCTTCCATCTAATGTCTCTCTCCCTCTTTCTAACCAGTGTCTCTGTATCAATCTACCCTTTTCTGTTGTGTCCCTTCTCTCTCCACATCCTTCCAGTCTCTCCCCTTTCTCTCCCCATCCTTCCATCCAGAGTCTCTCTCCCCATCCATCCATTTTCCCTCTTTCTCTCCCCATCCTTCCATCTGTTTTCTATCTTTTCTCCCCATCCTTCCATGTTTTCCCTCATTCTCTCCCCATCCATCCATTTTCCCTCTTTCTCTCCCCATCCTTCCATGTTTTCCCTCTTTCTCCCCATCCTTCCATGTTTTCCCTCATTCTCTGCCATCCTTCCATCTGTTTTCCCTCTTTTCTCCCCATCCTTCCATGTTTTCCCTCTTTCTCCCCATCCTTCCATGTTTTCCCTCATTCTCTGCCAGCCTTCCATCTGTTTTCCCTCTTTCTCCCCATCCTTCCATGTTTTCCCTCATTCTCTGCCATCCTTCCATCTGTTTTCCCTCTTTTTCTCCCCATCCTTCCATTTGTTTTCCCTCTTTTTCTCCCCATCCTTCCATGTTTTCCCTCTTTTCTTCGACGAGGCCCGCCCTGCATGCCAGCACCAGCCCCAGCTCCCATTGCCGGCCACTGCTGCTTTTCCTGTTGAGCAGCAGGGCCGGCGCTACAAAAAGAAGAAACGCTAACGGCGCTAAGGACGAGAAATGTTTTTTTTTTAAAAAGCGCGGCACCGGCAGGCACTGTCTAGGCAGCCTTGAGGCATTGGCTGCTGAGGCATTGGCTGCTGGCTCGCAGGCTGGTGCTGGGCGGGCCTGGGCTGAAATTGGGTGGGCCTGGGCCCAGGCAGGCCCACCCGTAGCTACGCCCCTGATTTAAACAGTGCCAAATGATGATTTTAGGAAATTTTGCTAACAACTTTGCAGCTACTCCAGACTTTCTTCCCAGCATTGTATTAGCACCATCAGAACAAAACGAAATCAAGTTTGCTTTCAAATATTCAATATCAAAGCCATAGTCATTTAATGTAGACAATAATGTGTTGAAAATGTTCTCTGCTGTGGTTGATACCAATTCTTTTAAATCAACAAATACTATTACAGGTGCAGGGGCAGATTGAATTGCACATTGCAGATAAATCACTATGGTGCTTTTCTTTGAAACTGTAGATGCCTCATAAATTATGATACAAATTTTGGCATTCTCTGCTATAATATTCTTAAATATTTTCATCTTAATTTCATTTGCAATGTGTTCTGCTATTCTTGTTGCACTGTAACGTGTATGCAAACAATTGCCTACATCAACTCCATTTTTCTCTTGCAATTCAATTGCCCCTTCTATATCAGACAGAGGCCTATTACGTTTTACTAAACTGTAAATAGTATTAAAAACTTTTACAGTAGCCTCAATATTTTTATTATTTAATTTATGCACTAAACTGGAAATTGAGTCATTAGCTGATTCTTTTAACAAATGTTGAATTTTAGCATGAGATTTAGAAACGTCATGTTCCCTAATTTTTTTCCGTATAGAAGCTTGCCTAGTGGTTTTACTACTGCCATTTAGGGTTACTAAATATGCACTCCATTCCTTGGATACATGGACATGCTTTCCTGCTGACACCCCTAAATGCTGAACTTTCGAACAATCCTTACATCCAAATTTACTTTCTTTTATGTCAAGCCATTCGTACTGTTTTGTAAACATAGATAATTGTTTCTCAGTCCAACAATCTGGAAATGCAAGATTATCTGTTTTTTCTTTTGATGAACATGATGGGTTTTCTTCAATAACTGGTTGTTCAACAGACTTAACATTTGTTTCTGCTGGCTTCTCTCTACAATGATTTTCGTTCCCATCATTTTCAGTATCTGTCCTCATGTTCTTCACTTATAAAAAACTTAATAGATCACTCTGTCGTTTTCGCATTTTAGGGATCATCACAGTCTGAAAATAATTTGTTACATTTAAATTTATAAATTTATTATTATTATTATTAACATTTATAGTACAATAAATATGGTAAAACAACCTACGTAGGGTTACCATTTTTGTGGAGCCCAAATAGAGGATACAAAATTTAAATGGTTGCTAATATATCTTTGCTAAAGAAATATTTAATTGTAGCAAACGTGTAATTGGATTTTACTTAACACACATCAAACTACTTTTCAAAAAAACTTCCTTCTAGATTTGAGTTTGACTGAGTCTGGGGCTGATAATGTAACTTTATTATACATTATTGGTACAAAGGATATGCACATGGTTTTGAATTTTAAACCCAAGGTAAATCCTAAGGGTGGTTGAACAATAAACTGTGTTGTTTCTGACTTTACTTGTTTTGGAGTGCTTTGGGTCCTCCTACTGATCTGTACATGTGCTGTCTGGAATTTTCGAAGAAAGAAATAAGGAAATAAAAATTAAATTTTGGACGTACTCTGTAGAAGTTGTTTTCTTTTGCAATGTGATGTGATGGATCATGGATGCCTGTTCTGGTGTGTGAATGTGATAATCATTGAATAACTACCTATACTAAATGGCTATGGATTTCTGAACATATGATATCATTAAAGGACAAACTTTTAAATGCTCAGTTGGGTACATATCATATATATGCTAATCTCAAATGTTTCAGACATATCCATCTATTTGTTCCCATGATATAACTGAATTCTATTATTCTGTCCCAGTGTATTTTGAAATGTAAGCCAACTTTGCTTGGAATGTGTGATAAATGTTTTTTAAAAAATCATTTCTCCTCCATCTTTTAAGACACTGCCTACCTGCTGGATAGTGATGGTGGCACAAGGAAAGCAAGTTTGGTCCAGTGAAAACTAACTCAAAATAACCTGGCTGTTCCTTAGCTGGGCCGTAGTAGTATTACCATATTGAAAACGCGACCATACCAAGCCACAAAACAACCTTTTGGGTAGATAGTGTTCACAATGAGCTCCTTTTATTACCGACCAGACAGAGATAAGAGTTTTCAGTTTTGGCACATTATAAGTTATCACAAGAACAAAATATAAGAAAACCAATATGGGCTACACTAGGGGCTTATACAGCCCATTTATGTATAAACAAAAAAAATCTGCATGAAACAAAATATTTATTTTGACTAATAAAACCACTTCCCCCTGAAACATGTTCAAAACAGAATAATCCATTTGTGTATCTAAAAGGTAACTTTCTACAAAACAGATCTGATTCCATGTGTGCCCCAATGAAAGGAGAGTTTAATAATAATTCTACGTCCATTTAATTTCAATATATATTCTATCAACTTTATATATTACAACAACAGTTAACTTAAGACGAACCCAGCAGGAAACAGGATATCCTCACTGAAATTTGGCCATTCATGCCCATTGCCATTATTGTCCTCTTTCTCCCATCCAGAGTAGTGCTCTATCTTGCCCCCCCCCCCCCCCCAGGCCCCTCTTCCTTTTCACATTTTGATCCCCCCCCCCCCCCCCCCGGGACCCAGGCAGGAGGCAGGCCCCTAGCTGCAGCTTGCTGCTCGTGTAAAACTAGCACTAGCAGCAGCAGAAAATACAATAAAAAATATTTTAGGCAATTTAAATAAATATTAGATCGCTGGGGCCTACCTGGCTGGAAGAATGAAACTGGACGTGAAGATCCAAGACGAGGAGGAGGGAGGACTGGACCTGGACGATACAGTAGACTGGTGGCCTGGCTGGCCGGCAAGGCAGGGGTGTGAGGAGACGGACACAGCGTGCACTGAAGCAAGCAGAAAGCACCAAACACCTGCAGGACTCGGGATCCGTTAAGCAAGAAGGGCGCGCAGGGTGCCGCAGGGGGAGGATGCGGAGGAAGACGTCGTGACGTGAGTCATGGGCGGGACTCAGACCAGAGAGGCGGAGAGACAGAGAGAGGAAGGAGCGGCATCGTGATGTCGATCATGGACGCGACTTGGAGACTGGAGGAATCGCTGGGAGTAGACAAGTGAGGCAGCAGGTAGGGTGTAACAGAAGAAGTTAGAAGGACACCATGACACCCCCCCCCTTATTGGGTTGCGGTCCTGCCCTCAGCACGCCACTGGTCAACCAGGCAGCCCAATGCAGCACGAGGACTCGAGGAGGCCTCCCGGCTGTAGGGGGGGGAAAAACTTTGTTCCCGTGACCGTCCCCTGCTGACAGAGACAACAACCGGCTCGCAAAATTCGTGAAGAATAACAACCGGCTCTGTAGAGCCGGTGCGAGCCGGCTCCAGCACACCACTGTATGCGGGAGAGGAAACTATAATCCCCATCAATCAAAGAGAAGACAAATACCTAACAGTAGGTGTTTAACTTCTTGTACCTCAGTACCTCTCCACTCATCTCTCCCTACACTCCTGCCCGGGAACTCCGCTCACTGGGCAAATCTCTCTTATCTGCACCCTTCTCCTCCACCGCTAACTCCAGACTCTGTTCCTTCTATCTTGCTGTACCATATGCCTGGAATAAACTTCCTGAGCCGGTACGCCAAGCCTCATCTCTGGCCATCTTCAAATCTAAGCTAAAAACCCACCTCTTCGATGCTGCTTCTAACTCCTAAACCTAAACCTAACCCTTCAACTGTCCCCTATCCCTGATATGTCCTGTCTGTCCTAACCCTTATCCCTTACTTGTCATGTCTGTCTGTCATAATTAGATTGTAAGCTCTATCGAGCAGGGACTGTCTCTCCATGTTCAAGTGTGAAGCGTTGCGTACGTCTGGTAGCGCTATAGAAATGATAAGTAGTAGTAGTAGTTGTATATACAAGAAGTTAAACACCTACCTAACAGTACTTAAATGATAGCCTCACTGCCATACCAAAGCTACCCCCAGACCAGCCTTTGGAGCCATAGGCCTGGTGAATGTCAGATCTGCTGCTAAGACATCCTCAGTGATCCATGATGTCATCCATGAACAGCATCTCGACACTTTAGGAATAAATTAAACCTGGCTAGATGAACACAGGGGTTTACCACTGGCTGAACTACACCCAACAGGTTTCAACACCTAGCATTAACCAAGACCAGAAAGATGGAATACAAACTGTGCAGAATTACAGGTTGTTTTTTTTCCTGTTCAGAATTTTGCTACTGACACTATTACATTTCTTTCTTCTTGCTTACGTGCAGTGAAGTCTTGGTTGCGGCAAATAAACTGAAGTTAAATGTTCCTAAAACTCAAGTTAGGAATGTGGGGAACAATATGGATTTTTAAACTGTTTTTCATTTTAATGGTTTTGATATACCTGTCACTAGAGAACTGAAACTTTTAGGGCTAAGGTGCACAAATGGATTTAGCACATACTTCAGTAATTTTATTCTTATGGGCTTCTTAGCATTTAGCATGCACTAATCATTAGTAAAAGGAGTCCTTAGAGATTATTTTAGATTCTTCCTTGTCTTTGAAGCCCCATTGAAGAACAGTAATACAGAGGGTGTTTTTAAAATTGAAATTGTTAACGTAATTTGAGGGAATTCTTGAGCTCAAGTAACTTTCGAATGGTCGTGCAGGCTTATGTATTCCCATTATTTGACTATTGCAATGCTTTATTTTTAGGCCTCTCTATGTACATGCTTAGAGCCCTGTAGATCTCACAGAATGTGACTGCACAACTTATCTGTGGGGTTTCTAAGTATAAACATCTCACCGATACTAATGCATTTGCACTGGCTTCCTGTTGATTTTCAAAGTTTTATATGCTGAGACACATGCTGTTAGTAATACTGTTTCTCTGAAACCTTAAAAGCTACCCCAAGCTCTTTACTCTGTTGATATTACTTCATTTAAGCACATTAGTTTAGAAGAATACAAGGACACCTTTTTATGCTTGTAGGCCCAAAGCAATGTAATACTGAGCTTCTTATCTTCCCCCTAAATCCACCTCTCCTCTTTTCCCATTCTTTATCTCTGTGGTTAACACTCTCATCTTCCCTGTCTCATTAGCTCATAATCTTGGGGTCATCTTCAACTCCTCTCTCTTTCTCTGCAAATATCCAACAGACTGCTAAAACCTGTCGTTTCTTTCTCTATAAATCAAAATATATGGTAGCAATATATATGCAAGCCCTTATCTATAACTTTAACAATCAAAGGTAAAGGCTAAATAATATTGTAAATCAATAAAAACAAAACTTTATTCAAAAAGCTACAAACTTACTTATCAAGATTACAAAAGGCTCCTACTGAGCAGAATACAAAATAGAATTACATAAATATAAATAAAGCAATATAAACTCACAAATAACTATATTTATTCTGAAAAATCCCAAAATAATTAAATTACAGTCCAGGAACAACCCAGAAACCAACCCGGAGAAATTCCACAAACAAGCGCTGCAAGGCAAAGACTCTGGTGGAGGAGTTAAACAAAAAGTCAAATCTTCTCAAAACCACTTTTTCAGTAATTCTTTCCTCTTACTAAGAACATAAGCATTGCCATACTGCCAAAGGTCCATCAAGCCCAGTATTCTGTTTCCAACACTGGCCAATCTAGGTCACAAGTACCTGGCAAGATCCCAGAAGAGCAAAACAGATTTTATGCTGCTTATTCTAGAATATGCAGTCAATTTTCCCAAGTCCATCTTGGCTTATGGACTTTTCTTTTAGGAAATTAGCCAAGCCTTTTTTAAACCCTTTTAAGCTAACTGCTTTTACCACATTATCTGGCAACGAGTTCCAGAGTTTAATTACTTGTTGAATGAAGAAATATTTTCTCTGATTCAATTTAAATTTACTACTTAGTAGTTATGTGGGTCATTAGTCTTTTCTCCCAACCATTTCCAGTCCGGTGGGGCACTTGTCAGGGTTGGCCACTTTTGCCTTTGCTCTTTGTTTTGGTCCTTGACCCTTTGATTAGAGACATTTTAGCTAACCCAGAAATTGAGGGTGTACCTTTTTGCTCCTCCTCCTTTAATATTTCAGTTTTTGCAGATTTATTAGTTAATTTAATGAATCCTCTTCATTCCCTGGAAAATTTGATGACTATCTTTCAGGAATATGGTGACTTCTCTGGATTCTGATTAAATTTGCAGAAATCACTAGCTCTGGCATCTTTGGACGAGGTGCCTGGGCACTGGGTCCGTCATTCATTTCGTTACCTAGGAATTTGTTTATCCGTGATACCTTCAGAATGATACCATCTTAATATCTCTCATTTATTGGATACGACTGTCACAACTTTATCTGGTTGGCACTCTCTCCCCTTAGGCATCCATGGTAGAATACATCTTTTTCAAATGATGGAGTTCCCTAAGTGGCTTTACACCTTCCAGATGCTCCCAATACTTCTCTTAAAAAAAGATCTTCGTATTTTACAGCGCCACTTATCTTGTTTTATCTGGAGAGTTAAGAAACCCAGACTTGCTATTCAAAAATTATGGCTCGTATCATGGCTAAACGATTAGGGCAGATCCTACCAAAGATTATAGGAGAGGAACAAGTGGAGTTTTGTGCAGAATAGGCAAGCGGGAAGTAATGTTAGGCGCTTACTGTTAGTAATGGCAAAGTGTAAGCAGGAAAAGACGTCAGCGCCACCTGAAACTGAACATGTCCAAGACCAAGCTTATCGTCTTTCCACCAAAACCCACTTCTCCTCTTCCTCCACTCTCTATCTCAGTTGATGGCACCCTCATCCTCCCCGTTTCATCTGCCCGCAACCTCGGAGTCATCTTCGACTCCTCCCTCTCCTTCTCTGCGCATATCCAGCAGATAGCCAAGACCTGTCGCTTCTTTCTCGTTAACATCAGCAAAATTCGCCCTTTCCTCTCTGAGCACACCACCCGTACTCTTGTCCACGCTCTCATTACCTCTCGCCTTGACTACTGCAACCTACTCCTTACTGGCCTCCCACTTAGCCATCTATCCCCCCTTCAATCTGTTCAGAACTCTGCTGCACGTCTTATATTCCGCCTGAACCGATATACTCATATCACCCCTCTTCTCAGGTCACTTCACTGGCTTCCAATCAGATACCGCATACAGTTCAAACTTCTCCTTCTTACCTACAAATGCACTCAGTCTGCAGCCCCTCATTACCTCTCTACCCTCATTTCCCCTTACGTTCCCACCCGTAACCTCCGCTCACAGGACAAATCCCTCCTCTCAGTACCCTTCTCCACCACTGCCAACTCCAGGCTCCACTCATTCTGCCTCGCCTCACCCTATGCATGGAATAAACTTCCTGAGCCCTTACGCCAAGCCCCCTCCCTACCCATCTTCAAATCCTTGCTCAAAGCCCACCTCTTCAATGTTGCTTTCGGCACCTAACCTTTATACCTTTCAGGACATCTAGACTGCCCCTATTTGACTGACTGTACATTTGTCCTTTAGATTGTAAGCTCCTTTGAGCAGGGACTGTCCTTCTATGTTAAATTGTACAGCGCTGCGTAACCCTAGTAGCGCTTTAGAAATGTCAAGTAGTAGTAGTAGTAGTCAGCGCTGATCTTAAGCTTAGATGCCGAAAAGGCGTTTGACAAAGTGGACTGGAGATTCCTGTTTGGAGTACTTAGGTACATGGGAATCCAGGGATGGTACTAAGAGGCACTGCAAGCCTTATATAACAAGCCAGAGGCATCCATTTTGGTGAATGGGGTGAAAGGGGGGCAATTTCAGATCCGACGTGGAACTCGGCAGGGATGTCCAATGTCACCGCTCTTATTCATGCTGTCAATGGAACCTCTATTGAGAGCTCTGAAAAGAGAAGTAGGAGTAAGAGGAGTAGAATTAGGCGGCATAGTCAAAGCACTGGCATTCACGGATGACTTGCTGGTAATAGTAAAAGAGCCTGACCAATCGATCCCCAAGATTATGGAAGTGGTGCAGGAGTACAGCGATCTCTCAGGATATGAGTTGAACATACAAAAGTCGAGAGCATTGCAGGTGTTAAATGAGGATAACATGCAACAGAGACTGCCAAAGAATATAGAGTGGGAACCAGATGCTTTCAAATATTTGGGAGTCAGAATCCCCCGGGAATTAACAGACTTGTATGCATGGAATTAAAGAAGTTGTTGAATGATACTAGAATAAGATTACAAATGTGGCAAGGTTTTCCTTTAACGCTCTTGGGAAGAATAGCCTTGTACAATATGATGATAGTGCCTAGATGGCTATATGTGTTTCAAACATTACCACTATATTTGTCTAAAATTGATGAGCAGAAATTTAAAAAGATCCTGTAAAACTTTTTGTGGCAAGGGAAGAAACCTAGAATAGCAATGTCCCTGCTGCAGGTGTTGGTGGAATATGGAGGCTTGGGGCTATTGAACATGAGACACATGATGATAGCAAGTGGGATGAGACATCTGAATGATTGGCTCCGGTTGACGCAGTATTTTACACCTACTGGTCTCGAAATGAGAGAGACAAAAGATAATCATATAAGCTACCTGCTGCATAAGCGAACAGAAGAGGAGAACATCCTTTTGAATATAGTGTAGATGCTACTAGCTGCCAGAGCAACGTGGGGATGGGTGTGCCGATATCACAGATTCATGACACATGCGACCCCATATCTGCCCATATGCGGAAACAAAGACTTCCCACCGGGGAAGATACATGAACCGTTTCAAAGATGGAGCAGAGGAGGGTTGGTGTACATTATGCACGCACTGAACACGGAAGGAAAGATTAAGTCGTGGGAGGATTTACAAACCCAGTTTTCTCTAAGGCCAACTGACTGGTTTCACTACTATCAATTAAAACATTACATGGAGAGTCTATCACAAGATTCACTAACGGAGGATGTACAAGAGGAATTAGGCTCGGCTCTCTCATTGGGAGCGCAACAAAAGGTTCCTCTGGCCTATTATCATAGACACCTTAAAGACATGGCAGAGGTTCCGAACTGTGCAACACTAGCGAAAGCGTAGAGCGCAGAGTTAAGGACAACAATTACAGCTGAGATAGTGAGAGAACAGCTTCTTGGATACAGAAAGACCACAGGACTAACAACCTATTGGGAAGTGCAGTACAAATTTGCCATGCGGGCATATATTCCCCCCAGGAGGGCATTCCATATGGGACTCTCCCCAGATGGTGCATGTCCAAAATGCAAAGAGGAGGGAGCAACACTGGGACACATGTTTTGGCACTGCCCTCAGGTCAGTGGGTTTTGGAGAAAACTGATCAAGCAGATTTCAAAGGTTTGGACAATAAGTTGGCGCTATGATGTTCGATTGTTGTTTGGGCGCCCAGACCTAGTACAGCCACTGCCCAAAGGATGCAGAACTTTTGTGCAACGTGCAATTATGGTAGCGAAGCAAAACTATTTTGACAGCCTGGCAAGAGCCTTTCAGAACTGTTGGGAGTCCTTTTTGGTTAACCCTGCACCTGCACCTAGAGGTCATTTAATGAACATTTGAATGGTGGACAAAATAGGAGACTGTAGACAGAGTGAATCCCGGGAAGGGAAGGGAAGTGAGGAGGGGGGCTTAGGGGGAGGGAAGAGGCGGAGGAAAATGTAAAAAGTTTATGAAGAGAAAACGTTGTATTGATGTTATTGTGGATCAAAGCAGATTGCTTGTACAAATGAACCTATCCAGCTTATTTTCAAAAGAGAAAGACGCCCATATTTCGACCCAAATCGGGAGATGGGCGTCTTTCTCCCGTGGGCGAACAAATCGGTATAATCGAAAGCCGATTTTGGTCATCTTCAACTGCACTTCGTCACAGGAACAAACAAAGTTGACGGGGGCGTGTCGGAGGCGTGGTGAAGGCGGGACTGGGGCGTGGTTATCGGCCGAGGAAAGATGGGCGTCTTTAGCTGATAATCGAAACAAGAAGGGCGTTTTGGATGAGAATTTGGTCCGCTTTATTTGGACCCTCTTTTTTCAGGTCCAAGTCCCAAAAAAGGGCCCAAACTGACCAGATGACCACCGGAGGTGTTGCTTCGGTCTTCACCGAGGAAGATTTGGGTGGGATACCGGTGTCAGAAATGGTATTTCAAGCGGACGAGTCGGAGAAACTTACTGACTTCACGGTAAACCTGGAGGATGTAATGGGGCAAGTTCAGCAAACTGAAGAGTAGCAAATCTCCTGGACCGGATGGTATTCATCCTAGAGTACTGATAGAACTGAAAAATGACCTTGCGGAGCTACTGCTAGTGATATGCAACTTATCCTTAAAATCGAGCGTGGTACCGGAAGATTGTAGGGTGGCCAATGTAACACCGATTTTTTAAAAAGGCTCCAGGGGAGATCCGGGAAATTATAGACCGGTGAGTCTGACGTCTGTGCCGGGGAAAACGGTAGAGGCTATTATTAAAAACAAAATTACAGAGCACATCCGAGGACATGGATTACTGAGACCGAGTCAGCACGGCTTTTGTGTGGGGAAATCTTGCCTGACCAATTTACTTCAATTCTTTGAAGGAGTAAACAAACATGTGGACAAAGGGGAACTGGTTGATATTGTGTATCTGGATTTCCAAAAGGCGTTTGACAAGGTACCTCATGAAAGGCTACAGAGGAAATTGGAGGGTCATGGGATAAAAGGAAATGTCCTATTGTGGATTAAAAACTGGTTGAAGGATAGGAAACAGAGAGTGGGGTTACATGGGCAGTATTCACAATGGAGAAGGGTAGTTAGTGGGGTTCCTCAGGGGTCAGTGCTAGGACCGCTGCTTTTTAATATATTTATAAATGATTTAGAGATGGGAGTAACTAGCGAGGTAATTACATTTGCTGATGACACAAAGTTATTCAAAGTTGTTAAATCGCGACAGGATTGTGAAAAATTACAAGAGGACCTTACGAGACTGGGCGGCTAAATGGCAGATGACGTTTAATGTGAGCAAGTGCAAGGTGATACATGTGGGAAAAAAGAACCCGAATTATAGCTACGTCATGCAAGGTTCTACGTTAGGAGTTACGGACCAAGAAAGGGATCTGGGTGTCGTCGTCGATAATACACTGAAACCTTCTGCTCAGTGTGCTGCTGCGGCTAGGAAAGCGAATAGAATGTTGGGTATTATTAGGAAAGGTATGGAAAACAGGTGTGAGGATGTTATAATGCCGTTGTATCGATCCATGGTGCGACCACACCTAGAGTATTGTGGTCAATTCTGGTAGCCGCATCTCAAGAAAGATATAGTAGAATTGGAAAAGGTGCAGAGAAGGGCGACTAAAATGATAGCGGGGATGGGACGACTTCCCTATGAAGAAAGATTAAGGAGGCTAGGGCTATTCAGCTTGGAGAAGAGACGGCTGAGGGGAGACATGATAGAGGTATATAAAATAATAAGTGGAGTGGAACAGGTGGATGTGAAGCGTCTGTTCACGCTTTCCAAAAATACTAGGACTAGGGGGCATGCGATGAAATTACAGTGTAGTAAATTTAAAACAAATTGGAGGAAATTTTTCTTCACCCAACGTATGATTAAACTCTGGAATTCATTGCCGGAGAAAGTGGTGAAGGCGGTTAGCTTAGCAGAGTTTAAAAAGGGGTTGGACGGTTTCCTAAAGGACAAGTCCATAAACCGCTACTAAATGGACTTGGGAAAAATCCACAATTCCAGGAATAACTACTACTACTACTTACTATTACTACTACTTAACATTTCTAAAGCGCTACTAGGGTTACGCAGCGCTGTACAATTTATATAAAGGGACAGTCCCTGCTCAAAGAGCTTACAATCTAGTAGACAAGTGAATGGTCAAATTGGGGCAGTCTGGATTTACTGAACGGTAAGAGTTAGGTGCCGAACGCAGCAATGAAGAGGTGGGTTTTAAGCAGAGACTTGAAGATGGGCAGGGAGGGGGCTTGGCGTATGGGCTCAAGAAGGTTGTTCCAAGCATAGGGTGAGGCGAGGCAGAATGAGCGGAGCCTGGAGTTGGCGGTGGTGGAGAAGGGTGCAGAGAGGAGGGATTTGTCCTGTGAACGGAGGTTTCGGGCGGGAACGTAAGGGGAAATGAGGGTAGAAATGTAGTGAGGGGCGGCAGACTGAGTGCATTTGTAGGTAAGAAGGAGAAGCTTGAATTGAATGCAGTATCTGATTGGAAGCCAGTGAAGTGACCTGAGGAGAGGGGTGATATGACCTGTGGAGCAGATACTAAAGAATGAGGTAAAAATAAAAAACAGCATTAGAGCTATTGTCATTCGAAACACTAACAGCTATATTACCATGTGAATTACAGTGGTCTTAAATGAGCTCGATCAAAGAAACCTTATTTCACTGAGTTCAATTTCAAAACACACAAAGGAAATTCAACCAAAAAAGACCACCCACCTTTAAAACTCGTGGGTGAAGTTTGAGGAAGAGTTGATGCCACTTTTGTGTTGCTCTAGATACATCAGGAAGTACTCTGATCTTACAGTTCATAAAGAGATCATCTCTATGACAAAAATTGGTTCAAAATTCAGTCTCTATCTGGTTGTAACACAAAGGTAACAATGAACGTTGCAGGTTTTAAACCCAAAATTTCATCCTCAATTGTCTGTGTAAGATTTAAATTCTCAAATGAGACTTTTGCTCCTTCACCAATAGGTTTAAAACTGAAGGATAAGATTTCTCCGGTATTTTCAGACAAATATTTAATGAAAGTTATGATAGGAGCTATTGAAGGAAGTTTTGGGAAATATATAAAGCATAATGTCTTAGACCTCTGTTGGTTTTCTAAATTCTTTATCTTATACTGTAATAATAAGTTCTCTTTAATCAAAATAGATTGACTCTGCAGAAGAGACTGAGGAGTTCATTTTTGAAAGAGAAGAATGTCCAAAAAATGTCATAAAGCACCATTTGAATGGATTTCTTCTCAAAATGTCCAAATCAGTATTTTTTAATCCTATTTTGCAGATGTTTATCTATGCATTTCTTCTGCAATGTGTCCAAATCACAAGGGCATATTCAGGAGCATTTTGAAGGCAGGATTAGGGCATGTCATAATAGAACAAAATAAAAACATCTAGGGTGAAAACTTCAACATTTTGGTCTAGACTTATTTTCATAATGAATAAGAAACAAAAAGGTGCCCTAAATGACCACTGGAGGGAATTAGGGATGACCCCCTCCCACTCCCCCAAAAATGTTAATAAAAACAGTACTCATCAGCCTCTGTGACCGCCTCAGATTTTATAGCCACGTCCTCTAATGAGCAGCATGCAGGTTCCTTGAGTAGTGTAGTGGTGCATGCAAAAAAGATATAGTGGAATTAGAAAAGGTACGGAGAAGGGTGACGAAAATGATAAAGGGGATGGGACGACTTCCCTATGAGGAAAGGCTAAAGTGACTAGGGCTCTTCAGCTTGGAGAAAAGGCGGCTGAGAGGAGATATGATAGAGGTCTATAAAATAATTAGTGGAGTGGAACGAGTAGACATGAATCGTTTCTTTACTCTTTCCAAAATTACTACGACTAGGGAGCATGCGATGAAGCTACAAAGTAGTAAATTGAATACGAATTAGAGAAAATATTTCTTCACTCAACGTGTAATTAAACTCTGGAATTCATTGCCAGAGAATGTGGTAAAGGCGATTAGTTTAGTGGGGTTTAAAAAGGTCTGAACGGCTTACTAAAGGAAAAGTTCATAGATCATTATTAAATTGACTTGGGGAAAACCCACTGCTTATTTCTGGGACAAGCAACATAAAATTTATTGAACTTTTTTCGGGATCTTGCCAAGTATTTGTGACCTGGGTTGGCCACTATTGGAAACGAAATGCTGTGCTTGATGGACCTTTGGTCTGGCCCAGTGTGGCAATACTTATATACTTATGACAGGTGGACCCATTCCCATACCTCCCCCTACCTGTTACACTTGTGGTGGAAACTGTGAGCCCTCCGAAACTGACCAGAAATTCACTGTACCCACACATAGGTGCCCCCTTCACCCATAAGGGCTACTGTAGTGGTGTACAGTTGGGGGTAATGGGTTTGGGTGGGGTTTGGGGGGCTCAGCAGACAAGATAAGAAGCAATGGTGAGAGGTGTATCTGAGATCATTTATATGAAGTCCACAGCAGTGCCCACTAGGGTGCCCCACTGCTCTCCATGGATATCTGGGGGACAGGTCTGCTAAAAATGCTGGCACCTCCTATATCCCATTGGCTTGATTTCCTATGTTTTTCACTTGTACTTTTTTTTTTCTCAGAAAATGGCCTGAAGAGATAAATGCACAAAGCACAAAAAGATGCTACAAACGGTATAAAAAAAAAAAAAAATAGACGTTTTGTTTTTTTTGAAAATGGCTATATTTCCTATTCGGGTTTGGGACATTTAGCACAAAATGTCCAAAGTCTAACTTCAACATCATATCGAAAATGCCCCTCTGAATGTCCTTAGTATCCACCTTTCTAATTTAGTTTTCTCTAAGTGACCACCTGAAACAAATGGCATCTCCAGAATTTGGAAGACGATCAGAGACAAGAAAAAGCTGACTTGAGAATTTCCTAGAGGCCCTAGACTAACCACATGTTGATGAAAAGACAAATACAGTGTCACAGCAGGTTGATATTTGGAATAACACACTTAGCTAAGACCCTAGAGAAAATGGCACCAATAAAAAAGGTCTTTATGCCCCACTCACAAACGATCAACCTGGTTTTCTCCAGAACTTCAGACACTTAAGTGCGAAGGATGGAAACTGGAAAGGAGATGGTGTAAATCTTTCCTGGATGAGGACAGGCTAAACTGTAGGAAACACATGACAAAGTACCATCAAGCTTTAACAGCAGCCAAAAAACAATATTTCTCCCAATTCAACTAAGTACCTGTTCAGAATAGTAAACAGCCTAATGCAACCCCCACAACAGAACTAGCCTGCCCAGCCAAACTGAACCGCAATGATTTTGTTGCATACAAAATTAAAAATCTCACCAGGATTTACAGGCAGCCCCATTTAGTCTAAAGTTAGCTAACCAGGAGCACACAAGCTTGCCCCTGCTCACATATTGGAGTAGCCTAGTGGTTAGGGTGGTGGACTTTGGTCCTGAGGAACTGAGTTTGATTCTCACTTCAGGCACAGGCAGCTCCTTGTGACTCTGGGCAAGTCACTTAACCCTCCATTGCCCCATGTAAGCCGCATTGAGCCTGCCATGAGTGGGAAAGCGTGGGGTATAAATGTAACAAAAATAAAAAAAGGTTGGAAGCCACAAAACAGAAGAAGGAAAAACTCCAATCCTCACGAGCACGTGCAAAGCCAGCAACAAGGAGTGTGGAGACAAAAGACAAGGAAGTCAAAGCTAGATAAAATAAGTAAGTCTTTATTGCTTCCAAAGTACTGCAAACATATTGTAGAAATAATTGACACAGCCATGCTTCAGCTGGTGTGCCTTTGTCAAGAGCCTTGACAAGCACAGCACCACAATTGTGACAATGAAGGAGGATACAATGCAATTGACATTGATCAGAGCTGTGCCAGATGACACAGTCGGACACCAAGTAAGCAAGGTTCCACGTTAGGAGTCACCGACCAGGAAAAGGATCTAGGAGTCATCGTTGATGATACTTTGAAACCCTCTACTCAGTGTGCTGCGGCGACTAAGAAAGCAAATAGAATGTTAGGTATTATTAGGAAAGGAATCGAAAATAAAAATAAGGATGTTATAATGCCTTTGTATCGCTCCATGGTGCGATCGCACCTTGAATACTGTGTGCAATTCTGGTCACTGCATCTCAAAAAAGATATAGTGGAATTAGAAAAGGTATAGAGAAGAGCGATGAAAATGATAAAGGGGATGGGACGACTTCCCTATGAAGAAAGGCTGAAACGGCTTGGAGAAAAGACAACTGAGAGGAGATATGATAGAGGTATATAAAGTACTGAGAGAAATGGAACGGGTAGACCTGAATCGCTTGTTTACTCTTTCCAAAAATACTAGGACTAGCGGGGCACGCAATGAAGCTGCAAAGTAATACATTTTAAATGAATCGGCGAAAATATTTCTTCACTCAACGTGTAATTAGAATCTGGAATTCATTGCCAGAGAATGTGGTAAAAGTAGTTCGCTTAGCAGGGTTTAAAAAAGGTTTGGAAAGCTTCCTAAAAGAAACAGGATACTGAGCCTGATGGACCTTTGGTCTGCCCCAGTATGGCAACACTTATGTACTTATGTACTCTTGATTCCTTGAAATTGTGTCCATAGATTTGTAAAGGAGGATGCCACAAACTTCAACTTTGTTTTGACCCCTGACAAAGGCATTTGCTGAAACGTGGGTGGTGTCTGGTCCTTCAATAAAATTATTTCTTCAGCAGTTTGGCTCTGCTTGTTTGTTTCATCTGAGGTCCTCTACATTGACTCTGCTTCACATCTATTTGTGTTGCTGTTTTCCCTCTGATCGGCTGGCAAATCCAGGAGGTTACCAGGACTAGGAATACAAGTTTGAGATCTGCAGAGGTAGAGTAGACCCTGGACGCACAAGATGAGCCAGGATGTATGAGCACCATGGTCAAACCCAACAGTATAGAATAGGGACATCACCATAACAGGAGGCAGAAGAGTGATCAGGAAACAGGCAGAATATGCAGAAGGCAGACAAAGATCACATGCTGAAGATCAGCAGAATAGAGCACTCAGGAGCTCACAAGTGAGACCTATCTAACAGCAAGATAGATTGGGAGCTCCAGGGTTTAAATATGTATAAACAGCCAAACAGAGGAGATGCATTCAAACTAGAGTGCATCCTTGGTGGGCCAATTAGGGCAGCCCACATCTTCAGACTATGACTGGGAACAGTATAAAAGATTGCTTACTTCCTATGTGAGGGAAGATTCCTGAAGGCTAAGTATGTGACATAAGCTTTGCAGCTGCTCGGTTTTAGCTTTTTTTTCTAATCACTTTCCTCATGTTATCCATTTTCAGCGTGAAATCTATCTAAAGATATTTCCTTAATGTCCTTACTCCAGTGATTAAATTAAATCCAATCATATTATGATTGCTATTGCTAAGTGGTTCCAACACATATAACACCACCCCTCCACCAATTTGACTCACACTATCATTTTATGATTGCTATTGCCAAGTGGATCCAACACATATAACACCACCCCTCCACCAAGGTGATTCACACTATCATTGCTATATAATTTGAAATCTGGTATCATAGTGTCCCTATTAGTTAACTTCCTTCCACTAGGTCTCAGATGCCAGTTAAATCTTCAGTACCCCTTCATTCAGTGCTATGTTTTCTAGCTTTGCCATTTTATTTCTTAGAATTTTAGCATAAACCATGAAGCTGTATTTCTCTGTTGATCACCCTCCCCTCACCTATCCACACCCATCCTGTTAGAATATCAATGATATGCTTTGATGTCCCCATGCATACCTTCTACCCACCCCCATCCTCCCACCCTGTCAGACTGTCATAGTAATGCTTGAATGTTTTCACTTACAGTATATACACTGTCAGCTAGCACATTTGCTTATTTCCGATCTGAGGAAGAAGGGCGACCTTCGAAAGCTAATCATGAAATGTATTAAGTTATGTCCAATAAAAAAGGTATCATCTTATTTTCTTTTCCATGTTTTATTTTGTTTGATTTCTATTGATAACCTTAAGAGTGGACTAACACGGCTACCACACTCCTTCCCTTTGAAAGAGATTTCAAAGGGAAGAAATGTTACCTAAGTGCCTACATCCTCTGCATTTGGCTGTATGCCTCATGGCTTAAAGGTCCATCAAAAAAGTTTACAAAGTAGCAGAAGCATGTTTCATTATCTCTAATTAAAACAAAATTGTTAAATACAGTAATCTGTTTTAAGTAAAGAAAACAAACCTGAGATAAATTCTTCCTCTGAGCACAATTGACACCTCCAATGAAGATCATATTGGGCATCACTGGCCGTGGATATTCAAACACAAAGTCATATCTCAACAGCCAGACAGAGGCATGGCTGAAAAGGTCAAGTACTGTCACATCTCTTTGAAGAAACTCTGAAGCTAAATTTCCATACTGTGAATAAAGAATACTGCAGAGCAAAGGGTTCAAGTGGTTCACCAACAGGTTCTTCACTCTCTGAGGAAATGTCATGTGGTCTGTGTAAGATGTAAATATTCTTGGCACATAAGAAGGGGGGCTTGGACACTGAGAAACCTCATATTCAATTGCACATGGGATACCACGTAAGAAATAAACAGATGGGAGGGACAGATATTCAGCAACAATCTCTCCACATGGAAAGGTAGGATCAATAAAGATGGCATCAAATTTACTCTCGTTCAGAGTCTGGATCATCTCATTCTCAAGCAAAAAGTGTTTACAAGCAGAAAACATGAATCTGGAGAAATTTGATATTCGCTTATACATTGTGAAAACTTTCTGCAGGAAAGGTTCTTCAGCAAAAATGTTAAAACTTAGTTCTTTGATCCTTAATTCCAAATACTCTTTTGAATAAGGCACTGGATATGTTCTTACTGTATAATGTTGTGAAGGTCTTATATGGATGGTGACTTCTGGTATGACCATCACTATTTTGTGCCCTCTTTGATGGAGCTCCTCTACTACAGCTTGCATGCTGAGCCAGTGACTACCATCCTGGGGAATCACTAGCAGGTTTCCACCCATAGCAAATCTGAAGGATGTCAAGAAGAGAAAAAGAAGAAATCCTAGAGGGGCTCTATAAAATGACAGAAGCATAAATGCCATTTTATGCAGCCACAAAATCTTCTGATGTCTGCTGTATAGGCAGTTTTATTTTCAGTTGCAATATATCCAGTACAGGACTTTGAAATTTAGCAGCTTTTCGGTCAATCATTTATTTTTTGGAAGACTTGTGTACATAACATCCAAGGCTAAACTTTTCTACTGCAATAATCTCTTCTAACCTGCTGATTCCAATAAAAACAACCTGATAGTATTCCAAAATAAATATTGACAATTCCTAGCTGTATTGGCAGGATTTTGAATTTTATGGTCTGTAGTCAAACCATGCAAAATAACATTTTTAGGCATGAGGACTGCATTGTAACTTCCAAATCTGTAAAAGGGTATACTGATACCAGGAGTTTTCAGTGCCTAAAAAAATGTGAAAAGATTTCACTTTTTTTTCTTTGGATAAAATAATCTTTATTATAAGCATAATGGCAGAATACCATAACTGTAAATCCAACATTTTCTTAACGTAATATTTCCACAACATACAATGGAAAACAAACATCCATAGGTTATTGTATTATCCTAGATCTATACCTCGTGTATTAATAACCCAAGATCACGAGCTCTCCTACCTTCTATCAAACTTAAGCATAAACCCTTCCTTGAAAACCATCCCCTTCCCCCCACCCTCCTACCCCTCTCGTCTTAACAACTTCAACCATAAGAACTACTTGCCCTACCTACGTAGTTACCCATTAGATCACTTAGTTCACGTAAACTCCCCTCAGTTCCCAACCTGCAAGCTGACCTTCCCCCCCCATATCCCAAATCTACCCCAACTCCCCCAATTAATCTCATCCCTCCCCCCCCCAAAGACCCGATACATACTCTTATTCTTTAGAAGATTATATCGAGGTTTGATTCATGAGAAGACTGCGAACTCTCGAGGATAAAGACATTATATAGGGTTCCCAAATGGACCAGAAATTTTTCCTTCGTTTTGGAGTCAGACGCACGTCTCTAGCTTCCATAAGAGCTAGGTTATGAAAAGCATTCAGCCAAGACCAAAAGTCGGGCGCCGCACTCTGAGTCCAACTTTGCATGATGCACTTTTTCCCCCACCACCCCTGCTTTATATATGAAAATACGTTCATGTGGCATTAGGGAATCTTCACATCCCACCCAGCCCAACAGAATTCCGCTCGGTGAAATATTCACTTGTTTATGTAGCAAATGCTCCCAATATCTAATCAATCATGACCAAAGCTGTTGTACCTTTGGGCAATACCACAGTGCATGAGCCAAAGTGGCATCAAGATGTCCACACTTGGCACAATTCTTTACATCTAGACAACCATCATAAAACGCCTGTTGGGGAGGAAAAGAAAGATCTGGTAACTATTCAAAATTGACATTCTCTGTGCTGTGTACTATAAATGCAGTGTGGATCAACTGTATTTTTAATAACATTCAAAACATTCAGGCCAATATTAAAAGGAACATATACATTTAGGGGGCAGTTCCAGAATAACATAGTAACTTGGAGGGGCATAATCGAACAGGGCGCCCAGGTTTTCCTGAGGGTGTCCTCGCAGGACGTCCCCGCGAAGGGGTGGGGAAACCCGTATTATTGAAACAAGATGGGCATCCATCTTTCGTTTCGATAATACGGTCGGGGAAGCCCAAATCTCAACATTTAGGTTGACCTTAGAGATGGTCATCCCCAGTTTTCAGCGATAATGGAAACTGAGGACGCCCATCTGAAAAACAACCAAATCCAAATCATTTGGTCGTGGGAGAAGCTAGCATTCGTAGTGCACTGGTACCCCTGACATGCCAGGACACCAACTGGGCACCCTAGGGGGGCACTGCAGTGGATGCACTAACTGAATGGAAAAAGGCATGCAGTGGTCACTAACCACCTCCCACCCCAAAAAAAACAACTTTAAAAAACTTTTGTCTTTTTTTTTTTTTTTTTAGAGTATGGGTGACGGACCTCCTTCGCTATGCCTCCATCCCTGCAACCGCAGTTGAGGATGTCCTTCGCTATTTATTTATTTAGATTTTGCTCACACCTTTTTCAGTAGTAGCTCAAGGTGAGTTACATTCAGGTACACTGGATATTTCTATGGCTCTGTCCCTGCAATGGCAGGTGAGGATGTCCTCCGATATGCCTCCGTCCCTGCGATGGCAGTTGAAGATGTCCAAAATATGGATGTTTGTGAGAAGGACATCCATGCCTGCTATGCCTCCGACACCCCCTTTATTTGGATTTTGGATCACAAGTAGCAACACTGGGATTTGAACTGGCCACCTATGGATTGTAAGACCAGTGCTCTAACCACTAGGCCACTCCTCACCACGCCCTTGAAATTTGGCCATCCCTGTGGGGGGGGCAGTTGAGGACGTCCAAAGTGTTTGAAAGAAGGCCGTCCACGCCTTTGTTATGCCTCCGCTGACACACACATACCTCCCCCCCCCAGGGACCTGCATACTGCCCCCCCCCCATAGGGATGGCCAAATTTCAAGGGAGTGGAGTGGTCTGGAGGAGTGGCCTAGTGGTTAGAGCATTGGTCTTGCAATCCAGAGGTGGCCAGTTCAAATCCCACTGCTCATACTTGTGATCCAAAATACAAATAAATAAAGGGGGTGTTAGAGGCATAGCAAGCATGGACATCCTTCTCACAGAAACATCCAGGCATGGATGTCCTTCTCACAAACTTTCACATTTTGGACGTCTTCAACTGCCGTTGCAGGGACAGAGGCATAGAAATATCCAGTGTACCTGAATGTAACTCACCTTGAGCTACTATTGAAAAAGGTGTGAGCAAAATCTAAATAAATAAATAGCGAAAGACGTCCTCAACTGCCGGAGGCATAGCAAAGGAGGTCCTTCACCCATACTCTAAAAAAAAAGTCATGAGGACGCACATCTGTTAGGCATGCCCCAGTCCCGCCTTTGCTACACCTCTGACACACCCTTGGGAACTTTGGTTGTCCCCGCGATGGGAAGCAGTTGGGGATGCCCAAAATTGGCTTTCAATTATGCCGATTTGGGTGACCCTGAGAGAGGGACACCCATCTCCCAATTTGTGTCAAAAGATGGGCGCCCTTCTCTTTTGAAAATAAGCCTGATAGTAACATAGTAGATGACGGCAGAAAAAGACCTGCACGGTCCATCCAGTCTGCCCAACATGATAAACTCATATGTGCTACTTTTTGTGTATACCTTACCTTGATTTGTATCTGTCATTTTCAGGGCACAGACCGTATAAGTCTGCCCAGCACTATCCCCACCTCCTAACCAGCCCCCTCCCACCACCGGCTCTGCCACCCAATCTCAGCTAAGCTTCTGAGGATCCATTCCCTCGGAACAGGATTCCTTTATGTTTATCCCACGCATGTTTGAATTTCGTTACCGTTTTCATCTCCACCACCTCCCGTGGGAGAGCATTCCAAGCATCCACCACTCTATCCATGAAAAAATACTTCCTGACATTTTTCTTGAGTCTGCCCCCCTTCAATCTTATATCATGCCCTCTAGTTCTACTGCCTTCCCATTTCCAGAAAAGGTTCGTTTGCAGATTAATACCTTTCAGATATTTGAACGTCTGTATCATATCACCCCTGTTTCTCCTTTCCTCCAAGGTATACATGTTCAGGTCATCAAGTCTCTCCTCATACATCTTGTAACGCAAATCCCATACCATTCTCGTAGCTTTTCTTTGCACCGCTTCAATTCTTTTTACATCCTTAGCAAGATACGGCCTCCAGAACTGAACACAATACTCCAGGTGGGGCCTCACCAACGACTTATACAGGGGCATTAAAACCTCTTCTGCTGGTCACTCCCCTAGCAACCTTCTACTTATGGCCACCGCCTTGTCACACTGTTTTGTCGCCTTCAGATCCTCAGATACTATCACCCCAAGATCCCTCTCCCCGTCGGTACCTATCAGACTCTCACCGCCTAACACATACGTCTCCCGTGGATTTCTACTCCCTAAGTGCATCACTTTGCATTTCTTCGCATTGAATTTTAATTGCCAAACCTTAGACCATTCTTCTAGCTTCCTCAGATCCTTTTTCATGTTTTCCATTCCCTCCCGGGCAATGTCACTCACAAATATATTGAACAGAATCGGTCCCAGCACCGATCCCTGAGGCACGCCACTACTCACCTTTCCCTCCTCCGAGTGAATTCCATTTACCACCACCCTCTGGCGCCTGTATGTCAACCAGTTCCTAATCCAGTTCACCACTTCGGGTTCTATCTTTAGCCCGTCCAGTTTGTTCAAGAGCCTCCTGTGGGGAACCGTGTCAAAAGCTTTGCTGAAATCTAGGTAGATTACGTCTATAGCACATCCCTGATTTAATTCTCCAGTCACCCAGTCAAAGAATTCAATGAGATTCATTTGGCACGATTTCCCTTTGGTAAAAAACCATGTTGTCTCAGATCTTGCAACTTATTGGCTTCCAGGAAATTCACTATCCTTTCCTTCAGCATCGCTTCCATTACTTTTCCAATAATTGAAGTGAGGCTAACCGGCCTGTAGTTTCCAGCTTCTTCCCTATCACCACTTTTGTGAAGAGGGACCTGTCACATTTTCAAAGCTGGAAACTGGTTTGTGAGCCCTTGGGCCACTGCCAAGGAGCGGCAGTGGCAGGCAAAACCACCCCACACCGGAGACTAGGCAAATCTCAGGCAAGCAGTTAGGCTTCACCTGCACTTGACCACTTTTCACCCAGAGTTGAGCTCTGGGCTTCAGGTGGCTGGCAGGACTTGCTGGACAGGGCAGGACTGGATAACAGCAAGGCAGCACAGGGACTGAGGGTCAGGGGGGAAAGGGAGGAACATGAGCAGCAAGCAGGAGACTGGGCAAGGAAGGGAAAGCTAAAGGGCAGAACAGAAAGCTGCAAAACAGCCACTAAACAGGGAACAAACACTGACTAACAAGACACAGAACTAAGAGCTGCAAGCAGCCCCAAAGCCAGAACACAGACAAACAGAAACTAAACACAGAATTACAAACAAGAAACCAGGCAAGGAAAGCAAGCAAAACCTAAACTAAACACAGACTAACTAGAAACAGGCAAAAATCTCAGGCAAACACTGGACTAGCAGAAGTGCAACAAGCACCAACATACAAGGGTCTTAGACGCAATGCAAAGGCAAAGGCAGAGAGGTTCCAAATGGCTAATAAGCCCAGCAGGCAGCTGAGACTCAGGTGCAACAATCACCAGGCAACTAAGGGTCGGGCAGCCTGGAAGATCCGGACTGGACTGAGCTGAAATCTGGAACAATCTAATACAGCCAGCACATGAGACAGAGACAGAACTAACTCACAAAGAACAGACAGAAGCCAGCTCAGAAGCTGACCACAGGAAATAAGGTGAGTCTGAGAGGGGTCACGGCCACAGACGTGACATGACCACATCCGCCATTCTCCAATCCCAAGGAACTTCTCCCGTTTCCAATTATTTATTAAACAAATCTTTAGGACCCGCCAGAACTTCTCTGAGCTCCTTTAATATCCTGGGGTGGATCCCGTCCGGTCCCACGACTTCGTCCACCTTTAGCTTTTCAAGTTGTTTATACACACTCTCTTCCGTGAATGGTGCTATATCTACTCCATTTTCATTTGTACTTTTGCCAGTCCATTGCGGTCCTTCTCCAGGATTTTCTTCTGTGAAAACAGAACAAAAGTATCTATTTAGCAAATTTGCTTTTTCTACTTCTTTATCTACATAGCGGTTCGCAGCGTCTTTCAGTCTCACAATTCCCTTATTTGTCTTCCTCCTTTCACTAATATACCTGAAGAAATTTTTGTCACCCCTCCTTACATTTCTAGCCATTTTTTCTTCCGCCTGCACTTTCGCCAGATGTATCTCTCTCTTGGCTTCTTTCAGTTTCCTCCGGTATTCCTCTCCGTGTTCGGCTTCTTGAGTTTTTGTGTATTTCAGGAACGCCGACTCTTTAGCCTTTATTTTCTCAGCCACTTGCTTGGAGAACCATATTGGTTTCCTTTTTCTCTTGCTTTTATTTACTCTCCTTTCATAAATGCTTGTGGCTCTATTTATAGCTTCTTTTAGCCTGGACCACTGTCCTTCCACTTCTTGTTTGTTCTTCCAGCCCATCAGCTCCTTCCTCAGGTATTCCCCCATTTTACTAAAATCAGCAGGCTTGAAATCTAAGACTTTGAGTTTTGAGTGGCCATCATATCGAACCAAACCGTTTGATGGTCACTGCCGCCCAGGTGGGCACCCACTTGGCCATTTGATACACTATCCCCATTTGTGAGCACCAGATCCAGTGTCTCTTCCTCCCTCATGGGTTCTGTCACCATTTGTCTGAGTAGAGCACTTTGAAAAGCATCCACTATCTGTCTACTTCTTTCCGATTCCGCAGACGGATCCTTCCAATCTACATCTGGCAGATTGAAATCTCCGATCAACAGAACCTCTCTCTTCTTTCCCAATTTTTGAATATCTGCGATCAGATCTTTATCTAGTTCCTCTAATTGTGTCAGGGGTCTGTAGACAACACCCACGTGGACAGAGGTTCTATCATCTCTTTTTAAGGTGATCCATGTCGCTTCTTCCTTTCCCCAGGTCCCTGTCATTTCAGTCGCCGTGATATCATTTCTCACATACAGAGCTACTCCTCCACCTTTACGACCCTCTCTATCCTTCCTAAATAGATTATAGCCTGGTATGTTTGCATCCCATTCATGGGAACCATTGAGCCACGTCTCTGTGATTGCAACAACATCCAAGTCTGCCTCCAACATCAGGGCCTGAAGGTCATGAACTTTATTGCTTAGACTGCGAGCATTTGTGGTCATCGCTTTCCATCTACATTTCCTGGTATGCGTTTCAACATTAGTGATTTGGGGGTTTCTTTTCTCTTTGGGTACCTTCATACCTTTTTGTTCCACTTTCATTGCTTTTTCTTCGGCTTCCGTTCTGTTTTCAAGAACATCATGGTGCTGTAATGGAGCAAAAGAATTTTGTAGGGGCAACACTTGTGAGGGCAGATGCTTTCTTGTCACATAACGAAGTCTGCCTGAACCTACCGTGATCCATCTATTCTTAGGTAGTTTTATCCTTTGTGGTAGTGGTGATAATTTGGTATGATTCTGTGCAGTATGATATTGTGCGGTGCTAGATGTTGCTTTAAGTGCATCTAGTTCCTGTTTTACTTTACTGAGCTTGTGTTTTAATCTAGTGAGCTGTAGACAGATAGGACAAGCCTTAAGTCTCCAGATGATTGGTCTTGAAACAAAAGCACCACAATTATTACAGAGAATAAAAGTCATCCTGATTGGTTGAAATGGGTATGAACAGGTGTACTATGATGGAGTTACCAGTCTGGAAGACTGCCTGTGTGTGACCAAGTAAAGCCAACGAGTTTTCGCTTCATATATGGGTACCAAAATACAGGGCACTGAGCATGAATTCTATAACAACATCTGGGCACCCAGATTCCATAAGCCCATATTTTTACACAAAACTTCAGGCACTATCATTTAGGCAGGTATAAATGTGAGCATGTAAATGCTGTGCTTTAGTATGTATCTTACAGTATTCTATAAGCTACACTCCTAGATGTGGGACTCACCCATCTATACACCCCCTTGTAGTTGTATGCTAAGCTTGTAGAATACCGCTTAGCACCCAACCAGTACTTACACGCATGAATGTAACATTCTTGCACATAAGTGCTAGCATGCTATAATCTTAGCTAGCATGCAATAATCTTAGCATCAAATGGCACTTACATAGGCACTGAGGTTATAGAATGATGGGGTTTGGGGGCAATTTTGTATAGGTCACCAACATTTAAGCTCCAAAATGCGCACAAAATGGTGGGTGCTCACTATTCTATAATAGTATGTGGGTACCCAAATGCCATTATAGAATAGAGAGGCATATTTTCAAAGCACTTAGCCTTCCAAAGTTCCAGAAAATATGCCTCAGAGTGTAAATCAGAATTTACATTTATGACAAGCACTTACACCTGACCTATGGTGTAACAAAAAGGCAGAGGGGGGGGGGGGGGGGGCAAGGCTAGGTTAAGGCCTAGAACATAGGCGGTCGGTGGCCCAACTGTTTGGGGAGGCTAAAGGGGGTGGGGTTAGGGGTGGGGCCAGGGGTGGAGCTTAAATCCATAATTGTCTGATAACACGCAGAAAAAATAAATAAATAAAAATAAAAGTCACAATTAATACCTTTTATTAAATTTAGATATTAGATATGTATCATATGTCAAAGAATAAAGTGGTTGCTCAAAGCATATTCTAAGCACAATCGCTCAACTACAAAACACTATGCACAACTTTGTGCAAAAACACACTCAGAACCTTACTGTACCATAAATATTACACTGGGCAGAACCTAATACACCAATATACCACCCATACGGAAAATGCAGACCATCAACAATATGAAACAAGGGATCATATCATCACAATTCTCATGTAGAGCCACAAAACACCCTAATTCATGTTTAATGTGGGATAAAATGCCATAAATAAGTAAATAAATATAAACTTTTAATGTTGAGCACCTGATTCTCAAAGTGGACATATTTCAAACACTATAATGAAAATAAAATGATCTTTTCTACCTCTGTTGTCTGGTGACTTTTTCTGATCATGCTGGTCCAGTATCTGATTCTGCTGCTATCTGTCCTCAGTGCAGATCAGGAAGTCATCCTCTTTAAATATCTCCCTGGCAACCCAGGACACCCCCCTCTCCCAGCAGTAAGGTAAGCAAACCATAAACCAATTTCTACAATTGGTTACACAAGGCTAGAGGGCTTTCACTGCAGCTCCTGCTGTGAGGATGGAGGTAAATCAACAATTTAAACCTCTCTGAGCACAGCAGGGGAGGCTTAGCCTGTCCAAGCCTCTTATACCTGGTGCCTATGGCCTAGAATATTTTTTTAAACATTTCTTTTTTGTTTTTTTTTATCAGCTTGGAACAGAAACAAAAATGCGGGGGGGGGGGGAATAGAATTCGATTCTACACACTAAATAGATTCTGAAGGACTGATTGACTAAACTAACTGATGCATTGAAAATCTTGCTCAAGGCAGGAATGAGATATGCATATGTAAATCTGTGGAGGCTGACCTTAGATGAGCTACAGATGCAGCCATGGCTCTGGCATTATGATCCGTGGCATGAACTTTCAGAGACAGCCTAGCCTGGGTGTTAGATGCAATCTGCTAGCCAATTGGATAATGTACACTTAACCCTGTTCATGTTATAAGAAAGAAAAATCTAAGCAATGCTGTCTTGCAGTCCAATGCTCTCTTGCAGTCCAAGGTGTGCAGTGCACTTTCACTGGGATACACATGGGGTCTTGGGAAGAATGTTGAGAGAAAAATTGACTGATTGGGATTATCCTCATATATATGATTAAGATTGAACTTCAAAAAGATGTCTAAGGGTACCCTGCCGCGCCTGACAAGACCAGCACAAATTTGAGATGTGAGGGTCAATTGTATGCGACCTCAGAGGTGTCCAAAGAGACCTGTGTGTGAAGAAATAAAGGGACTGGGTAATCGAAGAGGAGCTAGAACACTTAAAAATTGAACACCATATTTGCTCCCAAATTTGTCTGTAATATCCTGCTGAATATCTTCTTCCCAACACCTGCACAGGCCAGCACATTTAACAGAGGATTGACGTATAAGAAAAGAGTAAATATGGGATGCGGCGTGCCCTACAGACTGAAGCTTCTTAGCTAAATCAATGATATCAGGAGTAGGGTGCAGCTGGCGGGGCTGCAATTTGCTTCTTTTCAGCATTGAACTAAGCTGCAACCACTGGAAGAACTGGGTGTCCAATAAAGAAAATTCATCTTTTATATCAAAGTTTTCCAACTATGGCTACCCAAATCAATGAAATCACTGAGATCCTATATATCTATACGCTGCCAAGAGACTTGCTTGTTGTTAATTAGAAACCTAGGGTTGTTCCATATGGGCATGCGTATAGTAGAGGCCCAAGGAATGTTTAGCTGCTTATCAAGAGCAGACAACAATTTATGAGTGGTGCTGATAATCATAGGCGCCCCGTATAAGAGGCTTGGGGAGGCTAAGCCTCCCCAGCCCAACCGTGACCTTACCCTGCGCCCTGCTTCCCTCCCGACTCAGCTCCCTGACCAGCAGCACCCTGCCAGCACAACTCCCTGACCGGCAGCTCAGCTCCCCAACAGACCGACCCTGGGGCGGGGTGCTCCGCTGCTCCCGCTGCTCGCTCCTCTTCTTAATGGAACCCCTGCACCACGCACCAGCCTTTTAAAAAGAAATGTCCGATGCGGTGGCGAGGCACAGCACCTCGTATCTGCAAGTAAAAGAAGCGGATCATCTCATTGGGCCTTCCCTCACTCTGTCCCGCCCTCCTCTGACGCAACTTCCTATTTCCGCAAGGGCGAGACAGTGAAGGAAGGCCTGATGAGACGATCCACTTCTTTTATGTGCAAATGCGAGGTACTGCGCCTCGCCACCGTGTCAGACATTTCTTTTTAAAGACTGGGTGGCAGAGAGAAGACGAGGCACTGAGGTTCTGGCTCGGGGGGGGGGGGGAGAAGGGAGGGAGTGAGGGACAGATTTGCTGCATCGAGAGGCAGGGAGGGGAAGTGGTATTGCACGGGAAGGGGGGCAAGGAGGGAGAGAGGTGCTGCATGGGGTGGCAAGGCGGGATATTTGTGCTGCATGATGGAGGTCAAGGAAGAAGTGAAGTGATGCATTGGGGCAGTGGGCAACAACACAGGGGAGACATATTTTGCATGGGAGGGCAAGGAGGGAGAGAGGTGCAGTATCAAGAGGGGTAGGGAGGGACAGAGGTGCTGCATCAGAAAGGGCAGGGAGGGACAGTGGTACTGCATTGGGGGGGGGGGAAAATGAGGAAGAGAGGTGCTGGATAGGAAGAAAGATTCATTGGGGGAAATATGGAAGGGAGAGGGCACGGAGAGAGAAAGAGGTGCTGGACTTGGGAGAGAAGATGGCGGACTTGAAGAGAAAAGACGTGCCAAATGTGCAAGGAGACTTTGTCAAAACAGTTAAGAGAAGAAAGAGGAAATCAGAAACCAGAGACTGGGACCAACACAATAAGAAAAATAAAATGACCAGACAACAAAGGTAGAAAAAATAATTTTATTTTTTATTTATTGATTAGAATATGTCAGTTTTTTGAATGTGCGTCTGCCAGAACTGGTTTTAGACAAAGTGGAGGTAAATCTCCAGCTTTGAGATGGGCTACCCTTGGCATCTCTGAACTCCTTCACCTTTGCTGGCAGGGATACCGAGCCCCGCCAGCCAATAAATGAACTGCCACTGCTCTCTGCTGCTTGTTTCTGGCTCTAAGCATAATGCCAGGCCTTCTCAGTGCGCGAATTCCTGGCATGCTGCTCAGAGCCAGAAACAAGCAGCGGAGAGTGGCAGTAATCCATTTATTTGGCTGATGGGGCTCGGCATCCCTACAGCAAAGGTATACCTTGCATGTCTGAACGGTGGGAGGGGAGAGGGAGGAATGCATTGCCCCCTACCCCCTATGCTCCCCCCCAAATTGCAAGGCTTGCTATTCCCAGAAAGAGAGCCTGTTGTTAAAAATTTCCCAGCACACCACTGGGTGTAGAGCCTAAATCATGACACACTACCTCTTGATGGATCTACATATGGTCTATCAGACAACTATGGATGTAAGCTCCACCCCTGGCCCCACCCATAACCCCGCCCCCTTTAGCCTCCCCAAACAGTTGAGCCACCGACCGCCTATGCTGATAATGGGATTAGAGGCTATACACTTAGGGAGGCGCATGCCAGTTAAGTACGGGAGCAATAATGGGTCAACAATGGACTGTTCCAATGCCATCCATCTAGACAAAGGGTTAGTATTAGTAGCAACAAACCATTCTAGACCCTGACGGATGATAAACGCTTTGTGATAGGACAAAAGATAGGAAATTTTACCCCTCCCTTCAGTTTAGATAGTTTTAATTTGCCTAAAGAGATTCTCAGCGACTTAGAGTTCCCCCTACCTGTTACACTTGTGGTGGTAAATGGGAGCCCTCCAAACCGCCCCCAAAACCCACTGTGCCCACATCTAGGTGCCCCCCTTCACCCATAAGTGCTATGGTAATGGTGTAGAGTTGTGGGGAGTGGGTTTTGGGGGGGTGGGATTTGGGAGGGCTCAGCACCCAAGGTAAGGGAGCTATGGACTTGGGAGGTATTTTAATTTTTTAAAAAACTTTTTACAAGTGCCCCCTAGGGTGCCCGGTTGGTGTCCTGGCATGTGAGGGGGACCAGTGCACTACGAATCCTGGCCCCTCCCATGACCAAATGCCTTGGAGTTGTTCGTTTTTGAGCTGGGCGTCTTCGGTTTCCATTATCGCTGAAAAACGATACTGCCCAGCTCAAATCCACACAAATCCGATGCATTTGCCCGGCACCAACCGTATTATCGAAACAAAAGATGGACACCCATCTTTTTTGAAAATACGGTCTGTCCCGCCCCTTCGCGGACCTGTCCTCGGAGATAGGCACCCATAGAGATGGGCGTTCGCGTTCGATTATGCCCCTCTATGTATGTTTAATAAATCCTCCTTTTTTTTTTCTTCTTCCCTCCCTTTCTTCTTCCTTTTTCTTCTATGTGCCCCTGTTAATGTACCTGAAGATTTGCAGTTTGCTATAGTTTGCATTGTTTAACATTGTTTCTCGTTGTCACATGTTATTCTCTATAACAAAACCAATAAAATATTTAAACACAAAAGATTGAACTTCAACACAATCTTAGGAATGAACTTTGGATGGAACTGTTGTGATGAAATCTTGTGTAAGGTGAATCAGCTACTAAAGCCTGGTGCTCACTCATCCTGTGGGCAAAAACAGAACCTTCCAGGTCAAAAATTCCAGGTGACAAAGGGAGGTGATCTCAGCACTAGAAATGGCAGCCAGGAGCTGAAGCTCCATGTGAGTTGTCAGTAAACTGAGCATTATATCCTCTCCACACCACCTCTTGATTGCTCTGTTTATATCAGGAGGATTGGAAGTGCTATGGCTTCGTGTTGGAAGACAGAGCAGGGGAAAGCAGCCCTCTCACAGTGAGGGAAAAGCAGTGGCAAACTTCATCTGGCTGATGCGGGTGGGTCCAACATGGTGCTAGCTGAATTGGAAGCGGAGGAAGAAACAAGGTCTGAGTCAGATGAAATGGCAGGGGTGGTGAGGAGCTGCGATTTTAAAAAATGGATGCAGGACCTGCGGGCCAATTTTTAACTGGTGCGATAAGATTTAAAAGAAACACCGGAGGGTATTAAGAAAGAGATAGCAAATAGAAACAAAGCAAACAGAACTGGAGGAAAGAGTGACCCGGTGTGAAGGACATACAGGCCTACCAGGATTCCCACTGCACAGATACCAAGGTGCTATGGGAGAATGTAGAAGATCTGGAAAACAGATCCTACAGGTGTAACCTCCAGTTTAAGCAGCAAACCAAATCCAAGGTGGCAGACCTTGTAAAAAAACACAGTTTTTATTAATAGATTAAAAGCTCCCAGAATTTCAACATAAAATGCCCTGTAAAGTAAAAAATGGAAGTGGGAATGATAACCAGGCTATCCAAAAACAGGACCACTGAGGTTCTGAAATGAAGCAATATTTATTCAAAAAAATAAAGAAATGACTCGACACAATGTTGTGTTTCGGCCAGAAGGCCTGCATCAGGACTCTATGGATTAAAATCAAAACAAACAACAAACAGAAGCAAAAAAATGTACATTAAAACATGTATACAGCAACAGGATATTGTTAAATGGTAAAAACATATATGCAACATAAAAACATATTAATCAATTACAAATATTCACAATTAAAAATACATTAAATGATGTGAAGTAACCAAGATAGTAAAACATAATTAAATGTATGAAGAAACTGCATGCTGTTAAAGTAATTAAATAATGAAATGGGAGGGCAGGGCAGAGGCGAACCGCTGAATATGGATGGCATGCTGTATTTTTAATTGTGTATATTTATAATTGATATCTTTTTGTGTTGCATATATGTTTTTACCATTTAACAATATCCTGTTGCTGTATACATGTTTTAATGTACATGTTCTTGCTTCTGTTTTTTGTTTGTTTTGATTTGTATTTATTTATGCTATTAGCCATTCAGGAAGTGTCAGCTTTTTGCACACACATATCCATGTGTGAAGGCTTTTGTTTACAGCATAAGTAAATATATATGCATGCCTCATTTTAGTTTCTAGATTTCTCATATATATATATATTTTTTTTCATTTCATGATTTTTTTGGATTATATTATTTTCTATATGCTAATTTTTACTAGTTTTTCAGTTTGTTCTTCCTCTACTCCACCACCTTTTCCCCTCCCCTCCCTTTTTTTTCCTTCTTCCCCCTCCCCCTTTTCATTTTTCATTTTCCTTTTTTCTTCTTTTTTTCTTCTCTTTTTTTTTATTTATAAGAAGTCTTTATTTAGGATTCATTCTTAACAACATACAATATCTGGCAAACTGTAAATACATTGTCACTTCTGAATCCATATAACATTAGTATCATATAGTACAGTTCGCTAGTACAACTTTACATCCTTATGTATCCTTTATAAACTTCAATATTTATAAAAGGTTTCTAAATAGACAACCCTCCCTTCCCAGTGCCCTCCCTGTCCCAACCTCCTCTTCCACCCCCCCCCCCCCCAACTAAGGAACCATACCAAAATTTTGTACATTCACATACACTTCTCGCCTTCTAAACAGTGTTTGCAGCATTAACAAAGAGCTTCCATACCGAGTGCCATTTATTTGTCTGATATTTTTGAACTGCTAACAGCCTTTCCATCTCACACACATATTTCAATTTATTATGCCATTTTACAACTGAAGGTACCCCTGGTTGTTTCCAGTGTTGGGCAATTGTCACTCGAGCTACACTTGCCATCTGCTTCAACAACTGATGTTGACATGATTTTAAACCATCCACTTTTGTGGCAAAAAGGAACACCTCAGGTGCCCATGGGATAGAAGATCCCAACCAGCACTGCATCCTACTATGTACCGCCTTCCAGAATGCTTTAACTTTACTGCAGTTCCACCAGAGGTGCCCCATGTTGCCACTCATACCACACCCCCTCCAGTGCAAACCTGATAAGGTTGGGTACATACGCCTGAGGCGATCTGGAGTTAGATACTATCTGAATAGTACTTTCACTGCATTCTCTTTAAGTGGCACATATGTGGAAACACCCAACACCGCCCGCTCAATTCTATCCCACCCCCGGTCGCCCAATGTCACTCCCAATTCCTTTTCCCACCCCCTCCTGTGGTTACTGTAAATCGGTACCTGTGCACTGACACATCTATATAGGCTACCAATCAAGCCACGGGACGTGGTTAATTTTTCACAGATCACCTCAAGAGGAGTTTTTTCTTTCTGGATCACCAAGCGCACTGCCTTGGTTCGGAGGAAGTGTGATAATTGGTAGTATGCAAAATCATCTCCTTCCACCCCAGGGAACTCTGCTTTTAGGGCTGCTAGTTTAAGCAATGTAGTTCCATCAAACATTTGGCCCCAAGTACGCAGTCCTTCTCCGTACCACCTAGTAAAGGCCCCTTTCGTGTTCCCTGTTAAGAACAGGGGATTGTACGCAATTGGAGTCAAATGAGAGAGTACACTGCGGCCTCCATAAAGCAACTTATCCCAATAGTAAAGAGTAACCTCCACTGAAGAGCACCCCCCCTCTCTCATAGAACGAAAAGGCCTCGACAGCCACATAAGCGCCCCCAATGGCGTAGGCCCCAAGGATTGTTGCTCTATGTGAACTCACTGCCGGTCTGGGTAGTCCTGATACCATTCTATGGCTGCCTTCCCCTGGGCCGCCCTATGGAGGTTCGGAACCCCCATCCACCTTTCTTCCTATCCTGGTACAGCAGGGTACGTGATAGCCTTGGGTGCTTTCCTGCCCAGACGAAGCGCACAATATGATCCTGTAAAGATGCAAGAAATCGCCTGGGCATCATCACAGGCAGCACTTGGAACAGATACAGTAGACGAGGCAGCACATTCATCTTAATAATAGCTATCCGTCCGAACCAGGAAGTCTCCAGCTCATCCCATCGCTCCATATCCTCAGCAATGGCTTTGACCAACACTTTATAGTTAGCCATGAAAAGCTCCGATAAAGTCGAGGTCAAGTTTACCCCCAGATATCTAACCTGCCGACGAGCCCATCGGAACAGGTAGGATACCTTTAACTGTGCCACTGTCTCAGCGGGCAGTGTGACATTGAGAGCCTCAGACTTCACCATGTTAACTTTGAACTCAGATACCACAGAGTATTCATTAATAATTTGGAGAAGTCTAGGGAATGTTGACAGGGGTCTAGTCACGTATAGCAGAACATCATCAGCAGTGCAATTTTATGTGTTCTCCCACCCACCAGAACCCCCGAAATCTCTGAGTCTTGTCGTATTCGTGATGCAAACGGCTCCATAACCATCGCAAATAGCAGGGGGAAAGGGGGCACCCCTGCCGTGTGCCTCTGTGCAGTGTAAACAATTCAGAGTGACCTCCATTAATTTTTACACAGGCTCTGGGCGAATTGTAAAACGCCTGTATCCACCCCAGAAAATTTCTGCCGAATCCCAAGCCCTCCAAAACCTTGTACATGAAAGACCAGTGGTGTGCGCCCATAACCTCAAGTTGGGACCCCTACCTCCCCCTGCCCCCTCCCCCTGTCCCACCCCTACCCATTTCCCCCTCCCCCTATACATCCCCCACTTTGACACCAACCAGAGGCACTAACCCTCTGGGTGGGCATCGAGGAAGTTATTCACCGCATTCACAGCATCCCAGCCTCACAACCCTCCCCCCTCGCCCCTTATTATTCCCTCCCGTGTCTAACATCAGTCCCTTTCCCACATCCCTCTCAACATAACAAAACACCCTAGTCATAATAACTACACCCTTCCTCTTCTTCATGTCCCCCTCTTCACACCACACATCTACAGCTCGCACTCATCTCGCATTACATGAGTCTGAAGACTACAGTTCAGCGACTAAGGTAACCCCAAACCAGATGCTCAACCTGCAACAGCTTAAACTTTATACAAGTTACCCCAGTGTACAGTCTTTATGCCACCGTTCCAACTCAGTCCAGTCAACGCTTGGATTTACCCCTCCTAGACGATCCAGAAACATGCTGCCAGCCCTGAAGTTTGGCCCGTGCAGCAGACGCCATCTCTCCTGGCGGGGTCAAAGAGCTCACCAACTCTGCTGCATGCAGGGCCTCCCAAGCCTCCAATAGTGTGCGCTCTCGATATTTACTGCTCTTCAGTGTAAAGTTCAGGGAAAAGGGAAATCCCCATCTGTATTGCAGTTGGTGTTTACGTAGAATATCCAGTGCTGGTCTCATCTGGCGTCGCTGTTGCAAGGTGTATTGCAACAAGTCTTGGTTAACCAAGGTCTTCGCCCCTCCGAATTCAAAATTCTGTGCCTTTCGTGCACAAGCCAGGATCGTCTCCTTAATTTAGTATCTATGGAAGCGCACAATGATATCGCGCACCTGCTGGTCCTTTCGTGCACCCAGCGCTCTATGGGCTCTTTCAAGCTCCACCGGCGTCTCGCCCGCCTCTTGGCCCAGTAATGTTGTGCACATGGTCTGCGTGATTACCAGAACATCCTCTGTGTCCCCCCCCTCCCTCAGGGACTCCACGAAATCGGGGGTTGCTCCGGCGACCTCTGTTCTCCAAGTCATCCAATTTATATTCGAGATCCAAATTCTTTTTTTCCAGCTCATGCAACAAGGTGGTGTGTTTAGTCAGAGTCTCCGAGTGCTCCTCCAGCTTGAGTTCAGCGTCCTCCACCCGGCCCCCCAGCTCGCGAAGGTCTGTGCTCAGCGAATCCATGCGTTCCAGTATTTCATCTTTTGAGTGTTTGATCTCTTCTTGGATGTTTGATAAGAATTTACGCAGTTCGCTGGACATTCCTTTTTTGGGGAGCGGGTTGCGAGTTTCAGCCAGGGACAAAGCTGAGTCAGACTCATTCGGGGGACTCGTGGCGCTTGGCGGGTTTCCCGGCCATGCTTTTCTCAGACCGTTCGCCTTCCTTCTTGTGTGTCGCGGGTGTTTTGCTCATAGCAATCTTTGTACCAGGGAAGCTTCAGGTAGCCTTTTTCCAACCATTTTATCCCACTTTCAGCAGACTTTAAAAGCTTTTTTCAGGCATTGGGAGACGGAGCTACGGGACTAGGCTGCCATTTCACCCGGTGACGTCACTTCCTCCCCACCTTCTTCTCTTTTTCTTTCCGTCTTTCTTTTTTCTTCTTCTTTTTCCCTCTTGCTTTTCTTTTCTTCCTTCACTTCCCCTTTTTCCCCCTCCTTCCTTCCCCCCTTCCCCCATTGCCTCCTTCTCTTCCTCTCTCCCCTTCCCCCATTCCCCCTCCCCCGTTGCCCCCTTTCCCCTCCCATTGCCCCAGTTCCCTCTTTCCCCTCCTCTCCCCCTTCTACCCCCTTTTCCCCCTTCCCCCCATTGCACCCCTTCCCCCCCTCTTCCCCGCCTCTTTTCTCCCCCCTTTTTCCCCCTTTTTTCTTCCTTTCTCTTTTTTCACTTTTTTCATTTTTTGATCTATTATTTTTTTATATATATATTTGTTCATTTATTTTTCCTCCTTCTTTTACTGTTTCATTTTTTGTTTTTCAATTTTTAGTTTTTATTCTATATTTATTACGATTATTTTTTTGATGTAGTTTTTTTAATAACCTTTTTCACCCCCTTTTTTTTATTTCCTTACTGGTAGTTCCCCCTTTTTCTACCATTATTTCCACTAACAGACCCAAAATTCTCATTTATGGACTTGCATTGACAACCCCCTTCTTTTACTCTTTTTAACGTTTTTAAGGTTTTATCACTACTGGCTCCATACCCACTTTACGTCTTCACCCATATTTTTACTAATTCATTTCACTTCACATAAGACAAAAGATATATCCCTCAGAGAAGATAAACAGATATATACGATATGCATAGGTTCACAAAAATATATATAAGTATATTTAAGCGTATGGATTTTTATAAAAAGATTACTGTCTGTGTACTATATATAGAATACATTTTTTAAATACATCGTGCAGATATATTTTATTTAATATATATTTTATTTAATATATTTTATATTATATATTTTATTTATATGCTCTGTATGTTCAATTTCCATATTTTACTTATCATTTATCTGTAATTTACTGTATGCATTCTTTATGCAATATTACCATTCTACTACTGACACAAGAGCATTTTACATGTAAACACACAAATCTTTGCCTGTATGTCTGTATATACATGTTTATTTGTGTTTTAACTCTCTATACATGTTTTTGATTATCATAATATCTTATTAGTTTTTATCTTGCAATATTTTTCATCACCAATTGCTTTTTAGCATTTTAGTATTTGAGTTTTTGATTATATAAGATTTGATTTTTATTCAGTGTTTATTTGTATATATGTGTTTTGTAGACTCCTGATACAGGCCTAACGGCCAAAACACAACGGTTGTGTCGAGTCTTTTTTAATCAATAAACAAGTATTTTCAAGATACATCTCTCCAGGTCTTGTATTGCCGTGGTCAAACATCCCACTTTCTTCTATACCTGTGTTCTCCTGTGGGGCGTTCAAGTTCTCCGCTTGACTGTGGATTTGTTTGAACATATACCCCTGAACTTGACCATGGCTTTCCAAACCTGGAACAACATCCTCAGCTACAGTGATGACCATACAGCACTTAGATCAAGACGAAGACTACAATCAACCATCCACAGCATCCCTCATGGACCAGTGGTTAGAAATCAAATTTTAAAAAGAACATAATCAGAAATTATTTACATTTCTGTACTATGCTGCACTATTGTAGATCCCAACGCATCCCTAGGGGGTTTAGGATCTCTAAAGCACCAACAATGTTTTTAGATAATCAAACTTTTTTAGAAAAATGGTGTGCCATACTCAACAAATGCAGCCTTGACCTAATGATCTTGATCGCTGAGACCTCAAAATCCAAAAGCAAAACACTACAAGAAACTTTAGAACCTAAATTAGCATCTTTAAATACCACAGATCCAAATTATGAAAGTATACTTAGGGATATTAAACGAAAGTAGAAAAATTTAAGAAAGAAACAAAAGATACAAAAAATAGTAAGTTTAAAAGGGTCGAAGCAGACTACAAAAGAGGATCAATCTATCCATTCTCCAAAGCCAGACCATATTTTCAACATAACCAAAGAATCACAAAACATAATGTGCAAAACACTATCAGACCCTTGCCCCCAGAACCCACAATGACAACACTATCATTGAACATAGAAGAAAGAGAGTGAGAAGTGATTCAGGTGACCTATATACCTCTCTATTAGGCAGCCCCATCACCAATCCACCCAGACCTTTGAGACATTCCACAGAACGGGACACCTCACCAATACCTCTGCGGCCAGCACAAACAGACTCTTTTTTAGAAGAACTCTGGAAGAAAGACACAAGGGATATATTGCAACGTCACCAATATTACCCTCAGGACAAATACACACAGAGAGGACGAGGCAGAGGAAGAGGCAGAGGCCACAACCTACCGCCAAGGATGATACAGAACAGAGGCTATCACCATCATCCCTACCAACAGTAGAAGAATCCATCCCCATTTTCAATATCTCGAATTACTCTCCAACAGAAACCGAAATCTGTATTCTCAAAAAGGGACTATCTTTTGTACTGACCACTGGCTACAACGCATTTCAGACCAGAGTAGACCTTTTCAAATTTAATCGCAAACTTCAAATAATACATGCTTTTTTCAAAGGACAATACCGCATACCAAGAAATCTCTGTGGTCAAAAAACCATCCACTTAGATCCCACCCGGCCCCATTCATCCCTTGATCACCACATTCAATTCGTGTGTAGAAAAAGATCTAAAGAAAATCGAGAAGAACAAAAAACCTAGCTATTATAACATCACCACACAGGAGCACAATGCCATCAAGGAACTGGCCCACAACACAGAAATTGTGATAAAACCCTCAGACAAAGGCGGAGGCATAGTTATTATGGATCGAAATAATTATGTGAAAGAAGTGGAAAGACAACTCGCAGACAGAGAATTTTACATCCCATTAGAAAAGGATCCAACTGGTGACATCAAAGCAGATATTGCAGAACTCGTTGATATCGCTTCCAAAATGGGTTTCCTTACAAATAAAGAAAAACAATTCTTACAAGTTTCTTAACCAGTTATCCCAACAATCTATATACTCCCAAAAATCCATAAATCATTAGAGAATCCACCTGGCAGACCCATCATCTCAGGGAATGGATCTATACTTGAACCCCTGTCCATATTTGTCGATTTTTTTCTACGCCCCTTTGTACCACTAATTCTATCATATGTACAGGACACCACTCATATGATCAATATCCTGCAGAACTACGATGGTCCACTTACAAAAACAATCATGGTCACAATGGATATTGAATCCCTATATACCAACAATACCCCAGCTAGAAGCCATCCACATTGTTGAGAAAATTCTACAGGAGAGAAACACCCACAAACGAATACCCAATCATTTGATACTGACCTGTGCCACCATTGCGCTCACAAGGAATTACTTCGCATTTGAGGGACTATATTATCAACAAATAAAGGGCACAGCGATGGGTGCAAGTATGGCTCCTGATCTGGCAAATTTATATGTTGGCAATTTCGAAAAAGAACATCTCACTACTCATCCTTTTCTACACAACATTAAAATCTACCGCAGATACATAGATGATATCTTCATTCTTTGGCAAGGAGATATTGAAACACTATTATCTTCTACCATTGGCTCAACGGCAGAGATCCAAATCTAAAATTTACTATCGAATATAACGCTGAAGAAATTCACTTTTTAGATCTCCTTATCACCAAAAATGACTACTTTTTCAAAACTAATATATATAAGAAACCGACAGATTGAAACACTTTTCTACATTACACCAATAACCATAACTCTAACCTTAAGAGTAATCTTCCATTGAGTCAATTTCTATGCCTGCACTGATTATGCTCAGATTATGATGACTTCAAACAACAAGCACAGGTCATGAGTAATAGATTCTCATCAAGAGGATATCCACAAAAACACATCTCAAGCGGACCGCGAAGATTTACTTGCAGCTGACCCGTCAAAGAAAACACCAGACTGGTTTGTACCCTCAAATATTCCTATCTAAACACATCACACGCTCCATTTGCAGGCATTGGCACATCCTGGAAGGACTGGATTGCTTCAGGAACAAAAAGCTAGTGGTCGCACATTCCCGCAATAAAAACTTTAAGGAACATTTGGTTCCATCCACACTACCAGACGTAACAACACTTTCTCCGATTTGTTTTAAATTTACTACACTGTAGTTTCATCGCATGCCCCCTAGTCCTAGTATTTTTGGAAAGCGTGAACAGACGCTTCACATCCACCTGTTTCCACTCCACTCATTATTTATATACCTCTATCATGTCTCCCCTCAGCCGTCTCTTCTCCAAGCTGAATAGCCCTAGCCTCCTTAATCTTTCTTCATAGGGAAGTCGTCCCATCCCCGCTATATTTAGTCGCCCTTCGCTGCACCTTTTCCAATTCTACTATATCTTTCTGAGATGCGGCGACCAGAATTGAAACACAATACTCAAGGTGCGGTCGCACCATGGAGCGATACAACGGCATTATAAACATCCTCACACCTGTTTTCCATACCTTTCTAATAATACCCAACATTCTATTCGCTTTTCCTAGCCGCAGCAGCACACTGAGCAGAAGGTTTCAGTGTATTATCGACGACGACACCCAGATCCTTTCTTGGTCCGTAACTCCTAACGTGGAACCTTGCATGACGTAGCTATAATTCGGGTTCTTTTTTCCCCACATGCATCACCTTGCACTTGCTCACATTAAACGTCATCTGCCATTTAGCCGCCCAGTCTCCCAGTCTCGTAAGGTCCTCTTGTAATTTTTCACAATCCTGTCGCGAGTTAACGACTTTGAATAACTTTGTGTCATCAGCAAATTTAATTACCTCGCTAGTTACTCCCATCTCTAAATCATTTATAAATATATTAAAAAGCAGCAGTCCTAGCACAGACCCCTGAGGAACCCCACTAACTACCCTTCTCCATTGTGAATACTGCCCATTTAACCCCACTCTCTGTTTCCTATCCTTCAACCAGTTTTAATCCACAATAGGACATTTCCTCCTATCCCATGACCCTCCATTTTCCTCTGTAGCCTTTCATGAGGTACCTTGTCAAACGCCTTTTGAAAATCCAGATACACAATATCAACCGGCTCCCCTTTGTCCACATGTTTGTTTACTCCTTCAAAGAATTGAAGTAAATTGGTCAGGCAAGATTTCCCCACACAAAAGCCGTGCTGACTCAGTCTCAGTAATCCATGTTCTCGGATGTGCTCTGTAATTTTGTTTTTAATAATAGCCTCTACCATTTTCCCCAGCACCGACGTCAGACTCACCGGTCTATAATTTCCCGGATCTCCCCTGGAGCCTTTTTTAAAAATGGGCGTTACATTGGCCACCCTCCAATCTTCCGGTACCACGCTCGATTTTAAGGATAAGTTGCATATCACTAGCAGTAGCTCCGCAAGCTCATTTTTCAGTTCTATCAGAACTCTAGGATGAATACCATCCGGTCCAGGAGATTTGCTACTCTTCAGTTTGCCGAACTGCCCCATTACGTCCTCCAGGTTTACCGTGAAGTCAGTAAGTTTCTCCGACTCGTCCGCTTGAAATACCATTTCCGACACCAGTATCCCACCCAAATCTTCCTCGGTGAAGACTGAAGCAAAGAATTCATTCAGTCTCTTTGTCTTCCTTGATTGCCCCTTTTACCCCTCAGTCATCCAGCGGCTCAACCGATTCTTTTGCTGGCTTCCTACTTTTAATATACCGAAAAAAATTTTTACTATGTTTTTTTGCCTCTAATGCTATCTTTTTTTCGTAATCCCTCTTGGCCTTCTTTATCTGTGCCTTGCATTTGCTTTGACACTCCTTATGCTGCTTCTTGTTATTTTCAGACGGTTCCTTCTTCCATTTTCTGAAGGCGTTTCTTTTAGCCCTAATAGCTTCCTTCACCTCACTTTTCAACCAGGCCGGCTGTCTTTTGGAGTTCCGTCTTTCTTTTCTAATTCGCAGAATATGTATGGCCTGGGCCTCCAAGATGGTATTTTTGAACAGCGTCCACGCCTGTTGTACAGTTTTTACTCTCTCAGTTGCCCCCCTAAGTTTTTTTTTAACCGTTCTTCTCATTTTATCATAGTCTCCTTTTTTAAAGTTAAACGCTAACGTATTTGACTTTCTGTGTACAGTTACTTCAAGGTCGATATCAAAACTGATCATATTATGGTCACTGTTATCAAGCGGCCCCAGTACCATAACGTCCCTCACCAGATCATGCGCTCCACTAAGGACCAAGTCTAGAATTTTTCCTTCTCTCGTCGGCTCCTGCACCAGTTGCTCCATAAAGCTGTCCTTGATTTCATCAAGGAATTGTATCTCTGTAGCGTGTCCCGATGTTACATTTACCCAGTCTATATTTGGATAATTGAAGTCACCCATTATTATCACATTGCCCATTTTGTTCGCGTCTCTGATTTCTTTTATCATTTCTGTGTCTACCTGCTCATCCTGGCGAGGTGGACGGTAGTACACTCCTATCACCGTTTTTTTTCCCTTTTATAAATGGAATTTCAACCCACAATGATTCAAAGGTGTGATTTGTGTCCTGCTGAATTTGTAATCTATCTGAGTCAAGGCTCTCGTTAATATACAATGCTACCCCTCCACCAGTCCGGTCCACCCTATCACTACGATATACTTTGTACCCCGGTATGACAGTGTCCCACTGGTTATCCTCCTTCCACCAGGTCTCAGTAATGCCTATTATATCCAATTTTTCGTTTAGTGCAATATATTCCAACTCTCCCATCTTATTTCTTAGACTCCTAGCATTTGCATATAGACATTTCAGAGTATGTTTGTTGTTCTTATTTGCATGATGCTTAGTACCTGACACTATTGATTTGACATCTTTTGTTTTGTGATTGTGTTCACGATCCAGTTTTTCCTTCTAAACGTGCCCAAAATTTCTTCATTTTTTAGCTTCATTTTTTGTTTACACTTTTTTATTCAGTATTTTTTCTTTAGCTCTTCTTTTTAATTCTATTTTTCCATTAGTCATTTGCTTTTACCTGCACCTTTCTTAATCCATTAAGCACCGTTTTTTTTCTTCATTGTAATTTTCCTCCTTCCACTTATTCTTTAGCTATGTCATCATCATTACAGACAGAGCACTTCGACTCCGGTTTTATTTTATGGTTACATATTACTCACCCTCTCTTACCAATTTGTTGTTGCTGGTCTCCATTTCCTCTCTCTCCCTCCCCTCTCCCCCCCAACGTTCCTTTCCCCCTGCCCTTCCCTCTTCATCTTCCCCCCCCTTTTTAACCCCTTCTTCTTCCTTTTTTCCCCTTATTATCTCTTCTTTTGTCGCTCTCCTCCCCTTTCTCTTCTCGCCAATACCATGTATTATTTTATTTTATTTTAATTTTATCCCCTCTTTTTTCTGTCAACCAACTTCCACACTTCCTTTGTTTTCAGACTTTTTTCTTTTTTTCCTTTTTTCTCTCTTTCCCATTTTCTTTCATTTTTCCAATCATCACTACTCTACCTGTTTCTAGTTATTGGCTAGCACTATTATCTGTCTACACATCCCTCATTTCCCAGCACCGTCATCTACATACAGTCTCTCTTTCCCAGTACCGTCATTTTTTTCATTTATCACGTCATTCAATCAGCTGATAAATCAGGAAGTATTTCATAATTTCTTCTTTGTCCTGCAGGCTAATATTTCAGCACAGCACTTTGTTTCCTAATTTTTTTCTTATTTCCAATCTTATCTGATTATTTTACATTTTAACTTTTATTTTTAGTTTCTGTCGCTTTTGATGTCATTTCCGCCGGTTTTGGCGCCTTTCTAGCTTTTTAAGGGACCATCATGCTTTATGCAGACACTAGGAAAAAATGCCCGTTTCTGAGCGCAATGAAACGGGCGCTAGCAAGGGGCCCCCTCCCTCCGTCCCTCCGAGCTACTTGCCTTGTTCGCTGTGGCGTTTCCGTTTCAGCCCTCGAGTGTCGTAGCTCCACCCTCGACGTCATGACGTTTTGACGCGAGGGCGGTGCAGACACTCCAGGGCACACCGGATATCTCGGGCGCCTCAACTTCCGTGGAGGCTTCAGAACGTTGGGGTTGCCTTTTATATATAGAGAGAAGATTTATTACGATTATTTTTTTTATATAGTTTTTTAAATAACCTTTTTCACCCCCCTTTTTTTATTTCCTTGCTGGTAGTTCCCCTTTTCTACCATTATTTCCACTAACAGACCCAAAATTCTCACTTATGGACTTGCATTGACAACCCCCTTCTTTTACTCTTTTTAATGTTTAAGGTTTTATCACTACTGGCTCCATACCCACTTTACATCTCCACCCATATTTTTACTAATTCATTTCACTTCACATAACAAGACAAAAGATATATCCCTCAGAGAAGATAAACAGATATATATGATATGCATAGGTTCAGAAATAATTATGTGCACAAAAATATATATAAGTATATTTAAGCGTATAGATTTTTATAAAAAGATTACTGTCTGTGTACTATATATAGAATACATTTTTGTAAATACATCGTGCAGATATATTTTAATATATTTTTTATTTAATATATTTTATATTATATATTTTATTTATATGCTTTGTATGTTCAATTTCCATATTTTACTTATCATTTATCTGTAATTTACTGTACACATTCTTTATGCAATATTACCATTCTACGACTGACACAAGAGCATTTTACACGTGAACACACAAATCTTTGCCTGTATGTCTTGTATTTAGCAACTGATGTACCGTATTTTTCGGACTATAAGACGCACTTTTTTCCCCAAAAATTTGGGAGGAAAATGGGGGGTGCGTCTTATAGTCCGAAGGTAGTGATTCCGGATCGCCCTCCCCCCGAGTTCGGGATCGCCCTCCCCTACTCACGTCAGCGATGTTCCCTGGTGGTCTAGTGACGTCAGGGCAGGAAAGAGCCCCCTCTTTCCTGCCCAGCGCGCTGCTCTCCGTCCTCCTCCGTCCTCCTGTATGCTGCCTGACGGTCTCGGCGATATTCAAAATGGCCGCAGAGAGTTTCCTGCCCCGACGTCACTAGACCACCAGGGAACATCGCTGACGTGAGTAGGGGAGGGCGATCCCGAACTCGGACAAGACGCACCGGAGCACCTAGGTTTTAGAGAAGGGAAAAAGGAAAAAAAAATTTTTCCTATTTCCCTCCTCTAAAACCTAGGTGCGTCTTATGGTCCGGTGCGTCTTATAGTCCGAAAAATACGGTATATACAGTTTTATTTGTGTTTATACATGTTTTTGATTATCGTAATATCTTATTAGTTTTTATCTTGCAATATTTTTCATCACCAATTGCTTTTTAGCATTTTAGTATTTGAGTTTTTGATTATATAAGGTTTGATTTTTATTCAATGTTTATTTGTATATATGTGTTTTGTAGACTCCTGATGCAGGCCTAACAGCCGAAACACAACGATTGTGTCAAGTCTTTTTTCATCAATAAACAAGTATTTTTAAGATACATCTCTCCAGGTCTTGTATTGCCGTGGTCAAACATCCCACTTTCTTCTATGCATATATGTTTTTACCATTTAACAATATCCTGTTGCTGTATACATGTTTTAATGTACATGTTTTTGCTTCTGTTTTTGTTTGTTTTGATTTGTATTTTCATTTTGATTTAAATCCATAGACTCCTGATGCAGGCCTTCTGGCCAAAATACAATGTTGTGTCGAGTCATTTCTCTATTTTTTTGAATAAATATTTCTTCACTTCAGAACCTCTGTGATCCTGTTTTTGGATAGCCTGGTTATCATTCCCACTTCCCCTTTTTTTTTTTTTTTTTTTTTTTTAAATCTGAATTGATTTTTTTACTCTTTCAAAAAGTACAAAGACTAGAGGATACTCAATGAAGGTACATGGTACTACTACTACTACTATTTATCATATAGCGCTACAAAGCGTACGCAGCGCTGCACAAACATATAAAAAAGACAGTCCCTGCTCAAAGAGCTTACAATCTAAGTTTCAACTTTTTTATTGATGAGTCAATCTAATATACTTAACCAAATAACTTCAAATTCAACAGTGTAGTACATTTGTCATACATTAGTACAAAATGGGTAAGGTGTGCCATCAACATATTTTTCATTTTTCTCCCTCTCCCCTTCCCCCCCTATCTTCCCCCCTTCCCCCATATCCCCTCCCCCCTATATTCTGGTCATGAGTTGGACGGATTGGCCTTGTTTTGCAAGGGCCAGCACGTTTCTCATATTTTTTATCAATTCTCTTGACCTTTGTCTTGGACTTGGCCCGCCTCTATACAGAGTCTCTAATGACTGGTGGGCAATTACTACCCCGGGAAGGAGCCCTTGCTCTTGTGGCTCCCTCATCGCGGTTCAGTCATTGCTGTTAGTAATTGTCTGTATACCCACCAGGTCTGTAACTTTAAGCCCCAACCCACCCCTTTCCCTTTGTATTCCAACCTTCTTATTATGACCAATATCAAGTTGTCTACGTATCAGCATGTATATGCAAAGCCCCACAAACAAAATCAACTTCATTCCCTCTACCCTCCCCCCATAAACCCTGTCCCTGATGGCTCCCCGAGCCTGTATGCTGATAACCCGGGTAAGCCCCTACCCCCCCATTTCCCAACCCACTCCGGAATGAGTAATCAGCCCATATTCACTATTCCCCCCTCCAAGCCTACAGTAAGTTTAAAACCAAGCTACGGCCTCGGGGGCTTAACCCCTGTAAGTATGGGTTCCAAATCAATAAGAATTGTTTTTCCTTTTCAGGGCTCCTTTTGCCGCCCTGGCTTCCCAGGTTGCTAACTCGTGTATTTGGTTTCGCCATTGCCAATAGACCGGTGGCTCTGTGGATATCCACCGTTGTAAAATACTTTTACGTGCCACCAAACAGTCCTTACGGCACCATGCCCTAGTACCTTTAGCATTAGTCTTAAATGCAGGTTGTGTATTCAACACAAACTGATCCCAGGTTCCGTTCACTGGGGCCCCTATGGTTTTAGTCATAAATCCCCGGATCTGGCTCCAAAAGGCCCGCACCCCCGGACATTCCCAGAAGGCATGATATAAGGTGTGGGGTGTATGGTTGCATTTAGCACACTTCGCCTCCCGAGTAGAGCTATGTCCCCATTGCTGTCCCGACATATAGACCCGCATGACCACCCGATATCCACACTCTCTTAGTCTCTCATCTATGGTAAGGTGTGGTATCGATTTCAATGTGGCCTGTACGTCCCATCTGTCTATGGTCCTTCCTGACTCCCTTTCCCACTTTTGTTTAATGCTGCTGAAATTTTTAGGTGAGCCTCGTATCACCAATGCTTTGTATAAGGAGGACACTGTCATGCCTGTTATCTCCAGATTTTGGAAAAAGGTCTCTATTTTATGTCCTAATTTCTGCTGCAAACCAGGTTGATCTAAGTGTAAAATATAATGTTTGACCTGCACGTATGCGAAGCGATCTCCCCATGCCCTTCCTATTTTACCTTCATAACTTTGAAGGCCCCCATCCCGTCTGAGCAAGTGTTCCACCTTTGTAATGCCACGCTTCTCCCACCATAAAAATGCGGCATTGCTTTGCCCAGGTTCAAAATTCGGGTTGCCTCTAAGAGCTAGTATGAAGAGCTAAAAACTCCGATACTGTATGCTGTCCCCCCATGTTTTTAACCAATCTCCGCCATGCCATACGCATCGGCTGTAGTAACGTACAGTGCTTGAATTGGAGGGGAATCTGACCATTTTCTAGGTGGAGCATGGTGAGAGTGTCATAAGGGGCAAAATAAGCTCGCTCAGTTTCCAGAGGCGTAAATACACTAGTCTGGCCTACCCAATCTCCCTCGTCTCAATAAACATGCCTGGTTGTATAAGGCTATGTCCGGTAGTCCCAGTCCTCCCTCCCCCCAACCTCATTTTAAGTTGAATTTTAGGTTTCTTATTTGCCCAGCAGAACTTACTAAAAGCCCTGTGGAGCCGTGTTAGATCCTTCTGCAGCAGATGAAGAGGGAGTGTCTGCAGAAGGTACAGCCATCTGGGGAAAATTACCATTTTGATTAAGTTCACCCTACCTCTCAGGGATATGGGTAAACCCTCCCAGTGATCCAGCTGCGTTTTTGTCCTTACCTGCAGGGTGTGAACATTCAGGGCATATAGTTTCTCTAAATCCATGGTTAACCGGATCCCTAGATATTTAAATGACCCCCCTGCCCAACTCAGTGGGAAATCCTGATCCCATATCCTCTTTACCTCCTCAGAGGAGGCCAAGGCCTCTGATTTGGTCAGATTTAAGCAAAACCCTGCATAATCTCCATACTCCATATTCATTAGTACCCCCAGAGATGTCTGAGGTTCTGTTATCAGCAAAAGAAGATCGTCTGCGAAGGCTGCTATTTTGAATTCCAGATGACCTATTTGCATCCCTTTGATTGTCGGACTAGCTATTATATCCCGGATCAGGGGGTCCAGGGTGAGTACAAACAACAATGGTGACAACGGGCACCCCTGACGGGTTTCCCTCTGTATCATAAACTCTGCCGATTCCCTCCCATTAACCCGCACCTTCGCTTTAGGATTGTGATAAAGGGCCCTGACAGCCGACACAAATCTTGCATCAAACCCATATTTCCTCAACACTGCAAACAGAAATGCCCACCGTACCCGATCAAATGCTTTTTCTGCATCGAAACTGATAAGTAGTGATGGTGTATTTCTGCATCTCCTCACCTCCAGAGCTGCTATGATTTTCCTAAGATTCTTAGTTATTGCCCTACCTTCCACAAATCCAACTTGCGCTTCGTGGATTAACTGAGGCAGTACTTTCTTCATCCTATTGGCCATAACCTTTGCTAATAGTTTGATCTCCGCATTTAGCAATGATATGGGGCGATAGGATTCCGGCAGCAACGGGTCTCTCCCCGGCTTTGGCGGCACCACTATCTGTGCTAAGGATAGACCATCCAGTAGCTGTGCCGTGTCCACTATTTTCTTGAAGTACTTAGTTAGGGTTGGTACGATGTTATCGCCTAACGTTTTATAAAATTCTATGCGAAAGCCATCCGGGCCCGGTGCCTTGAGCGTCTTCCCCTGCATTATTGCTAATCGCACTTCATCTACCTGGATTGGCTGATTCATCTTTTCTTTATCTCGAGGGCTGAGGGATGGTAGGTCTATATTGTCCAAGTATGAGGACTCTGGCAACCCCTCAACCCCTGCCTGCGCGTACAAGGTGCGGTAAAATCGTGCAAAGACCTCGCAGATCTTCTCCTCTCGGTGTTCTACCTCCCCCCGTTCCCCCCTGATTTGTAATACTGGTTTTTTGGTACCTCTTGGAGTAGCTAATCTGGCCAGAAGGCGACCTGCTTTATTGCCAAATCTATGAAGCTGATATTTATAGTATACCTGGGACTTTGATGCTCGTTGGTGCAGCAACACATTTAAAGCGGCCTGCAGTTCTAGTAGTCTGCTGCGTTGGGCTGTTGTATGTGTTTGGCCATACGCCCTTCTGGCCTTGCACACTAGTGCACTCAATCTGAGGATCTCCCTGTTTCTAGCCTACATGGTGGTAGTAGCTGATGATCTCCCCCCGGAGCACTGCCTTGGCGGCCTCCCAAAAGAGGAGGGGGTCACTCTCATGCTGTTTATTTATGGCCTTGTAATCTTCCCAATATTTATTAAGTTTTTCAATAAAAATCCCATCTCCCGATAGTTCCAGTGGGAACTGCCATGAGTTGCCTCTGGGCTTCCCCGTGCCTACTTCCCATTCCAGTAATACCCATGCGTGGTCTGAGATCGTATATGGACCAATATTTACCGCCTGCACCATCCCAAATAAAGCTTCTGAGGTAAGTATATAATCTATTCGGGTCTGTGATGCGTGCGCCCTCGCATGGTGAGTATAATCTCGTTCCCCTGGATGTAACACTCTCCACACGTCCACTAAATCTAGTATCCGGCCCACCCTTTTTAGACCTTTGTTTGACGCTGCAGTATCGCTCCTCCTCCCCTGTGAACTGTCTATTGAAGGATCCCACACTGTGTTAAAGTCTCCTCCCATTATTATATGTGCCCCTGGGTAGTTAAGGAGATGGCCTATTACCCTGCTGTAAAACTGTTTATCATATTGATTGGGGGCGTATACATTACAGATTAATACTTTTTGACCGGAGATCTCTAATTCCACAAAAACATATCTACCCCCAGTGTCAACCACGTAAGGGCGAATCGTCACTGCCACTCCTTTACGGATGAGCACTGCCACCCCCCCCTTTTTTCCCCTGAGCCCCTGCTGAGATACATTCCTCCACCCACCATTTGTTCAATTTGGCATGTTCCTCCTGGCTCAAATGTGTTTCTTGTAATAGGGCAATGTCTATTGTCACGCTCAGCCGCCAGATCCGCACCACTCTTTCTCAGTCTCTTCCTTTCTTTACCAAGCACGCCCTTCACTCCCGAGTCGACAGTCTGCAATCAGGGTCTCCGGACAACAGGCAAATCACCAGAAGTGCTTTATTATCTCCTGAGTACATTTACTCTGCTTTAAGGCTTCACAGGCCTTTCCCTCTCCTCAGTGTAGCTCCACTTTTAAACAAAGTTCATTGGAGCCCTGCTTGCAATATAGTTCAGCTTGGGCCTGCTTTCCACACAGTTCACTTTGGCCCTGCTTTCAATATGGTTTTCCCCAGCACTGCTTCTAATCCAGTACTTAGTAGCACTGCTCCTTCCCACAGTTAATGAGCACTGCTCACAATTCAGTTCAGTTAGCAATGCTTTCCTCCTCCATTCAGTTTTAGCACTGCTTTCAAACCCAGTTTAGTTTAGCATTGCCTTCAAACACAGTTCATCTTAGAAATGAAATTAAACAGTTCCATTCCATGGCAATATGGTCTAAGTCACTTTCTCACTCTTAGACCTAATGACCCACCTCCCTCATTTGTCAGCACAAAACCACCTGACATCCACCCACCGGGTCAATTCACCAAGGCTTCATTCACTCCCCAGTTCAGTTCAAAACTCACTTTAAGAGCTCTCCACCAGCACTTCCATTTCCTCCTCATTCTCCCCTCCTTTCTCCTCCTCCAGTTCCATTCTCTCCTCCCCTTCCTCCCGGTCTAGGGGCTCCTCCCTTCCCCCATCTGATTCCATCTCCCAATCACACCCCGGCTCCTCCCTCCCTTGCATAGATTCTTCTCCCTTCACCTGATCTGTCTGCTGGTGCTGCACTGCCTTCTGGGGCTTGTAGTTTCTTAGCTCCTGGCTTCTCTGACGTTGCCCTGCCTTCTGGGCTTTGTAGTTCCTTGGTTCTGAATCTCTCTGGTGCTGCACTGCCTTCTGGGGCTTGTAGTTTCTTTGCTCTTCACACTATTCTGTGCCGTTGTAGGTGTTGTAATATTTTCGTTCTTTTAATTGGCGAATTGATCCCCCCCACATTCCACGTGACTAACCTAACCATAGTCTCTAGGGAGGATAGTACATAGATGCAACTCTACCGAGTGTGTTCTGTTCCCAAAGAGGGCACCCCAGCCTATGCCCCCCCCAGGTAGGCTTACATCTTCTTTCTGAGCCTCGTCCATTAAACCTTGTCTCCCCCTGGAGTGTTCGTTGACTTCCCTCCCTCCCCCCTCCCCCCACTCCTGCCAATCCCTCCCCTGCCCCTCTTCCTCCCTCCCTCCCTCCCCTCCCTCTCCTCCCCTTACCCTTCCTGCCCAATATCCCCTTTCCCATCGTTCCCAAAATAGGAACCGGTCACGTTTAGCACCTCCCAAACACTCCCCCCTCTTAACCATACCGGAACAAAATCTTGGACCCCCCTCCCTCCTTAGTATGCTACTATACACTTTACTCCTATTATAGACCCTCTCGTATTCGTTCCAGTCTCCCGAATCCCTACATGTAAACAACAGTAACTAACTAAACACCCCCAATCTAATCTTCCTAGAATCTGCACATTACTTTACGTTTCAATAACCCCTCATGCATTCAGTCTTTACTCTCGGGTCTTGTACCATCCGCTGGCCATTTATTCCAGTCCTAGTACTCCCGATAGAATTTGTCACAGCTGTGCATCTCAAAGTCCGCCAAATGTGACGTAAACCAGGAATAGCTGCAATCAAACTGTCCATCCGCGCATGCTGGTAGGGTGTTGCTCAATTTCGCCTCAGAGTTTGAGTACTTACAGTCATCTCTATCTAACTGCAAAACTGTAAACTTTGAACATAACTCTTAATGCACCTTCAAACCATTATGACTCATATGTCATCTTTGTCAACATGGGTACATCACATTTCAACTATTCATGGTGGTGTTCCCAGGGTCCCTTATGATTACTTACACCAGCAATGTTGTTAGTGAAGGCTCCTTGCCCGCTCAGGTCGTCGGCGCATGGCTTGGTCTCGCCGTGGCTTCTCCCTCCAGTTGTTGCAAAAAACTTTTCGCCTCCTCGGCCGATTCGAATGAATGTGCTGTGCCATTATGCGTGACTTTCAGCACAGCCGGGTAAATTAAGGTGAAGCGCATCTTCATATTAAAAACTGAGAGCAAATAGGCGTAAAGGCCCGCCGCCGCTCCGCAACTCCTGCGGAGTAATCCTGGAAGCATAAAATCCGTTTCTGCTCATACATCAGGACATTCTCTTTCCTTGATGCCTGTAGTATCAACTGCTTATGTGCAAAATTCAGCACTCTCAAGATTACTACTTGCGGTTTGGTGGATCTGTCTTGTCGTATTCTGAGGCGGTGGGCTCTCTCTATCCGCAGCGGTCCTATGCTTTCCGGGAAGTTCACTCGTGCCGCGAGCCAGCGCTCCAATACAGCAACCAGGTCTCTGCCTCCGGTAGCCTCAGGGAAACCTACTAACCTTAAGTTGTTGCGGCGGGAGCGGTTTTCTAAGTCCTCTATTTTTTGCTCCAAGGTTGCCACCTGTTTAGCAAGCTGTTTCTGTCTGTCCTCTACCTCCAGCACCCAGTCTTCCACTGCGCTGGTACGGGATTGAAAGGCCACACATTCCCTAGTTAAGTCCTCCATGCGGGACTGCAGTTTTTCAAGCTTAGTATCAATTGGGGTGAGCCTTCTCTCTAGGAGTTCCTCCAGAACAGTGGTCATCTCCGTTGTTATTTCACCCACCCACGTGGAGGAGACTGAGGTCCCGATCACTCCTGGTGGGGACGCCATCTTGGAGTCCACCGGTTTCTGTCTTAAGCGGTCTTTGCCAACCGATTTCGCTGCCATAGCCGTCTCTCGGTCTTGCGATCTGCAGGCCAAGTGCCCGCTCCACTTCCGACTCTAATTGCCTCCTTTTTTCGGGGGTCTGACCAGCTGGAATCTCGAGGGGAAGAGAGTCGGGGCCAGAGAGCGTCTCACCTGTGACCGCTCTCTCACATAGCGTCACGTGACCTCTCCCCACTTCCCTTTTTTACTTTTTTTTCCATGGGATCTTTTGAGTTCTCCACACTTGTGTATTCTCTTTGAACATAAAATGCCCAACATGGCCATGTTTCGCCAGTACTAAATGGCTGTGTCAGGGGCAGTGTGTCGCTATAAATGAAAATAAAATCATTCAGTATCTAATAACAAATTCCTAGAAGAGCATAATTATAAATAAACAAGCAAGCAAAAAAAGCCCGTTTTCGCTAAAAAATGAAACGGGCCCTAGCAAGGCTATCATGTAATGGCGATTATGTTTTTAAGTGAACCGCGATTCTCCCCTCACCTCCCATCCCATCAATATCCACCGATTCTCCTCTGCCTTGCCCTCCCCTCCCCTCCGTGTCCCGCAATTCTGGCCTCCCCTCCATGTCCAGCGATTCTCCTCTGCCCTGCCCTCCCCTCCCATCCATGTCCCGTGATTCTCCCCTCGCCTCCCATCCCGTTCATATCCAGCAATTCGCCTCTGCCCTGCCCTTCCATCAGTTGTTAAAGTGTCCCTCTGCTTTTTCACTTTCCCCTGCCCTCCCCTCCATGTCCAGCGATTCTTCCATCCCTTCCCATGCCATCTATGTCCAGCGATTCTCCTCTGCCCTGCCCTGCCCTCCCTTCCGTGTCCCACGATTCTGGCCTCCCCTCCATGTCCAGCGATTCTCCTCTGCCCTGCCCTCCCCTCCCCTCCCATCCATGTCCCGTGATTCTCCCCTTGCCTCCCATCCCATCCATATCCAGCGATTCGCCTCTGCCCTGCCCTGCCCTCCCATTGCTTGTGATGTACAGTGCAATTCGCCTCTCCCCTGCCCTCCCATCGCTGGTGATGTAGAGTACGTTGGAGTGTCCCTCTGCTTCTCCTCTCTCCCTTGCCCTCCCCTCCATTTCCAGTGATTCTTCCATCTCCTCCCATCCCATCCATGTCCAGTGATTCTCCTCTGCCCAGCCCTCCCATCCAATCCATGTCCAGCGATTCTCCCCTCCCCTCCATGGCCAGTGACTCTGTCCTTCCTGCCGCCCTGCCTTTAAGCCGCCCATCTTACCCGAGGTTGCAGTGGCGGCAGGCAGGCTGGGCTCGCGTCGCCTCCAGCCTTCCCTTGCCTTCCCTCTGATGTCATTTCATCTTTACTTGAGGGCGGGACACTGAGAGGGAAGGGAACGCTGGAGGCGAGCTGACAGCATGCTGTTATGAACCCAGACAGCCAGCCATGGGCATAGACTGGGAGGGGTGAGGGGGGCATTGCCCCCCCAAACGACGACGACTTAGTCTTCTTACCCGCAGCAGCGAACTAGCAGGTGGGGCGCCACTCCAGTAGTAAAAGCAGCAAGCAGGCAGGCTTCACTCTGTCCTTCGCTTCCCTGCCCTCTCAGTGTCCCGCCCACCCAAAAGGAAATGGCATCAGAGGAAGGTGGGACACAGAGAGGGCATGGAAGTGAAGGACGGAGTTGAGCCTGGCTGGTTGCTGCTTTTACTACCTCCGCCCGCCCGTTCACCACTGCAACTTTGGTACTAGAGTGGAGTGGAAGTGAGCCAGCCTCTCTAGTCCACTGTAAGGAAGGAAGCCATTTGGTAAATCTCTGTTTCCACTCCCCCGCGCAGCCATCGCCGTTCACTCAAAGCACAGCAAGCAAACCTGTGAGCTGCTGCATCCATGTTGTCGTTCTTTATTGAGAGAGAGAGATGAGTGAGTGGAGGAGTGGCCTAGTGGTTAGGGTGGTGGACTTTGGTCCTGGGGAACTGTGGAACTGAGTTCGATTCCCACTTCAGGCACAAGCAGCTCCCTGTGACTCTGGGCAAGTCACTTAACCCTCCATTGCCCCATGTAAGCCGCATTGAGCCTGCCATGAGTGGGAAAGCGTGGGGTATAAATGTAACAAAAATAAAAAAAGATGGGAGATGCTGCGAAGGGGGAGAGGGGGAGGAGATGCTGGATAGAATAAGGGGATGGAAAGAAACAGGATGGAAAGAGGAGACAGGAGAATTGCTGGACAACAGGGATTGATGGAGGGGACAGGGGAGAGATGACATTTGCTGGAGATGGATGGAGGAGAAGGCAGGGGAGAATGGAGAGTTGCTGGACATGGAGCAGAGAGCAGGGGAGGAGGAGAATTGCTGGACATGGATGGATGGGGATGGAGGGGAAAGGGGAGAGAGGAAATTTGCTGGATATGGATGGATGGAGGAGAGGGCAGGGGAGAATGGAGAGTTGCTGAACATGGATGGATGGAGGGGAGGGCAGGGGAGAGAGGAGAATTGCTGAACATGGATGGATGAATGGAGGGGGCAGGGGACAGAGGACATTTGCTGGATATGGGTGGATGGAGGAGAGGGCAGGGGAGAATGGAGAGTTGCTGGACGGACGGATGGATGGATGGAGGGAGGGAGGGAGGGGAGAGAAGTCAGGGAGGAGATGCACATGGATGGAGGGGAGGGAAGAGAGGAGAAATGCTGGACATAGATGGAGGGGAGGGAACACAGAGGAAGTAGATGCACATGGATGGAGGGGAGTGAGGAGAAATGCTGGAAATGGATGGAGGGAAAACTGCTAAGGGCTGGTTTGGAACACGTTGATGGCAGATACTGAAACTCGAGGAAGGATAGGGACAGGGCTACAGATGGTAGACAGGATGCATAAGGAGAAAAAATATCAAATGGAAAGAAGACACTGCATAAAACAGAAGACACAGAAGACACTGGGACCAAAGCGAATAGAAAAACTAAATGATCAGACAACAAAGGTAGAAAAAAGTATTTTATTCAGAATTTATTAATTGGAATATGTCAGTTTTTTGAAATGCACATCTGTGATATTTTGCATGTAAGTTTCAATTTTTCTGGTATTGCTGCATGCTGAGTCTGACTTCTTGAGTTAACTTTCCAGTTCAGTATTTTGCCTTCATATTTTTTTATTTCTAGTTCCTTGTGTCATGTCTGTTGTGTCATGTGTTTTTCATGTGTGATCAAGGTGCAGTATTCTGCTAGCATGTAGTATTTGCAGCCCTTTTTGTTTTGCTTTTTTTTCCACGAAGTAGTGTATTGGTGTTTTAGAACCTGGTGTAATTACAGTTCTGCCTTTTCACGCATAAGGTCTCGTCCTGTCCTTGGAATTAGTGCTGTTATGGTTTAGTAAGGATATAAGTGTGTTTTTGCACAAGTTTGTGTATAGCGTTTTGCAGTGGAGAGATTATGTGTTGGCCTTACTGAGGTGGCACCAAAACATCAGAAAGGGTGTAGAGCCTAAATTATGACACACTACCTCTTGAAGGATCTACATATAGAGCCTATACATTTCTAAGGTCAACACTGACATGGTATGGGAAAAGGGGTGGGGAAATACTACTGGAGAGGAAGAAGGAGTGCTGGGTAAGGAGGAAAGAAGGAAGGAAAGGAGAAAGAGCTGGCTTGATATCTCATACATATTCATTATGGTTATTCCCCAAAAAAGCCAGCTCTTTTTCCCTTCCTTCCTTCATATTAGCATATTCATTTGCATATATATATATATATATATATATATATATGCAAATGAATATGCTAATATGCTCCACCCCATCCTTTGCCCCCCCCCCCCAAATGAAGCAGTCAAACTACACCCATGCAGCCAGCCATCCAGAGAAGCAGAGGTACAAATTATTATATAGATAAATAAACTGTAAAAACACAAGAGGAATTCTCAGAAGAACTCTTTCTAATAGCACAATACTAAAAAACCTAATGTCTAGGTGCTAAAAAATGTACACGAGTAAAACTGTAAAACAACCAGAGAGACTTATCCAGCTGATATAAAATTCCAAAATTAGCCTGGCTGGTGCAGCTGTTAAAACTAGCAATCACTAAAAAAAGAAACAAAAACACCACAGATGATAAAAACAGCCTCACTGAGCTAAAAAAGAAGATGAAGCCATTAAAAGTGTTCAATATATTTACAGATTCTGTGGTCAGTCTCTCGTAAAAACGCTGTGATTGCAGTGAAAGCAAACTTACTGTATCAACCAAGTTTATACGTATGGTGAGGTCATGCATTCGTAATTAGTGCAAAAAATAAACTTCAAACCAAGTTCAAAACAAGCTATACTTGATTAAAAACTAGTAAAAACATATGCCTGAAATGCAGAACTGCTAAAAACAGCTTGAGAGTGATCTTAAACCAAAAAATTGCCAGTGTTTGCATCTGTGGAAAATCACTAAAATGATTGGAAATAAAAATATAAAATGAACATCCTGAGATGTTCCAGGATCTATAACAACTAAAATTGCTGCAAAAAAAAAAAAAAAAAAAAACTCTTAAAAAGTCCTTAAAACAGAAAAATAATTTTTAAAAAACGTGGTGGAACGCATAGAGAGCTTAATTATGCATTCCAATGATGTCAATGCGTTTCAATGATGTCATTTATTCATTCCAACCACGGAAGAGAGTTTTAGAGAGTCCTTAAAACACATGAAGAACATCTTAAAAGCTTCTAAAAAGGTGCAAAGACTACTAAAAATGAGTTAAAACAGCTAAATATGGATCCTACCAGCGCATAAGATAAAAAATAAAAGATAAAAAATTGCAATTAAAAAGTCATCTCCTACAAACATTAAAAATTGCAGTACATATTCAAGATAACCGCTGCTGGCGTCTGACTCACCTATGAGCTCTCTGAATCCTCCGCGTTTTGGGATGCCGAAGAGGAGAGGCCATCCCGCTTCCACTGCCCCTCAGCGGCAAAATCCTTCTTCAGCTGTAGGTCCTTTGCAGGCATGTATTCAGAGAGCGGGGATTTCAGTAAAGTCGCGAGGTAGCCCGCTGGTCCACTCTGAGGCGCATGGAGACTCCGGAGCGCTCCCAGGGCTAGAGCTCAGCCCCAACACAAGAACCCCTCCCCTGCAACCTTGCGGTAGTAGTTCCCCGTTGTCGGCGTCCTCAGCCCCGTTTCCAGTAATTGGTATGGGATAAGAGCGACAGGAGGTGATATAAGTTGCCGAGGGAACTCGGATCAATGGAGAACTAGGGAGTCCGATAGAAGGAGTAGCATCAAATATATCTGATGAAGTGCAGGAGACTGAAGCTGCAAGTATGGAGCAGGACATTTCTACTAGAAAATCATGGGCATAGTTTGGGGGGGTGAGGAGGAGCATTGCCCCCCCAAATGCAGGACCAGCACAACGCGCTCTCGGTCCCTACTTCCCGCCCTCCTCTCCCTGACAGCCCTCTTCTCCGTTCCTTCCTGCCTCCCCCCGCAAGTTTAAATCTTTTATTTTCAGCAGCGACGACAGTGAAGAGCAGAACAGCAAGCAGGCTCGCCTCCAGATTTTCCCTTCCCTCACAGTCAGTGTCCCGCCCTTGTGGAAACAGGAAATACGTCATCAAGGAGGCGGGACACTGTCTGTGAGGGAAAGGAAAGGCTGGAGGTGAGCCTGCTTGCTGTTCTGCTCCTCACTGTCATTGCTGCTGAAAATAAAAGGTTTAAACGCATGAGGGGGGGGGGGGCAGAAAGGAATGGAGAGGCAGAGGAGGGCTGTTGGGGAGAGAGGTAAAATCACTGGAGAATTGCTGGAAGGGAATTGAAGAAGACAGAAATTGGTGGACATGGAGGGGAAGGCAGAGGAGTGAGGAGAATTGCTGGACGGATGGAATGGAGGGGGCAAGGGGAGAGGACATTTGCTGGATATGGATGGAGGAGAGGGCAGGGGAGAATAGAGAGTTGCTGGACATTGATGGAGAGGAGGGAACTGAAAAGAGGGAGCTTGGAAGGGGGAGCTGGGGAAGTCACTGGACATGGATAGGGAGAGGGTGGGGGTCAAAGGAGAATTGTTGGATGGGGAGAGGGCAGAGGAGAAGAGAATCGCTGGACGGGGAGGGGAGGGGGAGAGAAGAGAAATTGCTGGACACGGAGAGGAGGGGAGGGCAGGGGAGAGAGGATAATTGCTGGACATGGGCGGAGGGGGCAGGGGAGAGAGGAAATTTGCTGGATATGGGTGGATGGAGGGCAGGGGAGAGAGGAGAGTTGCTGGACATGGATGGAGGGGAGGGAAGAGGAAGGAGATGCACATGGATGGAGGGGAGGGCAGGGGAGAGAAGAGAAATTGCTGGACATGGAGGGGAGGGCAGGGGAGAAAGGAGAATTGCTGGACATGGATGGATGGATGGAGGGGGCAGGGGAGAGAGGAAATTTGTTGTATATGGATGGAAGGAGCAGAGGGCAGGGGAGATGCTGGACATGGATGGATGGAGGGGAGGGAAGTCAGGAAGGAGATGCACATGGATGGAGGGGAGGGAATAGAGGATAAATGCTGGACATGGATGGAGTGGAGGGCAGGGAAGAGAGGAGAAATGTTGGACAAGGATGGAGGGAAGGAAAGACAAAGAACATGCACACGGATGGAGGGGAAGGGAGAGAGGAGAAATGCTGGACATGGATGGAGGAAAGGGGAGTGAGGAGAAATGCTGGATATGGATGGAGGGAAAACTGCTGAATTTAAGGGCTGGATCGGAACACTTTGAGGGCAGATACTAAAACTTGAGGAAGGATAGGGACAGGGCTACAGCGAGGACACATAAGGACACAGGAGGATGGTGGACATGGTGAGAGAAAAAAATATCAAATGGAAAAAAGACACTGCATAAAACAGAAGACACTGGGACCAAAGCTAATAGAAAAACTAAATGATCAGACAACAAAGGTAGAAAAAAGTATTTTATTCAGAATTTATTAATTAGAATATCTCAGCTATTGGAAATGTGCATCTGTGATATTTTGAATGTAAATATCAATTGTTATAGTACTGTTGCATGCTGAGTCTAACTTCTTGAGGTAGCTTTCCAGTTCAGTATTTTTTTTATTTCTAGTTCCATGTGTCATATCTGTTGTGTCATGTGTTTTTCATGTGTGATCAAGGTGCAGTATTCTGCTAGCATGTAGTATTTGCAGCCCTTTTTGTTTTTTTCACTAGGTAGTGTACTGGTGTTTTAGAGCCCGGTGTAATTACAGTGATGCCTTTCCATGTATAAGGTTGTTGCTCGTTCTGTCCTTGGAATTAGTGCTGTTATGGTTTGGTAAGGTTATGAGTGTGTTTTTGCACAAGTTTGTGTATAGTGTTTTGCAGTGGAGAGAATGTGTGTTGGTCTTACTGAGGTGGCACCAAAACATCAGAAAGGGTTTTAGAGCCTAAATCATGACACACTACTTCTTGAAGGATCTACATATAGAGCTTATGCATTTCTAAGGTCTACACTGGCATGGTATGGTATGGGAAAGGGAGTGGGGAAATACTACTGGAGAGGAAGAGGGAGTGCTGGGTAAGGAGGAAGGAAGGGAGAAAGGGCTGACCTTTTTGGGAATAACCATAATGTATATGTATCTCCCTTCCTTCCTTCCTCCGTATTAGCATATTCATTTGCATATATATATATATATATATATATATATATATATATATATATATATATATATATATATATATGTACACATACAAATGAATATTCTAATATGCCCCACCCCATCCTTTGCCCCCCCCCCCCCCCAAATGAAAAAGTCAAACTACGCCCATGTAGAAAATCCAAGGTAATAGTGACTCCATTTCCTATATCTATTGTTAAGTCCAATGAAGTAACTCTGGATAGCTTATGGACTTTGATTGTGGATCTAGGTAAAGCTCTATCTCCACAAATACAGAAATTATCACAAGACCTATCTGCATTAGAACAAAAAACTAATGAAGTTCATTTAAGAGTGGAAACTCTAACTCAACAAAGTAAGGTATATGAAAAAGAAGTTCAGCAGATAGGGTCTTATCAAGATAACTTTATTAAAGATTTGACTTATTTGAGGAGAAAAACTGAATCCCTTGAGAACTTTTCAAGGAGTAATAATTTACGATTTCTCAACTTTCCTAAACAACCTACAGTTACTCCATGAGATATGTTCAGAAAATATGTTAAAGAAATATTAGGAGTTGATGAAGGAATTATTCCACCATTTTCACAAGTCTATTATTTGCCTAGTAAATTAATGATGAATCTACAAGATCAAGGCAACCAAGAACTAGATGTTTCCGCATTCTCCGAAGGCAAGCAGGCTGCTTGTTCTCACATGTGGGTCAACGTCCGCGTCTGCCTGGGAGCAAAATATACAAAATCTTGCCAGAGTCTTCTGGTGTGCGTGCAGTGCGCACCGCGCATGTGTGGACCAATTTCCCGCCCGTCGCATGAGCGTTCCCACTCAGTTATTTTTTCTCTGCATTGAGGTGCGGTCAGGTTTTTTCCATGCTCCTCTCAGACCCGGGAAAGAGTTTCTTTCAGTTTTGAGGTTTTTGCCTTATTTCTTTTCTTTTTTTAATCCAAATTTACAGTTAAAAAAAAATTCCCGTAGTTTTCTTTATTTTTTTGCCCTTTTAAAGATTCCTTTATTTTTTGATGCGACCAGCTTAGGCCGCGCGGTCAGGTTGTTCCCTTCTTTTCGTGCCCTTTTTTCTTTTAACAGGCACAATCACATTTTTTGATTTTGCTGAAGCCGTTTTTCCTTCCATGTCATCAAAGACACCCAGCGGCTTCAAACGTTGTACTCTGTGCAACCGGACCATCTCGGTTACCGATACCCACGCCTGGTGTATCCAGTGACTTGGGCCCGACCATAGCCCAGCCGCTTGTAGTCTGTGTCTTTGCATGAAGAAACGGACTCAAGCGTCTTGAGAGGCCCAACGAGAGAAGCTTTTTGGGACTCGGTCCGGTCCTTCGACGTCGACATTGACATCAGTACCGAGGTCGGCGGCATCGACATCGAGAGACGCATCGACGTCGGGAGCGAAGGTAATGGCTGCGGAACGACCAACTCGTGCTGGGAACAGTGAGGCATCGAGTGGGTCTCCACCTGTCTTGAGGCCTCTTGTTATGCAGGCCCCCCGAGGAGACGTGAGGATTCCATGTCTTCCTCTTTGGTACTGAGGAGTCTTGATGACGGGCGTTGAATGAAGGCGAAGAAGCACCACCATCATTCTCCTTCGACACACGGTGCCGGGAGCTCCAGGGTGTCGAAGGATTCGGCACCCAAGAAGCGTCGGCACTGAGAGGATCGCTCACCCTCTATGCAGAAGGTGCCGATGCGTTGGTCTAGCAGCCTGGTACCTGCTCCCGAGCCTCGACAGATTCTGCCACCGGCCCCTTTACTGATCCCACAGCCTTGTCCGACGGCGGCTCTCGACGAGCGCATCAGGGCCCTGCTTCCAGAGCTTCTGGAAGGATTACTGCATCAGTCTGCTTCGGTGTCGGGGGTGCTTGCGCCTTCCATACCGTCTGCTGCAGTGGTATCTGGCCCTTCACCTGTGGTGAGGTCCCTGCCCTCGGTGCCGCCTGCGGCATCGGTGTCAGCTGCCACCCAGGTCGACTCCCCTTCGACGTCGATGGAGGAAGCTTCACCGGAGTCCAGACGGGCGTCGACTTCTCGGCACCGCCATCAAGGACGTCATTCCTCGGCGTCGAGGCAGGCTCAGTTTCGGACTGCTCTGAGAGATGTCTTGTCCAATACTGAAGATGAGCGTTCGTGGGAGGAAGAGGAGGATCCCAGGTACTTTTCTTCTGATGAGTCCTATGGGATTCCTTCTGAACCTTCCCCTCCACCAGAAAGGAGACTTTCTCCACTGGAGAGTCTATCCTTCAACTCCTTTGTCCGGGAAATGGCTGTGGCTATTCCTTCCCTATGGAGGTTGAGGATGAGCCCAGGGCTGAGATGCTCGAGATCCTGGATTAGCCTTCTCCACCTAGAGAGGCTGCAATGGCTCCTTTGCATAATGTACTGAAGGAATTCCTTATGCGAAACTGGTTGTTCCCTCTGTCTAATCCTGTGATCCCGAAAAGGACTGAATCCCAATATCGGACCCACAGGAGCCTGGATTGATGAAGCCTCAGCAGCCTCACAATTCCATGGTGGTAGACTCCACTCTCAAAAGAGCCAAGAGTACTAGGGACTATGCCTCGGCGCCCCCAGGCAGAGAATCTAGAACCTTGGACTCTTTTGGGAGGAAGGCATATCAGGCCGCTATGCTCGCTGCCAAAATCCAGACATAACAGCTCTTCACGAGCATCCACTTGCGGAACTCGGTGAGGCAACTGTCTAGCTCGGTTGATGCACTCCCTCCGGAGAAGGCCGAACCTTTCCACCAGCTGGTCAGGCAGCAGAAGGCATGTCGAAAATTCCTGGCCAGGGGTACGTTTGACACTTTTGATGTAACATCCAGGATCACTGCCCAAAGTATAGTGATGCGCAGACTCTCATGGCTGCTTGTCTCTGACCTGGATCATTCGGTCCAGCAGCGGATGGTGGATGTTCCTTGCCTGGGGGATTACCTTTTTGGTGAGAAAGTAGAGGATCTGGTTGACCAGCTCAAGACGTACAATGATACTATGGATTCTGAATAATATTATTACTTTGTCTTTGGTTCAGGATCCAAAATCAGAGAAAAACTTAAAGGCCTGTGTCTCTGACTTGAACTTCAGTGTTGCTCAAAGGCACATGAGCTATTGGGACTGCAGACCAAGCAGAAACCCATAAGGGCGGGAGTCTAACTTGCAGAATTGCATGAATGTGGCAATATGGTGGTAACAGATGTTAAGAAATACAGAACTGGATAATTCCACAGGAAGATGACTTAGATTTCCAGTAAAAGCTAGTCTATTATTGACCTTTCCAGTAAAATACAAACCAACTCATTATCATAACCAATCAGTGTTAATCATTATATTAGAATAGATCCAATAAGATGTGATTACTGTCATAGTACCTGTATCCTAAATGGGCATATAAAAATGAGTGTACTTCCTACTTCAAGTCAGAGAGACAGTCAAGCTGCTCTCTCCCATGAGAAACCAATCTATTGTATCTGAATTAGCAAGTAATCCAATTGTTTTCTCATGAGTAGCCATGAGTCTTTTATATCTACTAATTGGCTTTGAGTGGTAAAATATAACATTAAAGACTCAGACCCAGAAAAAACCTATGTGTAGCTGGGGTACTATATTCACATTACCAATTGATTGTATATGTCTCTTGTGTATTCCTTGGAGTCTCAGGTATAGAGGTAATTTCATTTAGCAATATTATGTATTCTCAGTGAGATATCAATGATCTGATAATTGTACAAATACATGATGAGGTATCCAATAAAGAACAAACTGATGCAGCCTTGGGGTGGTTTATTTCTCTCTTAAGTATTAGTGGGTGGTCCAATTTATTGGGAGGGGTAAAAGCACCCTAAATTATACATTTTTGGTGACACCCATCCGTTGTGCCTTTAAAATCTGAAAAATCCCCACCTTTTATCAGTCGGTGTCTAAATTAATCTCATCATACTTTTTATGTATTTTTCAAATTGTGCTGCTTTACTTTCAAGGCCAATCATCTGGAAACTTAAAGCTTGTCCTATCTGTCTTCAGCTATCTACTTTAAAACAAGAGCTATATAAAGTAATGCAAGAATTAGATGCAATTAAAGCAACTTATAGGACTGTACAGAATCATAACTTCACACCACTGCCTCAGAGAATAAAACCACAAAGGAACAGATGGTTCACAGTAGGCTCAGGCAGAATTCGTCATGTGACACAGAAGTGTCCGCCCACACAAGTGTTGCCACTACAAAATTCTTTTGCTCCACTACAGCACTGTGATGTTCCTGAAACTAAAATTGAAGCAGAAGAAAAAGAAAAAGCAAGGAAGAGGGAACAAAAAGAGGAGAAGGTACCCAAAGAGAAAAGACACTCACAAATCACTAAACCCAAAACACATACTAGGAAATGTAGTTGGAAAGCAATGACCACAAATGCTCACAGTCTAAGCAATAAAATTCATGACCTTCAAGCCCTGATGTTGGAGAATGACTTGGACATAGTTGCAGTCACAGAGACATGGCTCAATGGTTCCCATGAATGGGATGTAAACATACCAGGCTATAATCTTTTTAGGAAGGATAGAGAGGGACGTAAAGGTGGAGGAGTAGCTCTATATGTGAGAAATGATATCGCAGCAACTGAAATGACAGGGAAGTGGGGAAAGGAAGAAGCGATATGGATCACCTTAACAAGAGAGGATAAAACCTTGGTCCACGTGGGTGTTGTCTACAGACCCCCGACACAATTGGAGGAACTGGATAAAGATCTGATCGCTGATATTCAAAAGTTGGGGAAGAAAAGAGAGGTGCTGTTGTTGGGAGATTTTAATCTGCCGGATGTAGATTGGAAGGTTCCTTCTGCGAAATCGGAAAGAAGTAGAGAGATTGTGGATGCTTTCCAAAGTGCTCTGCTCAGACAAATGGTGACGGAACCCACAAGGGAGGGAGCGACGTTGGATCTGGTGCTCACAAATGAAGATAGTGTGTCAAATGTCCGAGTGGCTGCGCACCTGGGAAGCAGTGACCAAACGGTTTGTTTTGATATAACGGCACATGTGGTTAGCGGCCACTCTAAACTCAAAGTCCTGGACTTCAAGCGAACTGACTTTAACAAAATGGGGGAATACCTGAGGAAGGAGCTGATGGGCTGCGAGAACGCACAACAGGTGGAAGGACAGTGGTCCAAGCTGAAAGAAGTAATAAACAGGGACACAGACCTTTATGTAAGGAGAGTAAATAAAAGCAAGAGAAAAAGGAAACCAATATGGTTTTCAAACCAAGTGGCTGAGAAAATAAAGGCTAAAGAGTTAGCGTTCCAGAAATACAAAAAATCTCAAGTAGAGGAACACGGGGAGGAATACCGGATGAAACTGAAAGAAGCCAAGAGAGAGGTAAGTCTGGCGAAGGCGCAAGCGGAAGAACAAATGGCTAGAAATGTACGGAGGGGAGACAAAACTTCTTCAGGTATATTAGTGAAAGGAGAAAGACTAAAAATGGGATTGTGAGACTAAAAGATACAGCAAAACGCTATGTAGAAAATGATGAAGAAAAAGCCAATTTGCTAAATAGATACTTTTGTTCTGTTTTCACTGAAGAAAATCCTAGGGAAGGACCGAGAGGGACTGGCAAAAGTACACCTGAGAATGAGGTGGATATAGCACCGTTCACGGAAGAGAGTGTGTATCAACAACTTGGAAAGCTAAAGGTGGACAAAGCCATGGGGCCGGACGGGATCCACCCCAGAATACTGAGGGAGCTCAGAGAGGTTCTGGCGGGTCCTCTTAAAGATTTGTTTAATAAATCCTTGGAGACGGGAGAGGTTCCGAGGGATTGGAGAACGGCGGAGGTGGTCCCTCTTCACAAAAGTGGTGATATGGAAGAAGCTGGAAACTACAGGCCGGTAAGCCTCACTTCGGTTATTGGAAAAGTAATGGAAGCCATGCTGAAGGAAAGGACAGTGAATTTCCTGGAAGCCAATAAGTTGCAAGATCCGAGACAACATGGTTTCACCAAAGGGAAATCGTGCCAAATGAATCTCATTGAATTCTTTGACTGGGTGACAGGAGAATTAAATCAAGGATGTGCTATGGACATCATCTACTTAGATTTCAGCAAGGCTTTTGACACGGTTCCCCACAGGAGGCTCTTGAATAAACTAGAAGGGCTGAAGATAGGACCCGAAGTGGTGAACTGGATTAGGAACTGGTTGACGGACAGACGCCAGAGGGTGGTGGTAAATGGAGTTCGCTCGGAGGAGGGAAAGGTGAGTAGTGGAATGCCTCAGGGATCGGTGCTGGGGCCCATTCTGTTCAATATATTTGTGAGTGACATTGCCGAAGGGTTAGAAGGTAAAGTTTGCCTTTTTGCGGATGACACCAAGATTTGCAACAGAGTGGACACCCTGGAGGGAGTGGAAAACATGAAAAAAGATCTGAAGAAGCTTGAAGAATGGTCTAACATTTGGCAATTAAAATTCAATGCGAAGAAATGCAAAGTGATGCACTTAGGAGTAGAAATCCAAGGGAGGTGTATGTGTTAGATGGGGAGAGCCTGATGGACACGGACGGGGAGAGGGATCTTGGGGTGAGGACCTGAAGGCGATGAAACAGTGCGACAAGGCGGTGGCCGTAGCGAGAAGGTTGCTAGGCTGTATAGAGAGAGGTGTGACCAGCAGAAGAAAGGAGGTTTTAATGCCCCTGTATAAGACGTTGGTGAGGCCCCACCTGGAGTATTGTGTTCAGTTTTGGAGGCCGTACCTTGCGAAGGATGTTAAAAAAATGGAAGCGGTGCAAAGAAAAGCTACGAGGATGGTATGGGAGTTGCGTTCCAAGACATATGAAGAGAGACTTGCTGACCTGAACATGTATACTCTGGAGGAAAGGAGGAACAGAGGTGATATGATACAGATGTTCAAATATTTGAAAGGTATTAATCCGCAAACGAATCTTTTCCGGAGATGGGAAGGCGGTAGAACGAGAGGACATGAAATGAGATTGAAGGGGGGCAGACTCAGGAAAAATGTCAGGAAGTATTTCTTCACGGAGAGGGTGGTGAACGCTTGGAATGCCCTCCCGCGGGAGGTGGTGGACATGAAAACGGTAACGGAATTCAAACATGCGTGGGACAAACATAAAGGAATCCTGTGCAGAAGGAATGGATCCACAGAAGCTTAGCTGAAATTGGGTGGCGGGGGGAAGAGGGGTTGGTGGTTGTGAGGCTAGGATAGGGGAGGGCAGACCTATACGGGGTCTGTGCCAGAGCCGGTGATGGGAGGCGGGACTGGTGGTCGGGAGGCGGGAAATACTGCTGGACAGACTTATACGATCTGTGCCCTGAAAAAGACAGGTACAAATCAAGGTAAGGTATACACATATGAGTTTATCGTGGGCAGACTAGATGGACCGTGCAGGTCTTTTTCTGCCGTCTTCTCCTATGTTACTATGTTTATAGGCTTCTGCTGTCATCTTGTGGCAGGCATACAGCCTTCTAAACATTTTCTATTTCAAAACTTTTTTTACTGCAGTTTTAAAGTTAGGTAATTCTCCCTTCATATAGAAGTTCTCAAATTTTACCTCGCGTTCTTCTTTTCTCCCCATTATATTAATTTTGGTCTCTTGAACATCTCGTTTTAAAGTTTGTTCTTGCATCTAAATTGCCCAGTATAATATCCTTTTCCATAGAGATACATAAGGGTTTTACCAGTTGTTCTTCAGGTTTCTTGTAATGGATCCCAATTATGAGGTTAATTAGAAGACATTCTCTCTAATGAGTTGGGTTTAGAACTGGAGTACAATTGTGCCTACTAAAGTTTATAGTTTTATTAGTTTTTGTCCTCGGCGGGCGTGAGGCCGCCTGCGAGCCCCGAGGACCACCGCTGTTCTATTCAGTGTCTCTCACAGGACGCCTGAATACAAGAAGGGGTCTTTGCATACTCCCTTTGTGAGCTCATTGCCAGTTGAGTGAGTCCTGAAAATCGAGGCATACCCTGGGGAGCAGTGATTCTACACCAGTCAAGTGATTCCTGGTTAAACAGTTGTGCGCATAAGCCGATTGAGTGATTCTCGGCTGTCCCACGGTTGAGTGATTCCCGCGGGGACTACTACCGGTATCCCTGAAGATTGGTGAGTATTAATTTTATTTACCTGTATTTTATTCGCTATAAGTTTTAGTTCTCTGCAAGCTCCTATCCAGCCACTATGTCCACATCACCTTTAGATACACTTTTAAAATTTTTCCCTTCAGAAAAAAAAAGGAACTCACCTGCATTTGTGAGAAATGTTCTAAGAGATGGAACAAAAATGACAGGGACCTTAAGTCGGTCTCCGCCTCCTTTAAGCCAGCTAAGTTACGTGGTTTAATTGCCTATAATGACTTCTATAAAACCTTGACATGTTGCTCAATAACAATGTTCCTAGTTTTTGCTCTACCATGTGCTACTAACGTCGCATAATGGTCTGAGGCTCTTCTGCTTCAGTCTGACCTTTTTCCCAGTTGGCTCATTTGCAACTGACAAATTTATTTTCGCCCACAGATGGATCTTTTATTCCAAATGTTCTATGCAAATTGCTTATATATTTTTAGATTCTCAAAACTCTATAAAACATGTGCAAATTATTAATAATTAATGGTTTTAAACTACAATTAGAGAATTAAATTCTAATTTTGCTAACCAATGTAAAAGTTCTTAGTTGTCTTGTTTTACAATCTTATGTGAAATTTCTTTCTTCCTCAAAATGCTTCCTCTTTCTGCTAGAGGGAATTCAGTTACATACATATTCAGTTAAATTACAGTTTTGATTATATATATATATATATATATATATATATATATATATATATATATATGTGTGTGTGTGTGTGTGTCCTATAGAAATGGCATAGTTAAACCGGCTGATTATTAGGAAATCATTTCTTTATTTTTAAATTAGTACATTTAACTCCACGAGGTTGCTTGTCAGCTGCAGCGATAAAGAATCTCCAAACAGCATATATTTTTTTTCCTTAATTCTGGATAAGCTATGTTATTTCATTCCATATGGAATACTATTAATTAAAATAATGCATTACTCAGTACTGAAATGTTCTATTTGCTATGTTTCACTGTTTGTCTGTGTTGGCTTGGATTGCATTTGATCAAGTACACTTTGATTTATGTCGCAGTATAAAATGAATAGACACTTTTCACTTCTGGTAAAATGTAACTAAGGTTAAAAACAAATTGAAATATAAATTGTAAACGGGCCCGCTGCTCCAGTATGGGGGGAGGAAACCGCCTCCCGCGAATAGCCAGATCTTCACAAAACTGCCACCAGGGGATACTTCAAAACATTCCTTTATTTGTCAGGTTAATAACCAAACTTCACTCCAGAGCCCTGGGTTAGGGCTTCTCCGGCCGGGCGGTTCTGCCTGGCTTAGTACATCAGCCCACTAAACACAAGGACTCTGCCCCATTCCCTGAGGTGGATTCAATAGTCCTTTTGAAATCCCTCCTTTTTGGTCAAAGTCAATAGCAAACGAACAGTACTTGCCCCCAAGCAGGCTTTCCCCTCTTCCCACCAGGCAGGCCTCCTTCATAAACAAGCCTTTCAAATTCAACAGAGTTTCTCAAAATAATCAGGTTTCAAACAGGTTTGTAATTCCTCCAGCAAACTTTCCAACATTCAGGGTTTCCCCCCCAAGGCAAACAGGTTCCACAAAAGAAAACAGGCTTCCCTATTTAAGTAGGGTTTAAATCAAAATAAATTCCAAAACAATGTAGGTTTGCAAACCTTCAGGGGCTGTGCTCCTCAGGACTCTCAAGCTCCCATTTCATTTTGCTTTCTTCCCCTTGCTCAGCCTCATTAACCCCCTCCTCCACCCAATCCATCCAATCCTCCTCCTGCTTCTCACCCCACCCTTCCCTCTTACAGGTGGGAGGCATGATATACTGATTGTGGGTCCAGGGGAACTGGGCTTCTGCCTTCTCCCTCCCTCTTGTGGTCAGAGATGGTATATGGCCAGTTTGCCTATCCCCTGGGTTTCCCCTGCTGGGACTGGAAATGCATTCTGGGAGATGTAGTTCAGGGTTTTGCTGCTTCATTTTGTACAACTGGGCTGTAGCCTTGTCACAAAATCTCTTATCTTTGAAGTTTTCTGATGTTGTAGATAAGTTCTAAAACCTTCATAAATTCACTCTGCTTGCTGCCGTTAACAACTTTTCCTCCTTGTCTATGTTTTTCTTACTGGTACTGTTCCCCACAACGGGATTTCCTAAAGCTATAGTGAATTGTTCCCATGGCAGCTCAGAAAGGAAATGAATTCTTATCTTCAAGTTAGTTCTTATAATAGAAACCTTGGTATTATTAATTGCGGTTTAGGCAAGGAAATGTCTGTCTACTGAAGTACTTGATGTGTTTAGTTGATTACTCTCAGAATAAAGAGATATAGATCAATTATTACTATACTGCAGGTAACAGATTCTAGAGAAATTATTAGCCCCCAGAAACTGTGAACCTATGTCACTGTTTAGATTTGAGAACTTTAGTTTTTTTTATGTCCTTTGAATGAATCTATTTTGCTGCTCTAAAACCTTTCTAAGCAACTGACTTCCTCATTCTCGCACTACTTCAAATGCAGAAGTTGAAGCTTTGCTGTTCGTCTTAGAATTTAAAACACTGGAAATGTTATATATCCTACTTGATCTCTATGTGAAGGTCAATCAAGGGTGCTGCTTTTGTCTGCCTTTTTAAAGATTTTAAATGTATGCTTTAATTGCCAGAGAGAAATTATATGTGAAAGCTTACACAGATGCTCAAATAGATGAGTTGTAAACTTATTATCTGCACTTGTGCAAGTTCTATACACTGTTTATCAGATCCTCTTGGTTATAGGCTAAGAATAGCAATTGATTTTTAAATAAAATTGTATTAGACATAACATATGAAAATGGCATTGTGTAAGTGATGATTTGGTGTGGAACTGGAAACACATTTGATGGGATGTTTTTTGTTATGACCTGTTTTATTTACTTATTTAATTTCTTTGAGTCATGTTACAGATTAAGCATAGGCGTAGTTTGACTGTTTCATTTGGGGGGGCAAAGAATGGGCGGAGCATATTAGCATATCATTTGCATATATACATATGCAAATGAATATGCTAATATGGAGGAAGGAAATGAAATTTACAGGCAAAATATCACAGATGCACATTTCAAAAAGCTGACACATTTCAATTAATAAATTATGAATAAAATACTTTTATTTACCTTTGTTGTCTGATCATTTAGTTTTTCTATTCGCTTTGATCCCAGTGTCTTCTGTTTTATGCAGTGTCTTCTTTCTAGTAGGCTTCCCTCTGCTCCCCACCCTCCCAGTCCCATCCATCTCTTGCTCCTTCCCTCTGCTCCCCACCCCTCCCAGTCCCATCCATCTTCTGTTCCTTCCCTCTGCTCACCATCCCTCCGTCCCATCCATCTTCTGCTCCTTCCCTCTGCTGTGCCTCACCTCTCCCAATCCCATCCTGGTCCATCCCTCTGCTCCCCAGCCCTCGCAGTCCCATCCATCTCTTGCTCCTTCCCTCTGCTCCCCACCCCTCCCAGTCCCATCCATCTACTGTTCCTTCCCTCTGCTCACCATCCCTCCGTCCCATCCATCTTCTGCTCCTTCCCTCTGCTGTGCCTGACCTCTCCCAATCCCATCCATCTCCTGGTCCATCCCTCTGCTCCCCACCCCTCGCAGTCCCATCCATCTCTTGCTCCTTTCCTCTGCTCCCCACCCCTCCCAGTCCCATCCATCTTCTGTTCCTTCCCTTTGCTCACCATCCCTCCGTCCCATCCATCTTCTGCTCCTTCCCTCTGCTGTGCCTGACCTCTCCCAATCCCATCCATCTCCTGGTCCATCCCTCTGCTCCCCACCCCTCGCAGTCCCTCCATCTCTTGCTCCTTCCCTCTGCTCACCTCCTCTCCCAGTCCCATCCATCTCCTGCTCCTTCCCTCTGCTTCCCACCCCACCCAGACCCATCCATCTCCTGCTCCTTCCCTCTGCTTCCCACCCCTCCCAGTCCCATCCATCTTCCCTCTGCTCCCCCCCCCCCCCGCGAGGTCCAAGATGGTGACTCCGTTTACCCCCTCTCTTCCTCCCTCCCTCCCTCCCTCCGGTGCAGGCAACAATCTTCAGCTTTTTCAGCGTTCCTGGCAGCGGTAGCGATGTACACGCTGCCTTCGGTCTGCCCCGGAAGCCTTCTCTTCAAGTTCCTGTTCCCACCTATGCGGGAACAGGAACTTGAAGAGAAGGCTTCGGGGCAGAGCCAAAGGCAGCGTGTACAACGCTACCGCTGCCAGGAACGCTGGAAAAGACTGCTGCCTGCGCCGGAGGGAGGGAGGAAGAGAGAGGGGCATAGGCGGTCGGTGGCCCAACTGTTTGGGGAGGCTAAAGGGGGCGGGGTTAGGGGTGGAGCCAGGGGCGGAGCTTATAGCCACAATTAACACAGAAAAAAAATAAGTAAAAATAAAATAGTCACAATACCTTTTGTTAAATTTAGATATTAGATATGTATCATATGTCAAAGAATAAAGTGGTTGCTCAAAGCATATACTAACCACAATCGCTCAACTGCAAAACACTATGCACGTATTTGTGCAAAAACATACTCAAACCTTACTGTACCATAACACTAGGCAGACCCTAATACTACTACTACTACTATTTAACATTTCTAGAGCGCTACAAAGTGTACGCAGCGCTGTACAAACACAGAAGAAAGACAGTCCCTGCTCAAAGAGCTTACAATCTAATAGACAAAAAGTAAAGCATTTAAATTTAAAATATTTAAGCAGTCAAGCACAAGAGAACAGTCACAGAAGGACAGAAGATGTTGAAGGGTGGTCAGTGTGATTAGGTGTAACTCTGGTTGGAGTAGTGGGAGAAGGTGATAGAAGAATAGAAATGGGTGAGGTAAAGTAATGAGTGGGTTGATAGGGAGGTTATATAAGACATGTCACTCTAGGGGTGGGTGGGTAGAGGGGTGGGTGGAAGCAGGAGAAGGTATTCTCTGCAGCCTATCTGTGAGATGGAAAATGCTCTCTGAAGCTGCTGCTATAAGTTGTTAGTTTTCTCTCCCTGAAAGAGATCCAAGCCACACCCACGAAGTTCAAACTGTCAAACTGTAGAAAATGCAGACCGTCAACAATATGAAACAAGGGATCATAATATCACAATTCTCATGTAGAGCCACAAAACACCCTTTTAGGGTGGATAGTGTTCACAATGAGCTCCTTTTATTAACAACTATATATAGATCCTTCAAGAGGTAGTGTGTCATGATTTAGGCTCTAAAACCCTTTCCGATGTTTTGGTGCCACCTCAGTAATGCCAATACACAATCTCTCCACTGCAAAACACTATACACAAACTTGTGCAAAAACACACTCATAACCTTAGCAAACCATAACAGCACTAATTCCAAGGACAGGATGAGCTACAACCTTATGCGTGAAAAAGCAGCACTGTAATTACACCGGGCTCTAAAACACCAGTACACAACCTATTGAAACAAAAAAAAAAAAGGGCTGTAAATACTACACACTAGTAGAATACTGCACCTTGATTACACATGAAAAACACATGACACAACAGATATGAAGGCAAAACTGGAAAGTTACCTCAAGAAGTCAGACTCAGCATGCAGCAATACTAGAAAAATTGAAACTTACATGCAAAATATCACAGATGCACATTTCCAAAAGCTGACATATTCCAGTTAATAAATTCTGAATAAAATACTTTTTTCTACCTTTGTTGTCTGATCATTTAGTTTTTCTATTCTTTGGTCCCAGTGTCTTCTTTCCATTTGATATTTTTTCTCTCAACATGTCCACCATCCTCCTGTGTCCTTATGCGTCCTGTCTACCATCTGTAGCCCTGTCCTTATCCTTTCTCCAGTTTCAGCATCTGCCCTCAAAGTGTTCCAATCCAGCCCTTAAATTCAGCAATTTCCCCTCCATCCAAATCCAGCATGTCTCCCCTCCATCCATGTGCATGAACTTCCTCTGTCTTTCCTTCCCTCCATCCATGTCCGGCATTTCTCCTCTCTCCCTTCTACTCCATCCGTGTGCATCTCCTTCTTCCCTCCCCTCCATCCATCCATGTCTTTCTCTTCTACCCTTCCATCCAGTGTCATCCCTCTTTCTCTCTCCATCCTTCTACCCATTACCCTCTCCCAATCCTTCCGTCTATTGTCTCCCTCTCCTTCCATCCATTGTCTCCCTCTATCTCCCTTCCTTCTAAACAGTTCTCTCTCTCGACCCTTTTCCATTCAGCATGTCCTCTCTATCCCCATCCTTCCAGTGTCTTTCCTCTTTCCCTCCCTACCCTTACGTCCAGTGTCTTCCCTCTTTCTGCCCCCTCCTTCCAGCATTTTCCCTCTTTCTCCCTCCTTTCATTCAGCATTTCTCCGTCTGACAGCTAGGGTCTGCCCCAGTTTCTCCCCAGCAGCTTCTCTCTCTCTCTCCCCATCTTTCCACTAATCTCTCTCTCTCTCCTCTTCCATCCAGCATCTTCTCTCTGGCTCTCCCGTGCTCTCTTCCATGTCCCCTCTTTCGCTCCCCATCTCTCTCTGGCTCTCCCCTGCTCTCTTCCATGTCCCCTCTTTCGCGCCCCATCTCTCTCTGGCTGTCCCCTGCTCTCTTCCATGTCCCCTCTTTCTCTCCCCATCTCTCTCTGGCTGTCCCCTTCTCTCTTCCATGTCCCCTCTTTCTCTCCCCATCTCTCTCTGGCTCTCCCCTGCTCTCTTCCATGTCCCCTCTTTCTCTCCCCATCTCTCTCTGGCTCTCCCCTGCTCTCTTCCATGTCCCCTCTTTCTCTCCCCATCTCTCTCTGGCTCTCCCCTGCTCTCTTCCATGTCCCCTCTTTCTCTCCTCATCTCTCTCTGGCTCTCCCCTGCTCTCTTCCATGTCCCCTCTTTCGCTCCCCATCTCTCTCTGCCTGTCCCCTGCTCTCTTCCATGTCCCCTCTTTCTCTCCCCATCTCTCTCTGACTCTCCCCTGCTCTTTTGCATGTCCCTGGCTCTCCCCTGCACTTTTCCACTTTCTCTCTCTCTCCTCCAGCGTCCTCATGCATCCCACCTTTCTCTTCCCTCCCCTTCTTGCTCCCATCACTCTCACTCCTTTCTCCACCCCCCTTTTCCTATTCCCTGCCATTGCTTTCCTTCCTCCCTCTTCCCCTTAGATGTGGCACCTCACATCCTCCTCTCTCCACCCCCCTTTCCCTTTGGTCTAGCAGCTGGCTGGCATGATGCATCGCTCGCTCACCCCCCCCCCCCCCCCCGGACTAGTTCGGTATCGCTTTCCCCCTCCGCTCCTGTCATGTCTTTGAACGTCGAGGATTCCTTCCGGTAGCAGCAGAATTGGCAATGATGTAAGCGCTGCTTTCAGCCTGCCCCAGAAGCCTTCTCTGGACAGCGTCCTTCCTACGCGGGAAACTGTACAGAGAGTGCTTCCGGGGCAGGCTGAAAGCAGCGCTTACATCATTGCCAATTTTGATGCTACCGGAAGGAATCCTTGACATTCAAAGACGACGTGACAGGACAGGAGCGGAGGGGGAGAGCGATACTGCAGTAGTCGGGGGGGGGGGGGGGTGGCGGTAATGATCGCGCGGTCCACGGGAGGGAGGGAGGGAGGGAGATGTTCAAGGCAGCGGGAGCTGCACCCGGGGTGGTCCAGTCTGCCCTGCCCTGTGCCCTTGCTGCACTTCTGGCTGGGGAGGCTTAGCCTCCCCAAGCCTCTTATACCGGGCGCCTATGGAGAGGGGTAGACGTACACGCTCCTCTCCATCCGCTTGGCTTCCCTGCCCTCTCTGTCTGCGTCCCGCCCGAAAGGAAATGACGTCAGAGGAAGGCGGGACGCAGATAGAGAGGGCAGGGAAGCCAAGCGGATGGAGAGGAGCGCGTGCTTGCATGTGGTTTTTTGTTTTTCTTTAACTAATGGCGCGGCGGCGCCTCGCGTCATTTGGGGGGGCATTGCCCCCCCTCGCCCCCCCCCAGTCTACGCCTATGAGATTAAGCCTATTCTTATCTATTCCACATTGACGCTGTCCAGAAACTTCATTCTATTTCATATGTGAAGCCCTGACTGTATATAGTCTAATGCAACTTTGGTACAACTACAGTTACTGCCTGGCTACACTTAAAGGACATTAGACTCTCTTACAGAAAAATCAGGCCACAAGCAGTAAGTGCTGTGGTTACAGCTGTGCTGTGAGATAAAAAGCTGTATCCGGAAGTGACCAGAACTCTTCAGAAACATCAGAGTTTTATACAAGCTTCGTCCAGGAACCACAGACATTCTGATTGCTTTCATTTCAGAAGAATACTTTTTATAACACTTCTTGGACATTTATTTGTTTCAACATGAAATCATTTGTGTTAAATTGGTATAACAGAGAAAAGCCCTCAGAAACCGCTGGTAAAATACCAACGTTTTTGTGCGTGGTTATATATTGCTCAAATTATAACTCACGCAGCGTTTCTATCACTGGGCGAAAAACTCTGTAAACCTCGGGCTGAATTTTTTAAGCCTCAAACAAAAAAATATTCACTGGCAGCAATGAATTTAAATAACAGGCTCAACTTATGGCCTGAATCAATTCAGCATAAAAAGAGAAGAAAGCACTTAGCTTGCATTGAGTTCAAGCACTCTTCATTGTCCGTTCTACGGAGATCACCGTTTCACCTAAGACCACGGCTTCATCAGGAACGGAGTGCTCAAATGTATGCTGAAATTGAATTGATGAAGCCGTGGTCTTAGGTGAAACGGTGATCTCCGTAGAACGGACAATGAAAAGTGCTTGAACTCAATGCAAGCTAAGTGCTTTCTTCTCTTTTTATGCTGAATTGATTCAGGCCATAAGTTGAGCCTGTTATTTAAATTCATTGCTGCCAGTGAATATTTTTTGTTTGAGGCTTAAAAAATTCAGCCCGAGGTTTACAGAGTTTTTCGCCCAGTGATAGAAACGCTGCGTGAGTTATAATTTGAGCAATATATAACCACGCACAAAACCGTTGGTATTTTACCAGCGGTTTCTGAGGGCTTTTCTCTGTTATACCAATTTAACACAAATGATTTCATGTTGGAGCTATTTTTTCTGGTATTAATTTACATTTTTTGCTCCAACAATACTGCATTTTGTTCTGGTGATTATCTGACATTTATTTGTTTGTTTGCATTTATTCTGTTCATCTTAGGAATTGTGAGTATAAGGTCTGGTTCAAATACGCACTTGAATATAACAACTTCCCTTTTCTCTCTGAATGCTGTACTTCTAAAAGCAGATACCAAAAGCATTAATGGCCTCCTTCTTCACATAATCTCTAAGCATTTAAAACAAATTCCTTCTTTTTGAGCATTAATTCTACATCTATTGCATAGATCTACATAAAGTTTTGATAAGAATTTAAACTTACTTTTTTTTGTTTTTCGAAGTAGCATTCTGTCCTTCAGGCATTCCGTCGCTCACAGTGGGCACCTCCAATGAAGACTTAGATTAGGAAACACAGGAAACTAAACTACCTCGTCATTTCCCTGGGAGTGGTTGACAACATAGAATTTATGGCTTGATTTAAATATGTGTGTCTGTTTACTTTATCATACCTGCTCGTAACTTTATATGCTAGGATAAGGTTTTGAACCTCTTACATAGATATAAATGTGTTAAGTTATTCACTGAATTTGCGTCTATATTTTGTTGTGGGAGAATTGGTGCTAAATCTACATCATTTATAATTTCAAGTGACATAAAAATAATTTGTTGTGCAGGTGTTTTCCTCTAGGCACATTTATTTGTGATTATTACCTTTTATTTTGTGCTGAAATTTAGGGCACTTCTCTTGCTTAAGGTTGCTTTAGGAACATTTCTTCTTCTGAGCTCCCTATATTTAATAATGTTTCCTTCCTTAGCAATTGTTATTTTAGCCAGTAAATGAGAGTGCCCCATTCATGGAAGCATAGGACAGAGGGACATATGTGTTAGGCGGGGAGAGTCTGATAGGTACGGGCGGAGAGAGGGATCTTGGGGTGATAGTATCTGAGGATTTGAAGGCAACAAAACAGTGTGACAAGGCGGTGGCCGTAGCTAGAAGGTTGTTAGGCTGTATAGAGAGAGGTGTGACCAGCAGAAGAAAGGGGGTGTTGATGCCCCTGTATAAGTCATTGGTGAGGCCCACCTGGAGTATTGTGTTCAGTTTTGGAGGCCGTATCTTGTTAAGGATGTAAAAAGAATTGAAGCGGTGCAAAGAAAAGCTACGAGAATGGTATGGGATTTGCGTTACAAGACGTATGAGGAGAGACTTGCTGAACTAAACATGTATACTCTGGAGGAAAGGAGAAACAGGAGTGATATGATACAGATGTTCAAATATTTGAAAGGTATTAATCCGCAAACGAACCTTTTCCGGAGATGGGAAGATGGTAGAATGAGAGGACATGAAATGAGATTGAAGGGGGGCAGACTCAAGAAAAATGTTAGGAAGTATTTTTTCACGAAGAGAGTAGTGGATGCTTGGAATGCCCTCCCGCAGGAGGTGGTGGAAATGAAAACAGTAACGGAATTCAAACATGCGTGGGATAAGCATAAAGGAATCCTGTGCCGAAGGAATGGATCCTCAGGAGCTTAGTCAAGATCGGGAGGCGGGGCTGGTGGTAGGGAGGCGGGGATAGTGCTGGGAAGACTTATACAGTCTGTGCCAGAGCCGGTGGTGGGAAGCGGGACTGGTGGTTGGGAGGCGAGGATAGAGCTGGGCAGACTTATACGGTCTGTGCCAGAGCCAGTGGTTGGGAGGCGGGGCTGGTGGTTGGGAGGCGGGGATAGTGCGGGGCAGACTTATACGGTCTGTGCCCTGAAGAGCACAGGTACAAATCAAAGTAGGGTATACACTAAAAGTAGCACATATGACTTATCTTGTTGGGCAGACTGGATGGACCGTGCAGGTCTTTTTCTGCCGTCATCTACTATGTTAGTATGTTACTATGTTGATACAATTTCCAGATTGGCTCTGAAATATTACAGAGGACCATAGGTTATTGTATCTCTTGCCTGATTTATGTGAACCTTGTAAAGGTCAGCCAAGAAGGCCTCATTAGGATTTATAGTTTTTACATCTCACTTTTCTTACATTAGGTTCATAGCTTGTCCTTAATTCTTCTAATTCTCTGCAGTATGTTTCATGGCTTGATAGCTTTTACATGGACTGTGCGGTTTATATAAAAAATTTAAAAAAAAAACAGGAACTATATAGATGGGCTTTTGAATTGTTAAGTTGTTTTTTTTTTTCACTGCTCACTTGTTCTGTGTTATACTAACTATTCATTTGTCAAGAACTCAATTGTCACTTCTTTGCAGGAATCTTAATTTTTGTACGATCGTAATTTATGTTAAATTGTTTTCTATCTGTATACTCATATGTTTATTTCTTCGCCCCGCTCGGAAATTCAAGAACTCAGAGCTGTGATTAGTCTACCTGAGTAAACCCATGTTTCAGTTGTGACTGTATCCTGATGTTCCAAACTTACTTGTCTTGCAGCTCAATCCTGTAAGTCCTGCAGGCTGTCCGCACCTAGGGGCTCAACCTCTAGGGAATGGTGGTCAGCGCACATGAAGTCTGGTAATTCCATTTTTGCTTATTCCTGCCTGTTCATACACTGCCTCAGTTCCATTCCATTGTCCCGGCTACATCAACAACCCAAGTGAGAATTTAGGGTCGAAATGGAGGCCTTAATTTAGGCCCTCTTTACTCTGCTTCTAACTATTTTATTCTTTTAAGTATTGTTGTAGATTCATCTTCTCCAGAACCTGCATTCCATTTCCCATGTGCAACCCAGACGTGTACTTTCTACCGCAACTGTGTGCCTACAGCACCTACCCAATAATAGAGAGCGACACCGACTTCTGGAAATACGTCAATCACATGGACCTTAGTTTTCTGCACTTTAGTTTTCTACTTTGACTGTGACCTTTTCTATTTTTATCCCGTGCTCTCTTATCCGCAGTGTTCTAGGACCATTTAAAATCATTAATAACATTTCTGTCTTACTTCCCTCAGCATTCATAGTAGATGATGACGGCAGAAAAAGACCTGCATGGTCCATCCAGTCTGCCCAAGACAAACTCATATGTGTATACTTTACCTTGAATTTGTACCTGTCCTTTTCAGGGCACAGACCATATAAGTCTGCCCAGCAGTATTTCCCGCCTCCCAACCACCAGTCCCGCCTCCCATTACCGGCACTGGTACAGACCGTATAAGTCTGCCCTCCCCTATCCTCGCCTCCCATCCACCACCCCCTCTTCCCCCCAACTGCTCCGCCACCCAATTTCAGCTAAGCTTCTGAGGATCCATTCCTTCGGCACAGGATTCCTCTATGCATATCCCACGCATGTTTGAACTCCGTTACCGTTTTCATCTCCACCACCTCCCGCGGGAGGGCATTCCAAGCGTCCACCACCCTCTCCGTGAAAAAATACTTCCTGATATCTTTCCTGAGTCTGCCCCCTTTCAATCTCATTTCATGTCCTCTCGTTCTACCACCTTCCCATCTCCGGAAAAGATTCGTTTGCGGATTAATACCTTTCAAATATTTGAACGTCTGTATCATATCACCCCTGTTCCTCCTTTCCTCCAGGGTGTACATGTTCAGGTCAGCAAGCCTCTCTTTATACGTCTTGGAACGTAAATCCCATACCATCCTCGTAGCTTTTCTTTGCACCGCTTCCATTTTTTTAACATCCTTCGCAAGATACGGCCTCCAAAACTGAACACAATACTCCAGGTGGGGCCTCACCAACGTCTTATACAGGGCATTAAAACCTCCTTTCTTCTGCTGGTCACTCCTCTCTCTATACAGCCTAGCAATCTTCTAGCTACTGCCACCGCCTTGTCGCACTGTTTCGTCGCCTTCAGGTCCTCAGATACTATCGCCCCAAGATCCCTCTCCCCGTCCGTGCCTATCAGACTCTCCCCGCCTAACACATACGTCTCCCTTGGATTTCTACTCCCTAAGTGCATCACTTTGCATTTCTTCGCATTGAATTTTAATTGCCAAACGTTAGACCATTCTTCTAGCTTCTTCAGATCTTTTTTCATGTTTTCCACACCCTCCGGGGTGTCCACTCTGTTGGAAATCTTGGTGTCATCCGCAAAAAGGCAAACTTTACCTTCTAACCCTTCGGCAATGTCACTCACAAATATATTGAACAGAATGGGCCCCAGCACCGATCCCTGAGGCACTCCACTACTCACCTTTCCCTCCTCCGAGCGAACTCCATTCACCACCACCCTCTGGCGTCTGTCCGTCAACCAGTTCCTAATCCAGTTCACCACTTCGGGTCCTATCTTCAGGCCGTCTAGTTTATTTAAGAGCCTCCTGTGGGGAACCATGTCGAAAGCCTTGCTGAAATCTAAGTAGATGACGTCCATAGCACATCCTTGATTCAATTCTCCTGTCACCCAGTCAAAGAATTCAATGAGATTCGTTTGGCACGATTTTCCTTTGGTGAAACCATGTTGTCTCGGATCTTGCAACTTATTGGCTTCCAGGAAATTCACTATCCTTTCCTTCAGCATGGCTTCCATTACTTTTCCAATAACCGAAGTGAGGCTTAGCGGCCTGTAGTTTCCAGCTTCTTCCCTATCACCACTTTTGTGAAGAGGGACCACCTCCGCCATTCTCCAATCCCTCTGAACCTCTCCCGTCTCCAAGGATTTATTAAACAAGTCTTTAAGAGGACCCGCCAGAACCTCTCTGAGCTCCCTCAGTATTCTGGGGTGGATCCCGTCCGGCCCCATGGCTTTGTCCACCTTTAGCTTTCCAAGTTGTTGATACACACTCTCTTCTGTGAACGGCGCTTCTCGCAAGCCAGAAGTGGGGATATAAGATACAGATAAAGATAAAGATCAGGGTGCTGATGTTTCTGTAAACCCCAAGTCCTTGAAAATAGGAGACCTAGCCCATAGAAAGTATACCCATTTAAAGTTGGAGCTGTGACCTCTACTACAGCCAAGTTTGAGAACCATACATCTTGGGTTCACCTGAAAGATATTACAATCTTCAGTAAAGTACAGGACTCATAATCACAACTGGAGACATCTCAGAACCAGAACCTCCAGCATAATAGAGCCAAGCAAATCAGGAGATAAATAATTTGTGATTCACAATTGCCATTTGTGGACGTTATGGACTCATATTTTGTTTTATTTTTAGTTTAGCATTAATTCTGTTTACATTAGAAAGGTTCTATTTTATTTTCCTTTCACTCCCTTTTAGCTAATTCATGTTGCTAATGACACAGTTTCCATTGTAGATGGACGCTCGTAACTGAACCTTTATTGTTTTTAGACTTGCTTTCTGTGTACTTTCATCTTAGCATTGATTTTGATGCTTCTTGAAACATTTTGTATTATTTCTGCTTATGGAATTTGAACTGATACCGCTTATACAAGGATAACACCAAACCCTAATACTAACCAAGATATTACAAGGTATACGCATATGCAAGATGTTTTACAAGCTATAGACATTGAAACCCCTGTTTACATGTCATTTAGCTATACAATTATTTAGCTATAGTGTAACCTATCTTATTTTATTTTTTATTTTTGTTACATTTGTACCCCGCACTTTCCCACTCATGGCAGGCTCAATGCAGCTTCAACCATAGTATGACCCTTCTTAGTATAATTTTTTTTCTTAGGTTCTCTTCCTTTGGAGTTTCATAATTATAAAGGTATATGGGAATTACCCATATAAATTGTTGCTACCATTTTACTCTGTGATGGAAATCCTAACTGTTGCCTTCAACCTATTTTTAATTACACCATTGGCAATCTTAAACACAAAGATTCCCCTTACTAGTGCCTCTCCTATTTACTATCCACCTCTTAGTGCTCATGATTGGGTGGCCATGACGGGTAAAGTAAGGCCCGGGAATCCCAACCTGCTTAGGGATTCTGAAAACATGCAACCTAAGACAGCCTGCAATCAGGGTACTAATCATATGTTTGTTGAGCTCATAACAACAAAGAGTTAGCTCAAGATTTTGACCAGGTTGTTTGCAAGGAGCACTAGCCTTAATCATATTTGGCGAAGGTCCTGTCTACGCAGACCTTCAAGTGGGCATATGAATAATATTATTATTTGGTCTTTGGTTCAGGATCCAAAATCAGAGAAAAATTTAAAGGCCTGTGTTTCTGACTTGAACTTCAGTGTTGCTCAAAGGCACATGAGCTATTGGGACACTGCAGACCAAGCAGAAACCCACAAGAGTGGGGGTCTAACTTGCAGAATTGCATGAATGTGGCAATATGGTGGTAACAGATGTTCAGAAATACAGAACTGGATAATTCCACAGGAAGATGACTTAGATTTCCAGTAAAAGCTAGCCTATTATTGACCTTTCCAGTAAAATACAAACCAACTCATTATCATAACCAATCAGTGTTAATCATTATATTAGAATAGATCCAATAAGATGTGATTACTGTCATATTACCTGTATCCTGAAAGGGCATATAAAAATGAGTGTACTTCCTACTTCAAGCCAGAGAGACAGCCAAGCTGCTCTCTCCCATGAGAAACCAATCTATTGTATCTGAATTGGCAAGTAATCCAATTGTTTTCTCATGAGTAGCCATGAGTCTTTTATATCTACTAATTGGCTTTGAGTGGTAAAATATAACATTAAAGACTCAGACCCAGAAAAAAACTATGTGTAGCTGGGGTACTGTATTCATATTACCAATTGATTGTACATGTCTCTTGTGTATTCCTTGGAGTCTCAGATATAGAGGTAATTTCATTTAGCAATATTATGTATTCTCAGTGAGATATCAATGATCTGTTAATTGTACAAATACATGATGAGGTATCCAATAAAGAACAAACTGATGCAGCCTTGGGGTGGTTTATTTCTCTCTTAAGTATTATTGGGTGGTCCACTATATTGGGAGGGGTAAATGCACCCTAAATTATACAATTGTCTCTCCCGCCGGGTGTCTTCTGCTACTACCTCCTCATCTAGGGAAGAGGAGTGCTCCCTATTCCTATGCTAGGCGTAGGTACACTCCTGCTTCTCAGCAGCTTGCCCAGGCTAAGTCCCAGCGTGCTTGTTCTCGTCAACAGCGTGCACCTAAGGCCTCTGCGGCTCCCCAGCAAAAGCAAGGGATGGGCTTTTGACTGGCTCCAGTTCAGCATAACGTCAGTAAAAGTCTCTGTGCCGGACGATTTGCCGGTTGGGGGGAGGTTGATATTTTTTCATCAAAGGTGGCCTCTCATAACGTCCGACCGGTGGGTTCTTCAAATAGTCCGGTCAGGATACACCCTCAATCTGGAATCCAAATCTCCAAATTGCCCACCGGGAGCTCATTCTTATAGTTCCCAGCACAAGGTACTTGCAGAAGAACTCTCCGCCCTTCTGAAGGCCCAAGCGGTCGAACCCACTCCACCAGGGGAAGAAGTCCTGGGATTCTATTCCAGGTACTTCCTTGTGCAAAAGAAAACAGGGGGGATGCGTCCCATCCTAGACCTAAGGGCCCTGAACAAATTTCTTATCCGAGAAAAGTTCAGGATGGTTTCCCTAGGCACCCTTCTTCCCATGATTCAGGAAAACGATTGGCTATGCTCTCTGGACTTAAAGGATGCTTACACACACATCTCAATACTTCCAGCTCACAGGAAGTATCTTCGATTTCGGCTGGGAACACAGCACTTTCAGTACTGTTTACTGCCTTTTGGCCTAGCGTCTGTGCCCAGAGTGTTTACCAAATGCCTAGCTGTAGTCGCAGTGTCGCTACGCAGACTGGGAGTGCATGTGTTTCCTTATCTCGACGACTGGCTGGTGAAAAGCACCTCAAAGGAGGGTGCTCTGGAGTACATGCGAATGACTATTTGGGTGCTAGAGTTACTGGGGTTCGTCATAAATTATCCCAAGTCCCATCTCACCCCAGTCCAAGAATTGGAATTCATTGGAGTCCTGTTGAACACTCAGACAGCTCGAGCTTATCTTCCCGAGACAAGGGCGGACAATCTTCTGTCCCTGGTGTCCATGGTTCGAGCATCTCAGCAGGTCATGGCTCGGCAGATGTTGATACTTCTGGGGCACATGACCTCCACAGTTCATGTCACACCCATGGCACGTCTACATATGAAATCAGCTCAATGGACCCTAGCTTCCCAGTGGTTTCAAGCTGCGGGGGATCTAGAGGATGTCATCCAACTTCCACCGGTTTTCGGAATTCTCTCCACTGATGGACGATTTGATCCAATTTCACCATGGGATGACCATTCCAAGTTCCTCAGCCACAAAATGTGCTGATGACTGATGCATCTCTCCTGGGGTGGGGAGTTCATGTAGATGGGCTCCACACTCAGGGAGCCTGGTCCTTTCAGGAAAGAGGTCTGCAGATCAATCTCCTGGAATTAAGAGTGATCTAGAACGCTCTAAACGCTTTCAGAGATCAGTTGTCCAACCAAATCATTTTAATTCAGACAGACAATCAGGTTGCCATGTATTACACCAACAAGCAGGGGGGGCACCGGATCTCGCCCTCTGTGTCAGAAAGCCGTCCAGATGTGGCTTTGGGCTCACCGTCACAGCATGTTCCTCCAAGCCACTTATCTGGCAGGCGTAAACAACAGTCTGGCCGACAGGTTGAGCAGAATAATGCAACCTCACGAGTGGTCACTGAACATGGGCGTAGTCCGCAAGATCTTCCGAGTGTGGGGCACCCCCTTGGTGGATCTTTTTTTTTTATTTGTACCCCGCGCTTTCCCACTCATGGCAGGCTCAATGCGGCTTAGGTACTTATTTGTACCTGGGGCAATGGAGGGTTAAGTGACTTGCCCAGAGTCACAAGGAGCTGCCTGTGCCTGCAGTGGGAATCGAACCCAGTTCCCAAGGACCAAAGTCCACCACTCTAACCACTAGGCCACTCCTCCACTCCACTCAGATCAATCACAAGGTCTACTACTACTACTATTTAGCATTTCTATAGCGCTACAAGGCATACGCAGCGCTGCACAAACATAGAAGAAAGACAGTCCCTGCTCAAAGAGCTTACAATCTAATAGACAAAAAATAAATAAAGTAAGCAAATCAAATCAATTAATGTGAACGGGAAGGAAGAGAGGAGGGTAGGTGGAGGCGAGTGGTTACAAGTGGTTACGAGTCAAAAGCAATGTTAAAGAGGTGGGCTTTCAGTCTAGATTTAAAGGTGGCCAAGGATGGGGCAAGACGTAGGGGCTCAGGAAGTTTATTCCAGGCGTAGGGTGCAGCGAGACAGAAGGCGCGAAGTCTGGAGTTGGCAGTAGTGGAGAAGGGAACAGATAAGAAGGATTTATCCATGGAGCGGAGTGCACGGGAAGGGGTGTAGGGAAGGACGAGTGTGGAGAGATACTGGGGAGCAGCAGAGTGAATACATTTATAGGTTAGTAGAAGAAGTTTGAACAGGATGCGAAAACGGATAGGGAGCCAGTGAAGGGTCTTGAGGAGAGGGGTAGTATGAGTAAAGCGACCCTGGCGGAAGATGAGACGGGCAGCAGAGTTTTGAACCGACTGGAGAGGGGAGAGCTGACTAAGTGGGAGGCCAGCAAGAAGCAGATTGCAGTAGTCTAAACGAGAGGTGACAAGGGTGTGGATGAGGGTTTTGGTAGAGTGCTCGGAAAGAAAGGGGCGGATTTTACGGATGTTGTAAAGAAAGAAACGACAGGTCTTGGCGGTCTGCTGGATATGAGCAGAGAAGGAGAGAGAAGAGTCAAAGATGACCCCAAGGTTTCGAGCTGAGGAGACAGGGAGAATGAGAGAGCCATCAACAGAAATAGAAAACGGGGGGAGCGGGGAGGTGGGTTTGGGGGGGAAAATGAGAAGCTCGGTTTTGGTCATATTTAATTTCAGGTGGCGTTGAGACATCCAGGCAGCAATGTCAGACAAGCACGCTGAAACTTTGGTTTGGATGCAAGGTGAGATATCAGGGGTAGAAAGGTAGATTTGGGAGTCATCAGCATAGAGATGGTAGGAAAAGCCATGGGATGAGATTAATGAACCAAGGGAAGAAGTGTAGATAGAAAAGAGGAGGGGACCAAGAACAGAACCCTGAGGTACGCCGACAGGCAGAGGGATAGAAGTAGAAGAGGATCCACCAGAGTGAACACTAAAGGTGTGGAGGGAGAGGTAGGAAGAGAACCAGGAAAGGACAGAGCCCTGGAATCCAAGTGAGGACAGGGTATTGAGAAGTATGCTGTGATCGACAGTGTCAAAAGCAGCAGAAAGATCAAGAAGAATGAGGATGGAATATTGACCTCTGGATTTAGCCAGTAATAGGTCATTGGAGACTTTAGTAAGCGCAGTTTCGGTTGAGTGGAGAGGGCGAAAACCAGATTGTAATGGGTCAAGGATAGCATGTGAGGAGAGAAAATCAAGGCATAAGTACATAAGTAGTGCCATACTGGGAAAGACCAAAGGTCCATCTAGCCCAGCATCCTGTCACCGACAGTGGCCAATCCAGGTCAAGGGCACCTGGCACGCTCCCCAAACGTAAAAACATTCCAGACAAGTTGTACCTAAAAATGAGGAATTTTTCCAGTCCATTTAATAGCGGTCTATGGACTTGTCCTTTAGGAATCTATCTAACCCCTTTTTAAACTCCGTCAAGCTAACCGCCCGTACCACGTTCTCCGGCAATGAATTCCAGAGTCTAATTACACGTTGGGTGAAGAAAAATTTTCTCCGATTCGTTTTAAATTTACCACACTGTAGCTTCAACTCATGCCCTCTAGTCCTAGTATTTTTGGATAGCGTGAACAGTCGCTTCACATCCACCCGATCCATTCCACTCATTATTTTATACACTTCTAGGCAGCGGCGGTGAACAGCACGCTCAAGTAATTAGAGGGACAAGTAGGGTCAAGTGAAGGCTTCTTAAGGAGAGGTGTGACCACAGCATGTTTAAAGGCAGCAGGGACAGTCGCAGTGGAAAGTGAGAGATTGAGAATGTGACAGATAAAAGGAATAAGAGTAGGAGAGATGGCATTAAGAAGGTGGGTGGGAATGGGATCAGAGGAACAGGTGGTACATTTTGAGGAAGAAAGGAGAAGTGTAGTTTCCTCAATAGTAACTTCAGGAAAGGAGGAAAGGGAATGAGGGGAAGGAGAGAGAGGGGAACGGACTAATGGAGAGAGAGGTGGTGAGGTAGAGAAAGCAAGGTTTATCTTTTGAACCTTGTTGTGAAAGAATTCAGCAAGGGTCTGAGGAGATAATGAAGGGGGAGTTGGGGGAGGGGGCACCTTGAGGAGAGAGTTCAATGTGGTGAAGAGAAGTCGAGGATTAGAGCCAAGAGAGTTGGTCAGTTGGATATAATAATCCTGTTTGGCACGTAAAAGAGCAGATTGGAAGGAGGTCAGCATGAACTTAAAGTGTAAGAAATCAGCAAGGGCCCGAGATTTCCGCCAGAGGCGTTCGGCGGAGCGGGTACAGGAACGTAGGTAGCGGATATTAGAAGTCAGCCAAGGTTGGGGTTTTGTACGCCTTACAGGGCGGGTCATCAAAGGTGCAAGAGTGTCTAAGGCAGAGGATAGAGTATTGTTGTAAGAAGAAACAGCCTCGTTGACAGACGTGGATGGTGCCACAGTAGAGAGGAGGTTTGAAACATGGGAGGATAGAGATGAAGGGTCAATATCGTGAAGATTCCTAGATAAATTAGATAGGATAGGACGGGACTGGGAGGGAGGAGATTTAAGTGTGAAAGTTATAAGATGGTGATCAGAGGAGGGATGATCAGAGGCAAGGAAACTAGAAGGTGAACAGTTGGAGGAGAAGATGAGATCAAGACAGTGACCATTTTGATGAGTGGGGGAGGTGGAGCATAGTTGGAGATTAAAGGACGACGTTAAAGCGAGTAACTTGGAAATATAAGAGTTGGAAGGATCATTAGCAGGAATATTAAAGTCACCAAGGATGAGAGAGGGGGAGGAAGGATCATGGAAGAAGGCAAGCCAGGCGTCAAAGTCACTGAGAAAGGATGAAAGGGACTTATCAGGGGGACGATAAATGACCGCTATTCGAAGAGGCAGAGGAGAGAAAAGGCGGATAGAGTGGACTTCAAAGGAGGAAAAACAGTGAGATTGAGGTGGAAGAAGGGGTTGAAATCTGGAGGAGGGAGAGAGAAGTAGTCCAACACCGCCCCCACGGCCAGCAGGGCGAGGAGTATGTGAAAATAGATAACCGCCATGGCACAGGGCTGCGACTGAAGCAGAGTCATCAGGGCAGAGCCAGGTTTCTGTTATGGCGAGCAGATGGAGGTGACGCGAGATAAAGAGGTCCTGGATATAGGGGAGTTTGTTACAGATAGAGCGGGCATTCCATAGGGCGCAAGAGAAGGGCAGAGAAGAGGAGGGAGTAGAGGAATAGAGATGAGGTTAGAGAGGTCACGGTGAGATCTGTAGAGTTTGGATAATAGTTGGTGAGGAGGGCCAGGATTGGGATTGATGTCACCAGCTGAGAGTAAGAGAAGGAGTAAAAGAGAGCGGAGGAGAGTAGGAGAGGTGTGGCCATGAAGGCGTCGAAGGCGAGAGGTATTTAGGTGGAATGGGGAAGGCAAAATGGAGGGAAGAAAGAGACGGAGATTAAAAGCCAAGAGGGAGGAAGAGGGTAGGAGAGAAGGTGAGGTGATGAAGTCAATGGATGGGAAGTGAGTTCCTGTAGCGGAGAGAGGTAGGGGGTGAGGGAAAAGATTAGGCAGGAACAGAGCTAGGAAGAGAATGTGAATAGGGGCCATAAACGATTAAGGTACTTTAGCAACTGGAAAAAGATTAGATACAAAGAAAAAAGGCGCGCGGCACCTAGAGCGGAGGCCCTGAGTGGATCGGGGTGGACCTGGGTGTCACCCCGGAGAAGGCTGTAAGGATATGCAGATGAGCTGCAAGTCCTCCTCAGCACCTGAAAGGCAGCCGGTGGTAGAGGTGGGCACCTCTCAGCTGAGGAAAGGCTTACCAGGGGTTAGGCCGAAGCCAGCATTCCTCCCCCTGAGGGTCGCCTGATCCTAGCCAAAAAGCACCTGGAAACTCTGTGCACTTGGAGAGAAGGCCCTGGGAAGATCGGGGTGGAACTGGAGTCACCCCGGATACAGCTGTGAAGAAATGCAGAAGGGCTGCAAGTCCTCCACAGCACCTGGTGGGAGCACTGGGCACCTAGAGCGGAGGCCCTGAGTGGATCGGGGTGGACCTGGGTGTCACCCCGGAGAAGGCTGTAAGGATATGCAGATGAGCTGCAAGTCCTCCACAGCACCTGAAAGGCAGCCGGTGGTAGAGGTGGGCACCTCTCAGCTGAGGAAAGGCTTACCAGGGGTTAGGCCAAAGCCAGCATTCCTCTCCCTGAGGGTCCCTCAGTTCTGTTCCAGGCTTCAGGCCCACGACAGACTAGCGTCAGATGCCTTTCCCCTGCATTGGGGGACAGGCCTTCTGTATGCATATCCTCCCATACCTTCTTGTAGGGAAGACTTTACTGAAACTCAAGCAAGACTGTGGAACCATGATCCTGAATACACCCTTCTGGCCACGTCAGATTTGGTTCCCTCTTCTTCTGGAGTTGTCCTCCGAAGAACCGTGGAGATTGGACTGTTTTCCAGCCCTCATCACTCAGAACGAGGGGTTGCTTCTACATCCCAACCTCCAGTCTCTGGCTCTCACAGCCTGGAAGTTGAGAGCTTAGAATTCGCCTCCTTGGGTCTTTCAGAGGGTGTCTCCCAAGTCTTGCTTGCTTCCAGGAAAGATTCCACGAAGAGGTGTTACTCTTTCAAATGGAGAAGGTTTGCCGTCTGGTGTGACAGCAAGGCCCTAGATCCTCTTTCTTGTCCTACACAGACCCTGCTTGAATACCTTCTACACTTTGACAAGTGTAGAAGTTATTCAAGCAGGGTCTGTGTCTCAAGACCAACTCCGTAAGAGTTCACCTTAGTGCCATTAGTGCTTATCATCGCCGTGTAGAGGGTAAGCCTATCTCTGGACAGCCTTTAGTTGTTCGCTTCATGAGAGGTTTGCTTTTGTCAAAGCCCCCTGTCAAACCTCCACCAGTGTCATGGGATCTCAATGTCGTTCTCATCCAGTTGAAGAAAGCTCCTTTTGAGCCACTGAATTCCTGCCATCTGAAGTACTTGACCTGGAAGGTCATTTTCTTGGTGGCTGTTACTTCAGCTCGTACAGTCAGTGAGCTTCAGGCCTTGGTAGTGCATGCACCTTATATCAAGTTCCATCACAACAGAGTAGTCCTCCGCATGCACCCTAAGTTCCTGCCAAAGGTGGTGTCGGAGTTCCATCTGAACCAGTGAATTGTCTTGCCAACTTTCTTTCCCCATCCTCATACCCGCCCTGGCAAAAGCAGTTTGCACACCTTGGACTGCAAGAGAGCATTGGCCTTTTACTTGGAGCGGACAAAGGCCTTTAGACAGTCCGCCCAGTTGTTTGTTTCTTTTGATCCCAACAGGATGGAAGTCACCATTGGAAAACGCACAATCTCTAATTGGCTAACAGATTGCATTGCCTTCACTTATGCCCAAGCTGGGCTGTCTTTAGAGGGCCATGTCACGGCTCATAATGTTAGAGCCATGGCTGCGTCAGTGGCTCACTTAAAGTCAGCCTCCATTGAAGAGATTTGCAAGGCTGCAACGTTGTCATCGGTCGACACATTCACATCTCACTACTGCCTTCAGCAGGATACCTGACGCAACAGTGCTGCAGAATCTGTTCGGGATTTAGAATCCAACTCCACCCCCCAGACCCATTTTTGTTCTGTTCCAGACTGCACTCTCAGTTAGTTGTTTATGGTTTCAGGTCAATCTCTGTTATGTCCTCGCCGTTGCAAGGCCCAATTGACCAATGTTCATTGTTTTGAGTGAGCCTGGTTGCTAGGGATACCCCACATGTGAGAACAAGCAGCCTGCTTGTCCTTGGAGAAAGCGTAGATACATACCTGTAGCAGGTATTTTCCGAGGACAGCAAGCTGATTGTTCTCACAAACCCACCCACCTCCCCTTTGGAGTTGTTGTTTGTTTATTATTTGATTAAACTGAGCGGATGGATCATGCGAAAGTTGGGGCGGAGCAAGATGGCGGCCGCAACATTCTACCGCGAATAACCTCGAGGAACTCCTGTTGAAGTTAAACCTTTCTCAAGTGTTTCTACAGTTGTTTAAACAACGTTTTTCTTCTTACTGGTTTGCCAAGATGCCTCATAACAAGAGAAAGGCTTTTATTAGAACGGGAGCCCAGCCGGTTCTTACATCGACACCAACCCAGCAAACAATTGAGGGTTATCTCGCGAGAACCAGTCAGGCGTTGGGAGTTCCCACTGAGCAACGAGCACAAGGAGAAGCCGTACTCCAGGGACAGGACATATCGTTGTCCCCCCCAACGCGTTCTCCGCCGCCGCAACCGGCAGAGACCAGCTCTAGAGTTGAATCACGAACCCACAAAAGTGGAGGACTGGTATCTCATCTGGGCCCTATAGCTGAAACCTCTCCCGAGGTCCTTCTAACATCGGAGGCTCAAATTGCGCCGGTAACACTTGAGGCAATATGGGGGACGCTCCAGACTGTTTTGGCATCAACAAGTAAGATAGAATCTTTAGTAGTAAATGTACAGACTTTGACTTCTTCTTTTACTACTATGAAAAATGATGTTGCAGATAAGATAAATCATCTATCTGAAGAAAATACCAAGTTGAAGGAAACTACTGTAAAATTAATACAAGATAATACCTTGATACATGGGAGGTTGAAACACTTTGAGAATTTTAATAGGAAATTAAACCTACGCTTTTTGAATTTCCCTAAGACTCCAATCTACCCACCGCATGAAATTTTCAAAAGATATCTTATAGAAAATTTGAAATTCTCTGAAGATAATATACCTCTGCTGAACAAAATATATTATCTTCCAATGAAAAAGGTGAAAGAAAAAGAATGTGATATTTAACACGAGGGAAATGACCTTAACGTATCAGAACTATTGGAATCCTCATTAACAGAGTTAACTGAACGCCAAACTCTTTTGGTATCATTTATTTTTCATCAGGACTTGGAAAATGTTAGGAAAATTGCGCTGAGAAACTTACAAACCCCATTTTATGGGGGCAAAATCTGGGTGTTCCCAGACATTACAAAACAGCCGCAAGTCAGGAGAAAAGAGTTTTTGGCACTTCGATCTGCAACGTTGGCTCTAGGAGCCTTTTTCAACCTGAACTACCCATGTAAATGCAACATCAAATATCTTGGTGTTAAATATATTTTCTTAAATCCTGAACATTTAAAACAGTTTATCACTCAGAAAAAGATAATTTAATACATGTTGTGACCAGCAGGTATAATTTGCCTCAAGTAATAGATCGAAAGAGACGTGGAGGGGCATAATTGAACGAAAACGTCTATCTCCATGGGCGTTTATCTCCGAGAACGGGTCCGTGAAGGGGCGGACCAAACCGTATTTTCGAAAAAAATAGACATCCATGTTTTATTCGACAATTTGTGAGCTGGGCGTTTTTGTTTTTCAGTGATAATGGAAAATGAAAGCGCCCAGCTCAAAAACGAATAAATCCAAGGCATTTGTTCGTGGGAGGGGCCAGGATTCGTAGTGCACTGGTCCCCCTCACATGCCAGGACACCAACCGGGCACCCTAGGGGGCACTTTTACAAAAACAAAAAAAAAAGGTAAAAGAGCTCCCAGGTGCATAGCACCCTTCCCTTGTGTGTTGAGCCTCCCAAATCCCCCTCAAAACCCACTGCCCACAAGTCTACACCATTACTATAGCCCTAAGGGGTGAAGGGGGGGCACCTACATGTGGGTACAGTGGGTTTGGGGGGGGGGTTGGACGACTAAGCATTAAGCAGCACAATTGTAACAGGTAGGGGGGGATGGGCCTGGGTCCACCTGCCTGAAGTCCACTGCACCCCCTAACAACGGCTCCAGGGACCTGCATACTGCTGCCAGGGAGGTGGGTATGACATTTGAGGGTGAAAATAAAAAGTTGTGAAACATCATGTTTTGTGGTGGGAGGGGATTAGTGACCACTGGGGGAGTCAGGGGAGGTAATCCCCGATTCCCTCTGGTGGTAATCTGGTCATTTAGGGCACTTTTTGGGGCCTTATTCGTGAAAAAACAGGGTCCAGGAAAAGTGCCCTAAATTCTAGCTACAAACGCACACTTTTTTCCATTATCGGCGAAAGGCGCCCATCTCTCCTCGGCCGATAACCACGCCCCAGTTCCACCTTCGCCACGCCTCCAACACGCCCCCGTCAACTTTGTACGCTTCCGCGATGGAGTGCAGTTGAAAACGTCCAAAATCGGCTTTCCATTATACCGATTTATTCGTTTTTGTGAGATAAACGTCTATCTCCCGATTTGGGTCGAAATCTAGGCGTTTTTCTCTTTCAATTATAAGGTGGATAATGTAATAATTGGTTCAAATTAGGCTAGGCCTTTCTGTTATGTTGTACTGTTTTTTCTTAATTTGAATCTCATCTCCTGAGTAACTGCTTAATCCCCCACTCTTTGGTGGTCTAATGCAAGTGATATAATTTTTGCTTTATTATTTATGGTTATATTATTAATATGTACTACTTTACTTATTCAAGATGTAAATGCTTGTGAAAAAATTTGAAATTGATAAATAAAAGATTTAAAAAAAAACAAAACTGAGCGGGAACGCTCACACGATGGGCAGAAAATAGGTCCACGCATAAGTACATAAGTACATAAGTACATAAGTAGTGCCATACTGGGAAAGACCAAAGGTCCATCTAGCCCAGCATCCTGTCACCGACAGTGGCCAATCCAGGTCAAGGGCACCTGGCACGCTCCCCAAACGTAAAAACATTCCAGACAAGTTATACCTAAAAATGAGGAATTTTTCCAGTCCATTTAATAGCGGTCTATGGACTTGTCCTTTAGGAATCTATCTAACCCCTTTTTAAACTCCGTCAAGCTAACCGCCCGTACCACGTTCTCCGGCAATGAATTCCAGAGTCTAATTACACGTTGGGTGAAGAAAAATTTTCTCCGATTCGTTTTAAATGTACCACACTGTAGCTTCAACTCATGCCCTCTAGTCCTAGTATTTTTGGATAGCGTGAACAGTCGCTTCACATCCACCCGATCCATTCCACTCATTATTTTATACACTTCTATCATATCTCCCCTCAGCCGTCTCTTCTCCAAGCTGAAAAGCCCTAGCCTTCTCAGCCTTTCATAGGAAAGTCGTCCCATCCCCACTATCATTTTCGTCGCCCTTCGCTGTACCTTTTCCAATTCTACTATATCTTTTTTGAGATACGGAGACCAGTACTGAACACAATACTCCAGGTGCGGTCGCACCATGGAGCGATACAACGGCATTATAACATCCGCACACCTGGACTCCATACCCTTCTTAATAACACCCAACATTCTATTCGCTTTCCTAGCCGCAGCAGCACACTGAGCAGAAGGTTTCAGCGTATCATCGACGACGACACCCAGATCCCTTTCTTGATCCGTAACTCCTAACGCGGAACCTTGCAAGACGTAGCTATAATTCGGGTTCCTCTTACCCACATGCATCACTTTGCACTTGTCAACATTGAACTTCATCTGCCACTTGCACGCCCATTCTCCCAGTCTCGCAAGGTCCTCCTGTAATCGTTCACATTCCTCCTGCGACTTGACGACCCTGAATAATTTTGTGTCATCGGCGAATTTAATTACCTCACTAGTTATTCCCATCTCTAGGTCATTTATAAATACATTAAAAAGCAACGGACCCAGCACAGACCCCTGCGGGACCCCACTAACTACCCTCCTCCACTGAGAATACTGGCCACGCAATCCTACTCTCTGCTTCCTATCTTTCAACCAGTTCTTAATCCATAATAATACCCTACCTCCGATTCCATGACTCTGCAATTTCTTCAGGAGTCTTTCGTGCGGCACTTTGTCAAACGCCTTCTGAAAATCCAGATATACAATATCAACCGGCTCCCCATTGTCCACATGTTTGCTTACCCCCTCAAAAAAATGCATTAGATTGGTGAGGCAAGACTTCCCTTCACTAAATCCGTGCTGACTTTGTCTCATCAGTCCATGTTTTTGTATATGCTCTGCAATTTTATTCTTAATAATAGCCTCCACCATCTTGCCCGGCACCGACGTCAGACTCACCGGTCTATAATTTCCCGGATCTCCTCTGGAACCTTTCTTAAAAATCGGAGTAACATTGGCTACCCTCCAGTCTTCCGGTATTACACTCGATTTTAGGGACAGATTGCATATTTCTAACAGTAGCTCCGCAAGTTCATTTTTTAGTTCTATTAATACTCTGGGATGAATACCATGCACGCGCGCCAGAAGACTCTGGCAAGATTTTTTATATTTTGAAAATGCCGGTTCCCGGGTCGACGCGGATGTCGACCCACATGTGAGAACAATCAGCCTGCTGTCCTTGGAGAACACCTGCTACAGGTATGTATCTTTGCTTTATTGGAACTTTCAGATAATGAAATGGTAGTGGCATCAACTTTGATTGCCACTGTTGCTTTGAAGCCCGATAAAGATTGGATAATGAAACTCTTCTTTAAAAACAAAGATAAAACTTTTTTGGGACTGCGAATTCAAATTTTTCCAGATGTCTCCAAGGAAACCCAAAAGAGAAGTTAGCAATTTTGTTGATGAAGCCAGGTGCTCTTCAATTGGGTGCTACTTTCTTTTTGAGATATCCTTGTAAATGTGTCATTAAATACCAATCAACCAAGTATGTGGGGTTTTTTTTATCCTCCTCAACTTACAGCTTTTTTAACATCTAAAAGAATTATTGGTGGGATCCAATAAATAGCTCTCTTTATAATTATTTCTGATATCTCCTTAGGTCTCTCAGACGAAGCAAATTCCTTTATTATATCTTAAAACACTGAATCTCCATTGTTTAATATCTTGGATCTAAATAGTGGACTTGAGTAATATCTGACAGGAATATTGATTCTTAAGGGTTTTTTTTCTCTTTGTAAAATTATATTGTTAAGCCAGTCTTTACTTTTCTGTACAAGTATTCTGCTTGATTATAATGTGAAAATTTGATTTAAAAAAATTGCAGTATAACTAAAATGCATGGTATGTAATGAAAAATGATAAAACCAATAAAAAGACAGTTTAAATTGCCATAAACAGAACAAGCTGTATGAACAGTGACAGACAGAGACTGCATGAAAAGTCCATCAAGTTTCACAGAAACACAGTAAAATCAAGTTCCTGGTTTAGATCATGTAGGGTTACTGTATTAAACTTATATATAAATCTTTGTTCCATTTGTAATAAAAGCTTGTCCAAATCACCCCCGCTACATGAGGGGCGTGGCATGCAGAGCGCAAAAAAGTGGACAGCTCATTCTCTCCTCACAGATGATAAGAGATTGCTGGCCCTGGGCTCTCGCAACGGGCGAGAAGGCACTCATGCATGCACATTGAGAATGCTAGCGGGTGGCTCTTAAAGTTATATATACTATTAAAGCGATGTGGATGACGTCACCCACTTGTATTAACTGGCCTCCTTGTCCTCAGAGAATTGCAATTACATGCATAACTGCCATAGAATACAAAAGTAAGTCCATAGTTACACGTTTAACTGTAGATATGCACATCTATGCTAGCTCAATGAACGGTGTAAATGCTCATGCCTAACTATAAGCAGTTAGGTGTGAAACTAATAGTATTCTATAACAAGCATGCATAAGTGCTTGGCATGCCCTTGACCCACTTATGCCCCTCCCAAGTCCATACCTACCTTGCAGTTGAGTGCTATGGATTTTGCGTGCACAGTTTTCTGACTAAGGGCAGTTATGTGTATGATTGCTAATTAGAGTTGATTAACACCAATAATTGGTTGTTAATGCCAATTAGCTAATTATTACATTAAGTTATACCGTAACTGACACGATTCTGTAACTTGCATGTGTAAAATTGTGCACACAAGTTTATAGAATTAGGGGAATATTGTATAAAATACATATATACACACTAGGGACAGTTCTATAACTGAATGCTTAGGTACAGTCTATTCTTTAAAGAATTGAAGGCTCCTACTTTCCTTTATAGCATACTAGCATAACTGCAAATATATGCGACTATAGGTTAGGCATGAGTACTTAGCCACAGAGCTGCCTTGTGTGTGCCTAAGTTCCAGAGATTCTCAGTTAAACATATAGTATGCTGTAAGTTACATGTGTAAGTTTGAGTCCTCCTCAGTCTCCACTCATGTACATGCTTACCTGTACAATATGCTCTATGTAAGCATATTTACCGACTAGTGCTTAGGTAGCATTTTTGCATTTAGGTTGTGATAGGGCTAAGCACAGTGATTCCAGCCAAGGGCAGGCAGGTCCTGAACTACCTCACCCAGAGTTCTCCAGGAGGCTTAAGGAGAAGGGCAGACAGTCAATCCCTGTAGGGATTCCGGAGAATAATTGGAAGGGATGCAGCTCGGGAAAAGGAATGTCATTGAAGTCAGTCACCAGCAGGGGTCCACTGAAAGATGAAGCACAAGTCCCTTGGGTACATAATCAGAACAAGATACCTCCCAGCTGCGAGGGGGGAGGGGAGCTTGAGTCCCTGAGAATGGTGAGCACTGCAGTGAAGAGAGAGGTGGAGAGTGGAAGGAGGGAGCAGAGCCCATGGACTGTGTAGAGGAAGGGAAGGAGTTCCCTGCTGAATGGCCCTGCTCAGAGGATCTAGCACATATGGACTGGGAGGCAAACACCTAAGAGGTAACTTTTTTAGCACTGGATGGCAGAGTGTGGGTGGTCACAGAGGTTAATACTGTGAAGAGGGTGGTGCTCTGCTAGTCCTGCAGTGTGCAGGACCATTACAGTGTTTTGGTGAAAGACTGAGAGACTTTACTTTGAACTTTTGCATTAGTGTTTGATGAAGTAAGGGAACTGAACGCTTTGGCCTATATATATTTTTTTCTTTTTCTACATAAGTACATAAGTAATGCCACACTGGGAAAAGACCAAGGGTCCATCGAGCCCAGCATCCTGTCCACGACAGCGGCCAATCCAGGCCAAGGGCACCTGGCAAGCTTCCCAAACGTGCAAACATTCTATACATGTTATTCCCGGAATTGTGGATTTTTCCCAAGTCCATTTAGTAGCGGTTTATGGATTTGTGCTTTAGGAAACCGTCTAACCCCCTTTTAAACTCTGCCAAGCTAACTGCCTTCACCACGTTCTCCGGCAACGAATTCCAGAGTTTAATTACGCGTTGGGTGAAGAAAAATTTCCTCCAATTTGTTTTAAATTTACTACACTGTAGTTTCATCGCATGCCCCCTAGTCCTAGTATTTTTGGAATGCGTGAACAGACGCTTCACATCCACCTGTTCCACTCCACTTATTATTTTAAATACCTCTATCATGTCTCCCCTCAGCCATCTCTTCTCCAAGCTGAAAAGCCCTAGCCTCCTTAGTCTTTCTTCATAGGGAAGTCGTCCCATCCCCGCTATCATTTTAGTCGCCCTTCGCTGCACCTTTTCCAATTCCACTATATCTTTCTTGAGATGCGGCGACCAGAATTGGACACAATACTCAAGGTGCGGTTGCACCATGGAGCGATATAACGGCATTATAACATCCTCACACCTGTTTTCCATACCTTTCCTAATAATACCCATTCTATTCGCTTTCCTAGCCGCAGCAGCACACTGAGCAGAAGGTTTCAGTGTATTATCGACGACGACACCCAGATCCCTTTCTTGGTCCGTAACTCCTAACATGGAACCTTGCATGACGTAGCTATAATTCGGGTTCTTTTTTCCCACATGCATCACCTTGCACTTGCTCACATTAAACGTCATCTGCCATTTAGCCGCCCAGTCTCCCAGTCTCGTAAGGTCCTTCTGTAATTTTTCACAATCCTCTCGCGAGTTAACGACTTTGAATAACTTTGTGTCATCAGCAAATTTAATTACCTCGCTAACTACTCCCATCTCTAAATCATTTATAAATATGTTAAAAAGCAGCGGTCCTAGCACAGACCCCTGAGGAACCCCACTAACTACCCTTCTCCATTGTGAATACTGCCCATTTAACCCCACTCTCTGTTTCCTATCCTTCAACCAGTTTTTAATCCACAATAGGACATTTCCTCCTATCCCATGACCCTCCAATTTCCTCTGTAGCCTTCATGAGGTACCTTGTCAAACGCCTTTTGAAAATCCAGATACACAATATCAACCGGTTCCCCTTTGTCCACATGTTTGTTTACTCCTTCAAAGAATTGAAGTAAATTGGTCAGGCAAGATTTCCCCACACAAAAGCCGTGCTGATTCGGTCTCAGTAATCCATGTCCTCGGATGTGCTCTGTAATTTTGTTTTTAATAATAGCCTCTACAATTTTCCCCGGCACCGACGTTGGACTCACCGGTCTATAATTTCCCGGATCTCCCCTGGAACCTTCTGGAGGGATGTGGATTGCACTTCAGCTGACTGGTGGAACTGTGCTGAGCTGAAGTGATGAACTGAGTAGGTTTTTTTTCTTTACAATTGAACTAAGCAGGCCAGCGCCTTGCTCAGGTGGAGCTGGTAACCGAGGGAGTGGGAGTTTTGTTTTCCTTTTGTGGATTTTGCTTTAAAACCAAGTTGGATTACAGTGTGGCATTTAACTGGATCTGGAAGTGAGAACTGTGATGCTTAACCTGATCTGGAGGGGAGCCCGGGACTGCCGAAAACCATTCCCTGACCTGTGAGCTGAAGGAAGGACTTCACAATTGGCACTACCCAGATGGGACCTGAGTTGAACAGCCACGTGGGGAAGTGAGGACCTGAGAGACCCTTAGCAATGCGATGACCAGTGGTCCCACGAGGTAAGTGGTACCGGGTGTAGGTCCAGCTGGATACAAAGAGGGAAGCTAAGGGGAGTGGAAGTCAAGTCCTGCCGTACCCAGGCTGTACAGGAAGGGGAGTGGAGAGGATATAGGCTCTTAAAGTGCTGCACTTGGGATTGGTTTTTTTTGTTTGTTTTGTAGGAGTCTAGGAGCCAGGATGGAGTAGGAGATGTTACATTGGATGGCGGCCCAGTTCCAAAAACAACAGGAAGGTTCTCAACAGGCATTACAGCAGATGGTGGAGGCCACAAGGGAGCAACAGTGACCCCTGCTGCAAGCTTTGCAGGCCCAGATGAGGGCAATGGAGGATTTGATGGGGAAAGTCACAGTTTCCGGTTCTTCGGAGTACTCTTCCATGGCGGTAGGACAGACGAATTATGGACCCTTTTTCTTTAGGGAGGATGGGGGAGAAAGACGATGTGGAAGACTTTCTGGTGACTTTTGAACGCATCGCCAGTGCAGTTAAATGGCCTCCAGAGCAGTGGGCAGTCCTGCTAGCAGGCTGCCTGTCAGGGGAGGCATTGGCGGCCTATAGGGCTATGACTCCTGAGCAGGCTTTGGACTATAAAGCAGGTAGTGGCAGCCATTAAGGATATGGGGTTAACTAAGGATCACTACCAGAGGCTCTTCAGGGAGTCTGCCTCAGGGGAGGGGGACCGACCCCGGGCTCTAGTTCAGCGACTTAAAGATCTTGCTTATAAATGGCTAGAGCCCCATAACAAAACCTCTGAGCAGGTAGTAGAGGACATAATAGTCGAACAACTCCTTTTCGCCATTACTAGTCCCGTGAAGGAATGGCTGATTAAGCAAGGGGCTCATTCTCTAAAGGAGGTGATCAGAGGGGCTGAGTTGTTTTATGAGGCCCAATAACTCCCTTCTAATTCTTTTATCCCTACTAGTAAGGCTACCGTGGGGCAGGTAGCCACGCCTTTATAAGAGACAGGAAAAATGAGAGTTATGGAAAAGAGGGGTATGGATATGAGACAGGATCTAGGGGTGAGAAAATGTTTTTGGTGTGTGAAGGCAGGCCATTTTCTGAGGGAGTGTCGGGAGAAGGTAGGATTTGCTGGACACCAGGACAGGAATGAAGACTCCTTTTTTTTTGTATGAGGTGGAGGTGGAGGGAGTAGCTGTGCGGGCCCTCCTAGACTCAGGGGCTAACCAGTCCATGATGTCCCGATCTCTATGGGATAGGATCAGGGAACGGGCGAAAGAAGGGGTAGGCAGATATGGGGCAACTATAAGCATAAAATGCATTCATGGCGCGGCTACAGCTTAACCAGTGTTCCAATTGAGACTTCATAGCCCCCTTTATACAGGACACCTGAATTTGGCGGGTTTACCTAAACTACCTTTCGACCTTGTATTGGGGCGTGATTGGAGCACCTTTAAGCACATAAGCACATAAGCACTGCCACGCTGGGAAAAGACCAAAGGTCCATCAAGCCCAGCACTCTGTCTCCGACAGCGGCCAATCCAGGCCCCAAGAACCTGGCAAAAAACCCAAAATTTAATAACGATCAATGAACTTTTCCTTCAGAAACCTGTCCAGACCCCCTTTAAACTCAGCGAGGCCAGCTGCCGTCACTACCTTCTCCGGCAATGAGTTCCAGAGTCTAACTACGCGCTGAGTAAAGAAAAACTTTCTCCGATTTGTTTTAAACCTACCACATTCTAATTTCATCTTGTGTCCCCTGGTTCTATTATTGTTAGAAAGCGTAAATAAACGCTTCACATCTGTCCGCTCTATCCCGCTCATTATTTTGTAAACCTCTATCATATCACCTCTCAGCCACCTTTTCTCCAGGCTAAAGAGTCCTAGCCGTCTTAACCTCTCCTCATAGGATAGTCGTCCCATCCCTTTTATCATTTTTGTCGCCCTTCTCTGCACCTTCTCCAATTCCTTTACATCTTTTTTGAGATGAGGCGACCAGAACTGAATACAATACTCCAGGTGCGGTCGCACCATGGAGCGATATAACGGCATTATAACATCCTCATGCTTGGTTTCCATCCCTTTTCTAATAATACTCAACATTCTGTTCGCCTTCTTAGCTGCGGCAGCACACTGGGCAGATGTTTTTAACGTCTTATCAACGATGACTCCCAAATCCCTTTCTAGATCCGTAACTCCTAACCTTGCATGACATAGCTGTAATTCGGGTTCCTCTTACCCACATGTATCACTTTGCACTTCTCAACATTGAACTTCATCTGCCACTTGAACGCCCAGTCCCCCAGTCTCGCGAGGTCCTCCTGTAATCTTTCACACTCCTCCTGCGACTTGATGACCCTGAATAATTTTGTGTCATCTGCGAATTTAATTACCTCATTAGTTACGCCCATCTCTAGGTCATTTATAAATCTGTTAAAAGGCAGCGGTCCCAACACAGACCCCTGCGGGACGCCACTAACTACCCTTCTCCGCTGAGAATACTGACCTGACCATTCAACCCTATTTTTTGCTTCCTATCTTTCAACCAGCTCTTAATCCATAGTAATACCCTACCTCCGATCCCATGACTCTCCAGTTTCCTCAGGAGTCTTTCATGAGGCACTTTGTCAAACGCCTTTTGAAAATCCAGATACACAATATCCACCGGCCAGTGGCGTAGCTAGGATAGTTGACACCCGGGGCCAGTCATTTTTTTAACACCCCCCTCCAAAATCCAGTACTAGGCATACCGAGAATACAAAACACTCAGGATCTCTAGAACAATTTTACCATACCATAAGCAGTAATTTCTACGAGTCACATAAGGAAAAGGAAAGCATCTTAAACACTACAGTGAGCACTAGAACATCAATTCACCTGTTGTAAAACGTAACCAGACAGAATAGTACAGATCGTCGATCCTGCACAGTCAATGCCAACTGAAAGCCGTGTCTTTTTCACAAACACAGATAAACCCTAAACCACTATAGAATAAGTAAGCAAACTTTCTATTTAGACAAAAATTAAACTGAACCCCCAAGAGGCCAGACTGAGCATTAATGCAACACCACAGAAACAGAAAATAAAATAATACCATTTTATTGGACTAATACATTTAGCTTTCAGAGGCCAAAACCTCCTTCCTCAGATCAGTATAGTGCTTTTACAATATCCTATCCTGACCTGAAGAAGGGGGTTTTGTTCTCCGAAAGTTAGTCAAAATATATTAAAATTAGTCCAATAAAGATTACCTTATTTCCATGTTCTGTTTATAAGCATTTATTAACACAGCTACAATACTAATTTATCCTAAAGCAAAAAAATAAAAACATATATTTACTTACAGTTTGTTGTCTCTGGTTTCTGCTTTCCGCATCTTCTTTTCACTGTCTTCCTTCCATCCAGCATCTGCCTTCTCTCTCTCTCCCTGCCATCCAGTGTCTGCCCTCTCTCCCTGCCCCTTCCATCTAGGATCTGCCCTGTCTCCATGTGCATCTCCTTCCTTTGTCTTTCCTTCCCTCCATCCTTGTCCACATTCTCCTCTCTTCTCTCTTCCATCCATGTGCATTTCCTTCCTGACTTTCCTCCCCTCCATCCATCCATGTCTAACAACTCTCCATTCTCCCCTGCTCTCTCCTCCATCCACCCATATCAAGCAAATTTCCTCTCTCCTCTGCCCCCATTCATCCATCCATCCATATCCAGCAATTCTCCATCTATGTCCAGGAACTCTCCATTCTCCCCTGCTGTCTCCTCCATCCACCCATATCCTGAAAATTTCCTCCCTCCCCTGCCCCCATTCATTCATCCATGTCCAGCAATTCTCCTCTCCTCTGCCCTCTCCTCCATCCATCCATATCCAGCAAATTTCCTCTCTCCCCTGCCCCACCATCCATCCACGTCCAGCAATTCTCCTCTCTCCCCTGCCCTCCCCTCCAGCGATCTCTTCTCTCCCCATGCCCTCCCCTTCTCTCCATGTCCAGCAATCTGTTCTCTCCCCCTGTCCTCTCCTCCCATCCATGTCCAGAAATTCTCCCTGCCCTCCCTCAGCTCCCCAGAGCCCTCTTCTCCGTTCCTTCCTGCCCCTCCCCCCTCCATCCATGTCCAACATTCTCCTCTCTCCCCTGCCCTCTCCATTCCTTCCTTCCTTCACCTGACAGCTGCCCCCACAAAACGCAGGGCTAGCGCTGCAGCAAAGCAGCTCTGCTCTCTTTAACGAACCCTGTCCCTCTGAGTCCTTCCTTTCTGCCCAGGGCAGCCCTCCTCCTCCTCCTCTCCGCCCCCCCCCCATGTCATAACCCTTTTACTTCCCGTGGTGGCAGCGACGTCAGTTACGTTACGAAGAAGACACTACAGGCTCCCCTCCGGCTCCAGCTTCTCCCTTCACTAGTTCGTTCTTCACACAGTGAGTGTCCCGCCTTCGCGGAAACAGGAAATGCATCATCGCGAAGGCGGGACACTCACTGTGTGAAGAGCGAAGGGAGAAGCTGGAGCCGGAGGGGAGCCTGTAGTGTCTTCTTCGTAACGTAACTGACGTCGCTGCCACCACGGGAAGTAAAAGGGTTATGACACGAGAAGGGGGGTGCGGAGAGGAGGGGGAGGGCTGCCGTGGGCGGGAAGGAAGGACTCCCTATACGAGGCGCCTATGGGGGGGATTTTCGGTGCGGGGCTGCCTGGGAGCGGCGGAGCGCCCCCCTTGTGCTGACACCCGGGGCGGACCGCCCCCCCTTGCTACGCCACTGACACCAGCTCCCCATTGTCCACATGTTTGTTCACCCCCTCAAAAAAATGCAGTACATTGGTGAGGCAAGACTTCTCTTCACTAAATCCGTGCTGACTTTGTCTCATCAGCCCATGTTTTTGTACGTGCTCTGTAATTTTATTCTTGATAATAGCCTCTACCATTTTGCCCGGTATCGACGTCAGACTCACCTGTCTATAATTTCCCAGATCTCCTCTGGAACCCTTTTTAAAAATTGGCGTAACATTGGCTACCCTCCAGTCTTCCAGTACCACACTCGATTTTAGGGATAGATTGCATATTACTAACAGTAGCTCTACAAGTTCATTTTTCAGTTCTATTAATACTCTGGGATGAATACCATCAGGCCCTGGTGATTTATTACTCTTCAGTTTGCAGAACTGACCCATTACATCCTCCAAGTTTACAGAGAATTCGTTAAGTTTCTCCGACTCGCCCACTTCAAATACGTTTTCCAGCACTGGTGTCCCTCCCAAATCCTCCTCGGTGAAGACCGAAGCAAAAAAGTCATTTAATTTCTCCGCTACGGCTCGGTCTTCCCTGATCGCCCCTTTAACACCATTTTCATCCAGCGGCCCAACCGATTCTTTTGCCGGCTTCCTGCTTTTAATTTATCTAAAAAAATTTTTACTATGTATTTTCGCTTCTAACGCTAACTTTTTTTCAAAGTCCTTTTTTGCCCTCCTTATCTCCGCTTTGCATTTGGCTTGGCATTCCTTATGTTTTATCTTGTATTTTTCCTTCTCTTGTGAGCTCCTGAACCAACTGTTCCATGAAGCCGTCCTTGATTTCATCAAGAAATTTCACCTCCCTAGCGTGTACCGATGTTACATTAACACAGTCTATATGTGGATAATTGAACTCACCCATTAATATTACATTGCCCAATTTATTCGCTTCCCTAATTTCCTTTGACATTGCTGCGTCTGTCCGCTTGTCCTGGCCAGGCGGACGATAGTACACTCCTATCACTGTCCATTTCCCCTTTTCACATGGAATTTCAATCCACAAAGATTCCAATAGGGGTTTTGTCTCCTGCAATATTTGCAGCCTATCCGAGTCAAGGTTCTCATTTATATACAGTGCTACCCAGTGCGTTTTTTCTAGCGAAAAAGGTGCCGGTACTCAAATGCTAGGCCACCCTTCAGAGGTGGTGTGATCACTGAGGGGCCCACTCCACAATAGCCAGGCCCCCTGCAACCAGTCACAGAATCTATGACAAGGCAGAATTGGTGTGTAGAGCCTGAGCTTTTTCATTAAAACTTGGGGACCATGGAAAAGGTGCCGGTACTCAGTACACCCGAGTACCCCCTCAAAAAAAGCCCTGGTGCTACCCCTCCTCCTATCCTATCCACCTTATTGCTACGATATAAATTTGTAGCCCAGTATGACTCTGTCCCATTGGTTATCTTCCTTCCACCAGGTCTCAGAGATGCCAATAATATCCAAATTTTCATTGTGTGCAATGTACTCCAGCTCTCCCATCTTATGTCTCAGGCTCCTGGCATTTGCGTATAGACATTTCAATGCATGCTTGTTGTTCCGTTTTATATTGCGTTTAATAAATGGCATTATTAATGTGTTATCTTCTGTCTGGTCATTATTAATTTTATTTAAGACCATCTGATCTACTACGATTTCTTTGACATCCTTACTTACAAGTAACCTTTTCTTCCCTGTCTGGGTGATATCCTCAAAAGATACCTTATCCTGAACCATGCGCTTTTGAGCAACTGTCGGCCTTCCCCCCGTTTCTAGTTTAAAAGCTGCTCTATTTCTTTTTTAAAAGTTGACGCCAGCAGCCTGGTCCCACCCTGGTTAAGGTGAAGCCCATCAGCTCGGAATAGGCTCTCCTTTCCCCAGAATGCTGACCAGTTCCTGACAAATCTAAAACCCTCTTCCCCACACCATCGTCTCATCCACGCGTTGAAACTCCGGATCTCTGCCTGTTGCTTGGGCCCTGTGCGTGGAATAGGTAGTATTTCAGAGAATGCTACCCTAGAGGATCTGGATTTGAGCTTCCTTCCTAAAAGCCTAAATTTAGCTTCCAGAACCTCTCTCCCACATTTTCCTACGTCATTGGTACCCATGTGTACCAAGACTGCTGGCTCCTCCCCAGCACTTTCTAAAATCTTGTCTAGGTGCCCGCAAGACTCTATCTGTTAATGCAAATGAAATGGCTTACTTCACTGGGTAGAGAAAAGCACAGCCCCAGAGAGCACCCCCTACACGATTTCAGCACAAAGAATAGGAAATCACCAGCACAGCAATTTAATACAATTTAAAGAAAAACCTTCTAGCCCAAAGTTGTAAAACTAGCAATTTTAGATTAAGGAATAGGATAGACCCACGGCAAAAGAAAGAACAGTGGGTTGGTTTTTTTGTTGTTGTTGTTTTTCTCTCTTAAAGTTTAGATAAGATATATACTCAAAACAGTTATAGAAGGAAAGTTTTAGGACTCTAACAGCCTTAGTCCCTCAAACAGTTTAGTAAGAAAAGTTTTAGAACACAGGCAGACTGCTACTAAACCAAACCAGCTCTAAGAATCCCACAGGTTCAAGGTAAGAAGGATAAGGATAGAATAGAGACCTCTGGATTTAGCCAGTAGCAGGTCATTAGAGACTTTGGTAAGTGCAGTTTCAGTAGAGTGAAGAGGGCGAAAACCAGATTGGAGTGGGTCAAGAATAGGTTGTGTAGAAAGAAAGTCAAGACAACGGCGGTGAATGACACGTTCAAGTAATTTGTAGAGGAAAGGGAGAAGGGAGATGGGGCGATAGTTGGAGGGACAGGTAGGGTCAAGTGAGGATTTTTTAAGGAGTGGAGTGACAACAGCATGTTTGAAGGCCATAGGAACAGTTGCAGTGGAGAGTGAAAGATTAAGGATGTGACAGATGACTGGGTTGATAGTAGGAGAGATAGTGTTAAGTAGATAAGTGGGGATGGGATCAGAGGAACAGGTAATACATTTAGAGGAGGAAAGAAGAAGGGCAGTTTCCTCAGTAGAAACTTCTGAGAAGGAGAGTAGGGGGTGAGGACTAAGGGAGAGAGAGGTGGGGAGGATTTGGATGAAAATTCAAGGTTAATTGCCACAATTTCAACCGGGTCCCACAAATAATTGATTCTAACTCGGAAATTGCTCACCAGTTTCAAAGCTATTACAAAATATTATATAACTCTGCTATTCACTTCTCCTTTGAGGCATTCCAGCAATTTACAAGAAACCTACAGCACCCCACTGAATCTCCCACTCAGAACTCCAAATTAGAAACTGATATCTCTACTCAAGAGATTTTGGAAGTCATCAAATCTTTTCCACAAGGAAAAGCCCCTAGAGTTCTACCAAGCATTTGCAGATTTCCTTGCTCCTAAATTGTGTCTTATATACTAATCACAAGCTGTAAAGCCCGTTACAATGGGCGACATTTCTGTTGTATATAATGAAATAGCCAAACGGGCAAGCTTTTTTATTTTAGAAATGTACAGAGAGAGAGAGAGAGAGAGTGAGAGTGTGTATATGTGTGTGTGTGTGTGTGTGTGTGAGAGAGAGTGAGTGTGCAAGCCGTAAAGCCCGTTACAACGGGCGACATTTCTGTTGTGCGTAATGTAATGAAATAGCCAAACGAGCAATATGTTTTATTTCTGAAATGTAAAGAGAGAGAGAGTGAGAGTGTGTATATGTGTGTGTATGAGAGTGAGTGTGTGAGAGAGAGAAAGACAGAGAACGTGTGTGTGTGAGAGTGAGTGTGTGAGAGAGAGAGACAGAGAACGTCTGTCTGTGTGTGTGTGCATGTGTGAAAGAGAGAGACAGAGAAAGTGTGTGTGTGTGTGTGTGTGTGTGTGTGTGTGCATCTGTGTGAAAGAGAGAGACATAGAAAGTGTGTGTGTGTGCATCTGTGTGAAAGAGAGAGACATAGAAAGTATGTGTGTGTGTGTGTGTGTGCATCTGTGTGCAAGAGAGTGTGAGTGAATTGAGGGAGAGACAGTGTGTGCGCCCCCTGTAGCCACCCAGCGATTCTCCTCTCTCCCCTGCCCCCCTCCAGCCACCTAGCGAGTCTCCTCTCTCCCCTGCCTCCCTTTCCAGCCACCCAGCGATTCTCCTCTCTCCCCTGCCCCCCCTCTCCAGCCACCCAACGAGCCGCCTCTCTCCCCTGCCCCCCTTTCCAGCCACCCAGCGAGTCTCCTCTTTCCCCTGCCCCCCTCTCCATCCACCCAGCGAGGCTCCTCTCTCCCCTGCCTCCCCTCCAGGCACCCAGCGATTCTCCTCTGTCCCCTGCCCCCCCTGTAGCCACCCTGCGATTCTCATCTCTCTCCTGCCCCCCCCCCTCCAGGCCCCCAGCGATTCTCCGTCGCTGCCCATCTGTAGCCTTCCCTTCATCTGCCTTCTGACGTCATTTCCTCTTTCCGTGAGGGCAGGACTCTGAGAGAACAACCTGGAAGGGAAGGCTACAGACGGGCAGGGCTTAGGTGTGCTGAAGAGGGTGATTGTTTGAAATGGGTGGGCGGAGGAGGTGGTTGCGGGAGATCCATCCGTGCTCTACCCGGAGGACAGCCCCACTGCCACCACTCTCTATTCTCCAGTGCCCACAGCAGGTTCCACCCACGCTACCCCATCTTATTTCTGATTGGAGAGAACTCGCGCGAATCCAACCTCTCAGTTCGGAAGGGAATAGCGATTGGCCCTGAGTGGCGCAAAGGTGGTTACGTGGACGGAGGATCTTGCGCGAAACTCTTCCATTCAGGATACTGGGAGGAGGAAGCGGGTTCTTTATAATGTGGGATCATGGATGTCGAGGAACCGACAGGGGCGGCGGCTGGACAGCAGGTCAAAGATGAAGTGGCGGGAACATGTCAAAAGCTGTTCCTGTATTTCTTGGAGGAGTAAGTGCACATATGAGTGACTGGGCGTTTTGTATTGTAGTCCTCGTGGTTGGGCATAAGGATTTAAACGTGTGTGTAACAGTTTTTATATTCCTTAAAAGTACAGTGTTTTGTGTAACGACGTTGCAAGACAGCTGTGACGTACCGCTGGTCCTGTCAGTACGTGCCGCTTACTGCCTCTAGCAACGTTGGAAAAGATCTGTGACGTGCCACACATGCGCAGAACAGCTGTTCTGCGCATGTGTGGCACGTCGGTCACTCTTCATTTATATAGTAGGATTCCTATCTAAACAGTAAATAAGTACAAAAGTATTGCCACACTGGGACAGACCAAAGGTCAGTCAAGCCCAGCATCCTGTTTCCAACAGAGGCCAATCCAGGTCACAAATAACTGGCAAGATCCCAAAAAAGCTCAATACATTTTATGCTGCTTATCCCAGAAATAAGCAGTGGATTTTACCCAAGTCAATTTAATGGTCTATGGTCTTTTCCTTTAGGAAGCCGTCCAGACCCTTTTTAAACCCCACTAAGCTAACCACCTTTATCACATTCTCCGGCAACGAATTCCAGAGTTTAATTACATGAGTGAAGAAAAACTTTCTCTGATTCGTATTAAACTTACCACTTTGTAACTTCATCGCATGCCCCCTAGTTCTAATATTTTTGGAAAGAGTAAACAAATGATTCACGTCTACCAGTTCCACTCCACTCATTATTTTATAGACCTCTATCATATCTCCCCTCAGCCGTCTCTTCTCCAAGCTGAAGAGCCCTTGACACTTCAGCCTTTCCTCATAGGGAAGTTGTCCCATCCCCTTTATCATTTTTGTCGCCCTTCTCTGTACCTTTTCTAATTCCACTATATCTTTTTTGAGATGCGGTGATCAGAATTGAGCACAATATTCGAGGTGCGGTCGCACCATGGACTGAAACAAAGGCATTATAACATCCTCACTTTTGTTTTCCATTCCTTTCCTAATAATACTTAACATTCTATTTGCTTTCTTAGCCGCCGCAGCACACTGAGCAGAGGGTTTCAATGTATCAGCAACAACGACCCCCTTTCTTGGTCAGTGATTCCTAACGTGGAACTACTACTACTACTACTATTTAACATTTCTAGAGCGCTACAAAGTGTACGCAGCGCTGTACAAACACAGAAGAAAGACAGTCCCTGCTCAAAGAGCTTACAATCTAATAGACAAAAAGTAAAGCATTTAAATTTAAAATATTTAAGCAGTCAAGCACAAGAGAACAGTCACAGAAGGACAGAAGATGTTGAAGGGTGGTCAGTGTGATTAGGTGTAACTCTGGTTGGAGTAGTGCGAGAAGGTGATAGAAGAATAGAAGTGGGTGAGGTAAAGTAATGAGTGGGTTGATAGGGAGGTTATATAAGACATGTCACTCTAGGGGTGGGTGGGTAGAGGGGTAGGGTGGGTAGGATTAAGTCTAAAGCAGGAGAAGGTATTCTCTGCAGCCTATCTGTGAGATGGAAAATGCTCTCTGAAGCTGCTGCTATAAGTTGTTAGTTTTCTCTCCCTGAAAGAGATCCAAGCCACACCCACCTTGCATTACGTAGCTATAGTTCGGGTTCCTCTTTCCCACATGCATCACTTTGCACTTGCTCACATTATATGTCATCTGCCATTTAGATGCCCAGTCTCCCAGTCTCGTAAGGTCCTCTTGTAATTTTTCACAATCCTCTCGCGATGTAACAACTTTGAATAACTTTGTGTCATCAGCAAATTTAATTACCTCACTTATAACTTTCACACTTAAATCCCCTCCCTCCCAGTCCCGTCCTATCCTATCTAATTTATCTAGGAATCTTCACGATATTGACCCTTCATCTCTATCCTCCCATGTTTCAAACCTCCTCTCTACTGTGTCACCATCCACGTCTGTCAACGAGGCTGTTTCTTCTTACAACAATACTCTATCCTCTGCCTTAGACACTCTTGCACCTTTGATGACCCGCCCTGTAAGGCGTACAAAACCCCAACCTTGGCTGACTTCTAATATCCGCTACCTACGTTCCTGTACCCGCTCCGCCGAACGCCTCTGGCGGAAATCTCGGGCCCTTGCTGATTTCTTACACTTTAAGTTCATGCTGACCTCCTTCCAATCTGCTCTTTTACGTGCCAAACAGGATTATTATATCCAACTGACCAACTCTCTTGGCTCTAATCCTCGACTTCTCTTCACCACATTGAACTCTCTCCTCAAGGTGCCCCCTCCCCCAACTCCCCCTTCATTATCTCCTCAGACCCTTGCTGAATTCTTTCACAACAAGGTTCAAAAGATAAACCTTGCTTTCTCTACCTCACCACCTCTCTCTCCATTAGTCCGTTCCCCTCTCTCTCCTTCCCCTCATTCCCTTTCCTCCTTTCCTGAAGTTACTATTGAGGAAACTACACTTCTCCTTTCTTCCTCAAAATGTACCACCTGTTCCTCTGATCCCATTCCCACCCACCTTCTTAATGCCATCTCTCCTACTCTTATTCCTTTTATCTGTCACATTCTCAACCTCTCACTTTCCACTGCGACTGTCCCTGCTGCCTTTAAACATGCTGTGGTCACACCTCTCCTTAAGAAGCCTTCACTTGACCCTACTTGTCCCTCTAATTACCGACCCATCTCCCTCCTTCCTTTTCTCTCCAAATTACTTGAGCGTGCTGTTCACCGCCGCTGCCTTGATTTTCTCTCCTCACATGCTATTCTTGACCCATTACAATCTGGTTTTCGCCCTCTCCACTCAACCGAAACTGCGCTTACTAAAGTCTCCAATGACCTATTACTGGCTAAATCCAGAGGTCAATATTCCATCCTCATTCTTCTTGATCTTTCCGCTGCTTTTGACACTGTCGATCACAGCATACTTCTCGATATCCTGTCCTCACTTGGATTCCAGGGCTCTGTCCTTTCCTGGTTCTCTTCCTACCTCTCCCTCCGCACCTTTAGTGTTCACTCTGGTGGATCCTCTTCTACTTCTATCCCTCTGCCTGTCGGCGTACCTCAGGGTTCTGTTCTTGGTCCCCTCCTCTTTTCTATCTACACTTCTTCCCTTGGTTCATTAATCTCATCCCATGGCTTTTCCTACCATCTCTATGCTGATGACTCCCAAATCTACCTTTCTACCCCTGATATCTCACCTTGCATCCAAACCAAAGTTTCAGCGTGCTTGTCTGACATTGCTGCCTGGATGTCTCAACGCCACCTGAAATTAAATATGACCAAAACTGAGCTTCTCATTTTCCCCCCCAAACCCACCTCCCCGCTCCCCCGTTTTCTATTTCTGTTGATGGCTCTCTCATTCTCCCTGTCTCCTCAGCTCGAAACCTTGGGGTCATCTTTGACTCTTCTCTCTCCTTCTCTGCTCATATCCAGCAGACCGCCAAGACCTGTCGTTTCTTTCTTTACAACATCCGTAAAATCCGCCCCTTTCTTTCCGAGCACTCTACCAAAACCCTCATCCACACCCTTGTCACCTCTCGTTTAGACTACTGCCATCTGCTTCTTGCTGGCCTCCCACTTAGTCACCTCTCCCCTCTCCAGTTGGTTCAAAACTCTGCTGCCCGTCTCATCTTCCGCCAGGGTCGCTTTACTCATACTACTCCTCTCCTCAAGACCCTTCACTGGCTCCCTATCCGTTTTCGCATCCTGCTCAAACTTCTTCTACTAACCTATAAATGTATTCACTCTGCTGCTCCCCAGTATCTCTCCATACTCGTCCTTCCCTACATCCCTTCCCGTGCACTCCGCTCCATGGATAAATCCTTCTTATCTGTTCCCTTCTCCACTACTGCCAACTCCAGACTTCGCGCCTTCTGTCTCGCTGCACCCTACGCCTGGAATAAACTTCCTGAGCCCCTACGTCTTGCCCCATCCTTGGCCACCTTTAAATCTAGACTGAAAGCCCACCTCTTTAACATTGCTTTTGACTCGTAACCACTTGTAACCACTCGCCTCCACCTACCCTCCTCTCTTCCTTCCCGTTCACATTAATTGATTTGATTTGCTTACTTTATTTATTTTTTGTCTATTAGATTGTAAGCTCTTTGAGCAGGGACTGTCTTTCTTCTATGTTTGTGCAGCGCTGCGTATGCCTTGTAGCGCTATAGAAATGCTAAATAGTAGTAGTAGTAGTAGTAGTTACTCTCATCTCTAGATCATTTATAAATATGTTAAAAAGCAGCGGCCCCAGCACTGACCCCTGAGGAACCCCACTATCTATCCTTCTCCATTGGGAATACTGACCATTTAACCCTACTCTCTGTTTTATATCCTTTAACCTTTTGGAATAGGCTCCCCCTTCCCCACAATGTTGCCCAGTTCCTAACAAACCTAAAACCCTCCTCCCTGCACCATCGTCTCATCCACCCATTGAGACTCCAGAGCTCTGCCTTTCTCTTGGGCCCTGCGCGTGGAATGGGTAGCACTTCAGAAAATGCTACCCTAGAGGTTCTGGATTTGAGCTTTCTACCTAAGAGACTAAATTTGGCTTCCAGAACCTCTCTCCCACATTTTCCTATGTCATTGGTACCCATATTTACCAAGACAGCCAACTCCTCCCCAGCACTATCTAAAATCCTATCTCGGTGACACGTGAGGTCCGCCACCTTTGCACCAGGCAGGCAAGTCACCAGGCGATCCTCACGTCCACCAGCCACCCAGCTATTTACATGCCTAATAATCGAATCACCAACTACAACAGTCGTCCTAACCCTTCCCACCTGGGCACTAGCCCCTGGAGACACATCCTCGGTGCAAAAGGATATTGCATTCCCTGGTGTGTTGGTCCTGTCTACAGGATTACTTCCATCCTCACCAGGGTGATGCTCTCTTTTTAGAAGGCCTCCCTCCTCCAAGGCAACACAGGGGCTGCCAGATTGAAGGTGGGACTTCTCTACAACGTCCCTGTAGGCCTCCTCTATGTACCTCTCTGTCTCTCTCAGCTCCTCCAAGTCTGCTACTCTAGCCTCATGAGAATGGACTCATTCTCTGAGAGCTAGGCAGTGCTTTTTTTGTAGAAAAAAAGGTGCTGGTACTCATTATGGGCGGGGTCACCACATATGGCTCCACCCCTATGATAGCCACACCCACATTAACCACACCCCCTATACCAGCCATGGCGCATATAAACAGACATCATTGAAAATATTATAGTACTATAGGAGAAAAAAATAACGTGATTTTTTTTCATGATAAATAATCTCTGTAAGATCTTACAGCTCCAGTATACCCAGTGCAAAATAAGACAACCAATGTAAATTCTCAAATTGGACATATTACAAACACTAAAATGAAAATAAAATGATTTTTTTCTACCTTTGCTGTCTGGTGACTGTTTTTCTTTCCATATTGGTCCCAGTCTGTGATTCTGCTTTCCTTTGTTTTCGCTTAACTCTTCTGTGTCATTTGTCATTTTTGTCTCCTTTTTCTTTGCTTTCTTCAACATTTTTCAGGCTGTCTCTCTCTGTCCAGATTTAATTCATTCTTACTATCCATTCTTTAATTTCCTTCATCTACCTGTGGCTTTTCATCTTTTCCTCACCCTTGTTCTCCCCATGCCCCTTCCTCTTATTCTCCAGTCTTTCTCTATTCCCCTTTTCCATCCAGCAGCTCTGCTTTCTCTCCCCATCCTTCCAGTGTCTCCCCTATTTCTTTCTGCATTCTTCCATCCAGCGTCTTCCCTCTTTCTCTCCCCATCCTTCTGTTTTCCCTCTCTCTCTCCCCATCCTTCCATCTGTTTTTCCCCCTCTCTCTCCCCATCCTTCCATCTGTTTTTCCCCCTCTCTCCCCATCCTTCCATCTGTTTTCCCCTCTCTCTCCCCATCCTTCCATCTGTTTTTTCCCTCTCTCCCCAATCCTTCCATCTGTGTTTTCCCTCTCTCTCCCCATCCTTCCATCTGTTTTTCCCCTCTCTCCCCATCCTTCCATCTGTTTTCCCCTCTCTCCCCAATCCTTCCATCTGTTTTTCCCTCTCTCTCCCCATCCTTCCCTCTGTTGGTTTCCCTCTCTCTCCCCATCCTTCCCTCTGTTGGTTTCCCTCTTTCTCTCTCTCCCCAATCCTTCCCTCTGTTGGTTTCCCTCTTTCTCTCTCTCCCCAATATTTCCCTCTGTTGGTTTCCCTCTTTCCCTCTCTCCCCAATCCTTCCCTCTGTTGGTTTCCCTCTTTCTCTCTCTCCCCAATCCTTCCCTCTGTTGGTTTCCCTCTTCTCTCTCTCCCCAATCCTTCCCTCTGTTGGTTTCCCTCTTTCTCTCTCTCCCCAATCCTTCCCTCTGTTGGTTTCCCTCTTTCTCTCTCTCCCCAATCCTTCCCTCTGTTGGTTTCCCTCTTTCTCTCTTTCCCCAATCCTTCCCTCTGTTGGTTTCCCTCTTTCTCTCTCTCCCCAATCCTTCCCTCTGTTGGTTTCCCTCTTTCTCTCTCTCCCCAATCCTTCCCTCTGTTGGTTTCCCTCTTTCTCTCTCTCCCCAATCCTTCCCTCTGTTGGTTTCCCTCTTTCTCTCTCTCCCCAATCCTTCCCTCTGTTGGTTTCCCTCTTTCTCTCTCTCCCCAATCCTTCCCTCTGTTGTTTTCCCTCTTTCTCTCTCTCCCCAATCCTTCCCTCTGTTGTTTTCCCTCTTTCTCTCTCTCCCCAATATTTCCCTCTGTTGGTTTCCCTCTTTCCCTCTCTCCCCAATCCTTCCCTCTGTTGGTTTCCCTCTTTCTCTCTCTCCCCAATCCTTCCCTCTGTTGGTTTCCCTCTTTCTCTCTCTCCCCAATCCTTCCCTCTGTTGTTTTCCCTCTTTCTCTCTCTCCCCAATATTTCCCTCTGTTGGTTTCCCTCTTTCCCTCTCTCCCCAATCCTTCCCTCTGTTGGTTTCCGTCTTTCTCTCTCTCCCCAATCCTTCCCTCTGTTGGTTTCCCTCTTTCTCTCTCTCCCCAATCCTTCCCTCTGTTGTTTTCCCTCTTTCTCTCTCTCCCCAATCTTTCCCTCTGTTGGTTTCCCTCTTTCCCTCTCTCCCCAATCCTTCCCTCTGTTGGTTTCCCTCTTTCTCTCTCTCCCCATCCTTCCCTCTGTTGGTTTCCCTCTTTCTCTCTCTCCCCAATCCTTCCCTCTGTTGGTTTCCCTCTTTCTCTCTCTCCCCAATCCTTCCCTCTGTTGGTTTCCCTCTTTCTCTCTCTCCCCAATCCTTCCCTCTGTTGTTTTCCCTCTTTCTCTCTCCCCCCAATCTTTCCCTCTGTTGGTTTCCCTCTTTCCCCAATCCTTCCCTCTGTTGGTTTCCCTCTTTCTCTCCCCAATCGTTCCCCCCCCCCCACGACACTCCGGGTGAGTCCTGCACTTAGGTTTGTTTTTTTTAAGACTCAGAACGTGCGAACGATGCAGCCGGCAGCGATTGAAAGAGGCTGTCTGGGCTGGTGTCTGCGTCGGAGCTTCCCTCACCCTCTGCGAGTCCCGCGAAACAGGAAGTTGTAACAACGAAGGCGGGACTCGCAGAGGGTGAGGGAAGCTCCAATGCAGACGCCAGCCCAGATAGCCTCTTTCAATCGCTGCCGGCTGCATCGTTCGCACGTTCTGAGTCTTTAAAAAAAAAAAACTAAGTGCAGGACTCGCCCGGAGTGTCGCGGGGGGGGGGGGGGGGGGGCGAGGCGGGCAAAAAAAGGTGCCGGTACGCCATACCGTTGCGTACCGGCACAAAAAAAGCACTGGAGCTAGGAGCTCTTTGCATCGAGCACACACATATGACATCTCACCAAATGGGAGATAATCATACTTGTGACACTCAATGCAAAAGACTGGATAGCACCCCTCTTGTTGCTGGACTACTGTCTGCATCTTAGTATTATAGAGTTGTTTAATTAAAACTTCTTAAGGCACTAGGTATATCAGATGAATATAATGATCTTTTGACTGTTGTAATTTGTAATTTATTTAGGGTTTGCTTCTTAGAAACTAATTAAATGTAATTCAGACTCTAATGAAAATTGAAAATTCCCTCTTGTTGTTTCAATTAGAATAATTGACTATAAATGTTGAGCTAGGGGTGGATGGGAATGAAGACTGAACTGGGTCCTTCTGTGCCTTCTACAGGGGCATAATCGAACGGCGCCAGCTAAATAGTGGTGGCAGAACTGTATTATCGAAAATGATAGCCGGCTATCTTTTGTTTCGATAATACGGTTGGAGCCGGCCAAATGTCAGCATTTGGGCCGGGTTTAGAGATGGCCAGGTTCGGTTTCCGGCCATAATGGAAACCGGGCCCGGCGATCTCAAACCCGGCAAAATGCAAAGCATTTGGTCGTGGGAGGAGCCAGCATTTGTAGAGCACTGGCCCCCCCTGACATGCCAGGACACCAACCGGGCACCCTAGGGGGCACTGCAGTGGACTTCAAAAATTGCTCCCAGGTGCATACCTCCCTTACATTGGGTGCTGAGCCCCCCAAATCCCCCCCAAAACCCAGTCCCCACAACTCTACACCACTACCATAGCCCTTAGGGATGAAGGGGGGGTACCTACATGTGGGCACAGTGGGTTTTGGAGGGCTCAACATTTATCACCACAAGTGTAACAGGTAGGGGGGGGATGGGCCTGGCTCCTCCTGCCTGAAGTGCCCTGCACCCACTAAATACTGCTCCAGGGACCTGCATACTGCTGTCAGGGAGCTGGGTATGACATTTGAGGCTGGCAATACAGGCTGGCAAAAAAAAATTATTTTTTAAATTTTTTGGGGGTGGGAGGGGGTTGGTGACCACTGGGGGATTAAGGGGAGGTCATCCCCGATTCCCTCCGGTGGTCATCTGGTCAATTGGGGCACTTTTTTGATACGTGGTCCTAAAAATAAATTCACCAAGTGCAGCCGGCGAAATGCTCGTCCGAGCCAGCTATCTTTTTTCCATTATTGAGCGAAGCCGGCCATCTCGTAACTACGCCCCGCCCCCACCCCGCCCCGTCTCACCTTCTGTACCCTGCCTTGAAGTTTGGCCGGCTCTGCAACGGAAAGCAGTTGGCGCCGGCCAAAATCGGCTTTTGATTATACTGATGTGGCCGGATTCAGGAGATAGCAGGCTATCTCCCGATTTGTGTCGGAAGATGGCTGGTGATCTCTTTTGAAAATAAGCTGCTATCTGTTAATGCTTGGCAGAAACTTCAAGTTTTAAACCTATGGGGAAAAGGCAATGGAGACTAGCTAATAAAGTTTGCTTGCTTTTTTATTTTATTTTAAAATTCTAATTGTTTTTATCAATATCTACAATTCCTATTTTAAACCCTAATCTTTAAGCTGTGGCAGAGACAGGCGCCTTCTTCCAATCTACAATCATAGTGATCCCAAAGCCCAATAAGGATCGTACAAAGGTCAAAAAATACAGACCAATGTCACTCATTAACATAGATAACAAAATCTATGTGAAAATTTTAGCATTAAGACTCCAAAAGATTCTCCCTTTTTTATTACATAGGGACCAATGGCTTTATCCAAGTAGGTTAGCAAATGATAATTCTAGGCTCTTCTGGAACATCCTAGCCCAGGCTGAAGACTCTGATAGGCAATTTCTTGCAGTCTCACTCAATGCCAAAAAGGCATTTGATCAGATTGAGTGGGGCTACTTATTTCAAGTACTTCACTGGTTTGCTTTTAGTCCTAAATTAATTCAGAAGATTAAACTTTTATATAATAATCCATTGGCTGCAATTGTAGTCAACAGCACAATCTCTCAATTTTTCAGTCTCAAAAGAGGTACCAAACAGGACTGCCCGCTTTCTCCCTTACTTTTTGTCACGACTGTGGTCATCACTCCACTTTCAGTCTCATGTTGTCTTCAGGTGGTAACATAGTAACATAGTAGATGACGGCAGAAAAAGACCTGCACGGTCCATCCAGTCTGCCCAACAAAACAAACATATGTGTATACCTTACCTTGATTTGTCCCTGCCTTATTCAGGGCACAGACTGAACAAGTCTGCCCAGCAGTACTTCCCGCCTCCCAACCACCAGTCCTGCCTCCCATCACCGGCTCTGGCACAGACCGTATAAGTCTGCCCTCCACTATCCTCACCTCCCAACCACTAACTCCTCTTCCCCCCACCTGCTCCGCCACCCAATTTCGGCTAAGCTTGTGAGGATCCATTCCTTCTGCACAGGATTCCATTATGCATATCCCACGCATGTTTGAATTCCGTTACCGTTTTCATTTCCACCACCTCCCGTGGGAGGGCATTCCAAGCATCCACCACCCTCTCTGTGAAAAAATACTACCTGACATCTTTCCTGAGTCTGCCCCCCTTCAATCTCATTTCATGTTCTCTCGTTCTACCGCCTTCCCATCTCCGGAAAAGATTTGTTTGCGGATTAATACCTTTCCAATATTTGAACGTCTGTATCATATCACCCCTGTTCCTCCTTTCCTCCAGGGTATACATGTTTAGGTCAGCAAGTCTCTCTTCATACGTCTTGGAACGCAAATCCCGTACCATTCTCGTAGCTTTTCTTTGCACCGCTTCCATTTTTTTAACATCCTTCGCAAGGTACGGCCTCCAAAACTGAACACAATACTCCAGGTGGGGCCTCACCAATGACTTGTACAGGGGCATCAACATTTCCTTTCTTCTGCTGATCACACCTCTCTCTATACAGCCTAACAACCTTCTAGCTACGGCCACCGCCTTGTCACACTGTTTCGTCGCCTTCAGATCCTCGGACACTATCACCCCAAGATCCCTCTCCCCCTCAGTACCTATCAGACTCTCCCCGCCTAACACATAAGTCTCTCTTGGGTTTCTACTCCCTAAGTGCATCACTTTGCATTTCTTCGCATTGAATTTTAATTGCCAAACCTTAGACCATTCTTCTAGCTTCCTCAGATCCTTTTTCATGCTTTCCACTCCCTCCCGGGAGTCCACTCTGTTGCAAATCTTAGTATCATCCGCAAATAGGCAAACTTTACCTTCTAACCCTACAGCAATGTCACTCACAAATATATTGAACAGAATCGGCCTCAGCACCGATCCCTGAGGCACTCCACTACTCACCTTTCCCTCCTCCGAGTGAACTCCATTTACCACCACCCTCTGTCGTCTGTCCGTCAACCAGTTCCTAATCCAGTTCACCACTTCGGGACCTATCTTCAGCCCATCCAGTTTATTTAAGAGCCTCCTGTGGGGAACCGTGTCAAAAGCTTTGCTAAAATCTAAGTAGATTACATCTATAGCATGTCGATGATTCAATTCTCCAGTTACCCAATCAAAAAATTCAATGAGATTCGTTTGGCATCATAGGCGGTCGGTGGCTCAGCTGTTTGGGGAGGCTAAAGTGGGTGGGGCTAGGTGAAGTTATGGGGCGGGGCCAAGATCAGGGTATGGAACAGATGGAACAGAACAGAGTAGTTAAAATTCTTGCAGTGGGGAGAAACACCTATGTCAGCAGTAAAAGGATAGTGGAGAACTTTTGAACACTGCTAAGAATGAATCCTTTACTGTGTGGTTCTGGTGCAGCCCTACCAGCTGTCTCCCCAGTACCTCTATAATATGCACACTGAATACATTCCAGGTATTATGTGCCAAAAATGAATATTGTGAACCAAAATAATATAACATATTAAACAGGACAATATTTGCAGTATTCTGGAAATATATACAGCATGTCTCCCCTTCTCTTTCTCACTGTCCCTCCTACTCCTCCTATGGTCCACCATCTTCCTCCTCTCTTCCTGCTTTCCATCTTAATAACACCAGGCTTCCCAAGGCAGATTACAACTGCTAGCATGAACCCATCAAGAAACAGGATAACCTCACTGAAATTTGGCCATCTGTATTATATAGAACAGTGTAGAAAAATGAGCACAAAATACAGTGTTTATTAGTGATGTTTCTACCAGCTACAATAATTTTTAAGCTGTTTTAGTTATATTCAATTGTCGTTTCATTATATTTATATCTACATATGGGAAACTTTCAAATGAAAAGCTATAAAAAAATAACAACATTTTACCTTTCACCTTTTAAGGCACTGCCTATCCAACTAGAACAGCTTTAGACTTTTTACAGGTGGACCAAGCATAGGCAGTCCCTTATTTCTAATGATCTTTTGGCTATTGTTTTCAATAGCGTTTACTATTGTTTTGGGTGAAAGGTCTAGATAGCCTCCCCTGTCTCCTGCTTTATCTAACCTCCTTGCCTGTTGCCTTCACCCCCCCCCCCCTCGAGTCCAGCACCACTTTGTTGCCCCTCTCTCTCTCTCCCGCTTGAGTCCAGCGCCGCCTTGTTTCAGCCCTCTCTCTGTCCCCCCGAATCTAGCGCGGCTTTCTCTCCTCTTCCCCCCCCCCCCCGACCATCAAACCTGCTTCATTTAAGAGCCCCTGCAGCAATAGGACGCTCAAATCCTTCCCTCTACCGCGTCTTGCTGTAGCTCGGAGTCGGACACTGTCTTCCTGTCTGCACGAGGGTGGGACTCATGACGCAAGCAAAGGGAAGGATCATCCGACGCCGGGCTCAATCAAGCTGTTTGTTGTTGCTGGGGAGAGAAGCGTGCTGTGGAAAGGTGCGGTGAGGTAGGAGGGGAGAAAAAGCAAATTTAAAAAAAATGTGCCAGTCCTGCTACGCTGGTTCAAAATTACATAGGCGCCATTTTTTATTTATTTCTTTTTTTTAGTCCTACCAGTGGTAGGACCTTCAAAAATTCAGTGAAACTCATTTATGCTCCTCTCCACGGAAATCTTTAGTAAAAGGCGAAAGATTTATTCGATCTGAAGAGAAACCAGAGATTATAGGCGCCATTTTTTTTAAACAAATCTATTTCTGTGCCCCCCTACCTACGCCACTGCCGGCTTCCGATGTAAACTTCCTGGACCGGCATAGGAAGCGCTAGCAGCTGCAGAGTTGGGTCCTGCGCTATTGTATCATTGTTTAGGAGCGCCGAGCGCAGGTCCGGTAGCAGCAGTGCAACGGGAGGGAGGCAAACTGTTGAAGAACAGGAGTGCAGGCGAGGAGAGAGGACGTGGGTTCGGCAGGCAGGGAAGGCCGTGGTTCAGGTTGGGGAGAAGCCTCTTATACGGGGTGCCTATGTTTGGCATGATTTCCCTCTGGTAAAACCATGTTGTCTCGGATCTTGCAACTTATTGGCTTCCAGGACATTCACTATCTTTTCCTTCAGCATCGCTTCCATTACTTTTCCAATAACCGAAGTGAGGCTTACCAGCCTGTAGTTTCCAGCTTCTTCCTTATCACCACTTTTGTGAAGAGGAACCACATCCGCCGTTCTCCAATCCCTCGGAATCTCTCCCGTCTCCAAGGATTTATTAATCAAATCTTTAAGAGGACCCGCCAGAACCTCTCTGAGCTCCCTCTGGGGCTCTGGGGTGGATCCCGTCCGGTCCCATGGCTTTGTCCACCTTTAGCTTTCCAAGTTGTTGATACACACTCTCTTCTGTGAACGGTGCTCTATCCACCTCATTCTCAGGTGTACTTTTGCCAGTCCCTCTTGGTCCTTCTCCAGGATTTTCTTCAGTGAAAACAGAACAAAAGTATCTATTTAGCAAATTGGCTTTTTCTTCATCATTATCTACATAGTGTTTCGCTGTATCTTTTAGTCTCACAATTCCCTTTTTAGTCATTCTCCTTTCACTAATATACCTGAAGAAATTTTTGTCTCCCCTCCTTACATTTCTAGCCATTTGTTCTTCCGCTTGCGCCTTCGCTAGACGTACCTCTCTCTTGGCTTCTTTCAGTTTCATCCGGTATTCCTCCCCGTGTTCCTCTTCTTGAGATTTTCTATATTTCTGGAACGCTAACTCTTTAGCCTTTATTTTCTCAGCCACTTGCTTGGATAACCATATTGGTTTCCTTTTTCTCTTGCTTTTATTTACTCTCCTTACATAAAGGTCTGTGGCCCTATTTATTACTTCTTTCAGCCTGGACCACTGTCCTTCCACTTCTTGTACGTCCTCCCAGCCCATCAGCTCCTTCCTCAGGTATTCCCCCATTTTACTAAAGTCAGCACGCTTGAAATCCAGGACTTTGAGTTTTGAGTGGCCACCCTCCACTTCAGCTGTCATATCAAACCAAACCATTTGATGGTCACTGCTTCCCAGGTGTGCACCCACTCGGACATTTGACACACTATCCCCATTTGTGAGCACCAGATCCAGCGTCGCTCCCTCCCTCGTGGGTTCCGTCACAATTTGTCTGAGCAGAGCACTTTGGAAGGCATCCACGATCTCTCTACTTTTTTCCGATTTTGCAGACGGAACCTTCCAATCTACATCCGGCAGATTGAAATCTCCCATCAACAGAACCTCTTTTTTCTTTCCTAATTTTTGAATATCTGCAATCAGATCTTTATCTAGTTGCTCTAATTGTGTCGGGGGTCTGTAGACAACACCCACATGGACAGAGGTTCTATCTTCTCTTTTTAAGGTGATCCATATCGCTTCTTCTTTTCCCCAGGTCCCTGTCATTTCAGTCACCATGATATCATTTTTTACATACAGAGCTACTCCTCCACCTTTTCAACCCTCTCTATCCTTCCTAAATAGATTATAGCCTGGTATGTTTGCATCCCATTCATGGTAACCATTGAGCCACGTCTCCATGATTGCAACAACATCTAAGTCTGCCTCCAACATCAGGGCTTGAAGGTCATGAACTTTATTGCTTAGACTATGAGGTAGATGCACTAAACGTTTTTCATCGTTAAATGAGCCCTCAGGGAAGAAGTTCCTATCCTTTCCATGCACTTAAGCCTATTTTCCGACGACAGTAGCAGCTAACGAAAACGGAATGGAGATGAGCAATTAGTGTGAAAACCCCATTGAAACGACATGCACTAACCTTTTCCGATTGCCTTTACGCAGGAAAAAGGCAGGAAAACTAACGAGAGGTCTGGACCTCTCGTTAGGACAGCTCTGTGCCAGGAAAAAGTGTTAAGTGAAAAAATAAACAAACTTTGAGCCAATCCCAGCGCATTAGCAGAGCTAAAAGCGCTGTGATTGGTCCAAAGGACCTCAGAAAACACATAAAAAAATAAAAATAAAAAAAGGATCGGGAGGGGGCAAGGGCGCTCATCAGGAGCGTCCTGTACGGACGGCCTTGCCCCCCCCCCCCGCTGCTCCCCACTTTCCGCCGCTCCCCCCACCCCGAAAAAGCAAACTTCTAGAAGCCCCTGCCCCCTCCCTTCCTCACTACTCTCTCACCTCAGCTCCGCCTCCCGACATCCTCCGTCCGTGCCCCGCCCCCTTTGGGGTCGTCGCCGCCATTCCCCTCCTCCATCGGGCCCCCCTTCCTCTTACCGGGCCCGTGCAGCGCCTCTCTCCTCTGTCCGAAGGCGCTGCACGGGCAAGAAGAAAGCTGAATCAGCTGATGCCTGCCTTCGCGATGGCGCGTCTTTCTCCTGCTGCGCCCGCCCCTGTCTGACGTCAGTAACCTACGTAGGTTACTGACGTCAGACAGGGGCGGGCCCAGGAGGAGAAAGACGCTCTATCGAAGCTAGGCGAAGGCAGGCATCAGCTGATTCAGCTTTCTTCTTGCCCGTGCAGCGCCTTCGGACAGAGGAGAGAGGCGCTGCACGGGCCCGGTAAGAGGAAGGGGGGCCCGATGGAGGAGGGGAATGGCGGCGACGACCCCAAAAGGGGGCGGGGCACGGACGGAGGATGTCGGGAGGCGGAGCTGAGGTGAGAGAGTAGTGAGGAAGGGAGGGGGGCAGGGGCTTCTAGAAGTTTGCTTTTTCGGGGTGGGGGGAGCGGCGGAAAGTGGGGAGGGGGCAGGGGCTGCTAGAATTTGCTTTTTCGGGGTGGGGGAGCGGCGGAAAGTGGGGAGCAGCGGGGGGGGGGGGCAAGGCCGTCTGTACAGGACGCTCCTGATGAGCGCCCTTGCCCCCTCCCGACCCTTTTTTTTTATTTTTGTTTTTATTTGGGAGCCATGTGCTTGCGATTTGACTGTGTTTTGACTGTTTGTGGCATGCGCAGAGCAGCTAACATAACGCTTGGCTGCTCTGCGCATGATTTGGGGGCCGATTAACGATGTGTATTGTGATTCTTTGATACATTGTACGTTTCACTACCGATCTCAGCATGTGTGACTTTTTTTTTTGGTGCATTTTTCGTTATTTTAAAATCGTTAGGGACTTTAACGATTTAGATTTTTTTACGTTTGGTTGCTGCATCTGCCTCTATGAGCATTTGTGGCAATCTTTTTCCATCTATATTTCCTGGTATGTGTTTCAACATTTGTGATTTGGGGGTGTCTTTTCACTTTGGGTACCTTCGTATCTTTTTGTTCCAACTTTATTGCTTTTTCCTCTGCCTCAGTTTTATTTTTAGGAGCATCACAGTGCTGTAATGGAGCAAAAGAATTCTTTAGTGGCAACACTTGTGGGGTGGATGCTTCTGTGTCACCTGACGAAGTCTGCCTGAGCCTACTGTTCTTATGTGGTTTTATTCTTTGAAGCAGTGGTGAGAAGTTATTATTCTGTGCAGTCCTAGAATCTGCTTTAATTGCATCCAATTCTTGCATTACTTTGCTGAGCTCTTGTTTTAAACTGGATAGCTGAAGACAGATAGGTCACGCTTTAAGTCTCCAGATGATTGGCCTTGAAACAAAAGCACCACAATTATTGCAGAGAATAAAAGTCATCCTGATTGGTTGAAATGGGTATGAACAGGTGTACTATGTTGGGGTTAACAGTCTGTAAAACTGCCTGTCTATGATTGAGGAGTAAAGTTAATGAGGTTTGGTTTGTCTATAAATGATTGGAAAACCCTGGGGTGGGTGGGATTATAAGTCTCAATGTGTCAGCTAAAATGCTGTTATCAAGGCAATTCTCTAGATGGGACCAGAAATGGTACATTCTCATCAACTAATTTTCAATTGATTTAACTGTCAAAATTGCCCTAGAATATAATTTTCCTTTTTGTAATTATATTCCCAATAATTATATCAGTTTCAGCAATGTAAAATGCAACTTCAGAGCCTCAATGCAATGGAAACAGCCTCTCCTCTCTATCAGAGCTTGGCAGGAAGGGAAAGAAAGAAAGAAAATAAGAGGTTTCACAGGGCAAATTAATTAATTAAGCAATAAGCATTAAATTAAAGAGAATATCAGGTATCTCACCTATAGCCAGAAAGTTGAGAAGTTTGGAATTTAAAAGGTCAGAATTTACTTTACTTTTGCAGGAGTTTGGTTCAGGTCAGCACCTGAGGAAAGTTACAAACAAATGGTTTGTTTCCCTATTTAGAGCCCAACCCTACCTCCTGCTGTGTGATTTCCTCTCAATGTGTCAGCTAAAATGCTGTTATCAAGGCAATTCTCTAGATGGGACCAGAAATGATACAGTCTCATCAACTAATTCTCAACTAATTTGGTCATCTTGAGAGGTGGCTCCAGTCTGTTCTTTTCCTTTGCAATGTTGCCCCTGCTGCCACTTCCTGTGTGTTTCAAGCCTCTTTCCTGTATTATTATTTATTATTTATTGCATTTGAATCCCACATTTTCCCACCTCTTTGCAGGCTCAATGTGGCTTACAATATATCATGGATACTGGAAATGAGAAGAGGATATACGTTTGGTTTTACAGAAGGATTTTGGGTTACATGGTCATGAAATACAGGATAGTGGTATAACAGAAGACATTATCAGACATTAGAAATACAAGATAGAGGTGTAACAGAGACAGAGAAAGACATTAGACGCGTTACGACGTTTCTGGGTGTATTTGGAGATTTTACATGTTTTGATCTTTGTGGTATATCTTTCCAAAAAGATGAGTCTTTAGTAATTTACGGAAGTTGGCCAGTTCGTAGGTCGCTTTCAGATAGAGTGGTAACGCGTTCCAGATTTGTGTGCTCATATAGGAGAAGGTAGAGGTGTGTATTGATTTGTATTTCAGACCTTTGCAGTTGGGAAATTGAAGATTGAGGAATGTTCGAGAAGATTTTTTTGCATTCCTGGGTGGCAGGTCTATTAGGTCTGACAGGTAGGCTAGGGCAGCTCCATGGATAATTTTATGAATGAGGGTACATATTTTGAACGTGATTCGTTTTTTGAGTGGGAGCCAGTGTAGTTTCTCTCGTAGGGGTTTCGCACTTTCATATTTTGGTTTTCCGAATATTAGTCTGGCTGCCGTGTTGTGGGCTGTTTGGAGTTTTTTTAGTATTTGTTCTTTGCAGCCGGCGTAGAGTGAGTTGTAATAGTCCAGGTGACTGAGTACCAGTGATTGTACCAAATTGCGGAAGACGGTCTTAGTGCTTCAAGCCTCTTTCCTGTAGTGCTTCCACTTCCTGTGTGTTCCAAGCCTCACTTTGGTGTTCAGTGTGTTTCCTGCCTCTATCCTGTAGTTGTGACATCATCAGTGAGGGCCTTTATAAGGAAATTGAGGACATTCAATCAGGGCCCTGTTTCCCAGTTGGTGTGCTTGTTAGCACTTCTGTCCTGTTTCCTAGTTAGTTTTCCTGTGTGGCACTTCAGCTTTAGTTCTTCTGTTTATCTCTGTGCTAGGGTTAGCACTTCTGCTTTAGTTCTGTTTGTCTGTGTGCAAGGCTTAGCACTTCGTTTTTCAGCTTGTCTGTGTGTTGGTATTGGCACTTCTGTCTCGGTTTACCTATTTGGAGGTTCTCTTGTGTGTTTGTGTGGCCATGTGGCCCAGCCTTGAGCTCTGCAGAGGCATCTGTCTCACCTAGTACTCTATCTAGGCTAAGATGTTCATGCCAGTGATTATTTTATCGGAGATTTCTGCTAGGTTGGATTGGAAAGGGATGAATATGGTAATGTCATCTGCATAAATGAAGGGGTATATATATATATATATATATACATACATATATCATATTTCTTTCATCACACTGAGCTGACAAAATTATATTGTGGATCTTTCAGATTATTTTTCATTGTTATTTAGGCATTTCTACTTGTGTGCGCTTCTTTCACCTTGGGTTATGTCTAGATATGAATATTTTTGGTCACTTTGAAGCTAGTTTTCAAGGTGTCTTTATTGTGATTCACATTTTTCACATCTTTACACACATCTCTTTCATCACACTGTCACATCTCTTCCCTTTTCTTTTAAATTTGGCACTCTGGACAGCATGTTTGACCCAAGTCACACTGTGCCCTGATATATGTGTGTGTGTGTGTGTGTGTGTGTGTGTGTGTGTGTGACTTGGGCCAAACATGCTGTCTCATCGTTTAGAGGTAGAGGTCGTGGCAGAGGTAGAGGAAGAAGTGGATTTTTTCAACCTAAATATGGACAGGAAAACAACAACAGGTATTAAATACAGTTTATAATATCTCAGATAGAAAACTAACAGATACAGAGAAGAATGTTCTTAGTAAAGGCTTGTCGTTTGTACCTACGCCAAAATATAATGCTTTTAAGACCAGAGTGGAATTTTTCAAATTTGTAAGGAAATTAAAAATTATGGAATTTTTTTCAAAAAAAACATCTGACTATAATGATCAATCGATAGTCAAAAATAATAGCAAATGGCTCCCACCTGGCAATACCCATCACATAATACAATCATATGAAACGGTTGTGCTTAAAGATATAGCAGCACTTGAGAAACAAGATAACAAGAGGATTTTTTATAATCTAACCAATGAAGAAAATGCCGCAATTAAAACATTACAGAAAGATCACAGCATTGTAATCAAACCAGCCGATAAAGGTGGAGCCGTCGTAGTTATGAATAGGACAGATTATATTGATGAGGTACATAGACAGCTCAATGATCCAACTTTTTACAAAATACTAAGTAAAGATCCAACAACAAAAATTCAAAGTGAAATTTCTTCATTAGTTGAAATAGGTAGGAAAGCACAGTACCTAACCGAAAAAGAGACTAGTTTTTTAGTGATAAAAGAACCGATTATACCAACTATATACATTCTTCCCAAAATACATAAGTCCTTGACAAGACCTCCAGGCAGACCAATTGTATCTGCGTGTGGCTCCTTATTAGAACCATTATCAATTTTCACAGACAAGTTCCTGCGCCCTTTGGTTCATAAAATTTCTTCTTACACCCGGGTTTCATCTGACATCATCAATATGCTTAATACAATTATCCCAAGTAAAGACATGCTTTTGGTCACTTTTGATTTAGTTTGTATACCAATATCCCACAGAAAGAATCATTAAAAATCATTGAAGAGAAGTTATTAAATCAAAACATACGACCTAGGATACCAACACAGTTTATTGTTGAACTTGCAACAATAGCACTCACTAAAAACTTTTTTGCGTTTGATGGTACGTTTTACCAACAAATAAAAGGCACTGCGATGGGTGCAACATTCACACCATCCATAGCCAATCTTTATGTAGCTCACTTTGAAGAAAAATTCATTGCAAAGAATAGATATATAGACCATATATATATTTGGAAGAGATATATTGATGATATTTTCATGGTCTGGAAAGGAACAGAAATGGAGTTAAAAGATTTTCACAACTGGTTAACTACCCGAGATGTAAATTTAAAATTCCAAATACATTTCGATAAAAGAAGAATTCCCTTTCTAGACATAAATATAAGTATAATGCAAAACAGATTCATTACTGACATTTACCGTAAACCTACGGATGTCAATAAATTTCTACATTACAAAAGTTGTCACAGTAGGAGTTTGAAAGCCAACTTACCTTATAGTCAATTCCTACGTCTGAGACGTCTTTGCTCAGAGCCAAGAACATACGCAATTAGATCTAGAGATATGTCTAGTCAGTTTAAAGAAAAGGGATATCCCCTAAAATGCATTAGAGATGGCTTTCACAAGGCATCTGATAGTTCGAGAGAAGTATTGTTAAATCCAATTGAGAGAAAAAATGAGAATAAAATAGTTTGCACATTACCATTTACCAGTATGTCTAGTTCTATAGTTAACATTATCAAAAGACATTGGCATTTATTGGAAAATTTAGAAGTATTTCAACAAAAGAAAGTGATAGTTGCATATAAGCGAGAACGCAATTTAAAGGATTTTTTAGTTCCATCCACATTACCTGATACAGACATTGCATTAAATAAGCTACCACCTGGTCACTTTCCCTGTGGTGGATGTTCAGTGTGCAATGTCAATATTAAAACTAGAAGTCTCCATATACCATCAGCAAATAAAGATATTCAATTACAACATTTTTCTAATTGTAAAACAAGCAATGTTGTATATATTGCCATGTGTCCTTGTAAATTGGTATATGTAGGTAAAACTAAAAGGAAACTGAATGTTAGAATCATTGAACACAGAAGCGCGATTAATCGTAAATTAATAGAAAAACCATTGGTCCAACACTCGATAGCATTAGGCCACAAATTTGAGGATTATAGGTTCTGTGCGATCTATGTATATAAAAAGAAATGGAGAGGTGGACCAATTGATATTCACTTATTAAGAAAAGAACAAGAATTTATTTTCGAACTCAACACCCTTCACCCATATGGTCTAAATGCTGAAACAGATCTTTCTGTATTTTTATGATTACTAATATGCATAAGACATCCATCCTATATCTGTTTTTAATATCCCCCTATTTTTGGATCAGTATGGGAAGTCTAATTACCATCCGCTTTTTAATGGTTATATATATTACTTGCATACATAATATTTATTTTTTATATAAATATACAAACATATTTTTAGCTATTATAGCAGTATTGGGAGTCTAGTTACCACCCATTCCTTGATGGCTGTACATATTTTTGGTAATCCATAATATTTTTATATTACTGTTTTTTATGCAAATATACAAACATATTTTTAGCTATTATAGCAGCAAATTTAACTTCCACCCCCCTTTTTTTTTCTCCTTTCTTTCCTTTTTTCACATTATTTTCTGGCCCCCTCTGTCAGCTAGCAATAGATCTTATGACACCCATAGGTCTGCCTGAGTGCAGTTCCTCTTGGCGATATTCTGGCGATCTTTTGACCTTTGACCTTTTTATTTTTTAATTGCTTTATACTCCGATGCACTCACATGGTAAATAGTTTGTTTTCAATTTCACCTAAAGGTCTTCACCAGTTACCTCTTTTATTAGCTAGTGGTTTCTTTATCTCACATCGAGGCTTTCTAAAGACTGAGTGACGTCACGCTGGAACACAGTAAACCTACACAGTTTATTCGATGTTTTTTTGAGAAAAAATATATATATACACCTTTGCAGACTTATTTCTTTACTTTTTTACCCCCCCCCCCCCATATTTTTATATCACTTTTTTTGATAATTCCTGTAGTACTGTAGCACTTTGACCCCCTTCTTCTTCTTTTTTAATCACTTCCGGTTTTGGTCACAGCGTTTTTTTTCGGCATTCTGGGAGATAAGTGACTGTTTGATTGATCATATGTAAGTTTTCAGCTTAAATCTGTTATATATACATCTTTATCATTTGATTTGTTGTCACTAATGGTTTCTGCTAGACAGTAGATATAATGAGATAAATGTATTTTGCCTTTTTTACGTTGTATTTGTAGCTTCATCTGCACAGCGCTTTTATTCATACTAAGCTTGTGAGTGATACAATCGATTAGTGACGCCAGTCAGGAGCATTGGGAATATTTTCTTTTCTTTTTTCACTCATACATATTTATAATTATGATACTCCGATTTTTGTCTCAGCGTTTTAGACAAGTAGCGATTTGATTGATTACATGCAAATCTCTAGCGAACTTTGCTATTTATTTTGCCATATTTCTGGCGTTTTAGGCAAGCTGGGAAATAAGTGGAGATTTGATCGAACGCATGCAAATCTCTAGCGGATTTTGCAATATATTTTGCCACATTTCTATCGTAAGAATTGTTCCTTTATCTATATATCGCTATTCCTGCATGACTACATACTTATGAGTGATACTATTCCATGCAGGCTATTGATCATTTGTTTCAACATCTCTGGGAGAGCCGTTTTTTTCAAGATATCAACTGCATATGTGAGTCTTTTTTCTTTAATTTTCTTCTTTTTTCTTTTTTCTTTCATTTCTCTTTCATCTTTCTTTCATTAATTATTTAATTATTATTTTTATACCTCAAAATCAATTTTCAATTTTTTATTCCATGAGCTTATGATTATTCTACCTCATATAATAGTTATTCATGCTGGCCATCACTATCGCCCTTATTTGTTTTTCATTTTTCATTTTTTAGTATATTACAGTTGCTTTTATCACCTTACTCCTCCTTTGGTTGTGGAGAAACATTGAAGAGGTGGGTGTCTTATGCATTTCATTCAGTTTTTGTTTGTATTTACACGCATGACAGAATTATGATAATATTATTTGGAACAAAAAATATATTGTTTTTCACTATATATATAACCATATATATATATGTGTGTTTCGATTTATCTGTTTTTTTTTATATATATATATGATATTTTACTATATATATATGTATATTTTGATTTATGTGATATTTTACCATATATATATGTATGTTTTGATTTACCTGTTCTTTTATATTATATAACTGTTATTCTGTGGGATCTAGATTGAATTTTTTAATTTTAATTTCATGTTTGATTATTTATTATATACTATTTTGTTTTGTTTTGTAGCCCCTGAAGCAGCCCAGTAGGGCGAAACATGGCCCGTGTCGGGCTATTGTATGCACATTGTAATTTATTATTAAAATTATTTTTATCCATCAACAATCTGCTTTGTATATTTTCCATCTTGGAGTTTGCAGATCGTTTGCCCCTTTGTTTCCATGAAGTATGTTTGGCAGTCTTGCCAATTTCCTGGTGGTCTGTAAAACAGGATAAGATTTAAATGGTCATGTAGGGTTGGGTGGGTAATTCTAACCGAGGCTATTTCAAGTTGAGGACGTATGGATTCGGCTGAAGTTGTAACAGTGAATTGGGGGATCTATAGATTATCGCTATTCCTCCTCCTCGTTTTCCGTTTCTTGTCCAGTGGGTAATTTTGTACCCTGGAGGGCAAAGCTCTAAGATTATAGGGTCTTTGGGATCATGGATTCAGGTTTCGCTAATTAGTAGGAAATCCAGATTATCTGTTGTGATCCAGTCCGTTATTGTCATAGTTTTGTTAACTACAGATCTGGCATTTATATATCCCATTTGTATTAATTGGTGGGGTTCAGTTATTCAAAGTCGTGATGATTTTTATTAGTTGCCTGTCCTCTTGGTATTTGAGTTTATTGTTTCCCTTCTTTCCTTTGTGTTGGCTGTGTCCGTGGGTGGTGGGTTTTCCAATCCATTTTTTAATCTTTTGGGTGGGTGGGAAGTCTTTAGGTTGAGTGAGTGGTTTATGTACTGTTAGGTACATTGTTGTCTGTGAGAGTGGAGGTCAGTGTGTGGTGGATTAGGGCGAGACAATAAATGATTAGGAGTACTTTGTTAGTGTTCATGTTAGGTTTGGTTTGTGTGGTGCAGTGGCGTAGGAAGGGGGGGCGGGAGGGGCGGTCTGCCCCGGGTGCACGCGCTCGGGGGGTGCCGGCCCCGCTGGTTCCCTGCTCTCTCTGCCCCGGAACAGGTTACTTCCTGTTCCGGGGCAGAGAGAGCAGGGAACCAGCGGGGCCGACGCAGCTCCGAGTGACGTGCACTGGGGGCGGAACGGCCCTCCCGCAGGTAAGAATGCAGTCCGGGGGGGGGGGTTGCGCTCCGGAGGGGGGGGGGGCCGCAGAGGGGGGGGGTGCGCAGCAGCGACCCGCCCTGGGTGCCATTAGCCCTCGCTACGGCACTGGTGTGGTGTATTGGTAGCGTGTATGAATTAGTGTTCAGCCATGTGAAACGGTGGTGATTGACTAAAGTTTACAGTTAGTCATGTAGCTCAGTGTGCCTATTGCAGTCTGCAGTACAGTTCAGTATATTGTAGAATCATACAGAGTAGGGATATAGTACAGAATATACAATAATACAGAGTAGAGCATCGGAAGTGATTTGGTTTGTTTTAGCTGTTTACAGTCTTAACTTTCGTTATAATGCTATGAGCATGACAAGAAAGCATCCGACCTCACAAGTGTTGCCCCTACAAAATTCTTTTACTCCATTACAGCACTGTGATGTTCTTGAAAACAGAACGGAAGCCGAAGAAAAAGCAATGAAAGTGGAACAAAAAGGTATGAAGGTACCAAAGAGAAAAGAAACCCCCAAATCACTAATGTTGAAACACATACCAGGAAATGTAGATGGAAAGCGATGACCACAAATGCTCGCAGTCTAAGCAATAAAGTTCATGACCTTCAGGCCCTGATGTTGGAGGCAGACTTGGATGTTGTTGCAATCACGTAGACGTGGCTCAATGGTTCCCATGAATGGGATGCAAACATACCAGGCTATAATCTATTTAGGAAGGTTAGAGAGGGTCGTAAAGTTGGAGGAGTAGCTCTGTATGTGAGAAATGATATCACAGCGACTGAAATGACAGGGACCTGGGGAAAGGAAGAAGCGATATGGATCACCTTAAAAAGAGATGATAGAACCTCTGTCCACGTGGGTGTTGTCTACAGACCTCCGACACAATTGGAGGAATTAGATAAAGACCTGATCGCAGATATTCAAAAGTTGTGAAGCAAGAGAGAGGTGCTGTTGCTGGGAGATTTCAATCTGCCGGATGTAGATTGGAACAGGGGCGTAGCTACGGGTGAGCCTGGATGGGCCCAGGCCCGCCCAAACTATACTCAGGCCCACCCAGTTATCCTGATAGGATATGCGCTTGGCGCCTTTCTGCCACGGCTCAGTTGAGCCTACACGACGTGCAGCGTTTCGGTAGCCGGCAGCGCTCCAGTCCTACTCCCGCTCCTACTAGACTTAACTTTTTTTTTTTCTTAATTTGGGTCCCCTTTCCTGATCTAGACCTGGCAGTCTAGCGCTGCACTCCCAAGTTGCTATTCCTTGCTCACTATGAGGTCTGACTCTATCTTCACTCTGGACTCTGCTGCTTTGCCTTGCCCCCCCCCCCCCCTCCCGTGTGCACGCTGGCGCCACAGTGCACTGTAGACCCGGGAAGCTGTGAAACCTGTACTCATCCTTTCAGCGCAGAGCAATTTTCTACCCGCAGAATTTGCTTAGTTAACTGCTTAGTAAATCAGGAAAATTCCTTTGAAAACTGCCTTAATTTCTGCCTCCGCTTTCTCTTTATCCTTTCAGAGGCACTTCTAAGTTGCTTCTTTCATTTAAAAAGCGACCTGGTGCTTACATTAGTGTTGCTGGGGCTCCTTTACTGTGCCCTAGAGCAATAGCAGCCTTTTCTTGACCCTCCCCTTCCCCGGCCACCCTCAGCACTGCCCTGCGGCCCCAGGCCAGAACAGGCATAGGAGCCAGCACACACAGAACAGAGCACAGAGCTCGAGTCTGCACTGCCTGCCACCACATGCAAGCCAGCTGTCCTCCAGGTAAATAAATAAAATGTTTTAATTTTAATGTGTACAGTGTAATGTTGGCTGGTGGTGGCTTCCTGGTGAGGGTAGGCTGTTCACTGCCTAGGGCAAAAAAAGGTATGTGTAATCATTAATATACCTTTTTTTTCCTAGGCAGTGAAGAGTCCAAAATATACCTTTATTTTGCCCTAGCCAGTGAAGAGCCCACCCCCCCCCCCCCAACCAGAAGCCCACCAACAATAAATTTTAGTAGTGCCCAGGTTAAAATTTTAAAAAGGTTGTAAATGTTGGTGGGTTTTTGGGTGAGGTTGGTCTCTGCATTGCCCAGGTTAAAAAAAAATGTTCTAAATTTAATGTAGGCAGGTCTCTGGGTGGAGGTGGGCTCTGCAGGGACCAGGACATTAAAAAAAATTATATTTAGTGCTGGTGTCCTTTGGGGGAGGAGATGACAGACCATGGGGGATGGCTAGGGGGTAGGACAGGGCTGATACTAGGCTACAGGGAGGAGTGGGAGAGGGGGTAAGGTAGGGCTGATGCCTAGCTATGGGATGGATGGTGGGGATGGGCTGATACTGGGCTATGGGGATGGTTGGGAGGAGAGGGTAAGGTACAGAAGGGAAAGGCTGATGCTAACTAAGGAGGGACTTATGTCTGGTCAGTTTGATATGGCATAACATAACTAATTTAAAAATATTGTTTTTTCCATTAAATATGTTTGGGGTTTATGTTGATGCAGGGCAGCTGTTGGGCAGAGAAATCCATCATCAAGTGCATTCTAAGGCATTATTTTGTAGTATGCCAAGAAACACTACTACTACTTAACATTTCTAGAGCGCTACTAGGGTTACGCAGCGCTGTACAATTTAACAAAGAGAGACAGTCCCTGCTCAAAGAGCTTATAATCTAATAGACAAGTGAACGGTCGATCCGATAGGGGCAGTCAAATTGGGGCAGCATTGAAGAGGTGGGCTTTAAGCAAAGACTTGAAGACGGGCAGGGAGGGGGCTTGGCGTAAGGGTTCAGGAAGGTTGTTCCAAGCATAGGGGGAGGCGAGGCAGAATGAGCGGAGCCTGGAGGTGGCGGTGGTGGAGAAGGGTAACTGAGAGGAGTGATTTATCCTGTGAACGGAGGTTACGGGCGGGAACATAAGGGGGAGATGAGGGTAGAAAGAATAGTGAGGTGCAGCAGACTGAGGCATTTGTAGGTAAGAAGGAGAAGCTTGAATTGAATGCGGGATCTGATCGGAAGCCAGTGAAGTGACCTGAGGAGAGGGGTGATATGAGTATATTGGTTCTGCGGCGGAATATGAGACGTGCAGCAGAGTTCTGAACAGATTGAAGGGGGGATAGATGGCTAAGTGGAGGCCAGTGAGGAGTAAGTTGCAGTAGTCCAGGCGAGAGGTAAGAGCAGCGTGGACGAGAGTTCGGGTGGTGTGTTCAGAGAGGAAAGGGCGAATTTGCTGATGTTAAAGAGGAAGAAGCGACAGGTCTTGGCTATCTGCTGGATATGCGCAGAGAAGGAGAGAGAGGAGTCAAAGATGACTCCGAGGTTGCGGGCAGATGAGACGGGGAGGATGAGGGTGTTATCAACTGAGATAGAAAGTGGAGGAAGAGGAGAAGTAGGTTTTGGTGGAAAGACGATAAGCTCGGTCTTGGACATGTTCAGTTTCAGGTAGCGGTTGGACATCCAGGCAGCAATGTCGGATAAGCAGGCCGATACCTTTGCCTGGGTCTCCGCGGTGATGTCTGGTGTGGAGAGATACAGTTGGGTGTCATCAGCATAGAGATGATACTGGAAACCATGAGATGAGATCAGGGAGCCCAGGGAAGAGGTGTAGATTGAGAAGAGAAGGGGTCCAAGGACCGATCCCTGGGGAACACCAACAGATAAGGGGATGGGGGTGGAGGAAGATCCATGAGAGTGAACTTTGAAGGTGCGGTGGGAGAGATGGGAGGAGAACCAGGAGAGGACAGAGCCCTGGAACCCAAATGAGGACAGTGTGGCAAGAAGTAAGTCATGATTGACAGTGTCAAAAGCGGCGGATAGATCCAGGAGGATGAGGATGGAGTAGTGGCCTCTGGATTTGGCAAGGAACAGGTCATTACAGACTTTAGAGAGTGCTGTTTCTGTCGAGTGAAGAGGGCGAAAACCGGATTGAAATGGATCGAGGATGGCATGAGAGGAGAGAAAATCAAGGCAGCGGCTGTGGACTGCGCGCTCAAGTGTCTTGGAGAGGAAGGGTAGGAGGGAGATGGGGTGGTAGTTGGAGGGACAGGTAGGGTCTAGTGATGGTTTTTTGAGGAGTGGCGTGACTACAGCATGCTTGAAGGTGTCGGGGACAGTTGCAGTGGAGAGAGAGAGGTTGAGGATATGACAGATGGAGGGGGTGATAGTAGGAGAGATGGTGTTAAGTAAGTTGGTGGGGATGGGATCAGAGGAACAAGTGGTGCATAGTGCCCACCCATGTTAGCTCTGGGCCCACCAAAATGTCAGGTCTGGCTACGCCACTGGATTGGAAGGTTCCTTCTGCAGAATCGGAAAGAAGTACAGGGATCATGGTCTCCGTGCTTCTGTTTGGTTAAAGTCAAACCCCATTTAATATCCATGCTGGGCAAAACCTGAAGAAGCCTGTAAGAAGGCGAAACGATATGGGCCCCGTTGTTTATTCTACCAGAGGGGTTACTTTGCAACTTCAATGAAAGCTAAGTTTTGCTTTTGAAGTTTTTTGCTGTTGTTTATTTAGACTGCAAAAAGAATGATTATATAATGAATGATTTTTGTATGCAAGCAAATTTTGATGGGTATATAATAGCCCCATGAATGAGATTGAACCGCAGACACCACCATCTCATGTAGATACAGGAGTCTGGCAGGTCAGACCTTGGTTTATCCCTGGTCTCTGAGGGCTATACCCATTAGTTTAAAACTACAGTTTAAAACTTTAATTTATTTTACCCTTTGGGTTTTTCAAGGCTGTTCACCAGTTCCAATTGGTATTAGATTACGGAAGCAAGTGGAACAGCTCATACTGTTTTTTTCTATTTATTTATCATGGTTGCTTTCCAAAATGTTTTGCTCAGACAAATGGTGATGGGACCCACGAGGGAGGGAGCAACACTGGATCTGGTGCTCACAAATGGGGATAGCGTGTCATATATCCGAGTGGGTGCCCACCTGGGCAGCAGTGACCAACAGTTTGGTTTGATATAACAGCTAAAGTGGAGGGCGGCCACTCAAAACTCAAAGTCCTGGATTTCAAGCGTGCTGACTTTAGTAAAATGGGGGAATACCTGAGGAAGGAAATGATGGGCTGGGAGGAAGTACGAGAAGTGGAAGGACAGTGGTCCAGGCTGAAAGAAGCTATAAATAGGGCCACGAACCTTTATGTAAGGAAAGTAAATAAAAGCAAGAGAAAAAGGAAACCGATATGGTTCTCCAAGCAAGTGGTTGAGAAAATAAAGGCTAAAGAGTTGGTGTTCCAGAAATACAGAAAAACTCAAGAAAAGGAACACATGGAGGAATACCGGATGAAACTGAAAGAAGCCAAAAGAGAGATACGACTGGCAAAAGCGCAAGCGGAAGAACAAATGGCTAGAAATGTAAGGAGGGGTGACAAAAATTTCTTCAGGTATATTAGTGAAAGGAAAATGACTAAAAAGGGAATTGTGAGACTAAAAGATACTGCGAACCGCTATGTGGATAATGATGAAGAAAAAGCAAAATTGATAAATAGATACTTTTGTTCTGTTTTCACTGAAGAAAATCCTCGAGAAGGACCGCGATGGACTGGAAATAGTACAAATGAGAATGAAGTGGATAGAGCACCGTTCACGGAAGAAAGTGTGTATCAACAACTTGAAAAGCTAAAGGTGAACAAAGCCATGGGACTGGACGGGATCCACCCCAGGATATTGAGGGAGCTCAGAGAGGTTTTGGCGGGTCCTCTTAAAGATTTGTTTAATATATCCTTGCAGACAGGAGAGGTTCCGAGGGATTGGAGAACGGCGGAGGTGGTCCCTCTTCACAAAAGTGGTGATAGGAAAGAAGCTGGAAACTACAGGCCGGTAAGCCTCACTTCGGTTATTGGAAAAGTAATGGAAGCGATGCTAAAGGAAAGGATAGTGAATTTCCTGGAAGCCAATAAGTTGCAAGATCCGAGACAACATGGTTTTACCAAAGGGAAATCGTGCCAAACGAATCTCATTGAGTTCTTTGATTGGGTGACAGGAGAATTGAATCAGGGACGAGCTATAGACGTAATCTACTTAGATTTCAGCAAAGCTTTTGACACGGTTCCCCACAGGAGGCTCTTAAATAAACTGGATGGGCTGAAGATAGGACCCAAAGTGGTGAACTGGATTAGGAACTGGTTGATGGACAGACGCCAGAGGGTGGTGGTGAATGGAATTCACTTGGAGGAGGGAAAGGTGAGTAGTGGAGTGCCTCAAGGATCGGTGCTGGGGCCGATTCTGTTCAATATATTTGTGAGTGACATTGCCAAAGAGTTAGAAGGTAAAGTTTGCCTATTTGCGGATGATACTAAGATCTGTAACAGAGTGGACAACCGGGAGGGAGTGGAAAACATGAAAAAGGATCTGAGGAAGCTAGAAGAATGGTCTAAGGTTTGGCAATTAAAATTCAATGCGAAGAAATGCAAAGTGATGCACTTAGGGAATAGAAATCCACGGGAGACGTATGTGTTAGGCGGGGAGAGTCTGATAGGTACGGACGGAGAGAGGGATCTTGGGGTGATAGTATCTGAGGATTTGAAGGCGACGAAACAGTGTGACAAGGCGGTGGCCGTAGCTAGAAGGTTGTTAGGCTGTATAGAGAGAGGTGTGACCAGCAGAAGAAAGGGGGTGTTGATGCCCCTGTATAAGTCGTTGGTGAGGCCCCACCTGGAGTACTGTGTTCAGTTTTGGAGGCCGTATCTTGTTAAGGATGTAAAAAGAATTGAAGCGGTGCAAAGAAAAGCTACTAGAATGGTTTGGGATTTGTGTTACAAGACGTATGAGGAGAGACTTTCTGAACTAAACATGTATACTCTGGAGGAAAGGAGAAGCAGGGGTGATATGATACAGACGTTCAAATATTTGAAAGGTATTAATCCGCAAACGAACCTTTTCCGGAGATGGGAAGGTGGTAGAACGAGAGGACATGAAATGAGATTGAAGGGGGGCAGACTCAAGAAAAATGTTAGGAAGTATTTTTTCACGGAGAGAGTAGTGGATGCTTGGAATGCTCTCCCGTGGGAGGTGGTGGAAATGAAAACAGTAACGGAATTCAAACATGCGTTGGATAAGCATAAAGGAATTCTGTGCAGAAGGAATGGATCCTCAGGAGCTTAGTCAAGATCGGGAGGCGGGACTGGTGGTTGGGGGGCGGGGATAGTGCTGGGCAGACTTGTATGGTCTGTGCCAGAGCCAGTGATGGGAGGCGGGACTGGTGGTTGGGAGGTGGGGATAGTGCTGGGCAGACTTATACGGTCTGTGCCAGAGCCAATGGTGGGAGGCAGGGATAGTGCTGGGCAGACTTATATGGTCTGTGCCCTGAAGAACACAGGTACAAATCAAAGTAGGGTATACACAAAAATTAGCACATATGAGTTATCTTGTTGGGCAGACTGGATGGACCGTGCAGGTCTTTTTCTGCCGTCATCTACTATGTTACTATGGTAATGCTATGAGATTTCTAGGATGCATTTAAGGAGCATATAGAGATTTAAAGTCCTCGTACATTTCTATGATACAGTGAATCTATGAATTTACTGTACATAGATTGCATAAAATACAAATCTAGAAAATTATCTCAAGGAGTCATTTAGCATATAACAACAGAAGAGTTAGATTGTGCAGCAGCTTTTACCCTGCTTCACTACTTAAGTTTACTCACTGTCCTTGACTCTCAGGGATTAGGAGTCACTAATTTGAGGTTTGTTTCAGAGATCTGTTGGGGTATCTAGTGAGTGGGCTATCATGTGGGTTTCGGCCGTTTTTGCTGTCTTTTAAAGGCTGTTCTTGTTCAGTGGTAGTGTGGATGAGGTGGGCAGCGTCGGCCACAACGTGTAGCGCTGGGTCGTGCAGCGTCCACCTCGTAGTTCAAATTTCGATGTTGGGATCTGCCTTCTCTTCCAGCGTTTTGGGCCGTTTCCTCTGCTTCCGTAACAATGCGGGTGAGGTGATGTGTAATCGGGCTGTGGGGTGTAGGGCCTCAGTTCTTTTTGCCGTTCTTCACTCATTTTCTGCCTACCTCTGCGCGTCTAGTTGGCCGGGTGAAGATGGGGCTGAGGCGGGGGTGTTGGTCCTGGTTTGTAGAGCAACAGTGCTTCAGTCATCTGCCGCAGCTCGGCATCGCACCTTCAGGTGGGTGATCGGTCGAAGTACCGATCCGTCTCTACCTGTCTCGCAGCTTGCCGCTTGTCTCTGCCGTGACAATTATCTATCTTTAGCCCACTCTTCCTCCTCTTCCCATTTCACCATCTGTACTCACTCCTTTTCCAGTCATCTATGTTTCTCATCCCCTCACCAGCTCTTTCCTTGTCAGTCATTCTCTCCACTTTCTTTCATCTGTCTCTTTTCCCCAGCTAATCTTTGACTGCCTTCTTTCTACCACCTTTTCAGATTTATTTTTATCCTCTTCTCACTCATCTCTGTCACCCCACATTGTGCCTCTCCCTCATTGTTTCACAACATCTAGTATCTCCCACTTGCTCCTTTCTTCCCCTCCCTAGTCCAGCATGTCCTCTTTTTGCCCTTTCTCCACAACAAGGATCGATAACAGGAGATGGCATGATGTCACAAGGCTGAAGCCAGTCTCCATTCACTCCACCCAAGGAGGTTCTAATTCTCCCCAATGCAGCTGCTGCCATCTTGGTACACCCAAAACAATAAAATTGATAGGGCAATGAGCTCCACCTACTGGCTTCAGCCCACATAATAAGTCAAATAGTCTCATGCCATCTCCTGTTATCAAACCTCTATGTTTCCCCACTACATCTAGGAGTAACCTAGTGGTTAGTGCAGTGGACTTTGATTGAGGCGAACTGAGTTCAATTCCCACTGCTGCTCCTTGTGACTCTGGGCAAGTCACTTAACCCTCCATTGCCCCTGGTACAAAATAAGTACCTGAATATATGTAAACTGCTTTGAATGTAGTTGCAAAAAACCTCAGAAAGGTGGTATATCAAGTCCCATTTCCTTTTCCCTTTACTACTATTACTACCTATCATTTCTGTAGCACTACTAGGCGTACGCAGTGCTGTACACTGGACATGAAGAGACAGTCCCTGCACGACAGAGCTTACAATCGAATTAGGTCAGACAAACAGGACAAATAATGAATAAGGGAATTACTAAGGTGGGAATGATAAAACATGGGTACTGAACAAGTGAGTAAGGGTTAGGAGTTAAAAACAGCATCAAAAAGGTGGCTTTTAGCCTAGATTTGAAGACGACCAGAGATGGAGCTTGACGTACCGGCTCAGGATGTCTATTCCAGGCATATGGTGCAGGAAGATACAAAGAACAGAGTCTGGAGTTAGCTGTGGAGGAGAAGGTGCAGATAAGAGAGATTACCCAGTGAACGGAGTTCCTGGAGAGGAGTATAGGGAGAGATTTCCTAAAGGACAAGTCCATAAACCGCTACTAAACGGACTTGGAAAAATCCAAAATTCCAGGAATAACATGTATAGAATGTTTGTACGTTTGGGAAGCTTGCCAGGTGCCCTTGGCCTGGATTGGCCGCTGTCATGGACAAGATGCTGGGCTCGATGGACCCTTGGTCTTTTCCCAGTATGGCATTACTTATGTACTTATGTAGATAAGAGTGGAGAGGTACTGAGGAGCTTCATAGTGAATGCACTTGTAAGTCAATAAGAGGAGTTTGAACTGTATGCAGAAACGGATAGAAAGCCAATGAATTGACTTGAGGAGAGGGCTAATATGAGCATAATGACACTGGTGGAATATAAGTCGTGCAGCAGAATTTTGAACAGATTGAAGGGGAGAGACATGACTTAGTGGGAGATCTGTGAGAAGCAAGTTGCAATAGTCTAAGCAAGAGGTGATATGAGTATGGATAAGGGTTCTGGTAGTGTGCTCAGAAAGGAAAGGATGAATTTTGGTGATATTATAGAGAAAGAAGTGACAGGTTTTATGCAGGTCTGTTGAATATGTTCAGAAAAGGAGAGAGAGGAGTCAAAGATGACCCCAAGGTTACAAGCTGGCCCAAGGTTATGAGCTGATGAGACCTTGAGGATGAGAGTGTTATCCACAAGAGATACAGAATGGGGGAAGAGGAGAGGTTGGTTTAGGGGGAAAGATAAGAAGCTCAGTCTTCGTCATGTTTAGTTTCAGAATCATGGTGAGACATCCAGGCAGCAATGTCAGACAGGCAGGCTGATACTTTGGCCTGAATTCCTGCTGAAATTTATGGTGTGGAGAGGTAGATCTGTGAGTCATCAGAGTAAAGGTGATAATGAAAACCATGGGATGAGATCAGAGTGCCAAGGGAAGAAGTATAGATGGAGAAAAAAAGAGGTCCCAGGATGGATCCCTGAGGTACACCAACTGATAGTGGGATTGAAGTGAAGAAGGATCCACCAGAGTATACACTAAAAGTACGATAGGAGAGATAAGAAGAAAACCAGGAAAGAACAGAGCCCTGAAATCCAAGTGAGGACAGCATATCAAGGAGTAGGCGGTGATCAACAGTGTCAAAAGCAGCAGATAGGATGAGGATAGAATAGAGACCTTTGGATCTGACCAGGAACAGGTCATTGGAAACTTTAGCAAGCGCTGTTTCAGTTGAATGAAGAGGGCAAAAGACAGATTAAATTAGATCAAGAAGAGCTTGAAATGAAAGAAAATCAAGACAACGGCTGTGAACAGCACTTTCCCCTTTCTTCCCCTCCCTAGTCCAGCATTTCCACATAATAAGTCCAGCATCTCTTCCCTTTACCCTCCCCTCCCCCAAATCCAGCATCTCCCCTTTGTGCTCTTTCTCCCCAGTCCAGATTTTCCCCCTTTTTCCTATTCTTATCCCACCCCCCAAATCTCACATTTCCTTCTTTTCTGCTTTCATCCTTTTTCCTCATCCAGATTTGCCTTCTTGTCCTCCTTAGTCTATTATTTACTCCCCATTTCTTGAGTCCAATATCCCTCTGTCAGGTATGGCAGCCACTAAACCCTGGCTTTTTTCTTTTTTTTTTTTTTAAATTTTTTTATTTATGTCATTTTGCACAATTAACATCAATAGCAATAGATCAAATTTCACAGTGGATTAATACAACTTTAGTATTTTTACTTCGCTATGACTATGAACATCAATTGCTAAACAAATAGAAACCTTTTAAACCCTCCCTCCCTATTCCCTCCCACCTCTTAGAGTGCTTGCATGATTGGTTCTATAAGTTCGCATTTGTTGATAACCAAGTATTATAAATGTCCCATATTTTCATGTGATGTGCCAATTGTCCTTTGCGCATTGCAGTAAGTTTTGACATCAATTGAATGTAGTTCAGTTTTTCCAGCACCGATGGCAGGTCAGGTAACTGAGGCTTCTTCCAAGCTGCCGCCAATACCAGCTTGCCCGCCACAAACACCTGCGTGACAAATTGGTGTACATGTTTTTTGACTGCTGGCGGTTTAAAATGAAGAAGACAACAGTCCATGCTCATCTGGTATTGGATGCTTGTCACCAATTTTACAAAGTCCAATATCTTTTTCCAATATCGAGCTGCATGGGTGCAAGACCACCAAATATGATACATATCCCCCTCCATCCCGCAGTTCCTCCAGCATAGAGCCGAGCCCGACTTATACATTTCACCAGTCGACTGGGAGTATAGTACCAATTATATAAAATTTTGTGCCCATTTTCTACCATAGCGCTGGACACTGATACTCTAAGCAATGATCGGAAGGCCAAAGCCCACTGTTTGGGGTCATATGAAGTCCCAAGTGCGGTTTCCATCTATGTGTATAGTACTCTACTGGGTAGGTGCGAGCTAACAACGCTTTATAGAGTCTGGAGATACCTCCCTCTTCCTCCTCCACCCGTCAATCCCTTCTCCAGTTGTGTTTTCTTCTAGATTAAGTTCCTCTGCTTCTCTTCGGCTAATAAAATCTTTTGCCTGCCAGTATTGGAATGCTTGAAGTGGGGAAAGTTGATGTTCCTGACAGAGTGTCTGAATGATATGATTGATTGTGATCGTGCATTTGTCCCAGTTCACATAGCCCTATACTCTCCCATTCCTTGTACGCTGTGTCTATTCTACCCGGGCCAAACGGGGGGCAAATCTTAGATATGTATGTTTAAAATATATGCGTTCTGGGAAAAATTGTTCTCTAATCTGACACCAAGTATGGAGTGGCCACTGGATAATTGAAGGGCTCTCTTTAGTTAATTCCTTAAGTTATGTATCGGCAACCAGGGTATTGCCCGAGTGGATATGGGTCTAGGCCAGCTCTGATTCGATACAGGTCCAAATTTTTCTTGTGTCTTGTAGCCAGATTGCCAGAATACGCAGATGTGCTGCATGGTAATAACTGCGAAAGCAGGGCACCCCATCCCCCCTCTGTCTTTAAACTGATACATTGTCTCCCGCCGACCCGTGGTGGCCTCTCCTCCTCCAGATAAAGGAGAATACTCTACCCTGTAAGCCCCGAAGAAGGAGTCTGGATGGATATTGGAGGGCTATAAATAGGTACAGGAGCTTTGGAAGAATCACCATTTTTACAGCATTAATCCTACCTACCCAGGATAAATTCAAGCCCTCCCAGCGCTCTAGTTCTTGGAATAAGTCCTGCACTTTTTTAGGAAAGTTGTTATTAAAGATATCTTCCAGATGGCGTGGAATGTTGACCCCGAGATACCTAACATGCTTACTGGCCCATCTGTATGGGAACTGCTCTTTCAATAATTTCAGGGTGGTACTGTTTAAATTATATCAGAGCTTCTGACTTCTCAAAATTAATTTTAAAATCCGGAAACAGCCCCGTATGCTTTATTCATCCCCTATTGATCGGGAAGGCTGTTACCGGATCTTTATGGTGAGCAAAATGTCATCTGGCAAACAATAAGATCTTGGTTTCGAATCCCCCCCCCTTCAGGCCCTTGATGTCCGGGTTGGCTCTGATCTTGGTCGCCAGTGGTTCCATTACCAGAGCAAATAGCAATGGGGATAATGCGCATCCCTGTCTAGTGCCTCTATGGAGTTGGAAAGGTCGGGTCAAAGTCCCATTAATACGAATCGTTGCCTCTGGTGCCTTGTATATAAGATGTAACCATTCTACAAATTTCCCCCCCATGCCCACTTTTTGCAAGACCGCGAAGAGAAATGGCCAGCTAACCCGATCAAAGGCCTTTTCTGCGTCAAGCGACAGTATACATAGGGGTGTTTTAGTAATTTGTTGCCCCTTGTAATATTTGTTAAGGTTCGTCTTATGTTATCAAATGTTTGACGATGTTGTACAAACCCTGCCTGGTCTTCATGTATAAGTGAAGGAAGACATTTCTGCAATCTGGTGGCCATGATCTTAGAAAATATTTTATAATCTACTCCAAGTAGAGAGATCGGTCTGTAAGAGCTGCATAGTTGGGGATCTTTTCCTGGTTTTGGCAGAACTGTAATTGTGGCCAAATTCCAGGTGGGTGGTAAACCTGTTGACTCATCCAGTGAATTAAACACTTTAAGTAGTAAGGGGCTAGTAGTTTCCCAAACAGTTTATAAATTTATTGGTAAATCCGTCTGGACCTGGTGCCTTATTGAGGGACAGATCTCGGATTGTCTGTTCCACCTCTTCTAAAGTAATAGGGATTCCTAGCTTGTGGGCCACGGGCTCAGGGAGTGTCGGAAGATCAATATCTTCAAGATATTTTGTAATTTCTTCCTGATCCCCTTCATTTTCTGGCCTATAGAGAGCCTTGTAATATCCCCTGAATGCTGATTCTATAAATTCATTATTCGAGTGGATGCCGCCCCTCTCGTCTCGTAAGCCCCCTATTAAGTTCCTGCTAGTTTGTTGTGCTAGTTTGTGGGCCAAGAGCCTACTGGGTTTATTGCCAAATTCAAAGTGTGTCTGTCTAGCTCGTTGTAATTTTTCGGCCAGGTCTGCTAATTCAAGGTCCCGTAATTGATTACGAATTTCAAGCATCCCTGCCCTGCGACTAGAGAGATCTTGATCTTTCCCCTGATATAATTTAATCTCGGCTGTGGCCAACTGTTGGCGCAATTCCGTTTCTCTAGCTTCCCGTGCCTTCCACACCCGTGATCGCAATGCTATTAAGTGACCCCGAATGACAGCCTTGAGCCCTTCCCAGACAGTGGTTGGCGACACCTCCCCATTATCATTAAACTGAGTATATTCTCTAATGTTTGTTCTATTGGGAGATATTTGCTGGGTCTGTCAGCAATGCGTCGTCCAGGGCGCCAGGCTTTGTTTTTCGGTGTTGGTCCCTGCCCACTAAGTTGAACTATCACCGGTGAGTGGTCAGACCACGTACTAGGGAGAATCTGTAGATCTCTTGCTACCCCCACCAGGGAAGCGTCCCCTAGCCACATATCAATTCGTGAGGAGGATTGATGTACTGCTGAGAAGTGTGTATATGCCCGCTGTTCTGGGTTATCCCTTCTCCAGTAATCTATTAGTTGCCAGTGTGTTATAAAATCCTGAAGTTTTTTCCTATCTTGCTTGGCATATTTTTTGTAGAGGCTGAGTATCTAAAGATGGGTTGACTGTCAAATTGAAGTCTCCTCCTATAAGCAAGGATCCCTCAATATTTTTAGTAAGTACCTGATCTATTTCTGTAAAGAAGTCTCCTTGTGGTATATTAGGCCCATATATGTTTACCACCGTGTATACTCGTCCAGCTAGTGCTAAGACAATCAGCAAGTACCCTCCCCCCCTGTCTTTTTGTACCTTTTTTATTTCCCAGGGCTTCTTTCCACTAAGTGCTATAAGCACTCCCTTGCTTTTCGTACCATCTGTGTTAGAAGCAAAATAAATAGAAGGGAAAAGTTTATGTTTGCATAGCTGTTCATATCGGGGTTTTAGATGTGTCTCCTGTATCAGCCCTATGTCTATTTGAAGTCTCTCCAGTTCCCGAAACAGTAGCTGCCATTTTCTAGGTATGTTCAATCCTCGTACATTGAGTGACATACATTTAATGTCTCCCATTGTATCTTATTGTGCGTGTTGGTCCTCTTCTATCACCACATGTGTCATGGTCAATCTATACCTATGAACCAAATCATATATCGTATCTCTGCTTTTCCCACTCTTTCCCTTCCCCTCCGTTGTGTCCCCTCCCCCCTCCTTTGTCCCCCTACTTAGTGTAGACACCTCTGTATAACCCAGTGTGTGTCTAAAATAGGAGGCGTGAGCCATATTTCAACTTTCCCACAATCTTTCATATATAACAGTAACAAAACTACCTTTCACCATGTCTGGAGAGTTGCTCAATTTATGCAGCTCTTTCATTAGAGACAGTAACATTGTCATCAAATCCTGTTCCAGTTTATCAGGTCTCCACTGTTTCAAGTAATTCGTGATGCTGACTGCTGGCGTTGTAGTCCTCCTTGGGCCTTTTCCTGCTCGCTGCCACTTTGGCGGAGCAGAGCTCCGAGTGAGTTGTTTCCAGGGGTTGTTGCTGGTCTCTCATCCTGGCCCGCAGCCTTCTGGGCAATTATACGTGCCTCCTGTATTGTTTTAATCTGATGTAATTTCCCATCTTTATAGAAGACCAAAGCAAAGGGGTGTTTCCATCTGTATTGGATCTTGAGCTCTCTTAAATATCTTGTGAAGGGTTTTAATTCGCCTCTCCTCCTCAGAGTCGCTGCTGCCAGGTCTTGATAGATTCGATTGCATACGTGTCCCATTTGTATTCTGGGGCCTGCCTTGCCGTTTGAGTACCTTTTCTTTCAATTTATAACGGAAAAGAAGGGCGCTGATATCTTTGGATTGATTATTGCGTGCTGGTCCCAGTGCTCTGTGTGCCCTTCTCCAGTTGCACTGTTTCTGGTTCCACCGCATCTCCATGTGCTGATAATAGGTCGCTAACCAGTTTTTGAATCACTTGCTCGCACTCTTGATATGCTGGCGTCTCCGGGAGGCCCCGAAATCTTAGATTATTACGACGGCCCCTATTTTCCAGGTCTTCAATTTTTTCCAGCAGTTGTTGATGCTCACCCTGCATTTCTGACATCTGAATGTCGATTGCGCCCAGCGTTTCGCTATGAGCCTCCAGTTGTGTCTCTGTATCCTCTAGGCGCGTGCCCAGTTCTCGAATTTCCCCTCGTAGGTCAGCCCCGAGTGTCGCCACCTCAGTTCGCAAGGCTTTCAGGTCTGCGCTGATGTTTTGCAGCCATGTTTGCAAATTAGGGACCTCCTCTCTCTCTATTTCCATATCTTTCAGCTGTTCCGGCTGATTTCCTGGGGGACTGGGGCTTCCTCCGTTCGCTGGTTCTGTTACCTTTCTTGCCTCCGCCATTTTGTTTTTTGGCTCCGTCGCGCCTCCGGTATAGGCAAACCGCGTGAGGTCTTGACGCGCTCGAGCGAAGCTCATATATGGCTGCAGATCGTTATTAGGGCTCACTTTAGCCTATATTTCGGCTCTCCTGACGTTTTTCCGCGTAAGAATCGCTCGTTTTTTCTGCGGGAAGCAGGAGCTACATTTTTAAGCGTCCATGCAGCCCGATGACGTCACTTCCTCTCAACCCTGGCTTTTTTCAATATAGAATTCCTTCTCTGTATATAGCAGCAGAATTCAGCTCTCATTGTTTCATATCCAGTACCCAAGGTCAGTATCAAAAGAAAAGCCACAAACTGAAAGTAAAGCATTTAAATAGAGCCACAGGCTATTACTGTGTACCAGGAAAGTTTCTACTGTTGGAGCTTGCACTGTCCCTCTTTCTGCCATCAGGGCTTTCACTATTCCTCTTACTGCTAGACTTTCTGTTGTCTTGTGCCTCCCACCACCTGGGGTTTGCATTGTTCTTGCTCCTGCTGTGGGGGTAATTATTCATTTGGGCACCCCAGTGCTACTGCTGCCCCCTACTGAAGCTTATGCCCTGTGCAAATGCCAGGCTTACACAGTAGGTTGTGTTAGCGCCATTAAGAGCTAGCTTAATGATTGCCTTATGGAGCCTAATACACTTGCCTCCAGCCCTGCTATTGAATAAACAGTGGTAAGCAGCGATTCTATATTTTTTTCCTCCTAGAAGAATAGTTGCCAATACCATCTTTCTGTATATATATTTTGATGACAAAATAGAGATATAACAATAACAAAATCTGTTATTTGTGCTTAGTGTTTTTTTAATTTTAGTCTTCTATAATTGGAAGTCACATTTGAAATCATATCTAGATTTTTGAATACAAACAAGGTAATTTACACTTTTGGATACTCCAATAGAAATGGCATAATATTGAAAGTATTTGCTGTTCTTCATAAACATAGGATTTTTAAAATGGAGGTGAAGTCATCAGGTTTTACTTCTTGTAACCCAGATTGCAGACCTGTAGCAACATTTTACTGAGCTCATGAAACTTAGATGAGTAAGAAAGTAGGATTACATACCTGGATTAGTTTTTTTGGCTTCTTACAGTTTATGCCCCCAATAAGGATCATATTTGGCATTGTTGGTCTAGGGTATTCAAACACAAAGTCATATCTCAGTAGCCAAATGACTGCATGACCATAAAGTTCCATTATATTCACATTTCTATGAAGAACTCTAGAAGCCAGAGGTTCATATCTTGTGTATATATTTTTAAAAAGTAACAACTCCAGATAGCCAATAAGAAAATTTTGCAATCTCTGGGGGAATGTCATCTGATCCGTATTGTAGGAATAACACCTTGGGACATAAGAAGGAGGATTTGGACAGTTAGTGGCTTTGTATTCTAAACCACATGGATATCCACGGAAGAAATGCACAGCAGGAATAGCCAGATATTCAGCCAAGATCACTCCACAAGGTAGTGCTGGATCTGTAAGCAGAGCATCAAATCTACACTCTTTCAGGTATTTGAGCATTTCTTGGTTCTGGAAAAAAATTTTGCATCCCTTAAAATAAAGATCTATTAAATATGTTACTATCTGGTATTCTGTTGTTCCTGCAATGATTCGTTCAAGAAAAGAGCGTTCATCAAAATAGTGAGCAAAGAACTCAAAACGTTTCCTAAATTCTTCATTTCTGTAAGGTACTGGAAATGTTTTCAAAGTATAATACTTTGATTCCTTCAGCATTAAATTGACCTCAGGTGCAATAACTACAATCTCATGCCCTCTCTGCCCAAGTTTCTCTACCACCATGTGCATACTGAGCCAGTGGCTTGCATCCTGAGGTATCACCAGTAGCTTCTCACTCGCAACAGAGTTCAAAAATCCAAAAAGAAAAACAACAATGTAAGAGAGAAACTGCAAGCTATGAGCCATTACAATGTTAGAACAAATGTTCCTGCTGCTTGATTACAGGTTTTTTTTAATTGTGCTAACCCAACCTTTGGCACCAGCAGTATTTCCTATCCTCATGCAGAATATATGAACTGAAAGTAAGGGTTCAAAAAAGGTTTCAAGGTTTGATGACAATGGAGGCAATCAATAAGGGCCAGAATATGCACAGCTAAAAAAAAAAAAAAAGAAAATCTTTCCAAAAAACAATTTGACACCCTTGATTCTTTGGTCTGAAAGTCCACAGTTCCATTTACATCAGCTTTTGTTTACAGAATTTTTCCATGCCTGGATTCTCAAGAGTTTGTAATACAGTTTACAGTTTATTTAAGATTTGAAACACAGCTATTAGGTAGTACCAGCAAAGCAGTTTACACATTATACAATATAAAATAGAAGATTAAAAGAGGGAAAATACATCCATTCTTTAAAACAACAGAATCAAAGATTTTACTGTGTCCCAAAACTCTGCTCACCCCAATCTGCCATGCCCGATCCGCTGCACTGCCACATCATGTGTAGAAGGCATCCCTACCAGGGGCGTAGCCAGACAACAGATTTTGGGTGGGCCTAGGCAAGAAGTGGGTGGGCACCAAGTGTTCTCCACACCACCACCACCAAAAAAATATCTAAGCTGGCAGGAAAACGCTTCTTTCCACCTTGGCAGTCTGCAGAAGGCATGCACTGAAAACTGAGCATGCACAGGTTCCGGTATTGTTGAGAGTAGCGTTTTTGTTACCATTAGGTGGAAGTCTTCAGCTGATGGAGCTTTGGATCCCCACCAGCTACCACTAAATGTGTGTTTCTGTTGGGTGGGCTTGAGTCCTAAGTGGGTGGGCCCTGGCCCACCCAGGCCCACCTGTGGCTACGCCACTGATCCCTACATAAGAATATTTAAAAAACCCATACTGAGTCAGACCAATGGTCCATCTATCCCGTATCCTGCTTCCAACAGTGGCCAATCCAGGTCACAAGTACCTAGCAGAAACCCAGTTAGTAGCAACATTACATTCTACCAATCCTGGGGCAAGCAGTGGCTTCCCCCATGTCCATCTCAATAACAGACTATGGTCTTTTCCTCCAGGAACTTTATCAAGGACAGCTTTATGGAGCAGTTGGTATAGGAGCCAACGACAGAAGGAAAAATTCTAGACCTAGTCCTTAGTGGAGCGCATGATCTGGTGCGGGAGGTAATGGTGCTGGAGCCGCTTGATAACAGTGATCATAATATGATCGGATTTGATATTAGCTTTGAAGTAAGTATACATAGGAAATCAAATACATTAGTGTTTAACTTTAAAAAAGGAGACTATTATAAAATGAGAATAACGGTGAAAAAAAACTTAGAGGAGCGACTGCGAGGGTCAATAATTTACATCAAGCGTGAATGCTGCTCAAAAACACCATCCTGGAAGCCCAGGCCAGATATATTCCGCGTATTAAAAAAGGGGGACGGAAGACCAAACGATAGCCAGCGTGGTTAAAAAAGTGAGGTGAAAGTGAGAGCTAAAAGAAAATCCTTCAGAAAATGGAAGAAGGAACGGACTGAAAATAATAAGAAACAGCATAAGGAATGTCAAGTCAAATGCAAATCGCTGATATGGAAGGCTAACAGGGACTTTGAAATAAAGATTGTGTTGGAGGCAAAAACACAGTAAAAAAAATTTTTAGGTATATTAAAAGCAGGAAGCCGGCAAAAGAATCAGTTGGACCACTAGATGACCAAGGAGTAAAAGGGACAATCAGGGAAGACAAAGCCGTAGCGGAGAGATTAAATGAATTATTCGCTTCGGTCTTCAACGAAAAGATTTGTGTGGGATACCGGTGCCGGAAATGGTATTCGAAGCTGACGAGTCAGAGAAACTTAATGAATTCCTTGTAAACCTGGAGGATGTAATGGGGCAGTTCTACTGTTATGATTGGGGTCAGAACCCCTCTCAAACTTACCTCTTTCCTGTGGGTCAGCTTCTTAGCTGGCTTCTGTTTCTTTTCTCTGTCCTTTCTGAGCTGGCTCTGTCTCTCTGTGCTGGCAGCTTCCAGCAGCATGGGGTTAATTGTTTTACTTTACTACAGCTGTGTGGGTGGACTGAGTTAACTCTACCTCTCTTTGGGTGTACTGGCTTCAAGTGCTTCACGGTGTTGCATTGGTGTGGGTTGGGCCTCTCTGGGTCAGTGTGCTTTTGCCTAGGTCTAGGGAGTGTGACATCATCAGGGAGGGCCTTGATAAGGAAGTGGTGTTGTTTCCTTCAGAGCCTTTGCAACAGTGTGTTTGCTTTAGGTAGGGTGGTGCAGTGTGCACTTCTGACTTTGTGTCTAGTTTCCCTGCTTGCTTTTGCTAAGGGCCAGGTTAGTGTTAGTGTAGTGTGCACTGGTGACTATGTGTTTAGCTTTCCTGCTTTTCCCTTATGGTTCCCCTGCTTTTCCCTCTTGGGTTTGGAAGCATTGCTGGGTGTAGGGCTTTGGAAGCTCTGTTGCTGATAGAAGTACTTCAGGGTTTGGTGTTGTTAGGAACACTGCAGAGTTTGCTGTTAGAAGTACTTCTGGTGTTTGTGCTATTGGGAGCATTGCAGTCTTTGCTGTTGGTGTTTGGTGCTTTAGAAGCACTTTTGGCTTATGTGTTAGCTTCCCTGCTTTTTCCTTGTGGCTCCCCTGTCTTCCCTTTAGTGCTAGGAGCTCTTCTGGTTGCTTGCCAGAGTAGTGCTTAGGAAGCACCTTGTTAGTTTTGTATCTAGCTTGCTAGAGCAGTGCTTAGGTAGCTTATTAGTGTAGAGCTCTGCTTGTAGCTTGGTGCTTAGTAGCACCTGTGTTAGCTTTGTGTTTAGTTCCCTGCTCTGTTAGTTTAGGGCTTAGGAAGTCCCTTTCTTGAGCAGGGCTTAGGAGCTCCTGTTTAGTATAGGGCTTAGGAAGTCCTTTTTGTCAGTTTACTGTTAGGAACACTCCTGCTGGTTTTGGGCTTGGGAGCACGTAGATCAGTTTAGGTTTAGGAGCACTTCTGTTTCCAGTCCTGGTCCCTGTGTCATCCGGTATCCAGTAAGTCCTGCCGGCTACTCGAACCCAGGAGCTCAACTCCTGGGGGGCTTAGTAGCTAAGTGCAGGTGAAGCTGTGTGGACCAGTCCGGTGTGCTCCAGTCCGGTGTCCTCCAATCCGGGGGATTCCAGTCCAGTGTTCCAGTCCGGAGGGTTCCAGTCCTGTGTCCTCCAGTCCGGGGGATTCCAGTCCATGTGTTCCGGTTCGCTGAGCAGTGCCTGCAGTCCCTGCCGGTGTGCTTGCCCAGTGTTGGTTGGTGGGTTTTGCCTGCTGCTGTCACTCCTCGGCAGCAGCCCAAGGGCTCACGTTTGCTCCAGAGCCCGGCCTCGCGGGCTCTGAACCTGAGAACCTGACATCTACAAACGATAGAACTGAAAAATGAGCTTGCAGAGCTTTCGTTAGTAATATGGAATTTATCCTTAATATCGAGCGTGGTACCGGAAGATTGGAGGGTGACCAATGTAACGCCGATTTTTAAAAACGGTTCCAGAGGAGATCTGTGAAATTATAGACCAGTGAGTCTGATGTCGGTGCCAGGCAAAATGGTAGAGACTATTATTAAGAACAAAATTACAGAGCATATTCAAAAGCATGGATTAATGAGACAAAGTCAACATTGATTTAGTGAAGGGAAATCTTGCCTCATCAATCTACTACATTTCTTTGAAGAGGTGAACAAACGTGGATAAACGTGAGCCAGTTGATATTATGTATCTGGATTTTCAGAAGGCGTTTGACAAAGTACCTCATGAAAGACTCCAGAGGAAATTGGAGAGTCATGGGATACGAGGTAGTGTTCTGTTGTGGATTAAATACTGGTTAAAAGATAGAAAACACAGAGTAGGGTTAAATGGTCAGTATTCTCAATGGAGAAGGGTAGTTACTGGGGTTCCCCAGGGGTCTGTGCTGGGACAGCTGCTTTTTAACATATTTACAAATGACCTAGAGATGGGAGTAACTAGTGAGGTAATTAAATTTGCTGATGACACAAAGTTATTCAAAGTCGTTAAATCGCGGGAGGATTGTGAAAAATTACAAGAGGACCTTACGAGACTGGGAGACTGGGCGTCTAAATGGCAGATGACGTTTAATGTGAGCAAGTGCAAAGTGATGCATGTGGGAAAGAGGAACCTTCGTCATGCAAGGTTCCATGTTAGAAGTCACAGACCAAGAAAGGGATCTAGGTGTCTTCGTTGATGAAACTTTGAAATGTTCTGCTCAATGTGGTTCCTTCTTACCTCTGGAGCTAGGGTTTGAAACCAAACGGCATAAGCACCAACAGAACAATTGCCTTGTTGAACTCGTAGAAGTTCTGCGGCTGCAGAGGAGGGCCGTCCGGCACATCGAAAACTAACCGGAAGTGGCGAAGGAATTCTCCAAGATAAGTGAGTAAAGGGTCCCATTGCTACCAGAGAGGAGAGGCCCAAGCCAAGGCGGATCCGGAGATTAGAGAGAAAATATAGGTTATCTTGAGTCTATACATTGAAAAGGCTGCCAGTTGCATGTCAAACAGCATAAGACATTGGTTGAGGAACCCTCGGCAAGCAGAAGGGGTGTCGTTGAACCGGGGAGGCTCAGGAAGCCGCAACTCTGGTGTAGGTAACACGGATCCGGACGACGCAGCAGGAGGCTGTCATTGGGATTGAAAGATTGACATCTGGCAACACACATCCTGTAGAACTCCAGCTGGGCCTGTTGCTGCTGAAGAACCTGGGCCAACTCAGACAGTTTGGGCTTGTCCTGCGAACTCATGGCTTCAGCTTACTGTCAGACTTGTGAGTTCTTGTACCAAGTAGAGCACTGCTGAGCCCGGTACTCGGACCAGGTTCTGATTGGCGACCGGACACCCCGGGTTTCACCTGCACTGACCGCCGTTCCCCAGAGGTTGAGCCCCTAGGTGCGGGCGGCCTACAGGGCTTATGAGATGGAGCAGGAAGCGGGGTGGTGAACGTGACGGCCAGACAGGCAGCAGGCAAGAGAGTGATCCAGGTACAGGCAAAGTCAATAGGCAAGCAGCAGGCAAGGGAGTAACCCAGGTATAGGCAATGTCAAATAGGCAAACAACAGGCAAGAGAGTAATCCAGGCACAGGTAAAGTCAATAGGCAGGCAGCAGGTCAAGACAGTAATCCAGGTATGGGCAAGATCAGTAGGCAGGCAGCAGGTCAAGAGAGTAATCCAGGAACAGGCAAAGTCAGCAACGAGGGACAAAGTAGAGAAGAAGCACACTACTGAGCAAGTAACACCTACCAAAGTAGAAGCTGAAGCATGGAGTCCAGGAAGAGCTCAGCTGATAAAATGCTGGCATCTGACATCAGCAGGGACCAGCAGAGAGAAGGAGCACAGCCATAGGACAAGAGCAGGGGAAGGAGGAACTGGAAGACCAATAGGAGAGAAACAAGGGAAGCCAGGCAGAGAGAGAGCAGACCTAGGTGCATGGAAGCAAAGCAATCAAGGAGCCTGCAGCCAGAGAAGAACTACACACACATGGCTCAGGGCTGTGCCAGTCAAGTGTGCATGTTGATGGGACTCCGCGCAGCCCGAGGACACTGCTTGCGTTGAGGTAGGGGACATGACAATCATATTAAAGGAAATGTTAACAGTAGGCATAAAATTTTGTTTATTCTGAAACATGTTCCAAAACAACACCAAATACTGTCTTATTACCAATCCCTTTTGCCTATGTTAATGTTAGATCTGTGGGTAACAAATCTCTCTATATAAAAAGCAACACCAACGTTCTATGAAGCCTCCAGCCGGAAGTGTGAAGGGGGCGAGATATCCGGTTTCCCTATGAGTGTCTGCCCCGCCCTCTCTGTAACACAGTCAGTGAAGGAAAACAGCAGAGCACGAAATCAAATCGCTGGCTCTGTAACAGTGAAGGACTCAGAGGGGGGAGGGGGGAGGGGAGAGAGGCCAGAGGGCAGGGACACACATACTCCCACATGCACACAGAAGAAAACATTGCTAGCCCCCGTTTCATTTGCATCACAAATGGGGCTTTTTTACTAGTTTAATATAATTAAGGATCTGATTAGTGAGAAACAATTAGTTTGCTTTTTGTTGACCGAGACCTCACTAACATCTGAAGAGATTGACAAAGTTACATTAATTAGGGAAATTTGTCCACCAGGGTATAAAATCAAGGTTACCTGTAGGAAAAAGAAAAGAGGTGGAAGTACTGGTTTCATTTAGCTTATTTACCAAGTGAAGGATAATTCTCTTGTTAATACCCTCACTTGTATGTTATTTTATGTTACGCCAGGAAAATCGACTAAGGTTCGGAAGCTATTTAATAATTTTGTTACTCAGAATTAATTTCATTCCAAATTTACCCCCCCCCCCCTGTTTTCTAAGCTGCCATGCTCTAATGCCAACATAGCCCATTCAATTTGAATGAGCTGTGTCGACATTGCCACTTAGCAGCTGCTAGTATGGCTTAATAAACAGGGGGGGCTAACCTGTTATTAAGAGAAATTAACTTACATTTAGAAAAGGCTAAATCTCAACCACTGGAAAAAAAATATGGCCTGTGTCAGGCATTGCTTTGATTTGTGTGATTATCAATAAAAATCAGTTGGTGTTTCTCATTGATCTGCTTGGTTTGTTTTCACATTGGAGTTTGCACATCGGTTGCCCTGTTGTTTCCTTGGATGTATAAGAGAGACAGGATCGTTGTCAGCAGAAAAATTCTCCTCTAGTTCTTTGTTGTTTGATTAAAATTTAGACATAGTATTTTTACATTCTTTATTTTTCCCTCCAGAATAGCTAATGATATGTCCCCTTAATGTGACTTTTAAATCATTCCATCATATCTGGACCTTAAAATCTGAAAAAGGATTTAGAGAGTAATACTCGGATATCTTTTCATGCATAGATCTATCTCAGCATTACAAATATGAGGGATTAATGAAGAAGAAATTAAAAGGTAATCAATACGGGAAAAACTACCATGTGGGGGCGGGGAGGAGGGAATAGAAGGTATAATCACGTTCTGTGGGGTGGAGTAATTGCTAACGATCAATCAAACCCAAGAAAGACTTGAGATCTTGTGTTTTGTCTAGGGCATTAGATTTTCTTGGAGGATACTTGGACTTCCTGTCTAGTTAAGATCCTGTACTTGATTAAAGTCCCCAGTGATGATGATATTGTTATTACCCGTAGAAATGATCTCAGATATTAAATCATGAAAGAACTGTAGGGAGTCAGTATTAGGAGCATATAAATTAACCAATAAGTAATAGGTATGATGAAATTCAACCTCCAAAAAGATCCATCTGCCATTTTTATTACACATTTGTTTTTTAACATTTAGTTGTAGGGTTCTACGAAGAAGTATGACTACACCATTATGTTTTTGGAATGCAGGAGAAAACCCTGCCAATTGGTAGGTTCTATCCTGCATTCTGACTTTATCGCTAGAATTTAGATGGGTTTCCTATAAAAGAGTATATCAATATTCAAATTGTTGCAGTAGATAAGTAATTTATTTCTTTTAATAGAGTTGTTTAAACCCGGAGTGTTAATGGAAACTAGTCTCATTAAAAGGGTTCATGAAAAGAATGGCTCCTAAAGGGCAAGCATAAAAGTTGCATAAAGGAAATGGAAGCAGAGTCATCCATATGTAATGAGGTCACACAGCAGTTAAAAATATACTTACATTTGAAGCCAACCAAAAACTTCTGAGAACAATGCGTGTAATGCTAACCGTTTGCAAAACAGAGTTCACTAAGTTGGAGTGGAACATGGGAGAAGGAAGTCGAGGCACATGGCAACTGAAACCCCCCCCCCCTCCCCCCCAGTGTTATAAGGGAAGATTGGAGATTAAATAAGTAAATAAACATTTAGATACTTGGTAACCACAAGCATAAGTTTAATATCAGACAAAAACATACTCGGTGGAATATGTCTAATTAAATAGTGCTATATGTTATGTTTTGATTGGTTATTAAGGTCTTCTAGATCCTTCATTCATGTATCTATCATTTTTGTTTTTTCCCCGGAGATCTTGTATGAACTCCATATTCATTTCACATTTTTTCTCCACTGTGGAGGTGCAAGCGTCTATGCTGCAAAATTGTGATTTTATATCCATAATTTCTTCTTTTATCTCCAATAAAGATGCTTGATTGTCCTGCAGGAAACCTTTGATTTGGAAGATCTCACCTTTTAGAGTGTGAAGGGAAACCTTGGGTTCCTGATCCATTACCATCTTACCGGGAGTCATATTTAGGCCTTTTTGATGCAGGCAACGGGACAGAGTTTGAATATATTTTAGACAGATGTCCAGCCATGAGTGCAGTAGAAGTGTGAGTACTTATGGCATCGAGAGATGCTAAAAGATAGTCAAGAAGGTTGATAATCACAGGATTCATTCGATGGATACTGGGAGCTGTGAAGTTAAGCTGCCATGCTTTCCTTGCTTTTTAATGTTTGTTTAAAAGACTTATGGTTTTGATATAATGTAGAGATTTAGTAGGATTTATGCAGATGACATATAGATTTTCATGCCTTAGAAGGGAGAAGATGAGTCATGTATTGTAATGGCTAGATTCTTAATAAGCAGATAAAAGAGATCCTGATGATTGGCAGTGGTCATGTTTTACCTCTTCTGATGCTTAACTCGTGCTAGGGGCCATGTGTGGTTTCCTCAGAAATCAGAGACTTGGGATGGTACTGGATGATACTTTTATGGATGAAAGTCGAGTGTCTCACACTGTCAATTCAGTTTTCTTTAGACTGAAAATGCTATGTGTGGTTAAGGCAATTTTTGCCAGGAATTTGTTTTGGTTGGTAGTCCAGCTGCCTGTTTGATAATTGTGGATTATTGTAATGCTCTATATCTGGGCCTTCCTAGATGATTATTGTGCCATCTCCAGGTAGCTCAGAATGAAGCAGCACATCTGATTTTTAAGGTTCCTCAATGGTTTTCTACTTGCCCTTTATTTGAAAACGCTATATTGGTTCCTGATGAAATCAAGGGATCAATTCAAAGTTTTGTGTCATATTCTTCAGGATTTACATAACTTGGTTCCTTTATATCTGTTCCAACAGTTGGGTGCATTTTTCTCCTACTCATTCCCTCTGTTCCAGTCAAGTTTTTTTGTAGGTAGTTCCATCTTTACTACATATTAGAAGTACTTATCTAGGAGATCGAGACTTCTCTGTAGCTGCCTCTGTGATGTGCAATAAATTGCTCCTTGAGCTCAACAAATTAGATTATAGGGGTTTTAGGAAACCTTTCAAAAACCTTGTTTTTCAATGTAGTTATTAGAGGGACCATTGGATGTCTGCTCCCCACCTGGAGGCAGCTGGTGGGTTTGGGTGTCTAAGGAGAGGGTGAATATTGCAGTCAGATAGGATAAATGACTTTATTGTTTGGTGTTAGGGTATATCCTAGTACTCAAAAGAACAAGCAGGCATAATATTCTAACATGTGGGTGACACCATCCACTGAGTCCGGTACGGACACTGCAAAGATCACTGTCACTTTAAATCTTTGAGGTAGTGCCCCCACTGCGCTTGCACAGGTGCCTTTCTGCCTGACGCATCAACTATTTTTGAGTACATAACTACTCAAGCTCCCTGGGCCATAGAGCCTCATGACCTTGCATCAGCTATTTTCCCTCCATGTCAACGAGGGTGCCAAGTAGCTTTAAGAAGTGTACTTGATGCAATAGGGCTATTTCAGGCACAGACTCCTATAACTGGTGTGCTCAGTGCTTGGACCCTTAAAGCTAGCAGAGTCCAATGTGAAAAATCTTTTGGTTCTGTAGGGTGAGATAAATAATAACCTAGGGCAACAGGTACCCACCGATTACTTATACCAAGATTCCCTGATGCATAAGTCTGCCTAACAGACTCACTAGCTCTGTCTAGGGTGAGATACGGATCTTGCTTCTGGCACCTCTCCAGGTGTTTTGGTGTGTAGAGTGACAAAGAAAGACACAGCTGATAGATAATATATCTAATAGCTTATTATGGATAGAAATAGCAAATACTCTGCGCTAGCTTATGCAATAAATATCCCTTACGGATATGAGCACTACCAAAATATATTGTCTAAACTACACTCTGATTATCCTGAGACTAAGTACGGTCAATGATTAGAACAGTACAAATGATACCCTAATATCCTTATGAAACTTATCACATCTTATGCAAAATACACATTAGCTGCTTTCCTGACCAAGAGCTGACATAAACCAGTCGTACTTAGATAAACCACTGCCTAACCCCAGACCAGGAAATATATCACTGTGATCTTACCACGCTGTCGTGATGACGGCTTCAGATAAGACAGGAGCAGAATCTCCCAGACGCTATTTTAGCTGTCGGTGTCTTAGGTAGTGCAGGTCTTTATTAGCCCACGTAGGTTCCCGTCACTCCTTTGGTTATCAGAGCCAATATCTCTGCCACAGGTATTTGCACCAGGATGCAGGTCACGAGGTTGGTATCATACAAAGTCTCTAGCTCACCCCGAGCCTTGCTGGATTTCTCAGGTCCTCTTACAGTTGCCCCTCTTCCAAGGATCTCCGACTCACTAACTTACTTCTGTTCCCGCTTTCCCCGTCCCTCTCGGTCAGGGTGACTGTAGGACCAATCGTGATCTTGTCCAGTTCAGTACATGGCAAGAAGAGTTCTTTGTTTTGTGACCTTGGAGAATGGTACTTCTGGAGCCATGTCTGCCTCCCTACTCCGTTCTCAGGGTGATAGAAGGGGGTGTTAGAACACAGGACTGTCCTTGGCTTTAGCAAGCCTGTCAGTGATTTTCCACAAGTGGAAGCTGGATCTTGCTGACACAGAGAGGTTGCAGCAGCCATCTTATTATACCAAGATGTCATAGGCTTGTATAGGCCAAGACCAGCTTAGGCTAGATCACAGGGAAATACCCCTACAGTTCTACACCGACATCGGCATCCACATCGAGCAAGGCAGGGGTTTGACATTGGACTTGATACTGTGACTGTGTAAGGACTCTACATCATCTTCATTGGGTTTTTTTTTTTAATTTTCAAAATACATTTCCAAGAATTCACTTGAAATAAGAGGTGTTATAACTCATAATTTTCAAAGTAATAATGTACAGTAAATAATCATCATTAATAAAGTGATAACACTTAAGTCCTCATTAAAGAGATTCCAATATTAAAATGGAAGAAAAAAGAAAAAAAATCAAGGTAACCTAGCATATAGCAGGACTATAACAAAACTATTTTCATTGAACTCCGATGGCATTTTTAAAGCCACAAATGCTGGCAACTGGCTCGGGTCAACAAACACATATTTAAGGGAATTATAATTCACAATGCATTTGCATGGGAACTTCAAATAAAATGTTCCTCCTAGAAGTAAAACGGCTGGTTTTAATAAGAGGAACTGTTTCCTCTTTCTTTGGGTATCCCTTACAACGTCGGGGAACAATAATACGTTGTGACCCAAAAATAATTTCTCTTTATTTCAAAAGAAAAGTCTAAACATCCACTGTTTGTCCGGAGCAGTACCACAGCTGCAACCAAAGTTGCTGTTGTTTATCTGCTCTGTTATTGATGTTTCAAGAAAGTTTGTTATATTCAAAGGTGATTGTTGTTCTTGCGCGGATCTTTCTTTTGTGGAATATAATAAGACTGGAGTAATGGAGGAAAATTAGATTCCGATATTTCCAAAATTTCTTTCATATATCTTTTTAACATATCTAGTGGACTAATCAACTTCTTCATTGGTTTTGCATGCATCGAGGGACACGCAGCATAAAAACCATAAGAAGCATCACCTTTGTTCTCTCGCCAAATACTCTACCAATACTTCTTCTGCATTGATATCCTTGATGCATGGGAAGCGTACATGCCACAGTGACTGCTGTACTTCACTCCAACTAATTTCTCATCAAGAGCCTTTGAGGTCTTCAAGATCTCCTACACCTGCACAGGCTATTACTCAGGCTGTGGCTACACCGTTTTCTCAACTGGTACTGATGACTATTCTACAGGAGGAAATGTGGGCTATGCTTAAAGTGGATTCTCAGGGCTACTGCATTTGCGGTCTACACAGACTTACAGGGTTCTTGCACCCAGTGGCGTAGCCAGACAGCCAATTTTGGGTGGGCCTGAGAACAACGTGGGTGGGCACAAAATTTTCTCTCTTCCGCAGCACTTCCCAATTCAAAATATAAATACTTTAGCAGATGAGGATCCCCAATCTCTGTCAGCTGAAGGCCTCCAGTAAAGATGGCCAGAACTCCTCTCCACCAAGCCCAGTAGGCAGCAGCAACTCCTAGAGCCACTGATGCCAGCACCCCATACATTCTTAGTTGTCAGTGGCTCCAGGATGCTGCCCCCATCTGCCAAGCTCAATAGAAGGCATCTCTGGCCAGCTTCAGAAGAGACCCCAGCTAGTAGGGCTTGGGAATCCCCACTAGCTACAGCAAGGGTCAGGGCTGCCGTTAGCCATGCTGGTGACCAGGGCAGAAAATAAAGCCCCTCCCCCAATTCCCTCTCCTCTCCAATCTCCTCATCTGCAGTTAAAGTCACACTGACAGACCCTCACAAATTAGAAATAAAAATATATAGACAAAATTGAACTGGGAACCTCAGCATGTACTGCAACACTGGAGAAAAAAAACCCAAAACAAAACAAAAGCGCATTTCCTTTTCTACTTAACACAATAAAAAGATATCCACTATGCACATTTCCCAAAGTTAACATATTCCATTTAAAATATTCAAAGTAAAATGATTTTCTTACCTTTATTGTCTGGACATTTTATTTTTCCATCATGTTGGTTCAAATTTCTGTCTGTATTCTGCTAATTCTTCAAGCGGTTGTCCATTTGTCATTTTTCTCCTGTCGTTTCATTTCCTCACTACACCTACCTCTGAAATATTGATCCTTCCATTTTAGCTCTTTCCTTTCTTTTTTCTTTTCTGCCTCTGTACACTCAAATTTCATCCGCTTCCTAAATCTTTTCCTTCTTTTTACTCTTCAGATATCTATCACATTTCCATCTCCTTTCACCCACTAGCTCTCCCATTCCCCATCTCTCTCCTTCTCAGCCTTCCATTCCCTTCTATCTTCGATCTACGCGCCATTACCATATTTCTACCCCCTGTGATCACTATTCTCTCATTTTTTCCTTGCCATCTCCACTCCCTGGGCCTCTTCCCCATGCTTTCCACCATTCCCAGTGTCTCCCTCCCTCCACCCTTCCAGCCCAGCATCTGTTCCCTCTTTCTACCCTCCTCACCCTCGTAGCCTGATATTTCCCTATCCCTTTTACCTCCCACCACCAGCATCTTCCTGTCCCATCTCTCTCCCCTCCCCCATTGTCCAGCATTTTTCCCTTTCTCTTCCCTACCATCCATTGTCTATCTTCTCTCCCTGGATCCATCGTCCCTCTTTCTCCCCTCCCCCGCTTGTGCATCTCTCCTTTCCTCTCCTCTTCTCCACCTTCATGTCCAACTTTTCTCCCTCTCCCTGCCTTGAGCCCCTGGTTTGACATCTCTCTCTACCCCCCCCCCCCCCCCACCATCATCTCTCCATCCTTCCTTTCCCTCACTGCCATGTTCAACATTTCCCCTCTCACCTCTCCCTTCCACTTCCATGTCCAAAATGTTTTTTTCTCTCATGCCCTTTCTCTCCCTCTCCCCATCCCACCCATATCCAACAATTCTCCCTCTCTTTCCCCTTGCAGCATCTCTCCGTCCCTCCCCCTACCTAGCTCTACCCTGTCTCACTCCCTCATCCCAACAGTGCTCCTGTCTCTCCCCGACCCCCCACCCACACACCACCACACACACACGTTTTTCCCTCCCTTTCCCCAGCCACAGTCTGACACCTGGCTGCAGGCCTTCTTTCCCCTCCCATTCGGGCAGCGCCACAGGCTAATGCTACAGCTGAGCAAAGCTGCACCACACCGGGTCCGTCTCCGTCCTGCCACTACTTCTGCCCTCCGGCTCCGTTGTGATCTTTGTTTGCTCTCTTCTGCTGCTTATCTGCAGTGGTTCCGGATCCGCGCACTCCCAGGCCTGTCTGTATGCTGCCTGCGACTGCTTCCTTTGCGCTGGCCCCGCCTACTCTTCTGAAGAGGCGGGGCCCAGTGCAGAGGAAGCAGTCGCAGGCAGCATACACAGACAGCCCTGGGAGCGCACAGATCCAGAACTGCTGCAGATAAGCTGCAGAAGAGCAAACAAAGATCACGGAGCCAGAGGGCAGAAGTAGCGGCAGGCCAGAGACGGACCCGGTGCGGTGCAGCTTTGCTCAGCTGTAGAGATAGACTGCAGCGCTGCCCAAAGTGGAGAGAGGGAGGGGAAAGAAGGCCTGCAGCATGCCGGCGGCGGATCAATTCTTTTGTCGTCTCTCTGCATCGTCGCTGGGTGGGCCTGAGCCCAAAGTGGGTGGGCCCAGGCCCACCCGTGGCTATGCCCCTGCTTGCACTTGCCTCAGCCCAGTCTGTTGATACATCGAAGAGACAGTCATAGGAGAGGTCCCACACACCAGCTTGATTCCGAACACTGGGGGCAGCATGAACCGACTAATACATGTGTTGACATCAATAGAGGAACTTTCTCAAATCTCAGAGACTCATCTGCTTCGATGCACCTCAACAAAGAACCAACACTCTAGTCGACAGTCTCTTCCATGTACTTTCCACGAGCAGTACTTAAAGAGTCAGACTTGGACCTCTCCTGGGAGACAAATCAGGACCCACAGGACCTCTCAGCTGAGTCATCCTATAGCATCCCATCTGATCCTTCTCCACCACCTGAGAGATGTAGGTCTCCTCCAGAAAGCATATCCTTTCCTGGCTTTGTCCGTGAGATGGCTCAAGCTATACCTTTCAAATTAGAGAGAGAGAAAGAACCTCATTCAGAACTCTTTAAGGTTCTAGATTAGAGAGGGAATCACTGTTACAGTTCATACAATTTTGAAAAATACTCTCATCAAAAACTGGGAGACACCCCTGACAGTTCAAGTTTCTCCAAAGAAGATTGACACAATGAATAGAACACAGAAATGCACTAGGTTTTAATTTTCTTAGAAGTCTCTCATGAAGAATTCTGGCCCTTTTTCCCACCAAACTCAGTAACCACTTAGTTACCAAGAATTCATTTATGTTATGAGCCTGGTAGCTAGTGAGTCCCACATGTGAGAATATTATGCTTGCTTGTCTTTGGAAAAAGCTAGGTTACTTACCTATAGCAGGTGTTCTCCAAGGACAGCAGGCATATATTCTCACATCTCTCCTACCTCCCCTTGGAGTTGTCTTCTAAACTTTCATACTGTACTGCTGATCCTGCGCTTGAGTGTCAGGCAGGAAGGCACACACACATGCATGGTGGGAGCACTACCTCAAAGATTTAAAATGACATGGATGACATCACCCACAGCTTACTTTGGGCTCTATTTGCTGCTTTGTATAAGTGTGTGGGGGGGGGGGGTGGAGATAAATGGTTTCAGTGTATTTTTGGAAGATGTAAAATAAATGAATACATGTGAAAAGCTTTTACATTGGAAAAACTTTTATAAAATGATCAACATAAAGATCATTTCATACCCTTACAAATAATCATGTAGATCAGAAGCTGTATTCGATTCCAGTCCTGCTGTTCCAGTCTTGTTGCATGCCACAGCTTCAGCTCCTATCCTGCTGTTCCAGTCTTCTTCACCCCAGTGTTGCATTCCACAGCTTCGGCTCCAGTCCTGCTATTCCGGTCTTGTTGCATGCCACAGCTTCAGCTCCTATCCTGCTGTTCCAGTCTTCTTCGCTCCAGTGTTGCATGCCACAGCTTCAGCTCCGGGCCTGCTGTTCCAGCCTTGTTGCGTGCCGCAGCTTCAGCTCCAGTCCTGCTGTTCCAGTCTTCTTCGCCCCAGTGCTGCAGCTTCAGCCCCAGTCCTGCTGTTCCAGTCTTGTTGCATGTCGCAGCCTCAGCTCCAGTCCTGCTGTTCCGGTCTTGTTGCTCCAGCGCTGCTTGCCCTGTTCCAGCCTGCAACCTCAGCTCCAGACTGCAGCTTCCAACTCCAGTCCTGCAACCTCTGCTCCTCTGTTCCAGCCTTCAGCCTCAGCTCCAGCCTACTGCCTCACCTTTGTTCGTGACTGTTACCTAGCACTTGGGACTGCCTGAGTCACTACATATGGCTCCATTTCACATTCTCCTCCTAGTACTGTCCCATCCCAATCTACTCCTCCACCTGAAGCCACTGTGCACTATAGTTATACATTGCCCTTTTGTTGATTTTATTACTTCACCATCTCTCTTGTCCTCTTCCTCCCTCCTTGCTTTCTGCCTTCAACATTTCATTCCTTCCATTGTACCTTCCCAATTCTATTTTTCATCTCGCCTTCATCGCCACACCTCTCCTACTGTCCTCCGCGCATTCTTACTCCTTCTTCTTCTCTGTGCTGGAGACATCAATCCCAATCCTGTTCCCCCTCACCAACCCTCATCCTATTTGTGCAGGTCGCACCATGACCTCTCCAATCTCATCTCTATTTCTCTCCTCCCCCCCCCTTCTCTGCCCTTCTCATGTGCCCTATGGAATGCCCGCTCCATCTGCAACAAAATTTCCTATATCCATGACCTTTTTAACTCTCATAGCCTCCATCTGCTCGCCATAACAGAAACTTGGCTCTGCCCTGAAGACTCTGCTTCAGTCGCAGCCCTCTGCCATGGTGGTTATCTCTTCTCCCATACTCCTCGCCCTGCTGGCCGCGGTGGTGGTGTTGGACTATTACTCTCACCCTCTTCCAAATTTCAATCTCTTCTGCCACCTCAGTCTCTCTGCTTTTCTTCCTTTGAAGTCCACTCCGTCTGCCTATTCACTCCTTTGCCTCTTCGAATAGCAGTTATTTATCGTCCCCCTGATACGTCCCTTTCATCCTTTCTGAGCGACTGACGCTTGGCTTTCCTTCTTTCATGATCCTTCTTCCCCTTCCCTCATCCTTGGCGACTTTAATATTCATGCTAATGATCCCTCCAACTCTTATATTTCCCAGTTCCTTGCCTTAACATCCTTCTTCAATCTCCAACTATGCACCACTTCCCCCACTCACCAAAATGGTCACTGTCTTATCTTCTCCTATAACTGCTTTCCCTCCAATCCCTTTGCCTCAGATCTTCCTCTCTCTGACCATCATCTAATAACCTTCACACTTAAACTTCCTCCTGCCCAATCCCATCCAATCTTAACCAATTTATCTAGGAATCTTCAGGCTATTGACCCTACTACCCTATCCTCCAGTGTCTTGAACCTCTTCTCTACCACTGCACCATCCAAATCTGCCAATGAAGCAGTCTCTTCCTTAAATACTATTCTATCCTCTTCTTTAGACACTCTTGCACATTTCATCCCCCGTCCTATAAGGCATACCAAACCCCAGCCTTGGCTGACCTCTAAAATCCACTACCTACATTCCTGTGCCCGCTCCGCCGAACACCTCTGGATGAAATCTCATTCCCTTGCTGACTTCATACACTTCAAGTTCATGCTGATGTCCTTCCAATCTGCTCTTTTCCTTGCCAAACAAGACTATTACATCCAGCTAACTCTCTTGGCTCAAACCCTCGGCTTCTCTTCACCACACTGAACTCTCTCCTCAAGGTGCCTCCATCTCCAACTCCCCCACTATCTCCTCAGACCCTACTACTATAACTACTACTACTTAACATTTCTAGAGTGCTACTAGGGTTACGCAGCCCTGTACAAATTAATAACTAAGGACATTCCCTGCTCAGAAGAGCTTACAATCTAAAGGACGAAATGTCAAGTTGGGGTAGTCTAGATTTCCTGAGTAGAGGTGTTGTGATTAGGTGCCGAAAGCGACATTGAAGAGGTGGGCTTTGAGCAAAGATTTGAAACATGTAAGCCGCATTGAGCCTGCCATGAGTGGGAAAGCGCAGGGTACAAATGTAACAAAAAAAATGGGTAGGGAGGGGGCCTGGCGTATGGGCTCAGGGAGTTTGTTCCAAGCATGGGGTGATGCAAGGCAGAAAGGGCGGAGCCTAGAGTTGGCGGTGGTGGAGAAGGGTACTGAAAGGAGGGATTTGTCTTGAGAGCGGAGGTTACGGGTAGGGACGTAAGGGGAGATGAGGGTAGAGAGGTAAGGAAGGGCTGCAGATCGAGTGCATTTGTAGGTTAGTAGGAGAAGCTTGAACTGTATGTGGTATCTGATCAGAAGCCAGTAAAGTGACTTGAGGAGAGGGGTGAAATGAGTATATCGGTCAAGGCGGAAGATAAGACATGCGGCAGAGTTCTGGATGGACTGAAGGGGGGATAGGTGGCTAAGTGGGAGGCCGGTGAGGAGTAGGTTGCAGTAGTCAAGGCGAGAGGTAATGAGAGAGTGGATGAGAGTTCGGGTGGTGTGCTCAGAGAGAAAGGGGCGAATTTTGCTAATGTTGTAGAGGAAGAAGCAACAGGTCTTGGCTATCTGCTGGATATGCACAGAGAAGGAGAGGGAGGAGTCGAAGATGACACCGAGGTTGCGGGCAGATGAGACGGGGATGATGAGGGTGTTATCAACTGAGACAGAGAGTGAAGGGAGAGGAGAAGTGGGTTTGGGTGGGAAAACAATAAGTTCAGTCTTGGCCATGTTCAGTTTCAGGTGGCGGTTGGACATCCAGGCAGCAATGTCGGATAAGCAGGCCGATACTTTGGCCTGGGTTTCTGCAGTGATGTCTGGTGTGGAGAGATACAGCTGGGTGTCGTAAGCATAAAGATGATAGTGGGAACCATGAAATGAGATCAGGGAGCCTAAGGAAGAGGTGTAGATTGAAGAAAGGAGGGGCCCAAGGACAGATCCCTGAGGAACTCCAACAGAGAGCGGGATAGGGGAGGAGGACGAACCATGAGAGTGTACTCTGAAGGTACGATGGGAGAGATAAGAGGAGAACCAGGAGAGGACAGAGCCCTGGAACCCAAAGGAGGACAGTGTGTCAAGAAGTAGGTTGTGATTGACAGTGTCAAAAGCGGCGGATAGGTCGAGGAGGATGAGGATGGAGTAGTGACCTTTGGATTTGGCGAGGAACAGGTCATTGCAGACTTTAGATAGTGCCGTTTCTGTCGAGTGTAGGGGGTGAAAGCCAGATTGAAGCGGATCGAGGATGGCATGAGAGGAGAGAAAATCAATGCAGCGGCTGTGAACGGCGCATTCAAGTATCTTGGAGAGGAAGGGTAGGAGGTAAATGGGGCGGTAGTTGGAGGGACAGGTAGGGTCAAGAGATGGTTTTTTGAGGAGTGGTGTGACCACAGCATGCTTGAAGGTGTCCGGGACAGTTGCAGTGGAGAGAGAGAGGTTAAGGATATGACAGATGGTGGGGGTGGTGGTAGTAGGAGCGATGGTGCTATGTAGGTTGTTGGGGATGGGGTCTGAGGAACAGGTGGTGGATTTCGAGGAGGAGAGGAGATGGGCGGCTTCCTCTTCGGTGATATCAGGAAAAGAGGAGAAGAAGGCCTGGGTTGGTTGGTTGAGAGAGTGGGTTATAGGATGAGGAGGAGAAGGTTTGGTGGTGAATTCGAGGTTGATCTTCTGGACCTTGTCACGGAAGTAGTCGGCCAGAGATTGAGGAGAGAGTGAGGGGGTGGGGAGCAGAGGGCACTTTGAGGAGGGAGTTGAGGGTGGCGAAGAGACGACGAGGATTAGAGCTGAGGGAATTAGTCAATTGGGTGTAATAGTCCTGTTTGGCGAGGAATAGGGAGGATTGGAAGGAGGATAGCATGAATTTGAAGTGAATGAAATCAGTATGGGTGCGAGATTTCCTCCAGAGGCGTTCAGCCGAACGGGCGCAGGAGCGAAGGTATTGGGTGCAAGGGGTCAGCCAGGGCTGGGGATTGGTATGCCTTGTGGGACGGGAGATGGACGGTGCAAGGGTGTCTAGAGCAGAGGAGAGAGGGGCATTGTAAGTGGAGACAGCTTTGTCAACAGATTCGGAGGACATGATGGAAGGGAGGAGATCAAAGATACTAGAGGATAAGGTGAGGGGGTCAACAGCCTGGAGATTTCTGGAAGTAGTATTTAGTGTTGGGCAAGAATGAGGGGGAGGGTGCTGAAGTGTGAATGTGATTAGTTGATGGTCAGAGAGAGGAAGAGCTGATGCGCGGAAATTGGAGGGTGAGCAAGTAGAAGAGAGGACTAGATCAAGACAGTGGCCAGATTTGTGAGTAGGGGTGGAGGAGCTCAGTTGGAGGTTGAAGGAGGAGGTGAGGAACTGAGAAACATATGAGTCGGATGGGTTATCAATGTGTATGTTGAAGTCAGGGCTCAAGAAAAACATAGAGCCAGGCATCGAAGTCGGTAAGGAAGGAAGGGAGGGACTTATTAGGGGGGCGGTAAATGACTGCAACTCTGAGTGGCAGTGGCAGCGGGTGGAATAGACGGATGGAGTGAACTTCAAAGGATGAGAAGCAGTGAGACTGAGGTAGGTGGAGAGGTTGAAAACTGCAGGAGGGCGAAAGTAGTAGCCCGACGCCGCCTCCGCGACCAACTGGGCGGGGCGAATGGGAGAAAAGATAGCCTCCGTGGCATAGGGCCGCGATTGAGGCAGAGTCGTCAGGGGTGAGCCAGGTTTCAGTTAGGGCGAGCAGTTGAAGGGAATGGGAGATGAAGAGATCGTGGGTGAAGAGAAGTTTGTTACAGATTGAGCAGGCATTCCACAGGGCGCACGAGAAGGGGAGGGAGGAGGGGGGAGGAGGGGAATAGAGATGAGGTTGGAGATATCGCGGGAACGTTTGCATAGATGAGATGAGGACGAGGACAGGTGTGGGGGACCTGGGTTGGGATTGATGTCTCCCGTGGATAGCAGAAGAAGCAGGAGAGTGCGGAGAAGGGTGGGTGAGGAAGGGGCGACGAAGGCGACAAAGACGGGATGCGCTTAGGAGGAATGGGGAAGGGTTCATGGCAGGAAGGAGATGTTGAAGGTTGAGAGCTAGGAAGGAGGAGGAGGAGGACAATAGGGATGGTGAGGTGGTGGGGGACAGGGGTAGGTAGGGTATTGCATTAGTGAGCAGGATGGGAGAGGACATGGATGGGTAGTGAGATCGTGTGGTATACAGCGGTGGGAGGGGGAAAAGATTAGGGAGAGACAGGGCAAGGAGTAGAATGTGAATGGGGGCCATGAGTAGTGACTGAGGTGTTCACAGGGCAGGTAGATGGGCTGGGAGACAGGCAGGTGAGGGTGAGCAGTCGGGCAGGGAGTGATGAGCTGGTAGGAAGATGGGCTGGGAGGCAGGCAGGTTTCAGGGTGGGCAGTCAGTCAGGTGATTGGCTAGTCAGTCAGTCAGGTGATTGGCTAGTGGGCAGGAGCAGGTGGATTGGGCAGCAGGTTGAGTGGCTAGCAGGCAGGAGCAGGTGGATTGGGCAGCAGACAGGCAGGAGCAGGTGAGTGCGGTGGAGAGCACAGCAGCAGTACTGGAACAAGCTGGAATGGTATGAAGCAAGAGCTGGCGGACTAGAACAAGCTGAAGCAGATGGACTGGAGCAAGCTGAATCAGGCGGGCTGGAACAGGCTGGATCAGGCAGTCTGGAGCAAGCTGGAGCAGAGGCCTGGAGCAGGCAGGCTGGAGCAGAAGGTCTGGAGTAAGCAGGGAGAAGCTGGATCAGGCGGGCTGGAACAGGCTGGATCAGGCAGTCTGGAGCAAGCTGGAGCAGAGGCCTGGAGCAGGCAGGCTGGAGCAGAAGGCCTGGAGTAAGCAGGGAGAAGCTGGATCAGGCGGACTGGAACAAACTGGAGCAGATGGACTGGAACAAGCAGGAAGAAGCTGGATCAGGCGGACTGGAACAAACAGGAAGAAGCCAGATCAGACGGACTGGAACAAGCAGGAAGAAGCCGGATCAGGCGGACTGGAACAAGCAGGAAGCCGGAACAGGCGGACTGGAACAAGCAGGAAGCCGGATCAGGTGGACTGGAACAAGCAAGGAGAAGTTAGATCAGGTGGACTGGTACAGGCAGGAAGAAGCTGGATCAGGCGGACTGGAACAAGCAGGAAGAAGCCGGAAGAGATCTGGAAGATCATGGTCATTGTATCTTTCCAGGTCCTTCTGGTCTATGTACAGGTCATGATCAGTGTCCAGCTCCCATAATTTACAGTAGATCACATAGAAGTGTTCATAGGAGAAGTAATCTGTAATCTGGTTAATATCTTCCTCTTCCTCTTCCTACCCTAGCTGAGTTCTTCCACGACAAGGTTCAGAAGATAAACCACGAATGCCTTCAAACATGCCGTGATCACACCACTCCTTAAGAAGCCTTCACTTGACCTACCTGTCCTTCCAACTATCAACCCATCTCCCTCCTCCCCTTCCTTTCCAAGATACTTGAATGGCACGTTCACCGCCGCTGTCTTGACTTTCTTTCATCTTAAGCTACTACTACTACTACTTAACATTTCTAAAGCGCTACTAGGGTTACGCAGTGCTGTACAATTTAACATAGAAGAACAGTCCCTGCTCAAAGAGCTTACAATCTAAAGGACAAATGTATAGTCAGTCAAGTACGGGCAGTCAAATTGGGGCAGTCTAGATTACCTGAAAGGTATAAAGGTTAGGTGCCGAAAGCAACATTGAAGAGGTGGGCTTTGAGCAAGGATTTGAAGATGGGTAGGGAGGGGGCTTGGCGTAAGGGCTCAGGAAGTTTATTCCAAGCATAGGGTGAGGCGAGGCAGAATGGGCGGAGCCTGGAGTTGGTGGTGGTAGAGAAGGGTACTGAGAGGAGGGATTTGTCCTGTGAGCGGAGGTTTCGGGCGGGAACATAAGGGGAGATGAGGGTAGAGAGGTAATGAGGGGCTGCAGACTGAGTGCATTTGTAGGTGAGAAGGAGAAGCTTGAACTGTATGCGGTATCTGATTGGAAGCCAGTGAAGTGACCTGAAGAGAGGGGTGATATGAGTATGTCGGTTCAGGTGGAATATAAAACGTGCAGCAGAGTTCTGAATGGATTGAAGGGGGGATAGATGGTTAAGTGGGAGACCAGTGAGGAGTAGGTTCCAGTAGTCAAGGCGAGAGGTAATGAGAGCGTGGATGAGAGTTCGGGTGGTGTGTTCAGAGAGGAAAGGGCGAATTTTGCTGATGTTAAAGAGGAAGAAGCGACAGGTCTTCGCTGTCTGCTGGATATGCGCAGAGAAGGAGAGGGAGGAGTCAAAGATGACTCCAGGGTTGCGGGCGGATGAGATGAGGAGGATGAGGGTGTTATCAACTGAGATCGAGAGAGAAGGAATAGAAGAAGTGGGTTTTGGTGGAAAGATGATAAGCTCGGTCTTGGCCATGTTCAGTTTCAGGTGGCGGTTGGACATCCATGCAGCAATGTCGGATAAGCAGGCCGATACCTTGGCCTGGGTCTCCGCGGTGATGTCTGGTGTGGAGAGCTACAGCTGGGTGTCATCAGCATAAAGATGATACTGGAAACCATGAGATGAGATCAGTGAGCCCAGGGAAGAGGTGTAGATTGAAAAAAGAAGGTGTCCAAGGACAGATCCCTGGGGAACTCCAACAGAGAGTGGGATGGGAGTGGAGGAAGATCCATGAGTGTGTACTCTGAAGGTGCGGTGGGAGAGATAGGAGGAGAACCAGGAGAGGACAGAGCCCTGCAACCCAAATGAGGACAGTGTGGCAAGAAGTAAATCATGGTTGACAGTGTCAAAAGCAGTGGATAGATCGAGGAGGATGAGGATGGAGTAGTGTCCTCTGGATTTGGCAAGGAACAGGTCATTACAGACTTTAGCGAGTGCTGTTTCTGTCGAGTGTAGAGGGCGAAAACCGGATTGAAGTGGATCGAGGATGGCCTGAGAGGAGAGAAAATCAAGGCAGCGGTTGTGAACGGCGCGTTCAAGTATTTTGGAGAGGAAGGGTAGGAGGGAGATGGGGCGGTAGCTGGAGGGACAGGTAGGGTTGAGTGATGGTTTTTTGAGGAGAGGTGTGACTACGGCGTGCTTGAAGGTGTCAGGGACAGTTGCAGTGGAGAGAGAGAGGTTGAGGATATGACAGACGGAGGGGGTGACAGTATGAGAGATGGTGTTAAATAAGTTGGTGGGGATGGGATCAGAGGAACAAGTGGTGCATTTCGAGGAGGAAAGAAGGCGGGCGGTTTCCTCCTCGGTGATATCAGGAAAGGAGGAGAAAGAGGCCAGGGTTGGTTGGTTGAGGGAGAGGGTTGAAGGGTGAGGAGGAGGAGGTGGCTTGGTAATGAACTCAAGGTTGATCATTTGCACCTTGTCGCGGAAGTAGTCAGCCAGTGATTGAGGAGAGAGTGGGGGGGGGGGGGGGGAGCGGAGGGCAATTTGAGGAGGGAGTTAAGGGTGGCGAAGAGACGACGAGGGTTGGAGCTGAGAGAATTGGTCAATTGGGAGTAGTAGTCCTGTTTGGCAAGGAATAGGGAGGACTGGAAGGAGGATAGCATGAATTTGTAATGAAGGAAATCTGAATGGGTGCGAGATTTCCTCCAGAGGCGTTCAGCAGATCGGGAGCAGGAGCGAAAGTAACGGATGCAAGGGGTCAACCAGGGCTGGGGATTAGTATGCCTTGTGGGACGGGAGATGGTTGGTGCGAGGGTGTCCAGAGCAGAGGAGAGAGTGACATTGTAAGCCGAGACAGCCTTGTCAGACTCGGAGGACATGATGGAGGGGAGGAGATTAGAAATACTAGAGGATAAGCTGTTCTTGACCCACTCCAATCTGGCTTTTGCCCTCTTCATTCAACTGAAACTGCACTTACAAAAGTTTCCAACGACCTGTTACTGGCCAAATCCAAAGGTCTCTATTCTATCCTCATCCTTCTCGTTCTATCCGCTGCTTTTGACACTGTTGATCACAGATTACTCCTTGATACCTTGTCTTCACTTGGATTCACTTTCCTGGTTCTTCTCCTACCTCTCACTTCGCACCTTTAGTGTACACTCTGGTGGATCCTCTTCCACCTCTATCCCACTACCAATCGGTGTACCTCAGGGTTCTGTTCTCGGTCCTCTCCTGTTCTCCATCTACACTTCTTCCTTTGGCTCTCTGATATCATCCCATGGCTTTCAATACCATCTCTATGCTGACAACTCCCAGATCTACCTCTCTACCCCCAAAATCTCAACCAGCATCGAGACCAATGTATCAGCCTGCCTATCTGATATCGCTGCCTGGATGTCTCAACGTCATCTGAAACCTAACATGGCCAAAACTGAGCTTCTCATCTTTCCCTCTAAACCCACCTCTCCTCTCCCCCCTTTCTCTATTTCTGTGGATGGCACTCTCATTCTCCCTGTCTCATCAGCTCGTAACCTTGGGGTCATCTTCGAGTCCTCTCTCTCCTTCTCTGCTCACATTCAGCAGATTGCCAAAACCTGTCGTTTCTTTCTCTAAAACATCAGCAAAATCCATCCCTTCCTCTCTGAGAACTCTACCACAACTCTTAGCCACACTCTTATCACCTCTTGCCTAGATTATTGCAACCTGCTTCTCACCGGCCTCCCACTTAGCCATCTCTCTCCTCTTCAATCAGTCCAAAACTCTGCTGCGCGACTCATTTTCTGCCACAGTCGCTATGCTCACATTAGCCCTCTCCTCAAGTCACTTCAGTGGCTCCCTATCCATTTCCGCATTCAATTCAAACTTCTCTTACTGACCTATAGGTGCATTCACTTTAGCGCTCCCCAGTACCTCTCCACTCTTGTCTCTCCCTACGCCCCCCCCTTGGGTACTCCGTTCTGTGGATAAATCTCTCTTGTCTGTCCCCTTCTCCTCTACTGCTAATTCCAGACTCCGTTCCTTTTATCTCGCTGTACCTCATGCCTGGAATAGACTTCCTGAGCCTGTACGTCTAGCCCCATCTTTGGCCGTTTTCAAATCCAGGCTAAAAGCCCACCTCTTTAACGCTGCTTTTGACTCCTAACCACTACTCACTTGCCCTGTACCCTTTTATCCCCACCTCTTTAATTCCCTTACCTCTTAGTTGTTCTGTCTGTTTGCCCGTCCTATTTAGATTGTGAGCTCTTTGAGCAGGGACTGTCTTTTCATGTATGGTGTACAGCGCTGCGTATGCCTTGTAGCGCTATAGAAGTGATAAGAAGTAGTAGTATATACTGGAGAGCATGACGTTAGTGCCGGGCAAAATGGTAGACACTAATATAAAGAAGAAAATTGCAGAGCATACTGTATATATAAGCATGGATTGATAAGAGAAAGCTAATATGGATTTAGTCACGGGAAATCATACCTCACTAATCTACATTTCTTTGAAGGGGTGAATAAATATGTGGATAAAGGTGAGCTGGTCGATATTGTGTATCTGGATTTTCAAAAGGCATTTGACAAAGTACCTCATGAAAGACTCCTGAGGAAAATAGAAAGTCATGGGATAGAAGGTAATATCCTATTGTAGATTAAAAACTGGTTAAAAGATAGAAAACAGAGAGTAGGGTTAAATGGTCAGTATTCTCAATGGAGAAGAGTAGATAGTGGAGTTCTCCAGGGGTCTGTGCTGGGACCACTGCTTTTAACATATTTATAAATGATCTAGAGATGGGAATAACTAGTGAGGTAATTGAATTTGCTGATGACACAAAGTTATTCAAAGTTGTTAAATTACATAAGTACATAATTATTGCCATACTGGGAAAGACCAAAGGTCCATCAAGCCCAGCATCCTGTTTCCAACAGTGGCCAATCCAGGTCACAAATATCTGGCAAGATCCCAAAAAAGTACAAAACATTTTATACTGCTTATCCCAGAAATAGTGGATTTTCCCAAGTCCATTTAATAATGCTCTATGGACTTTTCCTTTAGGAAGCCGTCCAAACCTTTTTTAAACTCCGCTAAGCTAAGCGCCTTTACCACATTCTCTGGCAACGAATTCCAGAGCTTAATTACACATTGAGTGACGAAACATTTTCTCCGATTCGTTTTAAATTTACTACATTGTAGCTTCATCGCATGCCCCCTAGTCCTAGTATTTTTGGAAAGCATAAACAAACGTTTCACATCTACCCATTCAAGTCCACTCATTATTTTATAGACCTCTATCATATCTCCCCTCAGCCGCCTTTTCTGCAAGCTGAAGAACCCTAGTGTCGCGTGCACGAGGACCTTGGCACACAGTCAGGCTTCTTCCCCGGGAGCACTGGTTTCGTGAGTCCTTGGGCCACTACCGTGGAGCGGCAGTGGCAGGCAAGATCACCTACAAGGTAGAGATGAGACAAGACTGGACTGGAACCCCGGACTGGAGTTCTACACAGGAATACTCAGAACTGGAACGCACCGGACGGGTGCGCACTGGAGTGGGGCCCGCTGGACTGGACACACTGGAGTGGCCCCACCGGACTGGAACATACAGGAGAGAAACCCGCTGGACTGGAACCCGGACTGGACCTAGGCTTCACCTACACTTGACTGCCTTCCCCCTCGGGTTGAGCCCTCAGGTTCTGGCAGCCGGTAGGACTTACAGGAACCGCAGGAATGAAGGTCCAGGAGTGCCCCCTGGCCCCTAGGCGATGGCAAGGCAGACAGGCAGGGAATGTCCGGGTTCTGGCAGTAGGCAGGTTCAAAGCAATGGTCACAGAAGGGCTGGAAACCCACAGAGCAATACACACAGAAGGGCAGAAAACCCACAGAGCAATAAACACAGAAGGGCTGGAAACCCACAAAGCAATAAACACAGAAGGGCTGAAAACCCACAAAGCAATAAACACAGAAGGGCTGAAAACCCACAGAGCAATAAACACAGAAGGGCTGAAAACCCACAAAGCAATAAACACAGAAGGGCTGAAAACCCACAGAGCAATAAACACAGAAGGGCAGGAAGCCCACAGAGCAAAAAACACAGAAGGGCTGAAAACCCACAGAGCAATAACACAGAAGGGCTGGAAACCCACAAAGCAATAAACACAGAAGGGCTGAAAACCCACAGAGCAATAAACACAGAAGGGTAGGAAGCCCACAGAGCAATAAACACAGAAGGGCTGAAAACCCACAGAGCAATAACACAGAAGGGCTGGAAACCCACAGAGCAATAAACACAGAAGGGTAGGAAGCCCACAGAGCAATAAACACAGAAGGGCTGAAAACCCACAGAGCAATAACACAGAAGGGCTGGAAACCCACAAAGCAAAAGACAAGGAAAGCAAACGGTGCTAACAGCACACTAACCTCGGGACCTAAGGCACTGCGGAGGAAATGGCAATGCAAAAGCCAGGACTGTAGTTTCCAAGTCACTAATAAAGCCCTTCAACACCAGAGCCACAGGTGCAGCAATCACCTTGCAACCAAACAGAGGCTTGACACACAAAGCAGTCATCCCATAGGAAGGTACAGCGGGAGCCATCTTGGATACTGGCAAGGAGGAGGAAGCGGCAGCCATCTTGGAAGAGGCAAAGCCCACACAGGTGAGATTCAGTAGGGCAATCAGCACACAGAGCCAGAGAGAAACTAAGACAGAGACAGACACAGAGACAAGCAGAAGCCAGCACAGCCACTGACTCCCAGAAACAGGGTAAGTATGAGGGTGGTCACGGCCACAGACGTGACACCTAGCCACTTTAGCCTTTCCTCATAGGGAAGTTGTCCCATCCCCTTTATCATTTTCGTCGCCCTTCTCTGCACCTTTTCTAATTCCACTATATCTTTTTTGAGATGCGGCGACCAGAATTGAACACAATATTCAAGGTGCAGTCATAACATGGAGCAATACAAAGGCATTATAACATCCTCATTTTTGTTTTCCATTCCTTTCCTAACATTCTATTTGCTTTCTTAGCCGCAGCAGCACACTGAGCAGAAGGTTTCAACATATCATCGAGGACATCTAGATCCCTATCTTGGTCCGTGACTCCTAACGTGGAACCCTGCATGACGTCGCTATAATTTGGGTTCCTCTTTCCCACATGCATCACTTTGCACTTGCTCACATTAAATGTCATCTGCCATTTAGACGCCCAGTCTCGTAAGGTCCTCTTGTAATTTTTCACAATCCTCCCACGATTTAACAACTTTGAATAACTTTGTGTCATTAGTAAATTTAATTACCTCACTAGTTACTCCCATCTCTAGGTCATTTATAAATATGTTAAAAAGCAGCGGTCCCAACACAGACCCCTGGGAAACCCCACTACTACCCTTCTCCATTGAGAATACTGACCATTTAACCCTATTCTCTGTTTTCTATCTTTTAACCAGTTTTTAATCCACAATAGAACACTACCTCCTATCCCATGACTCTCCAATATCCTCTGATGTCTTTCATGAGGTACAATATCAACCGGCTCACCTTTATCCACGTTTGTTTACCCCTTCAAAGAAATATAGTAGATTGGTGAGGCAAGATTTCCCTTCACTAAGTAGAAATTAGACCTTACCTGCTAATTTGCTTTCCTTTAGTCCCTCCGGACCGGACCAGGACCGATGCAAGAGGACTGTGAAAAATTGCAAGAGAACCTTATAAGACCAGGAGATTGGGCATCCAGATGGCAACTGACATTTAAATGTGAGCAAGTGCAATGTGATGCATGTGGAAAGAGGAACCCAAATTATAGCTACATGATGCAACGTTCCACATTTGGAGTCACTGCCCAGGAAAAGGATCTAGGTGTAATCATTGATGATACATTGAAACCTTCTGCTTAGTGTGCAGCAGCATCTAAGAAAGCAAATAGAACGTTAGGAATTATTAAGAAAGGAATGGAAACAAAAATGAGAATGTCATAATGCCTTTGTATCTCTGCATGGTGTAACCACACCTCGAATACTGTGTGCAATTCTGGTCACCACATCTCAAAAAAAGATATAGCGGAATTAGAAAAGGTACAGAGAAGGGTGACAAAAATGACGACTTCCCTATGTGGAAAGGCTAAAGAGGCTAGGGCTCTTCAGGTTGGCAAAGAGATGGCAGAGGGGAGATATAATAGACGTTTATAAAATACTGAGTGGAGTGGAACGGGTAGATGTGAATTGCTTGTTTACTCTTTCCAAAAAATACCAGACTAGGGGGCATGCAATGAAGCATGCTCTGTTCATCATTCTCTTCTCCTTTGTTCATGGCAAGATTGAATTATTGCAATATTGTAACGTGGAGGGGCATAATCGAAAGGGACACCCAAGTGTTGTTGAGGACGTCCTCGCAAAACATCTCGATGGAGGGGCGGGGAAACCCGTATTATCGAAAAAGATTGACATCCATCTTTCGTTTCGATAATACGGTCGGGGACGCCCAAATGTTGACATTTAGGTCGTCCGTAGAGATGGTCGTCCTTAGACTCGGTCATTTCTGATTTTCAGATATAATGGAAACTAAGGACTCCCATCTCAGAAACGACCAAATGCAATCCCTTTGGTCGTGGGAGAAGCCAGCATTCATAGTGCACTGGTCCCCCTGACATGCCAGGACACCAACCGGGCACCCTAGGGGGCACTGCAGTGGACTTCATAAATTGATCCCAGGTACATAACTCCCTTACCTTGTGTGCTGAGCCAGGTACAGTTATGGGTAGTGGGTTTTGGAGGGCTCACATTTACCACCATAAATGTAACAGGTGGAGGGGATGGGCCTGGGTCCGCCTGCCTGAAGTGCACTGCACCCACTAAAACTGCTCCAGGGACCTGCATACTGCTATCATGGACCTGAGTATGACATTTGAGGCTGGCATAGAGGCTGGCACAAAATATTTGTAAAGATTTTTTTGAGGGTGGGAGGGGGTTAGTGACCACTGGGGGACTAAGGGGAGGTGATCCCCCATTCTCTCCGGTGGTCATCTGATCAGTTCGGGCACCTTTTTGTGCCTTGGTCGTAAGAAAAACAGGACCAAGTAAAGTCGTCCAAGTGCTTGTCAGGGACCCCCTTTTTTTCCATTATGGGTCGAGGACATCCATGTGTTAGGCACGCCCAAGTCCCGCCTTCGCTACGCCTCAGACACGCCCCCATGAGCTTTGGCCATCCCTGCGATGGAAAGCAGTTGGGGATGTCCAAAATTGGCTTTCGATTTTACCGATTTGGACAACCCTGTGAGAAGGACGCCCATCTTCCGACTTGTGTCAAAAGATGGGCGTTCTTCTCTTTCTGATAGTAATATAGTAGATGACAGCAGATAACGACCTGTACAGTCCATCTAGTCTGTCCGAGTAGATAAACTCATTACATAAAGGTATGAGGTGATACAATATATGTGTACCTGATCTTGATATGTCCATGCTATTTTCAGTGCGTAGACCGCAGAGGTCTGCCCGGCACTGTCCTTGTTCCAGAAACTTCTGAAATTGTCATCGAAGCCCTTGAAAAGTTCCAGTCCAGTCCATCCATATCTATCCAGCCACAATCAGGTCATAGACCATAGAAGTCCGCCCAAGGCTAGCTTTGCTTCCCAATTACCAGGGTTGCCACCTAGGTTCCGCTATGCTTCTTTGGATCAATTCCTTTTAAACAGGATTCCTGTGTGTTTATCCCACACATTTTTGAATTCCATTATGGTTTTCATCTCCACTACCTGCTGCAGGAGGGCATTCCAAATATCCACCACCCTCACAGTGAAAAAATACTTCCTGATATTATTCTTTAATCAATGCTGGTATCTCCTATTCCCTTTTGAAGCAACTGTAGACTCTCCAGAACGGCGTTGTAAGACTTCTCTGTCATGCCCATTGGTTTTCTCATGTGATTCGTTTGCTTAAAAATCATCATTAGTTGTCAGTTGAGTCCAGGGTCAAGTTTAAGATTTTACTTCTCATGTTTAAAGCCTATCATATAGGTGTGCCTGTTTATGTTCATTGTTTTATACTATACATATCGCAGCGAATATTACATTCTCTTAACAATCACAGATTGTTTTTACCCAGCCCATGCACAGTACATTACGAAATTATGCGTCATTGTAACTTCTTTTTCGTTGCTCCAGCACTATAGAATTCACTTCCGTTAACAGTATGGAGTAAACTCTCTATCAAAAATTTCAAGATCACCATTAAAACCTGGCTTTTTAACCAGGCATATTCTACCTGATCGGGGTGGGGGGGTGCTTAGGGGTTGCAGCTTATCATATCCTGTGTAGAATGTGTCTTGTTGTTGTGTATGAATGAATCCTTTCCTTTCATGAATTGTAGTTCCTTATTATGTTCTTATGTACATTAAATAAAATGGGTGATATAGGTGAAACTATAAAACACCTGATTCCATATTATATTGTGCTGAAACTATTTCCACAGAGGACACACTGATCTGTCCTATAATATATGAGAAAAAACTGTCAGTACATTGTCTTCATAATAAAAATTAAATACATAAAAAGATTATGATGTCTGTTTATTTATTTAAATTTGATTATCCATCCTTCCCAATAAGTTTCAAAGTAGATTACTAATAAAAGTGAAGCATACATAATCAAAACTATACATACAGATAACACCCTCCCCCAAGTCTGTGAATATAAAAACAGTTAAGTCAAACAAAAGATTGAATGAAAATACATGTTAAAGTTTTCAGATGATCAACCAACCATTTGGATTATAAAAGGCCTATCTTTAGTGATCCTGCTTTGTTTCCAGCATTATTTACCACTGATAAAATGACTGAAGTTTGGTTAGGACACAAGAATAATGTAACAAAATAGGTGGCAAAATAGAAGTATTGTGCCAATGTCCATGTTTTGTTTTGCAAGCAATGTTCTTGTTATCTGGGGATTAGGTAATAGGTGAATGAGCCATGCAATTGTTAGATGCTAAAGAGCTGAGGCATTATGACTTGCATTTTTATTTTTATAGGCATGGACAATCTATCACTGATGAATTCAATCAGCACACTCTATTAGCAGCAAAGGCAAAATGTTCCTTAAGAATGACTGGTATATCCTTTAGATTATGGAATTCTCTAGATGATTCCTTAGAAAGTTCAGTCAGGGTATCCACAGGATATGCAGTTTATGAGTTGTAATGAATGTGAGCAAGTGCAATGTGATGCATGTGGAAAGAGGAACCCAAACTATAGCTACATGATGCAAGGTTCCATATTAGGAGTTACTGCCTAAGAAAAGTATCTAGGTGTCATCATTGATGATACGTTGAAACCCTCTGCTTAGTGTGCAGCAGCATCTAAGAAAGCAAATAGAATGTTAGGAATTATGTATGTATATGTTACCTATAGTAAGGCGCTGGAATGATGCATGCTAAGTGTCAATTTTATAAAGCAAAGATACTTACCTGTAGCTGGTATTCTCCAAGGATAGCAGGCCATTACTTCTCACATGTGTGTGAGGTCATCTACGTTTATTTATTTATTTATTGCATTTGTATCCCACATTTTCTCACCTTTTTGCAGGCTCAATGTGGCTTACAATACATCATGAATGGTGAAGATATGTTAGAAGAATAGACAATTTAGTTAACAGAAGAATCATGGTAACATGATAATGATAGAACATGAAAGTAGAGTAACAAACAGATATTATAAGACAGTTCTGAATATATATGGAGGAAATGTGTATGTTTACATTTGTTGATCTTTGTGGTATGCTTTATCAAAGAGATGGGTCTTCAGTAGTTTTCGGAAGTTGGTTAGTTCGTAAATCATTTTAAAGTTGCGCGGCAATGCGTTCCGTGACTGTGTACTCAAGTAGGTGAAATCTGACGCATGCATTAGTTTGTATTTTAGACCTTTGCAGTTTGGGAAGTGCAGATTAAGGAATGTGCGGGATGATCTTTTAGCATTCCTGGGTGGTAGCTTTAAGATCAATACAATTTTATCTAAGTATTTCAATTTCTTTAATATATAAATATGAACAAATATAGACAATACCAAACATACAACCCCAAAGTACCCTCAGTACTCCTAAAGATCTCCCCCAACCAATTCCGGTCACTCACACACATACATAATCCATATCCCAGCTGTTATTAAATGCACACAACCAAATACAAGTAAATACAGATTACATCGTCACTTTCTTCTCTGCTGCATATTACAAAATCCAAAGCCAACAGGCTCAACTGACTGTCCTTGATGACTGTCCTTTTAAATATTCAGCATAAAAGCCGTAACTTAATAGCCAGTATGGTGCTGCGTCAGTCAGTCAAAAGACCTGCTCAGTCAAACTTCAGGTGCTGGCAACACTCCATGCCGTTAAGGAGCTTCATATTTTAATCATCCATATATATAATCCACCGTGTGATGAGAACGTCAGTGATTAAAGGATCCGGCTACTGAGGGCACCTTCAGCGCGTCCTTAATCAGAACATATTCTCACTCTCGGTTCTCAGTGCGAGACATTTCACTCTTGGCTTCCTCAGGAGAACCACAACCGACAACCTAAAAAGACACACATAACATTCCTATATAAAATAACCCCAACAAACTTTCCTACAACTCCTTATAAACTCATTTAACCCACTTTTTATCTCCACTAATAATAATTACTCATTTGGCAGCTTACCCAGCAGGCTGTTTCCCAAATCTACGTGGTCAGGAAATGACGACGTTCACTTTCCAACCCATATTGGCGTTCCTAAAATATCCAACCAGGCCAAACCCACTAGGTACGTCAGAACCTTATATCCACTCTACCTCAAGATTTAACCCTAGAGGCGCCACAGTTCTCCATTGGAAAATGAAGCGCTGATCAATATTGAACAGATAGTCACTCACATTGCCTCCATGATCCGACAAAGGAACCTGCACCAGCACTAAACATTTAATGTCTTCAATTGTGTGCTTGTATTCAACCCAGTGGGCAACCAGGGGGGCATCACTCCTTAAAATCCTAACATTACTTATATGCTCAGCTAGCCTGTTCTTTAATTTCCTCCTGGTATGCCCAATATAATATTTATTGCACGGACACACTATGCAATAAACAATACGTTCACTGTTACAATTAGTACGTGAATGGAGATAGAAAAATCTATTGGACCCAGGAACTCTTATGGCATCCGTATGAATTGCATGCTTACAAAATACACAATTATTGCATGGGGAGTGATGCCCCCCATATCTCGCCCCTCTGGGTCGTTTCAAAAGTTCTCCTAAATTAGATTTACGGCTATAAGCCATTTTAGGGTGTTCTTTAAACACAGGATGAAGGACCACGTGAGGACATGAGCTGAGTAGCAACGTGTTGCTGAAGCTCCTGAGACTCCCCGCCCGGAATTGAATTAAAGTGCAGCAACTTAACGAAATTTTGGCGCAGACCCTACAATTAAGACTGCCCTAGTTTATGGACAGATATTTGCGGAAAACGGCTGGAACAATGGCGCAGAGATCCGGGAAAAAAGAGAAAATTAAACTGAGCGACACGGAATCCAAAATGGCGGACGAAACAGACAAATCTCCTGGAGAATTCTCGGAGGCGCAACTTATACAACTTACCAAAGCGGTGACAAATGCGTGGGAGCCGAAGTGGGCAACGATGGAAGAAAAGCTAGAAAACCTAGCCACGCGAATGGATGGCATAGGGACGAGAGTGGGAGACCTGGAGGCACGCATGTCGGCTCTGGAGGACGAAGGGAGAGGCTATGGCCCGGACATAGCGGCTTTAACGCAACAACTGAAAGGCTATCGTGAAAAGCTAGAAGATCTTGAAAACCGCTCGCGCCGGAACAATATACGGGTGGTAGGACTTTCTGAAAACATCCCAGACCGGAACCTTACGCCCTGGCTTGAAAACTGGCTAAGTAAGGAACTGGCGATCTCAGACGCAACAGGCCCGCTGGTAATAGAAAGAGCACACCGAGTAGGCCGCAAGTACGAAGGCAAGACACGGCCGAGGGTGGTAATGGCCAAGATATTCAATTACCGCCATAAAATGGAAATTATGCAAGGATTTAGAGCACGCAGAGACACCTTAGCTCACGAAGGGCAGAAAGTGTTAATATTTCAAGACTTTTCAGCTGAAGTACAGCTACAGAGGAAAAAGTTCCACCCACTTTGCTCAGAGTTAGCTCAGAAAGAGGTGAAGTTTACATTGCAATTTCCAGCTACCCTACGAATCTTAATACAAGGACAGTGGCACATGTTTAAAGAAGTGGCAGAAGCAAGAACAGCGGTGCTGGAAGCGGGCCTGATTGACAGAAAGTAAAAAGGGAAGGCTGTGAACAGGGTAATTATAAATGAAGCTGTTTATCTCACAAGGGTCAGTCAAGAAAGGGCGGGGGTCCCATGTGCTCGAGGTCTCACTACTTGATCCTCTGGGGTGCCAGAGGATGGAGGAAGGGTATAATCGGGTTGGGGAAAGAGAGATAGGGGGGGGAGGGAAGGGGGGAGGGGGAAGAATTAAAGACGTCAAAGACAAGGGGCATTGTCACCTGAATTATGGGACACATCAGGAACAAGAGAGAAATTTAATAAATACACAACCAAAGTTCGTTGACACTGGACGGATGGGAATAAGACCTAGAGGGGGGAAGATGACCAAGTTATGGGAATTAGAATTGGCGATAGAAGAGATGAGAGGTAGATGCCTGTTAGAATAACAACATGGAATGTTGGGGGGGTTAACTCCCCAATAAAAAGAGCAAAAATATTGAAAGCCCTGAAGAGGTACAAATCAGATATAGCGTGCTTACAAGAGACACATTTATCAGACACAGAACATGAGAAGCTGAAAAAGCAGTGGGTGGGAGAAGTCTATTCTGTTCCAGCAAGAGGGAAGAAAGGAGGGATAGCAGTCCTCTTCCGTAAAGGGCTAGCTTATAAAACGACGAAAGTAGCCACCGGGGAAGAGGGAAGATATATTATAGTGAAGGTATGGATGCCAGGGTTAGAGATCATTCTAGTAGTCTTATATGGCCCTAATGTCTACACTCCAGAGTTCTTCAGATCCCTAGTGGGTAAATGCAATGTTAATGGTAAACAAAGGTTGGTAGTAGTAGGGGATTTCAATCTGGTGCATGATTCCAAACTGGACTGTTCGAATAATTGCTCGCCCCACTACCAAGGGAAAAGGGCCAGAGAAATGACACTATTTGCTAGAGAATTAAATCTAATAGACACCTGGAGAGCATTGCACCCGACAGAACGTGAATATACACACAGATCAAGGGCCCATGGAACACAGTCCAGGTTGGACTACATACTAATTGACAGAGCAATGTTTCCACAGGTCATAGCAACTGATATAGGCCCAGAGGCAGTGTCAGACCATTCGCCGGTGTGGATGGACCTGGAACTGCAGGGGGACATAGAGAAAGGAAGAGGTTGGAGATTCCCAGCGTATTTATTCTCAGACCCCAAATTTTCAAAATATCTTACCCACAAATGGGCAGAATATAGCAAATATAACGATGGGCATGCCCGGGAACAACCTGTTTTGTTCTGGTCGGCCTCTAAAGCAGTCCTGAGAGGGGACATAATTGCGTTTTGCAGTAAGCGTAACAAATGTAGAGCGGCTGGGATATTGCTGTTAGAATCAAGATTAAAAAGAGCGCAAAAGATGTGTGCGCACAGACCGACGAAAATTAATCAAGAGAATTTAAAAGCAGTGCAGATAGCCCTTAATACCTTATTACATGAACTAGAATTGAGATCAGCATTATTTTATAAACATAAATTACATAGATATGGGAACCGGGCGGGACGCCTGCTTGCAAGAGTAATAAAAAACTGGGGAGGGCCCAGAACAGTGGCCACGCTTAGAGACGGAAATGGCGGGTTGACTAATGATCACCACCAAATAGGTCAAATTTTTACCACATATTTTGCCACGCTATACAAAAATCAGGGGGGGGCCTCGGGGGAAGCACTAACTGCATATCTCCAAGAGACGCAGTTACCGCAACTGCATAATAACCACTTAGACCGGTTAAATGCGCCAGTGACAATGGGAGAACTGCAAAAAGTAGTGAAAGCACTGAAATTGCGGTCAGCCCCCGGCCCAGATGGGTTCTCTGGGGAATATTATAGGTTGTTACCCCCCGGGGCCCTAGTAAACCTACTTAACTACTTTGAGGAGGTGGTGGAAGAGGGTAGATTGCCATTATATGCTAATTCAGCCCTCATAACGTTAATCCCGAAAGCAGGCAAGTCCCCAGAAAGACCAGGATCATATAGACCAATATCTCTCCTGAATGTGGAAATAAAATTATTATCTAAGATACTGGCAGAGAGATTGGCACAATGTCTGCCTGATTTGATAGGGGCAGAACAGGTCGGATTCATAAAGAAAAGGAGAGCAGTCCATAACGTTCGGAAATTAATGCTTGCTATGGCGATGTGCAGACAAAAAAACATACCTATGTGGGTATTAAGCCTAGATGCAGAAAAGGCGTTCGATTTAGTACACTGGGATTACCTCTTCCAGGTGTTGAAGGCAGTAGGAATATCTGGATGGTTTTTAAGGGCAGTGAATACACTGTATAAAGAACCTAAAGCCAGTGTAATTGTTAATGGAAGACGAGGAAGAGAGTTTTCAATACAAAAAGGCACCAGGCAGGGCTGCCCGCTGTCACCCCTATTATTTGTGTTGGCAGTGGAGCCCCTGCTAGAAAATTTAAGGCGGGCGCAAGAGGTGAAGGGGGTGAGGGTGGAAGATTGCCATCTGAAGGTGTTCGCATATGCGGATGACCTGTTACTGACCATAACAGACCCCAACAACTCTCTAGTGGGGGTACTGGACAGGGTGGAGAGATTTGGAGGATTTTCAGGGTTTAAGTTAAATTACACCAAGTACTATATTCTCCCAATGACAGAATCAGACCTGGAACAGCACAGGGGCCCCCAAAAACTGACTTGGACTACAGGACCGATTAAATACTTGGGAATTTGGCTCCCAGCAGACCTAACCACCATGTATAAAGAAAATATCAAACGATTGTTGAAGGAAACTGCTGAGAGATTAAATATGTGGAAGGCATTAACTGTGGCGCTATTAGGACGAATAGCCTTATACAATATGTGCATTGTACCAAAGTGGTTGTACGTATTCCAAACAGCACCTTTATATTTGACAAGGAAGGATGAGAGGAAGCTAAATAGACTTTTGCAGTTATTCTTATGGCAAGGCAAGAAGGCGAGGCTCTCAATGACAACTCTGACAACCCCAGTGGAATATGGTGGGTTGGGCCTCTTAAGCGTGAGATACTTGACAGTGGCATGTGGAATGCGCCACATCAATGACTGGTTTCGGGGGACCGAGGATTTTTCTAATACCAAATTAGAACTCCAGCTGATGCCAGAATTGCACTTTACAAATTATCTACATGCAGGGGGGGGACAGACTCCAGACATTTTGAAATATTCAAAGATAATGCCAGTGGCAAGAGCGACTTGGTCCTGGATATGTCGTCTCCACAAATTTTCAGCAAAAATAACACCTTTGCAGACCATCTGCGGGAATGCACAGTTTGCACCTGGGATATTGTACCCAGCATTTCAGAAATGGAGGCGTAAAGGAATAATATATCTGCAACATGTACTGGGCCGAGAAGGCAAGATCAAATCATTTGTGGAATTACAAACTGAGTTTGACCTTCCCGATACAGATAACTTTCATTATATGCAACTTAAGCACTACATTACATCCTTGGGATGGGAACCGTTGGCAGAGGATGTGCAAGAGGAATTGTCATCAGCATTTTCCCTAACAGCCCAGCAAGAGGTTCCACTCACGTACCATCATAGACATATAAGAGACACGAGAGAGGAGCCTGACTTTAACAGACTAACAGCACAATGGAACAGTGAGCTCCATATTAATATTTCAACCGCACAATTCAAATCTCATATCTTAACTATCAGACGTGTCAGTGCGGCAGCGAGACATTGGGAAGTGCAGTACAAGTTTGCAATGCGAATTTATGTGGCCCCCAGAAGAGCTTTTCACATGGGTATGTCCTCTTGGGGCGAATGCCCCAAATGTGGAGAAACTGGAGCAACATTGGGCCACATGTTTTGGACATGCACGGCTGTGGGGAACTTTTGGAAATCTATGTTGTCTGCTGTGTCCAAGATTTGGAATACAAAATGGTTCTTTGACGCTGGGCTATTGTTTGGAAGCCCCAGATTGTTGAGGCCTAGTCCTAAAGGTTTTACGAAGTTTGTGGCCAGGGCAACCATCATCTCCAAACAAGTTATATTGACAGAATGGATTTCGCATAAGGCACCTGAGCTGCAACAATGGCGGACCCGTATGTTACTGTTGATGCGACTAGAACGTGCTGGACTGTTTGACTTGGAATCGAAAGAAGGGAGGGAGTTTCAACAATGCTGGGGTCCTTTTTGGATGACGCTAACACCTAGAGCGCGAAGCCATCTGTTGAATATATAAGTGTAGAGACATGTGTATGAACAAGACTAGTTTGAGAGAGGATGAGTCCCAAGGGAGAAGAAACCCGGGGGGGGGGGGGGGGGGGGGAGGGGGTAAAGATATTATAAAATGTTTGATGGCATTATGTTGTGTTGTTTAATACCACAGTTTGTATTTCTTGAAGACGCTCATCAATAAAAATGATGTAAACATAAACACAGGATGAACACTCAGGATATGCCAGAATTTATGAATCGCATAACCAATGGCCGGGGCACGATGGGAAAAAGGAACAACACAGGCCAATGGTCTGACCCTAGACTTCTGTTTCAGGACAAGCAGCCAATCCCTCTGGGCATACCGGGCTCGCTTATATACACGTCTTAGCACCGGTAAAGGATACCCTCGCTGAACGAATCTATCTGTCATACTTTGTGCTTGCCTTTTAAAATCATCTAGAGAGGAACACAACCTCCACAACCTAAGATATTGACCGACAGGAACACCCCTTCTCAAAGCAACATGATGATAACTCGAATAATGTAAAAGGGTGTTCCTGTCGGTACTTTTCCTATAAATGGAGGTAGACAGATTACCCAAATCTGCTTTACTGATTTTGATATCTAAAAATTCAATGGCCTCCCTAGAGACACGTGCCGTGAACTTGACACAAGGTTCTGCCCTATTTAAGGCGCCTATAAATTCTCCTAAATCTTCTTCAGAGCCTTTCCATAGCAATATAACATCGTCTATATAACGACGCCATAGCCCAACATTATCGTGCCACGGAGAGGTACAGACGTGTTTCTCCTCAAAGTCCGTCATATAAAGGCAAGCCAATGAGGGCGCAACCGTAGCCCCCATGGCTATACCCCTCTTTTGAACATAAAAGATCTTCTCAAATTGAAAGTAATTAAACCCGATCACCCAGACTAAGAATTGACGTAAAATCAATCTCTTATTCATAGGAATACCACACAATTCCAGAAAAGACCATGCTACCTCAATAACCCCATCCTGGGGCAAATTTGTGTACAAGGCTACTACATCCAGACCTACCAAGAGAATCTCATCCATCATAACCCCTAGAACGCTAAATTGTTCCAGGGATTGTATGAAATCCGTAGAGTCGTGGACATATAAAGCTGCTTTACTGACCAAAGACTGAAGAAACCTGTCAACAAATTTGGAAAGGGGTTCCAGCACTGAATCCCTAGTACACACTATAGGCCGCCCCGGGGGGTCCACAATGGACTTGTGTACCTTCGGAATAAAATATATATAAGGAATTTTCGGGTTGGGGTGGCAGAGGAACCGCTGTTCCTTTACCAAAAGTACTCCATCTGTAACAGCTCTCCCCACATATCCAGCAATTAAATCTTTAAGATATTCAGTAGGATCGTAATTTAAACAATCATAAAACTCCACCTGCTGGAGTGGACGCAACCCTTCCTCTATATATTTTTGTTTATCCAAGACCACCGTGGACCCCCCCTTATCGGCCCGTACTATCACAATTTGTTCATTGTTGGCCAGCTGTTGAATGCTCGAATATTGATCCAACGTAAGATTATATCTATGGGGCGTCTTAATCACCTCCATTCTTTCTAGTTCTTTAAGAACCAGCTTCTAAAATGCCATAATGGAGGGGTCCGGGGGTCCGGGGGTCCCGGGGGGAGCCATCTAGATTTCATTCCTGTGCGGGGCAAAAACCTACCCTCATCCTCATTGGTCTGAGGCTCACCAAAGAATAAACGAAGCCTTAACTCTCTAAAAAAATTATAAAGCCCTTGTCTAGTGGCAAACGCGTCATATGCCGAATAAGGGACAAAGGACAACCCCTTATTTAATACTTCCAACTGACTTTGAGAAAGAACATATTTGGATAATCACCGTATTCATTTCTTCGTCTTGCGCCCTTTCGGACCGCCTTTGCTCGTCTCTAACTTGATCTCGTTTCCTACCTCCTGACCCTGGGTCGGCAACCATAAAAAAGACCCTAGCAAAAAACTATTCATTTCTGATCCATCGTGTGCCCCTATACCCCTCTGCTGACTTTTGACCCGTTTATTATCCTCCTCCCCTGAGGAGTCGCTTGATGACATCTTAAACTGAACTCTTCTACCAGTCCCCCGACCCCTACGTCCCCTACTTCTTTTGTCCATCCACCCATACACAAAGCCCTTAGTATAGTCATATTCATAGCGCTTGTACTTAGATATTTTTAACTCTCTTTGTTGGTTCCGGTACTGGTCAATTCTGGAATTGTGTTCATCCAATTGTTTATCAAAAACAGACTTCTCATAAACTTGCTTAATACTTTCAATTTTGAGTCTCAACTCTTGCTGTAAATTACCAATCTCCTCCTGCAGAACGTCAATGGTCAGCAACATCAAATCCAATGAGCACCTGGTGATCACGGAGTTCCATTTTGACACATATTGCTCATTGCCTAAAAAACGCGGTTCTTTATTAATGCTCAGTCCACGCGGGACCCTTTGTACGTGACAATATTCAATCAAAGCGGCAGAATGCAACTCCGTTCTCACCAGTGCCTTGTGTGTTCTAAGTATTTCTTCCCAACCACATGTCTGTTGTTGGAGAGGATCTGAGAACAACCGAGTCCCCCCCAACAATTCAGAAATTCTATCCTCTGACAACCCAGACTTGGAATCCCACTGGGCAGCTGCCATCTCCCCATACACGTGTCAATAGTAACAATACTGGGAAAACTTTTAAACAAAGTACAAACTCTTTAACCAAACCCCCACGTACTCCCTGTTGTTCAATCAATACAATTTTATCTAAGTATTTCAATTTCTTTAATATATAAATATGAACAAATATAGACAATACCAAACATACAACCCCAAAGTACCCACAGTACTCCTAAAGATCTCCCCCAACCAATTCCGGTCACTCACACACATACATAATCCGTATCCCAGCTGTTATTAAATGCACACAACTAAATACAAGTAAATACAGATTACATAGTCACTTTCTTCTCTGCTGCATATTACAAAATCCAAAGCCAACAGGCTCAACTGACTGTCCTTGATGACTGTCCTTTTAAATATTCAGCATAAAAGCTGTACCTTAATAGCCAATATGGTGCTGCGTCAGTCAGTCAAAAGACCTGCTCAGTCAAACTTCAGGTGCTGGCAACACTCCATGCTGTTAAGGAGCTTCATATTTTAATCATCCATATATATAATCCACCGTGTGATGAGAACGTCAGTGATTAAAGGATCCGGCTACTGAGGGCACCTTCAGCGCGTCCTTAATCAGAACATATTCTCACTCTCGGTTCTCAATGCGAGACCGCATTTCACTCTTGGCTTCCTCAGGAGAACCACAACCGACAACCTAAAAAGACACACATAACATTCCTATGTGAGAGTACAGTCTGGAACAGAACAAAGTTGTAGCTGATGCCTTGAGCAGCGGACCAACCATCTGATGTCAAGGAGGAGAATCCACCCCCACGAGGAGAGGACGCAAGGGAAAAAAAATCACCCACTTGAAGAGGAAAAAAGAACAGACAGGATCACCACACCTTGCAAGCTCATGCCTGCGCACATCGAGCACATCACATCCTTTCAGGTCAGTGATGCCGCGGTCAGCTCTGTGACACCGCGGTTGTGTGCATCGGATGCCCCACGTCCGTTTTGACTGGCATTGTGGTTGTGACCATCATGAACTTTTCTTTGACCAGGAATTTGTTCAGGGCCCTTAGATCTAGGATGGGATGCATTCCCCCTGTTTTCTTTGGAACAAGAAAGTACCTGGTATAGAATCCCTTCCCTTCTTTCCCTGGTGTAATGGGCTCCACCGAACTCCGGTGCCGACTCTGCCAAGACCCTTGCTCACCACAGCAAAAACACACTTGATTGGTCCGGCGTCGGTGCAACTCTACCAATCAGATGGGGCTCTAGTACCACTCTAGCCACATTCTCTCTCTATGGTCTCCAATGGGAGACTGAGTTTGTAATAGATGAGTCATGCTGCTGTGAATGCAGCAGGCACCAACAAGGTCCGCTACCAGTGAATATAGTCTCTGGGGAAGAAGCTGATTTGAGTAGTGAGCATGTGGGGCAGCAGTGCTGGAGGAGCAGCAGGAGAACGAACTGAGCAGCACTGAAGAGAAGGCACCGAAGGAGAGAGGGAGGCAGCAAGAGGTGAGCAGCAGCGTGTGGCTGGCACCAGAGCACGTGGGGCAGTAGCACTGGAGGAGCAGCACGAGCTGAGCAGCACTGGAGAGAAGGCACCGAAGGAGAAAGGGAGGCAGCAGGAGGTGAGCAGCACTGTGTGGCTGGCACCAGAGCATGTGGGGCAGTAGTGCTGGAGAAGCAGCACGAGCTGAGCTGAGCAGCACTGGAGAGAAGGCACCATAGGAGAGAAGGAGGCAGCAGGAGCTGAGCAGCAGTGTGTGTGTGGCTGGCACCAGAGAGAGGGAGGCAGCAGGAGCTGAGCAGCTGGCACCAAAGAGCAGAGTAGATCAAACCAGAGGAGAGGAGGCAGTGAGTAGTGACTGAGGCCTTTTGCCCTGACCCGCAGAAGACTGCATAGAGGTAAATCAGCTGATTATTTTTATTTTTTTGTATGCAGTGTGTACTGTGTATGTACTGTGTATACATAGGCAGCTTTTTCTCTCTCTAGAGTCTAGTGGGAAGTGGGGCGGCAGAAGCATAGCTAAGGAGGGTCACTAGGGGAGTGACCACTCCCCCAAATGGACTTCCAACGGTGCCGGTGCCTATTTTTCACACGATCTGTCTTGTTTAAAATATGCCCTCAACCTGGCTACACTTCTGACTGAAGTGGGGCACTGGGGAACTGTGAAGTGGTTTTGTTTCTCTCGATCACCTGCCACTGGCTGTTTGTATAAGAGTTGTTTTTGTATCAGAGCTGCAGCTTAAAGCATACCTTGTTTCTTTTGCAGAGAGTTCTTAATTTAAGTGGAATTTTACTCAGTACAGTAGGAACTTGGAAATACATTTTTAAATTTTATTTCTCCTGTGTTATATTGTTTTACAGAGACTGATTTGGTACTTCAGTCCTGTGTAATTTTGTTATGAAAATGGAAAAGAAGGCCGACATTCAGAAACTTATTGATTCAAATAGTGACCGTGTTTCATATCAGGGGTGTATCTGTAATGGGGCCACGGGGGCCAGGTCCCCCATAGATTTGGCCCTGGACCCTCCTACCGATGGCTCTCGCAACCCCCCTTCCACCGTCAACCTGCCGTCGCCTACCTTTGCTGGCGGGGGACCCCAACCCCCGCCAGCCGAAGCCGTCTTCCTTCGCTGTTTGATTCTTCTTTCTGAGTCTGATTCTGACGTCCTGCACTGTGTACGTGCAGGATGTCAGAGTCAGACTCAGAAAGAAGAAACAATGAAGGAAGACGGTTTTGGCTGGCGGGGGTTGGGATCCCCCGCCAACAAAGGTAGGCGACAGTGGGCGGAGGGTCGGCGGCGGTCGAGCCACAGAGGTGGTTCTGGCGGCAGGGGGTGGTGGCAGTGCCAGGGTGGGTTGCCGGGGGGGGGGGGGGCTATAATGTGCCCTCTCACCTTGGCTCTGGACCCCCCTACCGGTGAAGTCCAGATACACCCCTGTTTCATTTTTTTTTTTTTTTTTAATTATTACATTTGTACCCCACGCTTTCCCACTCATGGCAGGCTCAATGCGGCAGGCAATGGAGGGTTAAGTGACTTGCCCAGAGTCACAAGGAGCTACCTGTGCCGGGAATTGAACTCAGTTCCTCAGGACCAAAGTCCACCACCCTAACCACTAGGCCACTCCTCCACTCATATATGAAAAATAAGGGTGAGAGTGAAGTATGGAATTTCTTTAAATTGGTATTGGTCGATGCCAAAGAAGTGCCTTTTGTGCTTTGCTCGAGATGCAAGACAATTCTCTCTTGGAGATCTCGTGATGGGACAAATAGCTTATGGGCTCACAAGGACTATTGTGCAAACTGTATGCCAGCAACAAAGATTACAGCTATACCAGGGCTTTTCTTTATCTAATAATACAAACAAAGTACCCGCAAACATCAAATCTGAAGTGGCAGACATTGTTGTTGCCATGTGTGCAACAGCTGTGAGGCCTTTTTCTATTGTTGAAGGGGACGGATTCAGGAATTTAGCATCAAAGCTCATCTCCATTGGTACAAAATATGGGAATGTTGACCTGGACCAAGTCATGCCCTGTGGGTCAACTGTCTCTCGCATCTTGATGGTGTTGTGGAGAAAGAGAAGATCGCACTCATCAAGAAGCTAACTTTAGTGCCACAGTTCGGAGTGACAACTGACCTCTGGACACACAAACAAAGCAACCATAGCTACATAACTGTGACTGTACAATATATTGATAACTGGCAAACTGAATCATGTATCTTGGCTACTTGATTACTCGATGAGAATTATACCTCAGAAAATATAAAACTGACAGTGAAGTCGATTCTGAATGAGTTTTGTGTACAGCATCAAGATAATGTGTTCACTATAGACAATGCCAGTAATATGAAGGCTGCCTTTCAAGAAAACACGTAGATTGGATGTTCATGTCATAATCTAAATCTTGTTTTGTCACATGGACTTCAGCAGACAAGTTCATGTGGCACTGGTTTGCCTCCTGAGGTAACCCAACTTATTGATACCTCAAAAGAACTAGTGACATTGGCAAAAAGAACAAAAATTAACAATCAGCTGGGAACAACATTTAAACAATGTGTAGTAACACAATGGAACAGTGTGCTGTTAACACTGAAATCAGTGGCGACAAATTTTTCAGATCTCCATACACTAAGTGCTGAGCCAGGGTTTAATAGAAATTTTTTTGTCTGCTGGCTCATATCAATGAAGACTTGTAGGCTGATGTCATTCAAGTTTTGAAACCAGTTGATGTGGCCACAAAATGCCTCTCTACTGACAAAAGCCCTTCATTGCATCTGGTATTACCTACCAAAATAAAGCTGCAAAAACACTTCACTGAAAAGGCTTCTGACAGTAGCATCATCTTACAACTAAAAAATCATCTACTTAACATGCTGAATAAATACTTCACAATTCATTAGTTGCACTGTACCGCCGCTTTGCTGGATCCATGGTTTAAAAACAACTTTGGAACATTAGCACCAACTGAATATGCACAGGCATTGTCCAACTTGAAAGAGATAGTGGATAGACTGCCAGCAGCAGACATTCTGGATGACTCATCTGTCTTGCAGCAACCCAGTAAGAAGAGGAAACTAGAGGAAATTTATTGGGGAACCTCTACTCTTCTTCTTCTTCATCTTTTAATATATCTGAGGTATGTATATATTTTCTTTCGCTAGCTATTACAATATGTTATTTCTATTTGTAAATACAATGCTACTTGCAAAATATACCTTCATTCACATTCAAAATTATACCATCTGCTTTTTCTCAGTTGGATGCACACATGACTACCACTGATGAAGTTACTGATGACATCTTGTCTTACTGGAAGTCAAAATCAACTAAGTGGATTCTGGAGTTGCCAGACGAGTCCTTGGAGTGTGTGCTGCCAGCACATCATCAGAACAGTCATTTTCATTGGCTGGGCGTGTTCTCGAGGATAGACGATCACAGCTAGGACCACATACTGTGAATGGACTTCTATTTCTTAACGGACTGAAGAAATATCTGTCCAATATTCCTGACTGGTTATTGTCCTGTTACTTGGTGGAAGTTTGCGTTTTGTATTTTAATTAAAACTCAATAAAAACAAATTAACCTTCAGAAGTACATATCTTCTCTTTTTTTATGGGGACGGGCGGGGACGGAAGAGATTACTCACGGGGACGGGTGGGGATGGAGGAGATTACTCACGGGCATGGGCGGGGATGGGTTAGATTCTGGCGGGGCTGGGCAGGGACGGAGTAGATTCCGACAGTCCAAGTCAGAGACATGCAGCCAATGGAGAGTCTGCACATCGCTATACTCTAGGTAGAGATCCTGGATGCCACATCAAAGGAATCATAAGCACCCCTAGCCAAAAACTTATGACACGCCTTCTGCTGCACGGCAGGCTTTTGAAGAGATTCAGCTTGCTCCAGTGGGAGACAGTCCATGGGCACTTGTAAGTACTGGTTGGGGCTGTGGAGCCCTAGCTCCACACTAATCTATGCCTGTTAGGCTCAACCATGGCTGTCAAGACCATGGCTAAGGTGCGGTCCGATGTGGCGGCCTGGTCAGCCGCTGTGGCGCTAGTGAGCCTTCTCCCTACCAGGCTTCCAGGGCCGGTGTGGCGGTGTTGGCAGCTGCTGCAGCACTGGTGAGGACCCTTGGCGGCTCCTCACTGGCAGTAGGGGCGGCTTACGGCGAAAGCTTGGTGTTCCGGGCTGCTCCTCTCTGGCTGCATGGATGGCTCTCTGGGCCCCTCCAGAGGCTCTCCAGCTCCTCCCCTTCTTCAGACAGCTCCTCTCCTTCTTAAGGGAGAGTCAGATGGAGGTTCGAGGTCTCAGCTACTTTCATTGGCACTGGTGCATTTCTTTCCCTTTTTGGACGCTGCTTGCCTGCCTGGCCAATAAGCCTGAGCTGGACCTGACGCTGCTTGCCTGCTTGACCTGTAAACCTGAGCCGGACCTGAAGCTGCTTGCCTGCCTGACCTGTAAGCCTGAGCCAGACCTTACGCTAATTGCCTCCCTGACCTGTAAGCCTGAGCCGGACCTGGCGCTGCTTGCCTGCCTGACCTGTAAGCCCGAGGCAGACCTGTATGCTGCTTGTCTGCCTGACCTGTAAGTCTAAACTGGACCTGAACATCTGCCTGACCTGTAAGTCTGAACCGGACCTGTATGCTGTCTGCTTGCCTGCCTGACCTGTAGCCTGTACCTGACCTGAATGCTCTCTACTTCCCTGCCTGACCCATTACTGGATCTGACCTTGCTCCCTTCCTGCCCAGTTCCTCCTGTCAGCTTCCTGAACCCAGGGGCTCAACTGCTGGGGAACGGTGGCCATCACAGGTAAAGCTCTGGGCTCTCCGACCGCTATCCCAGGTACAGAATCCACAGGCTTCTTGCCTGACACGCCTACTCCTGGTACTACACAAGGGCTCACTACCGGTGTTTGCCACCAGGACCAACATGACAGACTGTGACAGATAGCTGAGGCCATGAGCTCGTCGGACAAGCCTGAGCATTTCGACATGACCCAGGTTATCCAGCAACAGCAGTCACAGCTACATTATTTGTCTGGGGTCCTCCAGGATGTGTGCTCCCAGCTTTACGCTTTCAACAGCGATCTGGATCTCTGTCTCCGGCAGGAACCTCTGCGCCAGTGCTGGTGAAACCTTCTCTCCGGGTTCCGGAATCCCCCAGATTTGACAGATTCTCTACGGCCTGGTACTACACAAGGGCTCGCTACCGGTGTTTGTCACCAGGACCAACATGACAGACCATGACAGACCATGACAATGGTGCTAGACCAAAGGACCTGTGCACCAAGGAGCTGGGCCTAGCATGAACACTGGCCTGAACACCGTTACCATTGGTGGATGTAGAGAAATACTGTAAAATTCCAGCATAGCACCAGCCTACATCCCAGTGATGTCACTGAAAGTTTCAGCTCCCATCCCTACCTCCATCTGCAAGTAGGAAAGGGAATAAAATCCCACTTGTCCAGACTGGTGTGACTGGGATGCTAAGGAACTTCCATTTACATGTGCACTAAGGGGATAATTCTATAAGGAACCATATAGAATTAGGAGACAAGTAAATGGTAAATGTTAGTACTCTATTCTGTAAGTGCATACATATCTTCAATAGTATTCACATGGGCAGAGTCTGAACAGAATATGGACAGGGTGTATACAAGCATGTAAATCATAGAAGACTAAAATGTATGTGCATATCTCCCCAATCTGGGTGCATTTATGCCAGCTATATGGCTAGTGTAAATGCTTAGACGTAAAAACATTGGTGTGTATTTATCTGGTTATGCTAGTATTCTATAAAGAAAAGTATGTGTCTGCTTTGCTTTATAAAATAGGTTCCAAATAGGTGCCTTCAGCTTTAAAAGCGATGCCTCTTTATACAATTGCTAGTGTAAATGCTTAGACGTAAAAACATTGGTGTGTATTGTTTTAATTTAGGGGTCAGAGACCCCCAAGAAGGCTGGAGTGACCTTAAATCTGACTCCATCTCTAAATAGCACTAGTACTGGGGTAATCAAGGAGTTGTGAAGTTCTAAAAGGAATTGCCACTAAGAGAGATGTTAGGTCTAAGGAAAAGATACCAGCCTTATGACAAACTGGATTTATGTTACAGGTTATACAATGCAGCGAAAGATAGCCTGATACAGCAAAAGCATTTATACTTACAGCCTTTCATCATTAAGTGAAGCCCACAGATCATCATTTGGAATGAGGAGTTTATTTGCCAAGGTACAAGTCAAATCAGTGATTGACAACAGGCACGTACAATCAATTAATTATAGGAATATAAATCCAGCTGCAAACAGGTGTTAATTAGTTCCTAATCTTTATAATTTCTTTTACCAATTAAAGGTTTTACAAGGGAAAGCAATTAGGTAATTTGTCAATTCTGCTGGTCACATTGGTTTCCCTTGGAGAGAGAGAGTGGCAACCCTTCTCTCTAACTTAAACCAGGAAATACCCTGATTTTTATAGGTGCCCTCAGGATATGGATAATATGACAATAGATATACCTGATTGGATCTATGCTAATGTCATGGTTGTCACTGATTGGCTCATGCTAATGAGTAGCTTTTATCTTGCTAACATGGTTTTGTCTCTAGCTGGCTTGACCATAAATCTTAAGCAAGACCCTGCATCAGTGGCGTAGCCAGAAAGCAATTTTTGGGTGGGCCAACAAGTCAGATGGGTGGGCACCAGGGTTGCCAACTTTTTTGAAATTGAAAAACTTGCCACCTGATACCCCACCCCATGCTCCAGCTGTACTCCACTCCCAATAACTTCAATAAGGGTAGCAGTGCAGGCTTCAGGGGGAAGTACAAGAGATTGCACTCTTTTGCCTCCATTGAGCCTCGGGTCCCTAACACACATACTTAGCCTGTATAGCAAGACCAAACACTTTTCAACATATCTTTCCAGTTACACGCTATAGAAATGATCCCAGAAAGTATAGTCTAGTATTAAAGGCAAATAAATTCTGCATCCACAGAACCCCCTGTCCCTCCCCCAATGGGTACAGAGCAGAGTTAGGACATTTCCCCATAAAACTCACCGTAATCTCAACAGCCGCCATATAGTAAATTAAACAATCTTTAAAACAAAATGTCACTCATAACCTAATGCAAATCTACAATGCCAGCACTAACTTCCAAAAGAAGGATCCTATCTATGAAAAAGGCATAGATACATATTACAGTGGGGCCGTAAAATATCAATACATCTATTGGGAAAACTAAACAAACCAAACTTATTACAGAAGGCTACATAGAAAATTCATGCTAACAGAATACCTCGATCACACACACGGAATAAAAATGCCAAATATAGAATAATTGACTAAAATGTATAAACATAAATATAACCAAAACCCCAAAAAGCCAAAACTTGCATACCAGAGATACAGAAAGAAATGCATTTCCTCCTGTGCAAAATATAAACATAGTACGTGCCAGGGATGGTGTTGGAGTGCAACTAGAGCAATTGCTCTTGGTCCCCTGGCGGCCTGGTCAGAGAGAGCCACAAGCATGATGGAAGCTGAAGGCAGTGCAGTCTGGTGATGGGCTTTGGGGTTCCCTCCCAAATTTATGGCCTGGGCTCCAGCCATGTCTAACGCCAGCTCTGGCAAGATGTACATTCCAAATGTGACACATTTTAATTACAAAATTGAAAAAAAAAAAGATTTTTTTTCTACCTTTTGATGTCTGGTTATTTTATTTTTCAAATCAGCTTGGTTCTAGTCTCTGGTTTCTGTTTTCTTCTGTCTTAATTCACTTACTAGGGTCTCCTGTCTATTTGTCATTTCTTCTCTCTCTCCATGTCCACCATCCATCTCCCATCTCTGTGTCCCTATAGTTCCTTGTCCAATATCTCCTGCATCCATCACCACCCTTCTATCCCCTACCCCTGTGTCCAGCATCACCCCTTGTGTCCCTATGCCCTCACATGCCCAGTATCTCCCTTTTGAGTTCCTATTGTCCCCTATGTCTAGTATCTCTCCCCTGTGACCATTTACCCCTCCCTCCAAGTGTCCAGCATAGCCTCTCTATTCTCACATTCCCCCCTCTCTGTCAGGCATTACCCCTCTGTGTTCATATGTTATTCCAATACAGCATCTCACGTCTGTTTCTGTATCTCCCCTTTCTTCCTCACTCACACCAATGTCTCTCTGCTCTCCGATCCCACCTATCCAGCTACTCTGCTTCTCTCTTCCAGCTTTTGGCTCTTTCTCCCACTGTGGGTTAAACAATTTGTCTCCCTCTTCCTTCATCCCCTTGATCTTCCATCTCTCTCCCTTCCCTCTAATCTCTCCTCCTGGTACAGCACCTCTCTCCCTTCCCTCAAGCCTCCCCTGCAGGCCTTCCCTCCAGCCTCTAGCCCCCTCCCCACAGGTCCAGCACCTCTCTCCCTTCCTTCCAGCCTGCCCCCCTTGCAGGTCTAACAACTCTCTTCCTTTCCTCCAGCCCCCAGCCTCTCTCCCTTGCAGGTCCAGCACCTCTCATCCTTCCCTCCATCTTCCTACCCCCCTTTCAGGTCCAGCATCTCTCTCCCTTTCCTCCAGCCAGCCAGCCACCCCCATTGCAGGTCCAGAACTTCCCTTCCTTCCAGCTAGCCACCACCCCCCTTTGCAAATCCAAAACTCTCTCCCTGCCCTCCAAGCAGCAACCTCTCCCCTTGCAGGTCCCAAACCTCTCTCCCTTCCCTTCAGCCAGCCATCTCCCCCCTTTTGCAGGTCCAGAATCTCTCTCCCTTTTCTCCAGCCAACCCCCCCCCCCCCCACACACACACACACACACTTTTGAAGGTCCAGAACCTCTCTCCAATCCCTTCCCTATGGCCTCAAGCCCCCCCACCTCCCACCCCCACGCAGGTGAAGCCACTGAATCCCAGCCTGTCCCTCTCCTACCCTACAGGTATAGCCACTCACTCCGTTTTCCTCCCTCACTATCGCTGATCACAGATGAAGAGACCTGCTCCAGAGCCTTCCCTGCCACGATCAGCTCTCTTCAGCGCAACTTCCTGTTTCCCAGAGGGCAGATCGTGGCAGAGGGAAGGCTCTGGAGTGCTCAGCGAATCACTGCTGGCCCCGCCCTTAATTTAAATGGATGCTTACGGCAGGGGTGAGGGAGGGGAAAGAGAAAAGAAGACTCAAGTGAAGCTGCGGTTGCGGTGGCGATCGCGATCGCGGTTGCGGTTTTGATCCATTATTTTTGGGTGGGCCTTGAGTGGAAATGGGTGGGCCTGAGCCCACCCAGGCCCACCCGTGGCTACGCCCCTGCCCTGCATCCAGCTACACCTTTCCTTTCTCAAACCATGGCTGACCACAATCCTGCTCACAGGAAAGTCTCCCTCCCCTCTTGGACAGCTAGTTCCCTATTTTCTTTGCACCTGGCATGACTAACTCATTTCTCAACTTGTTTTTCTAACTTACATTAGAGAAAATTCCACTTTGTAACAGATACAGCTTCCATCTTGTGCTGAAATCCTCCATTTTGTTTCCATATCTATTGACCTAACTTTTCCTAATTTAGCTTATTTAGGCCTCAATCCGGGCTACAAACTAGGCCATACTTTTCCAGTAAGCTCCCAGTTATGTCAGCCATCAGATTTCTGACTCAGCCAAGGTCTGTAATGGCCTGAGCTCTATGACTGGGCCCGCCACCATTCCAGTGGGGGGGGTCTCTGGCTGTACCATAATTATACAGTATTTACCTGGTTATGCTAGTATTCTATAAAGAAAAGTATGTGTCTGCTTTGCTTTATAAAATAGGTTCCAAATAGGTGCCTTCAGCTTTAAAAGCGATGCCTCTTTATGCAATTGCCCTCTAACAGGATGCCTATTGTTGAAAGGGTAAGCAGGAGCCTATTTCAATTTATGAGCATATTTACAGGAGGGACTTGCCGACCTGAACATGTATACCATGGAGGAAAGGAGAAAACAAGGGTGACATGATACAGAAGTTTCAAATATTTGAAAGGTATTAATCTGCAAACAAACCTTTTCGGAGACGGGAAGCTGGCAGAACTAGAGAACATGAATTGAGGTTGAAGGGGGCAGACTCAGGAGTAATGTCAAGAAGTATTTTTCCATGGACAGGGTGGAGGATATGTGGAATGCCCTCCTGCGTGAGGTGGCGGAGATGAAAACGGTAATGGAATTCAAACATGAGTGGGATAAACTCAAAGGAACAGTGCTGGGCAGACTTCTACGGTCTGTGCCCTAAGAATGGCAAGGACAAATCAAACTCGGGTATACATATAAAGTAGTACATACCATGTAAAATGAGTTTATCTTGTCAGGCAGACTGGATGAACCATTTAGGTCTTTAGCTGTCATTTATTATGTTACTATGTTTGCTTGAGCTTCAGAATGGTGTTCTTTATTAGGGATATTGGAGGATACAAGCACAGAAGATCCTGCCCTCTAATGCAGATGGAAAGCAGGCATCTGAGGCTAGTTTGATATGACCCTATTCTGGAGCACAACTGAGGTACTCTCTTGTTGAACAGAGTGGAAAAGAAATCTATCAAAGGGATGCCCCACTTCCAAAAGATCCTGTAGACAACTTCATCATCTGCTTGTGGGATCACAGGACAGAACTCAGTATGTCTGCCAGATCGTTGTCCCTGCCCACTGGATACGTCGCCTTGAGATATCATGCCTTGAGAAATGACCCTTTTCCACATTCTTATAGTTTATATAAAACATGATCACCTGGCTGTCCATTTGAACCATGATGACTTTTTGTACAACTGATCTCCAAAAGCCTTTAGAGTGTTCTGTACTGCTGTTTACTCTGGGAAGTTCATATATTGAAGGTTTTTTTTTAGCAGATCACAGATCCTGGATGAGCCCATCTTGGATTCATATTTATTGGAGTTGCTTGAACTGGAGGAATTTGGAAGGTAATTCCTTTTGGAGTGGAGGAGTAGCCTAATGGTTAGTGTAGTGGGTTTTGATCCTGGTGATCTGGTTTTAATTCCCACTGCAGCTTCTTGTGCCCTTAAGGAACCCTCCATTGCCCCAGGTACCAAAAAACAAAAACAAAAAAAACCTTACATTGTGAGCCCTCTAGGGACAGAGAAAGTACCTGCATATATGGTCAGATTCTATAAACGGTGTGGGAAAAAATAGCTACTAAGTAATTCTATAGAAGTTGTGCTGTTTATAGAATTATGCATTGCGGCAGTTTCTGCACCGTTTATAGAATGAGGCCACATTTCTGTGCTGTTTGCAGAATACATCTAGCCAGTTTATGTGCTGTTTACAGAATCTAGCAAAATTTCAATCGTGTTTATATAATTGCTAAAATATTGCAGCCAATCTTTCAGTGCTGATTGGACATTGGCGTGTCATGACATTATGTGAACAAGGAGTGTGAGAAAAATAGCACCCAGACATCAGCAGCTCTTGCTGTTGGAGCCACCATGCAGACCACAGGAGCAGAAGTATGTCAGTAAACGAGCAGGAGGGGGCGTGGAAAGGGAGAAGGATATGAATGATGCGTGGGTAGAGATGGGTCAATGCTGATTGATAGTGGTGGTATGGAGCAGAGAGAAATGGGCTGATACTGGATGATGGGGGGAAAGAGACAGAGGGGTGACACATTCAATTTCCGTTTTAGACACACATGCAACTATATTCAGTAGCGACTTATGTACTAACTTTTCCAGTTTTGTCCTAATTTTTGCTTCCTTCAACTAATACTCAGCAGCATGACCCAAAAAATACAGTATTTTCAATGGTGCTATATGCAGAATCCGATAGCCAGTGATATTCAGCCACATACAGGACAATTTTATAAAGAGTGCACTCAAGTTACGTTACAATTACATAGATAATTCATCAGAATAATGATATACTTGTGCACATGTGTACATATATGCACCTAAATGCAAAAATGCTACCTAAGCACTAGTCTGTAAATATGCATGCATAGAGCATATTGTAGGTAGGCATGTACATGAGACTGAGGAGGACTCAAACTTACACGCGTACTATATGTTTAACTGAGTATTTCTGGAACTTAGGCACACACAAGGCAGCTCTGTGGCTAAATACTCATGCCTAACTTATAGTCGCATATATTTGCAGTTATGCTAGTATTCTATAAAGGAAAGTAGGAGCCTTCAATTCTTTAACGAATAAACTGTTCCTAAGCATCCAGTTATAGAACTGTCGCCAGTGCGTATATATGTATTTTATACAATATCCCCCTAATTCTATAAACTTGTGTGCATAATTTTACACATGCAAGTTACAGAATCATGTCAGTTACGTGCATAACGTAATGTAATAATTAGCTAATTGGCATTAACCACTTATTGGTGTTAATCAATGCTAATTAGCAATCATACACATAACTGCCCTTAGTCAGAAAACTGTGCATGCAAAATCCATAGCACTCAACTGCAAGGTAGGTATGGATCTGGGAGGAGCATAAGTGGGTCAAGGGCATGCCAAGCACTTATGCATTGCTGGTTATAGAATACTATCAGTTTCACACCTAACTGCTTATAGTTAGGCATGAGCATTTATACCGTTCATTGAGCTAGCATAGATGTGCATGTCTACAGTTATACGTGTAACTGTGGACTTACTTTTGTATTCTATAATGGCAGTTAGGCATGTAATTGCAATTCTCCGAGAACAAGCAGGTGATGTCATCCACATCGCTTGGTGTAGAACGCTTTAATAGTATATACAACTTTAAAGAGCCACACGCTAGCATTCTCAATGTGCATGCATGAGTGCCTTCCCGCCCGCTGCAAGAGCGCAAGACCAGAAATCTCTTCTCATCATCTGTGAGGCGAGAACGAGCTGTCCACTTTTTTGCACTCTGCATGCCACGCCCCTCATGTAGAGGGGGTGATTTGGACTAGCTTTTATTACATGGTCTAAACCAGGAACTTGATTTTACTGTGTTTCTGTGGAACTTGATGGACTTTTCATGCAGTCTCTGTCACTGCTCATGCAGCTTGTTCTGTTTATGGCAATTTAGACTGTCCTTTTGTTGGTTTCATCATTTTTCATTACATATCATGCATTTTAGATGTACTGCAATTTTTAATATGTTTGTAGGAGATTACAATTTAATTGCAATTTTTTTTATCTTTTATTTTTGTTCTTATGGGCTGAAAGAACAGACCATTAAAAAACTCCAAACAGCCCAGAACACCGCAGCCCGTCTCATTTTTGGAAAAACCAAATACGAAAGCGCAAAGCACCTAAGAGAGAAACTGCACTGGCTCCCGCTCAAGGAATGAATTGAGTTCAAGATCTGCACGACCGTATACAAAATCATTCACGCAGAGGCCCCACTCTACATGCTGAACCTAATAGACTTACCACCCAGAAATGCCAGAAGATCAGCCTGCAAGTTCCTCAATTTGAACTTCCCCAGCTGTAAAGGAATTAAATACAAACAGGCATACGCTACTACCTTTGCGTACAAAAGCACACAGTTATGGAACGCACTACCCATGACCCTGAAAACCACAGACAACTTAACCAGCTTTCGCAAATCTTTGAAGACATTTCTCTTCAACAAGGCCTACAAAAATAATCCTTGATGAAACAAACTACTCCGTATACCACCCAAACGCTTTAAAACACCTCTAACACGACCTTACCTAATACCTTCTAACCAATTCCTCTTCTACCTCCAGTTTATTACCGACTGTATCTAAGATTATGTAATGACTATACCATATTAACACCCTGTAAGCCACATTGAGCCTGCAAAAGGTGGGATAATGTGGGGTACAAATGCAATAAATAATAATAATAATAATATTTAGCTGTTTTAACTCATTTTTAGCAGTCTTTGCACCTTTTTAGAAGCATTTAAGATGTTCTTCATGTGTTTTAAGGACTCTCTAAAACTCTGAGTTCTTCCGTGGTTGGAATGTATAGATGACATCATTGAAACGCATTGACATCATTGGAATGCATAATTAAGCTATGGGTTCCACCACTTTTTGTTTTGAATTGTTCTTTCTATTTTAAGGACTTTTTAAGTTTTTTTGCAGCAATTTTAGTTGTTATGGATCCTAGAACATCTCAGGATGTTCATTTTATATTTTTATTTCCAATCATTTTAGCGATTTTCCACGGATTCAAACACTGGCAATTTTTTGGTTTAAGATCACTCTCAAGCTGTTTTTAGCGGTTCTGCATTTCAGGCATATGTTTTTACTAGTTTTTACTCAAGTATTGCTTGTTTTGAACTGGTTTTGAAGTTTATTTTTTGCACTAATTATCTATGCATGACCTCAGCATACATATAAACTTGGTTTATACAGTAAGTTTGCTTTCTTTTTTAGCCCAGTAGGCTGTTTTTATCATCTGTGGTGTTTTTGTTTCTTTTTTAGTGATTGCTAGTTTCAACAGCTGCACCAGCCAGGCTAATTTTGGAATTTTATATCAGCTGGGTATGTCTCCCTGGTTGTTTTACTGTTTTACTCGTGTACATTTTTTATAGCACCTAGACATTAGGTTTTTTAGTATGGTACTATTAGTAAGAGCTGTTCTGTGAGTTCCTCTTGTGTTTTTAAAGTTTATCTATGTATTTATAATTATGCTCTTCTAGGAATTTGTTATTAGATACTGAATTATTTTATTTTCATTTACAGTGACACACTGCCCCTGACACAGCCATTTTGTACTGGCGAAACATGGCCATGTTGGGCATTTTATGCTGAAATTCTGGGAGCTTTTAATCTATTAATAAAAACTGTTGTTGTTGTTGTTGTTGTTAATGTTTACAAGGTCTGCCATATTGGATTTGGTAGACTGCCTGCCTTGCTGTTTTTTGACTCCTAAACTAGAGGTTACACATGCGAGATCTGTTTTCCAGATCTTCTACACGCTCCCATACCACCTTGGTATCTGTGCACTGGGAATCCTGGTAGGCCTGTATGTCCTCCATCTATTCTTCACACCGGGTCACTCTTTCCTCCAGTTCTATTTGCTTTGTTTCCATTTGCTATCTCTTTCTTAATACCCTCCAGTGTTTCTTTTAAATCCTACCGCACCAGTTAAAATTGGCCCGCAGGTCCTGCATCCATTTTTTTAAAATCGCAGCTCCTCACCACCCCTGCCACTTCATCTGACTCAGACCTTGTTTCTTCCTCCGCTTCCAATTCAGCTAGCACCATCTTGGACCCACCCGCATCAGCTGGATGAAGTTTGCCACTGCTTTTCTTGCACTGTGAGAGGGCTGTTTTCCCCTGCTCTGTCTTCCGACACAAAGCCATAGCACTTCCAATCCCCCTGATGTAAACAGAGCAATCAAGAGGTGGGTGTGGAGAGGATATAATGCTCAATTTACTGACAACTCAACTCACATGAAGCTTCAGCTCCTGGCTGCCATCTCTAGTGTTGAGATCACCTCCCTCTGTCACCTGGATTTTTTGACCAGGAAGGTTCTGATTTTGCCCACAGGGTGAGTGAGCACCAGGCCTTATGTCGGGTTCTTGAGGGCCTTTGCATTTTGTCAGGTCCTCGAGGCAGAACCGGTATTCGTGAGCCCTTGGACCCCTGCTGAGGAGCGGCAGAGGCAGGCAAGACCACCCTGGAACCGGAGACAAGGAAGAGCAGGACTGGAACTCCAGACTGGAGTGACAATGGAGGCAGGCAACCTAGTACAGGCAGAACGGGAATGGCTTCACCTGCACTTAGCCATCATTCCTCAGGAGTTGAGCTCCTGAGTGCAGTTGGCCGGCAGGACTTGCAGGTCAGGAACTGAAGACCCAGAGGACCCACCCTGGGTCTAGGAAACACACGGGAAACTTGGCTAGGTACTAGACTAGGCCTGAAGGCTGCCACGCCGCCACAATGTAAGAAACACAAGACAGACACACACACAGGCTGGGCAGAGGTAGGAATCAGGATATACACTCAGGATATACACTAGCAAGGCAGAAGAAGGATACAGGATAAACCCTAGCTAGGCGGAACAGGATTCAGGATATACACTCAGGATATCCTCTAGCTAGGCAGGAGCGGGATACAGGATAAACACTAGCTAGGCAGAAACAGAATTCAGGATATACACTCAGGCTATACACTCAGGATATACACTAGCTAGGCAGAAGCAGGATACAAGATAAACACTAGCTAGGCAGAAACAGGGCTCAGGGTTACATACAAGCTGGGCAAAGCAGGCCTCAGGATATACAACCAAGCTGGGCAAAGCAGGGCTCAGGATTACATACAAGCTGGACAAAGCAGGGCTCAGAATATACACACAAGCTGGGCAGGAGCAAACAGAAGAATGAACCAGGGATACCAGAGTCTTTGGGCAGAGAGCAGGCAAATAGAATAAACCAGGAATAGCAGGCCAAGGGTCTTTGGGCAGGCAGCAGAGCAAACAGAGTAAACCAGGAATAGCAGGCCAAGGGTCTTTGGGCAAGCCGCAGAGCAAACAGAGTAAACCAGGAATAGCAGGCCAAGGGTCTTTGGGCAGGCAGCAGAGCAAACAGAATAAACCAGGAATAGCAGGCCAAGGGCTGAAGCTACAGCAGCTCCATACACAGCCCGAGAAGTAAACCCAGGCTGTAGCTGAGTAGTTCCAAACACAGACTCAGAACAAACAAAGGCTGAGGCTTCAAACACTGAGGAAAGCACTAAAAGGACTAGCAGTCCCCAGACACACAAACAGAAGGGCAGGGCCCACACGGAAGGACTAGCAGTCCACAGGCGCAAGCAGAAGGGCAGAGCCCACACGGAAGGACTAGCAGTCCACAGACACAGATAGCAGATGGGCAGGAACCCAGAGACAGGCTTAGTAGCAGCGCAATAGTACACTCACTAACCTGACAACCTTTTGGCATATCAATGCAAAGGCCCTGAATGCAAGCACAGCACTTCCTTATGAAGGCCCTCACTAATGATGTCACCTGCGCAGGACAGGAGCAGGGAACACACTCACACCAAGGGGAGGCTGGGAACACATAGGAAGTGAACACACAGGAAAGACAAGCAGGAGCCATCTTGGAAGCTGGCACAGAGCCGGCGGCAGCCATCTTAGATGCTGGCTCCCCAGAGAGGCATAGCCCACACAGGTGAGGTCTAGTGAAGTAATCAGCACACAGAGCCAGAGACAAAACTAACACAGAGACAGACAGAAACCAGCACAGATGCTGACCCCCAGAAATAAGGTAAGGCTGAGGGTGGTCACGGCCACAGACGTGACACCTTAGTAGCAGATTCACCTTACACAAGATTCCATCACAACAGTTCCATCCAAAGTTCATTCCTAAGATTGTGTTGAAGTTCAATCTTAATCATATATATGAGGATAATGCCAATCAGTCAATTGTTCTCTCAACATTCTTCCCCAAACCCCATGCTTATCCCAGTGAAAGTGCACTGCACACCTTGGACTGCAAGAGAGCATTGGACTGCAAGAGAGCATTGCTCAGCTTTTTGTACAGGGTAAGTGTACATTATCCAATTGGCTAGCAGATTGCATCTAACACCCAGGCTAGGCTGTCTCTTAAAGTTCATGCCATGGCTCATAATGCTAGATCCATGGCTGCATCTGTAGCCCATCTGTGGTCAGCCTCCACAGAGGAGATTTACATATTCACATCTCATTCCTGCCTTGAGCAAGATTTTCAGTGCATCAGTTAGTTTGGTCAATCAGTCCTTCAGAATCTATTTAGGGTGTAGAATTGAATTCTATCCCCCACCCCCCTGCCTTTTTGTTTCTGTTCCAAGCTGATCAAAAAACAAAAAAGAACAAAATTTTTAAAAAATATTCTAGGCCTTAACCTAGCCTTGTCCCCCCCCCCCCACCCCCGCCTTTTTGTTACACCATAGGTCAGGTGTAAGTGCTTGTCATAAATGTAAATGCTGATTTACACTCTATTCTATAATGGCATTTGGGTACCCACATACTATTATAGAATAGTGAGCACCTACCATTTTGTGCGCATTTTGGAGCTTAAATGTTGGTGACCTATACAAAATTGCCCCCAAACCCCATCATTCTATAACCTCAGTGCCTATGTAAGTGCCATTTGATGCTAAGATTATTGCATGCTAGCTAAGATTATTACATGCTATCACTTACATGCAAGAATGGTTGGGTGCTAAGCGGTATTCTAGAAGCTTAGCACACAACTATAAGGTGGTGTATAGATGGGTGAGTCCCACAGTTAGGAGTGTAGCTTATAGAATACTGTAGTGGAGTCACGTGATGCCTGCTACCTAAGCAGCAGCAAGGGAGAGCGGCTCCTCGGGAGATCTGCCATTAACAGCTAAATAACCAAGATTTACATAACTACCCAGGTCACTGAGTGAACTAGGGGATACATTTGAGTGGTAGGGCTTCTTGCCTGGTCTTGCATAGAAGAGTTTGCTGCGGTATGCCCACAAGGACCCAGAGAGGAGTGAAGTACTCGATAAAAGCGTGCCTGAACAAAATGGCGGAGCCACAGTCGGTTCAGACTTCAATTCCAGCACAGGTGGCTGAGTGGGTGAACGAAATCTCCCAGTTGGTATCAGAGGCATTGGAGGACCATCTTGTCAAGTTGCAATCAGCTGTAGACGAGATTAATGGAAAGTCTGATTCTCAAGCTCGCTGATTGTCGGAGGTGGAAAAGAGAGTATCGTCGGGAGAGGATGAAGCAAGGGCTATGGCATCTCAGATAACCATGCTACAGAAAGAAACTGGAGAGTTGCGGGAGCACTTGGAGGAGCAGGAAAACAGAGCGAGTGGAGGAGTGGTCTAGTGGTTAGGGTGGTGGACTCTGGTCCTGGGGAACTGAGTTCGTTTCCCACTTCAGGCACAGCTCCTTGTGACTCTGGGCAAGTCACTTAACCCTCCATTGCCCCAGGTACAAATAAGTACCTGTATATGTAAGCCGCATTGAGCCTGCCATGAATGGGAAAGCGCAGGGTACAAATGTAACTAAAATAAATAAATATAAGAGTTATTGGGCTGCCGGAGGTAGTGATGGACAAAAACTTGTACCATTTTTTTGATTCCTGGCTGCCGGAGCATTTGGGCCTCGAGGGTGGAAGGAGTACTTTCTGCTGCGACTGTGCACATCGTATTGGCGCAAGGGGTGAATCTAACTCTAAGCCCTGAACGGCAATCGCACACTTTAAGAACTGGCAGGTGAAGGAGTTCCTATTAAAGGCTTATCAAAATTAAGCTTCTTTGGAGTACAAAGGTCACCGATTGATGGTTTTCAAACTACTCGTCAAGGGTAGCATTGCTATGGCGCCCACATGCACGGCGCTGCACAGAAAGGGAATCCGGTTTGCACTGCTTTACCCCACCAGGATGCAAGTGTGGCATGGAGACCAGATGATCCTTCTCAGCGAGGCGTCGGAGGCGAAAGCCTTTCTAGACAAAATCAATAAGGGCACCGCAGCTAATAGCCGAGAAGCTCCGTGACTGAGTCTCATGGTGGTAACTATCTGTTGGTTTAAGTGGTAATCTCCGTTGCAGAAACTTGAAATCCGCGTTGGGAGTTTCTCTCTGTTGTGGTTGTAATTACTTTTTCTTTTTGGACTTTTTTGAATGGGTTCTTTGCAGCATGCTGGTTGGTGAACATGGAGTGTACCTTATAAAACACAGGACTTTTGGACTTCTAGATCAAATTTGTATTCTTTAATATTTTGATAATCATAATGCAGAGGTAATAAGGGATCTGCATATTTCATATTTTTTGACAACCGAATGGGTATAATTAGTACATCTTATTGCATATTCTTTTAAATAGGGATGGCGGGTTTTGGGGGGGCGCCTCCTGGTGGGTTTTGGGTAGGAGAAGGATGGGAGGTTATTGTGAGGGAGGGATAGGTGGGAGGTGGGTGAATGGGGGATGGGATAGTTGGGGTACTTCGAGACTGTGAGGATGTGCTGATGGTGTGTATGAGGGTGAATGTTGGTGTGCAGTGAGGGGGAGGGGTGGGAGTTATGGGTGTTGGATTTGGGTCTGCAGAGGGCTTGCGCTTCTTTAGCATTTCAGGGCTTTTTGTACTACTTAGTGGAAAAAGAAAGGGACTTGGTGAGTTTAGCTGGGAGAACCACGGGGTTCTATTGTCATTTGCATACTCTGCTTTCTGTATCTTTTCTGACTACTATGGTTAACCTGAAAGTAATCACTTTAAATGTTCATGGTATCTACTCCCTTGTAAAAAAAGACTAAGATAACAGGCAGAGAGGGGTGGCTACCTTAATTCATAAGCAATTGCCCTTCCATACTCACAAAATTGTCCAGAACAAAGAGGGCAGATTTGTGCTTTTATTTGGGGAACTATGGGGAAGCCATATCCTATTGTGCAATGTTTACGGCCCTAATATATACTCCCATAAATTTTTCTCTGACTTGGTGGCTGTGCTGGTACCTTATTTAACTATGTGATGGGGGGTCACGTGATGCTCTGAAAGGAGGCAGATGTGGTTTCGTGAGCTCCGAGGCCCTGACCCCTGAAATCTGTAATTTAAACGATTACATTACAAGGCAAGAGCCCCTAAAACATTAAAACATAGCGGAGAACCTTTATGGATAAGTTTCTGAGCACTCCAGCAAAAGCGATGACTAGCAGAAGCACGAGAAAAGAAAAAGACAAACCCAAGGCAGCGGGTGGTGCGGAGGAAGGCCCGGCGCTGAGCGGGAACGCCGCGTTCACGGAGGAGCAGTTAAAACAGCTCAGAGACGTGATGGAAGAGGTGATGGCGCAAAAACTAGACCAGCTATGTGTGCGAACTGCGAACTTAGAGTCGCTCCTCACGGACACTGTGCAGCGGACGGGGGAGCTTGAAAAGCGAGTCTCGGACGTCGAAGATGCGTCGGGCCCCACCGCGCGCCAAGTAACAGACCTTACAGCAAACGTGGAGCGGCTGAAGGTTCAACTGGATGACCTAGAGAATAGGTCACGACGGGGAAATTTGCGGCTGGTGGGCCTCCCAGAAGCGGTCCCAGACCAAGCGCTAGCGTCCATGTTGGAAAAGTGGCTAGCAGAAGAATTCGCGCTATCTGACCACGCGGGCAAGATTTGTTTGGAGCGGGCCCACCGGGTGGGAAGAGATCAAGAGGGAAAGAAAAACCAGAGAACAGTTATAGTTAAAGTGCACAACTACGTGCACAAAGTAGAAATCTTGCAAGGCTACAGACAAAAACGCCAGGAACTTAAATACAATGGACACGAAGTCCGAATTTACCAGGATTATTCGGCTGCACTGCAGGAGCAGAGAAAAAAATTTACTCCATGGTGTCAGCGACTTCATGAAATGCAAGTACCATTTATGCTAATATACCCTGCGGTACTTAAAGTCAAGAGTGAAGGCAAATGGAAGTTTTGTGACACAGTTTCTGCAGCGCAACACCACGTGGAGGACTTGGAAGACAAGAAAAACAGGCCTGACAGAGGAGAGAAAGAGAAATAATTTACCTAATGTAATGTATTATATGTTTATTGGTATGTTGGAGTGTTAGTAATAATATAGTAGAGAACCCATACAGGGATCCAGGGAGCGATGCCTAAGATCGGTTATAGAAGGGCTGCCTTGATTACGCTAGAGTTGGGGCCCGGAGGCACGGAAACCCCGATTACCCACCCAGAGAGAGATGGGTTGGGCCATAGAGATGGGAGGAACAATAAAGGGAGGGAAAAGGAAAGGGGGAGGTGGCGGGACGACAGAGGGGAGCCACGGGGGGAGGTAGGGGTCAGAAGAAGAGGGTGGGCATGGGAAGGGGTAGTTGGGGGGGTAGTAGAACCAGTTTTGTGTGCAATTGGGGCAACGAAAGGTGGGGCACTTGTAGTAAAGAACACTTGATACAGAAAGGGCGGGGGAATGAGAGAAAGTGTAAGGACATCGACCTTAGGACTTTAACGGGAAGATTCCCTGGGAGGGAGGCTGGGCTCTCCCGGGAATGCAGAGAAGATAATATGACTGCAACACCAGACAAGGGTTTTGAGCAAGCCACGGGGGAGTGAGGTTTGTGTGATCTCATGGAACGTTTGTGGGATCACGACCCCAATAAAAAGAACAAAGATATTGGAGGCTTTGAAGCGTCACGGGGCCCAGATAGCCTGCGTTCAAGAGACGAGACTCTCCCAAGAGGAGCATGAAAAGCTAAAAAAGCAGTGGGTGGGGGAGATGTACTGTTCCCCAGCGGTAGGCAGAAAAGGAGGGGTAGCAATTTTAATACATAAAGCTTTGGCCTGTCAAGTAACGCCCTTATTCAAAGATAGCGAGGGGAGATATGTTGGAGTTAAGATACACCTGCAGGGCAGAGATAGACTCTTGGTGGCTGTCTACGCACCAACTGGGATGAATAAAAAGTTTTACTCACAGTTATTAAGCAAGTGTCAACAGTACCCAGATCTGCCCATAATGATAGCAGGGGACATGAATCAGGTATTTGACTGGGGGCTGGATCGTACGGGACCAAGGAGAAGAGGGGAGCTTGATGGGCCCACACTGCTAGAATCTTTTTGTCAAGCTGCAGGGTTAGTTGATCCATGGCGGCTGCTGAACATGGATGAGAAAGATTATACCCATACATCGAGGGTCCACCGTATCCAATCTAGACTAGATTACATACTACTTTCCCAAGAACTGTTCTCGCAGGTCCAGGCAGCAAAGATAGGACCTGAGGAGCTGTCAGATCATGCCATGATTTGGATAGACCTGGAAGCACAGCCATTCTATCAAGCAGCGAGACACTGGCGCTTCCCGGCCTATCTATACTCCTCCCCGGAATTTCAGAAATATCTTCTTAAAAAATGGGAGGAATATAGCACTTTCAATGCTCAGCATGCGGAAGACCCAGTTCTTTTCTGGGCAGCTGCCAAAGCTGTGCTAAGAGGAGACATAATAGCCTATGTGAGCCAGAGAAATCGTCAGATCGCAAAGGGGATCCTAACTCGAGAGCGCCAGTTTAGACTGGCGAAGAGACAATACATTAAAGACCCTGTAGCAGAAAATTATGATTCACTGATGGCAGCGCGGGTTGCGCTAAATGAACTCTTGCACGAGAGAATGACCCGTTCCCTTATTTATAGAAAGTTTAAACTTTACAAGTATGGAGACAAAGTGGGAGGGCAGCTAGCTCGCCTGGTGAAAGGAGCGCGCAGGTCACACTATATACCGGTCCTGAGAAATAGTGCAGGACAGAGAGTGTCTAGAGCTGAGGAGGTGGCGGAGACCTTCTGGAGGCACTTCTCTGCGTTATATCAAGGAGAACCTGGGGAGCGAAAAGGAATAAGGGACTACTTAGCTCAGTCAGGCATGCCGCAGCTCCCGGCTGAAGCAGTGGAGGGGCTTAATGTGCCATTAACGGCCAAAGAAGTTCAGAGAGCCATCAAGGCCCTAAAGTTACATTCAGCGCCGGGGCCTGACGGCTTTTCGGGCGAATTTTACAAAATGCTAGGCCCCCAGCTACTGGGACCATTATGGAAATATTATACAGAAATCATAGAGCACGAGGCGTTTCCTCCTCAGGCAAATATAGCGTTAGTCAGCCTTCTGCCAAAAAGTGGGAGGGATTTATTGGACCCTGGCTCATATCGGCCGATTTCATTAATAAACGTTGATGTGAAGATTCTATCACGAGTCCTGGCAGACCGACTGGCCCCTTTGTTGCCCCAGTTAATTCAGGAGAATCAGGTAGGCTTTGTGAGAGGTCGCTAGTCAGTTCTAAATGTGCGCAAATTACTAGCAGCGGTAATACACAACACAGTGGGAGGCACATCGGAGTTGATAGCCTAGATGCGGAATGCGCCTTCGACAGAGTGTTTTGGCCCTTTATGTTCGAAGTGTTACAATGGGTGGGGATCACAGGTTGGCACCTGCAGGCTATAAGAGCACTTTACGCATCTCCAAAAGCTATGCTGATAGTAAATGGGATTAGAACAGGAGAGATGGAGATTCGATGTGGGACACGACAGGGATGCCCCCTGTCTCCTCTGCTATTTGTGCTCTCCTTAGAGCCTCTTTTATGTGAGATTCGGGCGGCGGAGCGGATACGGGGCATACAAACTCAGGGGGCAGTTCCCAAAATACTTGCATATGCTGATGACCTCTTACTAATTCTAGACCCGGCCCATTCGACACTCCATTGCCTGTTACAAGTGCTGAGGGGTTATGAGGCGATGTCAGGATTTAAGCTAAACTTACTAAAGTTACAGGGCCTGCCCCTAGGAGAGGAGGTGAAAGTTGGCTGGGGAGACCGGTTCCCTTTAGGATGGGCGATTGAGAAAATAAAATACCTGGGGGTTATGGTCCCGACCGATCTAGCTAAGTTATATAGAATGAATGTGTTCCCACTGCTGGCAGAAACCCGCAGATTACTACAACTCTGGGGCGCCTATCCCATCTCACTTGTCGGCCGTATAGCACTTTTTAACATGATGATAGCGCCTAAGTGGCTGTACCTATTTCAAATGTTGCCGCTGTATTTGCGGCGCAGAGAAGAGCGGATATTACATCACATGGTGCAAGGCTTTCTGTGGAGGGATCGTCGCCCTAGACTGCCGATGGCAGTGATACAAAAACCAAAGGCTCATGGGGGAATGGGATTACTGAATATTAGGTACTTGGTAGTTTCCTGTGTTCTGAGGCATGTTCGAGACTGGCTGGCGGGGACCCAGGACTTCACACCGACTGCAATAGAAACATTGTTGGCCCCTGAAGAGCATCTGGGATGGCTGGTACACACAACAGGCAGAAAACCACAGCTGGAGATTCGGAAAAATCCGTTTATTAGTTCAGCAAGAGCAGCTTGGAGGTGGCTGTGCAGGTGCCACAATTTTTCGCCCGCAGCAACACCTTTTTTGCCGTTGAGAAACAACCCACATTTCCCAGCGGGCACATCTTCAAAGACTCGCCTCGCCTGGCAGAAGTGCGGGATCCACTATATATATCAGCTGCTGAATGAGGAGGGGAAGATTAAAGACTTTAAAGAACTGCAGCAGGAGTTTAAATTACCAGCTCAGGACTCTTTTGCTTATTACCAGGTGCGGCATTATGCAGCATCGCTCGGCTGGGAGAACCTATGCAAGGATGTTCAAGATATTTCAAGCTCGGCCCTTACCTTGGGCTCTCAAAATACAGTACCATTGAGATTTTTCCATCAAAATTTGTTGGACACGACAGAAGATCTGGACTATGCGGGCTACGCGGCGAAGTGGGCAGTGGACTTAGCGGTGGAGGTCTCGGAGAGTTTGTTTACAGAATTTCTCAGAAGCATCCTGAGACAGGCCACCTTCTCCCGAGACTGGGAGCTGCAATACAGGTTTGCGCTAAGACTATATATTGCGCCTAATAGAGCATTCAAGGCGCGTTTTGGAGCTACAGGGGCGTGTCCAAAGTGTGGCAGGAACCCAGCTACTTTGGGCTATATGTTTTGGACTTGCCCATTAGTGGCAAGCTTCTGGACAGAGATCGTAGCAGCTATCCGGAAATATTGGAACAACTCAGTGCCCCTGCAGCCTCTGCTTTTATTTGAGGACTTTAAACTAGGAGATCTTCACGTATCGGGTCTGAAAGACTTCTTGAGGAGATCTGTGCTGCAGGGAAAGAGAGTGTTGCTACTGAACTGGAGGGAGTCGACCGCCCCAGCTGTGGCGCAATGGAGGGTGCAAATGATTGAGAGACTAAAACTGGAGAGACGGGGAATCAAGAACTTTGAGTCACCGGAGGGCAGACGTTTGCGGTTGGTGTGGAGTCGTTTCTGGGACACACTACAGCCCGCAGCCAGGAGCAGTCTCCTTAATAGTTAATGCCTCTGTGAAACAGTGTTGAAATGTGCCACGCCTTTCTGATGCACTCCCTGAATGTCTTGGGGGGGGGGGGGGGAAGGGAGGGGAATAGGGAGGGAAGGGAGGGGGGAAGTTTGAAATGTGCTTTTCTACATTATATGTTTATTAGAGTTGGATTGCAGACATGTTAAGTTTTCAATTTTACCTGTGAATTGTATTTGCAACTGTCACTTTTGTTTTGAATAAAAAGATTTAAACATAATGGGGGGGTGATTTTAATATACCGGCAGACCCGTCGATTGACTGTAAACCACCTAAACCTGGGGGTAGAAAATCGGATGCCAGGGGTGTAAATGTCTGATCTAGCAGATTAGACTTAGTAGATACCTGGAGAGTCCTTCATCCTCATGATGTAAAGTTTACCTTTTTCTCCCATCCTCATAATGTTTATTCTAGGCTAGATTACCTTCTCTTGGCCCGTTCTCTGTTTCTGTGGGCTACTGAGTCCCGCATAGCTGATACTGCTTTCTGTGATCACTCTGCGGGTATTGTATCTCTTTTGTTGCAGAACAGGACGAACGGAAGTTTTCACCCTTTTTGTATAATGATAGGGATTTCTGGGCTTATTTGAGAGAAAAGTGGTTGGATTACCAATCACACAACAATACGCCAGAGGTGAGTCCTGGCACCTATTGGGAAGCATCGAAGGCAGTTATGTGGGGTCATATTATATCTTATACTTCAGCTCAGAAGAAGAGGAGGGAGGCGGAGTTTTTGCACCTTTCACAGGAATTTCAGCAGCTTCGTAGACACCATGTGCTTCATATGACTGATATTAATAAGCGACAACTGTTGCAGACTAGACAGCAATTGGAAGCCTTACTGAACCAAAGAGCAGAGAGGGATATTTACTTCCAAAGATGAAAAGGGGCAGGAGTATACCAAGAAGACCCAAATTATGGATCAGTTTGTTAAGTTTTATAGCTCCCTATATCAAGCAAGGGATTGTAGTGTGGAAGAGTGTGAGGTGTTTTTCCAGCAATTGGACTTGTCCTCCCTTACATCAGAGCAATTGAGTGCGTTGAATGCCCCTATATCAGACCAGGAGGTCAGCAAGGGCATTAATATCTTAAAATTGACCAAGGCTCCAGGGCCAGATGGGTTTGGTCCAGAGTACTATCATATTCTGGCTGAATTGGTTGTAGCGCCCCTCAGAGCTGTGTTTAATGAGTTCAGGGAGGAGAGCATGGGTTTATATCAGAACTTGGCACACATAGAGTGGCATAATCGAACAGAGCGCCCAAGTTTTCATGAGGGCGTCCTCGCAGGATGGCCCCGCTTAGGGGTGGGGAAACCCGTATTATCAAAACAAGATGGGCGGACACCCAAATCTCAACATTTAGGTCGACCTAAATGTTGAGATGGTCGATCTTAGAGATGGTCATCCCCGGTTTTCGGCCATAATGGAAACCGAGGACGCCCATCTCAAAAACGACCAAATCCAAGCCCTTTGGTCGTGGGAGGAGCCAGAATTCGTAGTGCAGTGGTCCCCCTCACATGCCAGGACACTAACCGGACAACCTTGGGGGCAGTGCAGTGGACTTCAGAAATTGCTCCCAGGTACATAGCTCCCTTACCTTGGGTGCTGAGCCCCCCAAACCCCACTCCCCACAACTGTACACCGCTACCATAGCCCTAAGGGATGAAGGGGGGCACCTACATGTGGGTACAGTGGGTTTCGGGTGGGTTTTGTAAGGCTCACATTTACCACCACAAGTGTAGCAGGTAGGGTGGGATGGGCCTAGGTCTGCCTGGCTGAAGTGCACTGCACCCACTAAAACTGCTCCAGGGACCTGCATACTGCTGTCACAAAGCTGGGTATGACATTTGAGGCTGGCATAGAGGCTGGCAAAAAATATTTTTAAAGTTTTTTTTAGGGTGGGAGTAACCACTGGGGGAGTAAGGGGAGGTCATCCCTGATTCCCTCTGGTGGTCATCTGGCCAGTTTGGGCACCTTTTCACGGCTTGGTCGCAAGAAAAAATGGACCAAGTAAAGTCAGCCAAGTGCTCGTCAGGGATGCCCTTCTTTTTTCCATTATCGGCCGAGGACGCCCATCTCTTAATCACGCCCCCAGTCCCGCCTTCGCTACTGTGCCGACACGCCCCCATGAACTTTAGTTGTCCCCGCGATGGTAAGCAGTTGAGGATGCCCAAAATCGGCTTTCGTTTATGCCGATTTGGGCGACCCTGAGAGAAGGACGCCCATCTCCCGATTTTTGTCGAAAGATGGGTACCCTTCTCTTTCGAAAATAAGCCTGATAGTGTTAATTTCTAAACTGGGAAAGGACCCCACTCATGTTAAATTACTGGTGGCTATTCTGGCCCAATGCCTGAATGCGGTGATCCCTTTCTTTGCGCATGAGGATCAGGTGGCCTTTGTCCCGGGCCGCTACGCATCAATGAATCTTTATCAAGCATTGTTGGCCATACATGAGCATAGGGGGAAGGGAGGGCTGAGGGCTATAGTGGGACTAGACATGGAGAAAGCTTTTGATAGCATATCGTGGCAGTACCTTTTTTGGGTTCTGGAACGTTTTGGTTTACGAGGGGCTTTTGTTGCTTGGGTATCTGCTCTTTACTCTTCTCCTCAGGCACAGCTATTAACAAACAATAAACTCATGGATAGCTTTTCCCTGCAAAGGGGTACACGACAAGGATGCCCCTTATCCCTTCTTCTTTTCTTACTAGCTATAGAGCCTCTGGCCTCGAAGGTTCGGGGTAGTGACTGCATACGGGGTATTATAGTGGGGAGTAGGGAGTTACGTATAAATCTTTTTGCGGATGACATCTTGTTATATCTGGCGCATGCACCCAGTGGCCTACCAGAAGCACTGTTTTATAAGTGTAACGTCCTGGATCCTATATATAAAATCAGGAGGCTGGGTCACGTGATGCAGTGAGCGGCAGAAGACGTGCTCTACTCTAGCTGCTCAAAGCCTCGTTCAAAAAGCAATTTAACTGGCGATCCCCGCCCTTGAAAATCTCCCCAACTGCGCAAAACAGCTTTCTTAATATATGGACAAGTATATTACGAGATCTTTGATGGCTCAAACGGCGAAAAGTGGAAAGAAAAAGGAAGACAAAACAAGAGCTGTCGAATCCAACATGGCACCGGTTTCGCCGGCACATTCTCCTCCCAGCCAGAATAGAGAGACGCTCATACCGGAGCTTACGGAGGCGGTTGTGCGGGCATTAGCCCCACAATTTGATCAGTTATCGACACAAATAGCAGGCATAACGGCGGTGACCTCGGAACTCTCGCGGCGCACGGGTGAGTTGGAAGCCCGGGTGGCAGAGGTGGAGGAGGGGCACCAGGAAAGCTCGGGTGAACTAGAGCGATTGTCCCGCCTGATACAAGATTATACAGAGAGAATCGAGGACTTGGAGAATAGATCTAGACGAGACAACCTCCGCTTTGTGGGCTTTGCGGAATCCTTACCAGAAGCTAATTTAAAAACTACTCTTGAAACTTGGTTGCAAGCGAACTTTCCCGAAGCAGGAGAGGGGAGGCAAATACGTCTTGAGCGGGCCCACCGCGTGGGACCTAGACCAGCAAGAGAACAACGCCCTAGGGTGATCATAGCAAAGTTTCACGACTACTCACAAAAAGCGGCCGTTTTACGGGCATATAAAGGATGCAGAGACTCCACTAAGTATGATGGCACAGTTATCCGTGTTTTCCAGGATTACTCGGCGGCCTTGTCAATGCAGCGGCGGGCGTTTTCGACAGTTTGCACGAGTCTGGTGGAGAAGAAGCACAGATTTATGTTACAATACCCAGCGACTTTAAAAATCATGGATAACGGAGTCTGGAAAGCCTTTAATAAACCAGAAGTAGCCGTGGAATGGCTGAATAAGCAGGTGGCAGGGCCAGCGGACTGACTAAAACAGCCTTACTGAGAGATCATCATGAAAGGCTGGAGGTGATTAAAACACCTGTTGGATTACAACTATCGAGATTGGCAGGTTGGCTGTTTGGAATTTTGTTGATCACTTGGTTTGTGGGTTCGAGTGGCCCAGTTGTTAAGAAGAATGGACGCAAGATGTAAAACTGGCGGCACCCAGATGCTGGAGAGCCAATCCTAAGACTGGAACGATGATAAGTGAACTAGAGTCATTTGGCTCGCAAGTGCTCTAAGCTTTATAAGAGATGTATAACCCGGTTGTTTGGGGGTTTGGAGAGGGTGGAGGGAAGTTCAGGAATTTGTTGAAATTATTAAAAATGACGGAGAACGAGGCTTTGCTGGCACCTATTGACCCCTCACTGGACGCGGCTAATTTAGGTTGCGTCTGGTGAAGTAGGCCCAGGTGCGACTAAATGGGGAATAGAGTAGGGAAGAGGGTAGGTCTAAGGGGGGAGGGTAGGGATGAAATTGGAGAGCAGGGTAGAATTGAGATAAGATTTGCATGGCGGGGGGGGGGAGGGGGGAAGGGAGAGACACAAAACCAGATACTGTTTATGTTGGATTGTGGAGTCCTATCGAATGGAGCAAATGTTATCTTTACAGCAAGGACCTGGAAAAGTACAAAGCTTGGGTGGAACCTGCTGCAATGCTGGGGTGGATAGGAATGGAAAGTTACTGGGAAATGACTATAGGCCACCTCTGTTATACAAACTAGGCTGCTGGGTGGGGGCTGGGCACCCGGGAGCTCTAAGAGTATGGAAATTGTCTGATTTATGTCACCAAGTTTACTTAAAGGATGGCTAGGCCACCAACCCCCCGATTGATTTCATGGAATGTATCGGGTATCTCCTCCCCAATAAAACGCACAAAGATTTTGACAGCGTTGCAGCGCCACAAAGCTGGAATAGCATGCCTTCAGGAAACTAAATTAACGGACGTTGAGCACCAAAAGCTTAGACAACGTTGGGTGGGAGAATGTTATTTTGCGTCTTCGGGCAGCAAAAAAGGAGGGGTGGCAATTTTAATTCATAAAAATATGCAATGCACATCAAAGTTAATTTGTAAAGATAGAGAGGGCAGATATATACTTTTACAGCTAAACATAATGGGACAAGAAGTTTTCCTACTTAATGTTTATGGCCCAAATGTATATGACCACTCCTTTTTCCAGCACCTGGTTCGGCTAGGAATCCAATATGGACACACCCCATGGATAGTGGCAGGAGACTTTAACCAAGTCATGGATGGGCTCCAAGACCGCTCTGGACCGCAGGCAAGCTCAATGTTTGGGAGGGGTAAAGGATTGGGGTATTTGAGTACCGCTTTAGACCTTATAGACCCATGGAGGTTAACCCACCCTACATCTAAAGACTATACACATTTATCCAGAGCACATAGCTCATGGTCGAGAATAGACTATATATTGATATCCTCAGTCTTGTTTCCTCAAGTACCACGTGCAGAGATAGGAGTAATGGAAATCTCAGATCATGCAATGATTTGGATTGAACTGGAAGTGGGAGCAACTAGTTTACGCCATCAAGTTTGGAGGTTTCCCGGATATCTGGCAGAGGATGCAGACTTCCAGGATTACTTGAAACAAAGATGGTCTTATTTCCTTGATACGAATGGGGGCCATGCGGGGGAAGCTAGATTGTTCTGGGAGACCTCCAAAGCAGTGATTCGTGGGGATATAATCGCTTATATGTGTGCTCGTTCAAAGAGATTGGCAAAGGGAGTGAAACAATTAGAAGTAGCGTATCAAGCAGCGAAACGGGCACACATAGCACACCCCTCGAAAGAGTCCAAGGAAGTTATGCTGGCCTCTCTGGCAGCCCTTAACACAATGATCCATGAGAGAACAAAGAAACAATTTTTTTATAGATCTTTCTCTTTCCACAAACATGGTAATAAATCTGGGAAATTGTTGGCCCGCCTTAATAAGACCTGGGGAGGAAATAGGTTTATACCAACACTTCGAGATGCAGAGGGTAGACAAATAAATAACCCAGAGGAAGTAGTGAGATTATTGGAACAATATTATGCAAACCTATACAAAGTCCCGGAGGCACCACTCGGCCCATCCATAACAGATTACTTGGCAGACTCTGGAATGCCACGTCTGAACCCTGAAGTGCTAGAACAATTAAATATGCCTATAAGGGCCAAGGAGCTGCAAAGAGTAGTGAAATCATTAAAACGTGGGTCGGCCCCGGGTCCGGATGGATTTGGTGCTGAGTACTATCAATTGCTTTTCCCACAAGTGGGTGGCCCGCTTCTTGATTTTTTTGAGGAGTCCATTGAATGTGGGGGATTTAGGCGAGAGTCTAATGAAGCCTTGATAACCCTAATTCCAAAAGAGGGCAAACCACCAGAGAATCCAGGTTCATATAGACCTATATCTCTTATAAATGTTGATTTAAAGATCTTAGCGAAGAACCTCTCGGAACGTTTATCCCCTTTAATACCAAAATTAGTGGGAGAAGGTCAAGTGGGGTTTGTGCGGGGTAGACACCCTTGTCACAATGTCAGGAAGGCCTGTTTAGCCATTGCACAGAGTCTTACCAAGAATGAACCATTGCTGCTAGTTAGCTTAGATGCCGAAAAGGCTTTTGACAAGGTAAGATGGGATTACCTTTTTTCTGTCCTTGATTATATTGGCATCCGAGGGTGGATATTTAATGCTATTGTAACGCTATACACTAATCCAAAAGCGTCATTATTGATTAATGGTATGAAATCAAACCCCTTTACAATAGCATGTGGCACGAGACAGGGTTGCCCACTCTCACCACTCTTATTTTTGTTATACCTTGAACCATTGTTATGCACTATTCAAAGGGACCCAGATGTACAGGGGATTAAATTACACTCGCAGGAGCTCAAAACTTTAGCTTTTGCAGATGACATACTAGTAACTTTGACAAAACCCCAATCCTCTCTCCTGTACTTATTTGGAATCCTGGAGGAGTTTAGCTTCTACTCGGGCCTTGCCCTGAATAGGAGTAAGTCTATGGCTCTGCCAGTCCAGACACGGATACGTTCGACCTGGGAGGGGGTATTTCCATTAACATGGGCAGAGGATAAATTGAAGTATCTTGGCATATGGCTGACAGCCGATCTGAACACCCTATATAGCCAAAACATAGAACCCCTTAAACTGAAAACTAGACAGACTTTGCAGACATGGACGACTTTATCCCTATCTTTGATGGGGCGGATAGCCCTCTATAACATGATTCTGGTCCCAAAATGGGTTTATGTATTGCAAGTGCTGCCTTTGTTTCTTAAACATAAGGACTATCAGATGTTGACGAGGGTAATGACCAAATATTTATGGCAGGGGAAGAAGCCAAGGTTGCCAGTCTCTAAATTATATCTCTCTAGAGCTAAGGGGGGATTGGGACTCTTAAATCTAAAGTTATTCTCTGTGGCTAGTAATATGCGCCACCTTTCTGATTGGTTTCGTGGCACTAGTTACTTTTTGTGTACTAGTATAGAGACCATGGTGTTTTCCCCCCGACATTTCAGTGCATGGCTGCATGCTACGCCAGGGGCAGTAAATACACCCCGGTATTTCACATCAGTGGTGTCTCCATTAAGACAAACCTGGCGTTGGCTGGGCCGTAAATTTGTTTTTTCTACAACTTGCACTCCACTATTGCCGATAAGAGGCAACAACCACTTCCCCCCGGGGAGCTCGGCTAAACTTTTCTTAGAATGGGAAACACGGGGGATTAGCTACATACATCACTTATACTCAGAAGAGGGTATTTTAAAAACTACTGAAGAATTAGACAGAGAATTTGGTATACTTAGAAAAGATTTTTTTGCCTCCTTCCAACTAAGACATTATTTACGATCTATTCCACCCGCACATTTGAGTCCCCAAATATGGAGTCGACTGATGTCTCTTTTAGCTTTGGATGCTCAAGGGTCTGTCCCCTTAAAATATTACCATTCGGAACTACGTGAGCAATTAGTTGAGATTGATTACGAACAATTGGCAATGCAATGGAATAAAGACCTACCAGTGAATGTTAAATCTGATCACTTGAGGGCATGCTTTCTGGACTTATCCAAAATCTCTGAAAGCGTGGCGCTGCAAGAAACGGCCTATAAATTCCTGTCTCGAATGTTTTTTTCTCCACATAGAGCATGGAGGGTGCTTGTGGGTCAGGAAGATAGATGTAAGAAGTGTGGTCACTCTCCAGCTGGGCTAGGCCACATGTTCTGGGCTTGCCCCCGAATAGCCAGATTTTGGACGCAAGTGTGTTGTCATGTGTCGGAAATGTGGAGGGTTACATGGCGGAAAAAGCCTCAGCTACTATTCCATAAATTTCACTTGGTACAAAGACCACCTATAGGGTTGCGCCCGTTTCTTAAAAAAACGGTTTTACTGGGTAAGAAGGTTATCTTGCAATTATGGATAACACCAGACTCACCAACCCTGTCTCAATGGCGAGCGAGAATGATTTTTTTGTGCTCTTTGGAACGTAGAGCGGTGGGCGACCTGGCCTCACCCAGAGGAGAGTCTTTTTGCCGAACATGGGCCCCCTTTTGGGACTCATTAACAGAGGTGGCTAGAAGTAGGATTTTGAATTCTTAAAGGTTGAATGGAGGTGTTTGCCCTAACGTGGTAGCAGAGGGAAATGATGTAAGAGAAAAAGTAAAAATTAATGAGGTGCTTGCCTAGAATCCTCGAAGCCCTAGATATTAAGAATTTTAAAAGGAAATGACCCCTGGAAGATAACCGACATGGCCTGATTTAGAAGTACTGACAGGTTTTGTAAATCAGACATAAGTTTTGTGTGTGATAGCTCCATAAGAGGCTAAGCAGGATAGTAACTCTTTGCCTCCGTATCCATAATTGCTCTTTAGGGATGGGAGGGATGGGAGGGAGGGGAGGGGGGAAGATGGGGGGAAAAGGGAGATTCAAAGTCAAGAGGAAACTGGCGAAACTATTGGAGGCTATCAATTGTATGTTTTGTAGTTAATATTCTTAAAATGTATTTTGAGTATAGCCCTACAGACTGTACTATTTTGTCCTTTAATAAACACATTTAAACATAAAATCAGGAGGCTGTGTGAGGCCTGGAGGGACCTGCCAATTTCCTTGTTTGGCAAGGTGACCCCGGTGAAAATGGTACTGCTGCCCAAGCTGTTATACCCGCTCCAAGCTGTTCCTATCTGGGTGCTACGTAAAGATGAACGTTTATTCTGATCTATAATTTGCTCCTTTATTTGGCGCCAGAGGGGGGGGGGGGGCGAGGATTGAGATTCAGAAGTTAATTTTAGATATACGTTTGGGAGGCCTCGGCCTACCAGACCTCCGTCTGTATAATGTAGCTGCCTTGATGCATTTTATTTTTGAAGGAGTGACAGGGATTTGCCGTTATTCTCCAGAATGGATGGAAGCTTGGAGCTGTCCTTTATCCTTCATAAATCTCTTGCACATGTCCTCGGGCTCTGGTTCCCAGGTGGCCTCTAAGTTGGGCTTTCTTCGTCCTTTGCGTAGGGCTTGGTGCTGGTGGCAGGGGCACCAGGGTCACACTCCTGACGCCTCACTTTTCATGAGCCTCGTGGGTAACCTGGCGTTTCCAGTGGGCATGGGGAGTCCAGACTTTCGGAGGTGGAATAGAGAAGGCTGTGCTAGTATCGGCCATTTGCTTGAAAAAGGAAAAGACTACTTCCTAACTTTCACTCAAGTAAAAGAAAAATGGGGGTTCTTGAACCGTCATATGCTGCTGTACCTCCATGTCAGGCACTATTGGTCTTCTTTGAGGACAGAGCATGGCGTTACTTGGACATATGGTGATTTGGATGCCATCCTTCTTCGGTTATCTATCCCAATGAATAGGCTGTCCACCTGGTATAAGATCATAAAAATGACCATACCGTTGGGTGTGATGGAGAGACTGATGCAGCAATGGAATGGGGACCTGGGCACTAAGTACACACGCATCCATTTTAGTGCGCTCTTTTCACCTTATATGAATGGTTAAATCAGCAGATCTACAAGAGACGCAATATAAAATACTGCATAGATCGCACATGACCAGGACAAAAGGGGCTACATTGGGATTTTGGGATAGTGATTGTTGTTTTAGGTGCCGCAGTGGTAGGGGGCATGCTTTTCACACCTTCTTAGAGTGTCCCGCCCTCTTGGTCTGGAACAGGGCTTTTTGCTTACTTAATAAGGTTGTTCAGAAAGAGGTGGAATCGGATTATGCCACTTTACTTTTGGGAGACCAAGGGCTACTCTTAAATCAACAGCTAACTCAGCCTCAAAGGCGATTCCTATATATGTCCCTGTTGTTGATTCGGAAAACTATATTACAGTTCTGGATCTCTCCTGACCCAATACCATTTGATAGTTGGACAGCAAAAATGCGAGAAATAGGCAAACACGAAGGCCTGCTTTATTGTAAGTCCCTCAAACTACATAATAGACATTATGCCTTGCTGTGGAGGCGCTGTTTGGAGCTGCTTGACACTTGGGGGGGTGGGGGTAGGAGCTGTTGCGGAACGGGTGTGTGCATGGAGGATGATAGGGTGTGTTTGGTGTGGTTTCTTCTTTGGTATAGATGGAAGTGTGTTTGTGGATAGGTTTTTGTTAGAAAGGGGACTTAAGGGGGGAGACAAAAAACACAAAGTCACTATGGAGGAGCATTTTGTGTTTAATGCTGGTAGTCTTTGTACAATTATTTCTGGTTTGTATATCATGTATCAGTTTGCTGTTATACATGATTCTTTGTATTGACATCCAAAAATACAGTAAAGCGAAGTTTCTTACCTGAAGCAGGTATTCTCCGAGGACAGCAGGCTGGATATTCTCACGTGTGGGTGACGTCACGTCGGCCCCCGGAGGATTTTAGTAAAAAATCGCAGAAGTCTCTTCTGGAGCGTTCTACTGCGCGAGGCGCCGGTACTGCGCATGCGCAAACACGATTTCCCGCCCATCGCACGGTCACGCTCCTCAGTTGAATCCAATAGATGAAAAGAAATCAACTCCAAAGGGGAGGAGGGAGGGATTGTGAGAATATCCAGCCTGCTGTCCTCGGAGAATACCTGCTTCAGGTAAGAAACTTCGCTTTCTCCGAGGACAAGCAGGCTGATATTCTCACGTGTGGGGTATCCCTAGCCCTCAGGCTCACTCAAAACAACAAACATTGGTCAATTGGACCTTGCAACGGCGAGGGCATAACAAAGATTGACCTGAAACAAGAAACATCTAACTGAGAGTGCAGCCTGGAACAGAATAAAAATGGGCCTAGGAGGGTAGGAGTTGGATTCTAAACCCCAAACAGATTCTGCAGCACCGACTGCCCAAACCGAATGTCGACTGTCCTGCTGAAGGCAGTAGTGAGATGTGAATATGTGGACTGATGACCACGTCGCAGCCTTGCAGATCTCTTCAATAGTGGCTGACCTCAGATGAGCCACTGATGCAGCCATGGCTCTAACATTATGAGCCGTGACATGGCCCTCTAAAGCCAGCCCAGCTTGGGCATAAGTGAAGGAAATGCAATCTGCTAGCCAGTTGGAGATGGTGCATTTCCCGACAGCAACTCCCCTCTTGTTGGGATTAAAAGAAATAAACAACTGGGCGGACTGTCTGTGGGGGCTTGTCCGCTCCATGTAAAAGGCCAATGTTCTTTTGCAGTCCAAAGTGTGCAGCTTGCTTTCGCCAGGACTTGTATGAGGATGGGGAAAAAATGTTAGCAAGACAATTGACTGGTTCAGATGAAACTCCGACACCACCTTTGGCAAGAACTTAGGGTGCGTGCGGAGGACTACTCTGTTATGATGAAATTTAAGATAAGGAGCATGAACTACCACAGCCTGGAGCTCACTGACCCTACGAGCTGAAGTAACAGCCACCAAGAAAATGACCTTCCAGGTCAAATACTTCAGATGGCAGGAATTCAGTGGCTCGAAAGGGGGTTTCATCAGGTGGGTGAGAACGACATTGAGATCCCATGACACTGGTGGAGGTTTGACAGGGGGTTTTGACAAAAGCAAACCTCGCATGAAGTGAACAACTAAAGGCTGTCCAGAGATAGGCTGACCCTCTACACGTCGATGATAAGCACTAATTGCACTAAGGTGAACCCTTACTGAGTTGGTCTTAAGACCAGACTCTGATAAGTGCAGAAGGTATTCAAGCAAGGTCTGTGTAGGACAAGAAAAAGGATCTAGGGCTCTGCTGTCACACCAGACGGCAAACCTCTTCCATTTAAAGGAGTAACACCGTTTAGTGGAGTTTTTCCTGGAAGCAAGCAGGAGACACCCTCAGAAAGACCCAAGGAGGCAAATTCTAAGCTCTCAACATCAAGGCCGTGAGAGCCAGAGACTGGAGGCTGGGATGTAGAAGCGCCCCCTTGTTCTGAGTAATGAGGGTTGGAAAACACTCCAATCTCCACGGTTCTTCGGAGGACAACTCCAGAAGAAGAGGGAAACAGATCTGACGCGGCCAGAAAGGCGCAATCAGAATCATAGTTCCGCAGTCTTGCTTGAGTTTCAGCAAAGTCTTCCCCACCAGAGGTATGAGAGGATACACGTACAGAAGGCCTGTTCCCCAATGAAGGAGAAAGGCATCCGATGCTAGCCTGCCGTGGGCCTGTAGTCTGGAACAGAACTGAGGGACCTTGTGATTGAATTGAGTGGCAAAAAGATCCACCGAGGGGGTGCCCCACGCTCGGAAGATCTTTCTGGCGACAGCCATGCTCAGTGACCACTCGTGAGGTTGCATTATCCTGCTCAACCTGTTGGCCAGACTGTTGTTTACGCCGGCCAGATAAACGGCTTGGAGAAACATGCCGTGTTGGCGAGCCCAAAGCCACATCTGCACAGCTTCCTGACACAGAGGGCGAGATACGGTGCCCCCTTGCTTGTTTGTGTAGTACATCGCAACCTGATTGTCTGTTTGAATCAGATAATTTGGTTGGATAACCGATCTCTGAAAGCCTTTAGAGCGTTCCAGATCGCTCGCAACTCCAGGAGGTTGATCTGAAGACACTTTTCCTGAAGGGACCAAGCTCCTTGAGTGTGAAGCCCATCTACGTGCGCTCCCCACCCGAGGGGGATGCATCCGTCATCAGCACTTTTTGGGGCTGAGGAATTTGGAATGGGCGCCCCAAAACCAGATTGGATCAAATTGTCCACCACTGAAGTGAATTCCGAAAGTCGATGGACAGCTGGATCACATCCTCTAGATTCCCTGCAGCTTGAAACCACTGGGAAGCTAGGGTCCATTGAGCCGATCTCATGTGAAGACGTGCCATGGGAATTACATGAACTGTGGAAGCCATGTGGCCCAGAAGTCTCAACATCTGCTGAGCTGTGATCTGCTGAGACGCTTGAACCTTGGAGACTAGAGACAGAAGGTTGTCCGCTCTTGGCTCGGGAAGATAGGCACAAGCTGTCTTCGTGCACAACAGATCCCCAATGAATTGTAATTTTTGAACTGGGTTGAGATGGGACTTTGGGTAATTGATGACAAACCCTTGTAGCTCCAGCACTTGAATAGTCATCCGCATGGACTGTAAAGCCCCGTCGTGGGAGGGGCTCTTCACCAGCCAATTGTCCAGATAAGGGAACACATGCACTCCTAGTCTGCGTAGAGACGCTGCAACAACTGCCAGGCACTTGGTAAAGACCCTGGGTGCAGACGCCAAGCCAAAAGGCAGCACACATTACTGAAAGTGCTGCATTCCCAGCCGAAACTGCAGATACTTCTTGTGAGCTGAAAGTATCGAGATGTGAGTGTAAGCATCTTTTAAGTCCAGAGAGCATAGCCAATCATTTTCCTGAATAATGGGAAGAAGGGTGCCCAGGGAAAGCATCCTGAATTTTTCTCGAACCAGATATTTGTTCAGGCCCCTTAGGTCTAGGATGGGACTCATCCCCCCCTGTCTTCTTTTCCACAAGGAAGTACCTGGAATAGAATCCCAGCCCTTCTTGCCCTGGTGGAACGGGCTCGACCGCATTAGCACTGAGAAGGGCGGAGAGTTCCTCTGCAAGTACCTGCTTGTGTTGGGAGTTGAAGGACTGAGCTCCCGGTGGGCAATTTGGAGGTTTTGTTTCCAGATTTAGGGTGTATCCTAACCAGACCGGTCGGAGGTTATCAGAGGCCACCTTTGGTGAAAAAATTTTAACCTCCAGGCAGATCGTCGGGCACGGACACATTTATGGTGGCTATGCTCAACTGGAGCTAGTCAAAAACCCGTCCCTGGTTTTTGCTGGGGAGCTGCAGGGGCCTGTTTGGGCGCACGCTGTTGACGAGAACGAGCGTGCTGTGGCAGAGCCTGAACCGGTTGTCGAGAAGTAGGAGTGTACTTACGGCCCCTAGAGGCATAAGGCGCACTTCTCTTCCCTTTGAAAAACTTCCTGGATGAAGAAGCAGATGCAGAAGGTGCCCGGCGGGAGAGAGAGTCCATAGCGTTATCACGCTGATAGAGATGATCAATCAACTCTTCGACCTTCTCACCGAAAAGATGATCCCCCCGGAAAGGGATATCCAGTGGCGTACTAAGGGGGGGGGGGCGGTGGGGGCGGTCCGCCCCGGGTGCACGCCGCTGGGGGGGTGCCGCGCGTCTGTCGGCAACTCTCGTTCTCTGCTCCCTCTGGCCCCGGAACGGGTTATTTCCTGTAATGGGGCAGAGGGAGCAAGGAACGAGCGTTGCTGACAGACGTGCGCCGCCACCCCCCCCCCCCCAGCAGGTAAAGATTCACCGGGGGGGGGTCGTTTCGCTGGGGGGAGCTGCCCCTTTCTTGTCCCCTGTCCCGCCCCTTCCACGCCCTCACCTCCCCCTCCCCTCCCTGCTATCCCAATCCCTGGTGGTCTAGAGGTACCTCTTCGGGGCAGGAAAGAGCCCCCTCTTTCCTGCCCGGAGCTGCTAGCTACCCTGCATCCTGTCCTGTGGTGAGTCCGGCTCTCGGTGTTACAAAATGGCCGCCGAGAGTTGAAGTCTCACGAGGCTGCTTTAACTATCGGTGGCCATTTTGAAACGCCGAGAGCCGGACTCACCACAGGACAGGAGGATGCAGGGCAGCTAGCAGCTCCGGGCAGGAAAGAGGGGGCTCTTTCCTGCCCCGAAGAGGTACCTCTAGACCACCAGGGATTGGGCTAGCAGAGTAAGGGGAGGGGGAATAGTCGCGTTTCGCCGGGGGGGGGGTCGCGTTGCACCCGGGGGGGCGCTGCACCCGGGGGGGGGGCGCATCGGCGATCCGCCTCGGGTGTCAGCCCCCCTAGGAACGCCACTGGGGATATCTGCAATTTTCTGCTGAGTTCGTTCCTCCAGGTTAGAGGCACACAGCCATCAGAGTCTGCGCATCACTATACCCATAGCAGAAAATCTGGATGTCACATCGCAAGTATCGTAAATGCCCCTGGACAGGAACTTGCGACACGCCTTCTGTTGCCTGACCACTTGGCGAAAAGGCTCGGCCTGCTCCGGTGGGAGTGCATCAACCAAGCTCTCAAGCTGCCGCACTGTGTTCCGCAAATGAATGCTCGTGAAGAGCTGGTACAACTGAATTTTGGAAGCGAGCATGCCAGCCTGATAAGCCTTCCTCCCGAAAGAATCCAAGGTTCTATGTTCTCGCCCCAGGGGCGCCGAGGCAAAGTTCCTAGAATTCTTAGCTCTTCTGAGAGCAGAATCCACCACCGCAGAGTCATGAGGCAACTGAGGCCGGACAAAACTGGGTTCCCCATGGATCCGATACTGGGATTCAGCCTTTTTGGGAATAGTTGGACAAGAAAGAGGCTTCTCCCAGTTCCTCATCAACACTTCCCTGAGTGTATCATGAAAAGGAGCTGTGGTGGAAGACTTAGGTGGAGATGGATAATCCAGGACCTCGAGCATCTTGGCCCTGGGCTCATCCACAGTCTCCACAGGGAAGGGAATGGCCTCAGACATTTCCCGCACAAAAGATGAAAAAGACAAGCTCTCCGGAGGGGAGAGCTGTCTCTGAGGTGAGGGGGTCGAATTAAATGGAAGACCTAGAGAATCCTCGGCAGAGAAAACTCCATGACCCCCATCTTCATCAGATGAGCCATCATCGGATGGGGCTAGCAACTCAGAAAGAGCAGCCCGGATCCGAGCCCGTTTCAATATGGAGGTGCGGTGACCTCGATGACGGTGTTGAGAAGTCGACTCCCCAGGAGACTCCGGTGAAGCTTCCTCCATGAAGGCAATGGAGAGTCGACCCGGGAGGCTACCGACCCCGATACCGGAAGCGGTACCAGAGAAAGGGACCTCACCACTGGCAAAAGGCTATGTGCCACAGGAGCCTCTGGCACCGTCGGTACCGGTACCTCCGGTGCCGGACGCAAATGGTGCAGCACCGCTTCCATAAAATCAGGAAAAATAGCCTTGATACGCTCATCTACAGAAGCCGTCAGGGAAGGCTGCGGTGTCGGTGCGGGCTTCAGAGGCAGAATCTGCAGAGGCTGGGGAGCCGGTACCAGGCTGCCAGACGACCTGTGCGTCGATGCCTCCATAACAGAGGGACAGCGATCCTCTCGGCATCCACGCTTTTCGGGTGCCAAATGCCTCGACGACCCGGAGCTCGCGGTACCGTGTTGAGAAGGAGAACGATGATGGTGCTTCTTGGCCTTCGCCCGACGCCCGTCATCGAGACTCCTCGGTACCAGTGAGGAAGATGTGGAATCCACACGCTTCCTCGGGGCTGGGTCCGAGAGAGGTCGGTCCTGGGGGGCCTGCAAAGCAGGAGGCGCTGAGACAGGTGGAGACCCGCTCAATGCATCACTGCTCCCAGCGTGCATCGGTCTTTTGGCAGCCTGTACCCAGTCTCCCGATGCCAACGCTACCCTCGACGTCGATGGTACCAAAGTCGACGCTGATGCCAAGGTATTAGACCCAAAAAGCTTTTCTCTTGGGCCTCTCGAGAAAGCTGAGTGCGCTTTTTCATTTTTAGGCACAACTTACAGCTTTCCTGAAGATGGTCGGGCCCAAGGCACTGAAGGCACCAGAGATGGTCCGGTTGCAGCGGGCGCATGGCTTGAAGCTGCTGGGTGTCTTCGATAACATTGCAGGGAAAATCGCCTCCGCAAAATCAAAGGACGCAATTGTGTCAGAAAAACAGACACAAAAAAAGGGAAAAATACCCGATCAAGCGACCTAAGAACGGTCGCACGAAAAAAAGAAAGGAAAATTAGAAAACGAAAAAACTAAGAAATAAAGGAAATAAAGTTTGTTTGTTTTTTTAAACACGGACACCCAAAAAGGGTAAAAACGAACTTCGTTTGAAGAAAAGAACTTCCACTCCGAAGGCCTAGAAAATGCAAAACGCTGATAACAGAACTCCGTGTCTCCTCAGACGTGGAAAAGAAAGAACTGAGGAGCGTGACCGCACGACGGTTGGGAAATCGTGTTTGCGCATATGCAATACCGGCGCCTCGCGTGGTAGAATGCTCCAGAAGAGACTTCTGCGATTTTTTACTAAAATCCTCCGGGGGCCAACGTGACGTCACCCATACGTGAGAATATCAGCCTGCTAGTCCTCTGAGAAAAAAAATAATACTATAAGATACATAGTAAAGCACAGCATTTACATGCTCACAATTACACCTGCCTAAATGATAGTGCCTGAATTTTTGTGTAAAAATATGGGCTTATGGAATCTGGGTGCCTAGATGTTGTTATAGAATTCATGCTCAGCACCCTGTATTTCAGTACCCAAATTTTAGCAACCATTATGGAACTGCCCCCTAAATGTATATAAGTTCCTTTGAATATTTGCCTGAATGTTTTGAATGCTATTAAAAATACCATCAATAAAATATGTGAAATCTTTTCACATTTTTTTTCATAATGAGGCACAGAAAACTCCTGGTATCAGTATATCCTTTTACAGATTTGGAAGTTACAGTGCAGTCCTCTTGCCTAAAAATTTTATTTTTTCATGGTTTGGCTACAGACCATAAAATTCTAAATTCTGCCAATACAGCTAGGAATTGTCAATATTTATTTTGGAATACTATCAGGTTGTTTTTATTGGAATCAGCAGGTTAGAAGAGATTATTGCAGTAGAAAAGTTTAGCCTTGGATGTTATGTACACAAGTCTTCCAAAAAATAAACGGTTGACCGAAAAGCTTCTAAATTTCAAAGTCCTGTACTGGATATATTGCAACTGAAAATAAACTGCCTATACAGCAGACATCAGAAGATTTTGTGGCTGCATAAAATGGCATTTATGCTTCTGTCATTTTATAGAGCCCCTCTAGGATTTCTTCTTTTTCTCTTCTTGACATCCTTCAGATTTGCTATGGGTGGAAACCTGCTAGTGATTCCCCAGGATGGTAGTCACTGGCTCAGCATGCAAGCTGTAGTAGAGGAGCTCCATCAAAGAGGGCACAAAATAGTGATGGTCATACCAGAAGTCACCATCCATATAAGACCTTCACAACATTATACAGTAAGAACATATCCAGTGCCTTATTCAAAAGAGTATTTGGAATTAAGGGTCAAAGAACTACGTTTTAACATTTTTGCTGAAGAACCTTTCCTGCAGAAAGTTTTCACAATGTATAAGCGAATATCAAATTTCTCCAGATTCATGTTTTCTGCTTGTAAACACTTTTTGCTTGAGAATGAGATGATCCAGACTCTGAACGAGAGTAAATTTGATGCCATCTTTATTGATCCTACCTTTCCATGTGAAGAGATTGTTGCTGAATATCTGTCCCTCCCATCTGTTTATTTCTTACGTGGTATCCCATGTGCAATTGAGTATGAGGTTTCTCAGTGTCCAAGCCCCCCTTCTTATGTGCCAAGAATATTTACATCTTACACAGACCACATGACATTTCCTCAGAGAGTGAAGAACCTGTTGGTGAACCACTTGAACCCTTTGCTCTGCAGTATTCTTTATTCACAGTATGGAAATTTAGCTTCAGAGTTTCTTCAAAGAGATGTGACAGTATTTGACAGTCCATCCAGTCTGCCCAACAAGATAAACTCATATGTGTATACCTTACCTTGATTTGTACCTGCCTTTTTCAGGGCACAGACCGTACAAGCCTGCCCAGCAGTATTTCCTGCCTCCCAACCACCAGTCCCGCCTCCCATCTCTGGCTCTGCCACAGACTGTATAAGTCTGCCCTCCACTATCCTCGCCTCCCAACTACCAACCTCTCTTCCCCCACCTGCTCCGCCACCCAATTTTGGCTAAGCTTCTGAGGATCCATTCCTACTGTATTTAACAATTTTGTTTTAATTAGAGATAATGAAACATGCTTCTGCTACTTTGTAAACTTTTTTAATGGACCTTTAAGCCATGAGGCATACAGCCAAATGCAGAGGATGTAGGCACTTAGGTAACATTTCTTTCATTTGAAATCTCTTCATTCTTTATAATTTTCTGTTGCTTTTTATCATAACACATTATGATGCTCACTTGAGCTACTGTATTAAAATTGTTCTAAGAAATGCTTCCCATTTGATGCATAGGACCCCACAGGCAGGCAGACCTCCAGAGTGTCAATGGATGGTTGAGATGATGGTACTGGGGGTTTTAGGTTTGCTAGCAACTGGGCAACATTTTGGGGAAAGGAGAGCCTTTTCTAAAATGATGGTTGCCATCTTAATAGGGGTGGAACCAGACTGCTGGCACTAAAGGCAGCCTTTAGGTGATGGAAGAAACACTGCTTCAATAGTTTTCAGGCTTGCAGGCAGAACATAAGAAATTAAGAATAAATACATGGTTTAGAATTATGGATCTTTAAAGGTTATCAATAGAAATCAAACAAAATAAAACATGGAAAAGAAAATAAGATGATACCTTTTTTATTGGACATAACTTAATACATTTCTTGATTAGCTTTCGAAGGTTGCCCTTCTTCCTCAGATCGGAAATAAGCAAATGTGCTAGCTGACAGTGTATATAAGTGAAAACATTCAAGCATTACTATGACAGTCTGACAGGGTGGGAGGAGGGGGGGGTGGGTAGGAAGTATGCATGGGGACATCAAAGCATATCATTGATATTCTAACAGGATGGGTGTGGATAGGTGAGGGGAGGGTGATCAACAGAGACATACAGCTTTATGGTTTATAATGGGCTAGGAACCCCAGATCCTTGTTAAGTCCTTTCTGTTGGGTGTTAAAATATTCAATCATTCTGACTTCAAAGGTCTTACGTTCTTGTATGGTTTTAAAGTTACCTTTCAGGATTCTCACTGTGAAGTCACTGGTACAGTGTCCTGGTCCTGTAAAATGTTGACCAACAGGCGTGGGAACCCTGCTGGCACCAGTATTGTTCATATGATGTCTATGTAAATTGAATCTTGTCTTAAGCATCTGGCCTGTTTCTCCAATATAGCATCCTTCGTTACATTTTTTACACTGAATGATATATAGCACATTGGAAGATGAGCAAGTGAAAGATCCCTTTATGTTGAATATCTTTCCTTTGTGGGTAACTGTGGGGTCCTGTGAAATATTTTGGCATAGTTTGCAACTGGATAAATTACAGGGACGTGTGCCCTTCTGTTCCTTTTCAGTCTGTGATGGAAGTTTACTTCTGATTAGCTTGTGTTTTAAGTTGGGTGGTTGTCGGAAGGCCAGTACTGGTGGGGATGGGAATATCTCTTTCAGTAATTCATCCTCCTGGAGTATAGGTTGTAGGTCTCTTATGATTTTCTTCAGTTTTTCCAGCTCTGGATTGTATGTCACTACAAGGGGAATTCTGTCTGTGGATTTTTTCTCCTTGTACTGCAGCAGATTCTCCCTGGGTGTTTTGAGGGAGGAGGCAATATTCTTGGAGATTATTTTGGGGTTGTAGCCTTTCTGTTTGAAGGATTCAGTCAGGCTTTTAAGGTGTTTGTCTCTGTCCCCTGGGTCAGAGCAGATACGGTGGTATCTTGTGGCTTGGCTGTAAATGATGGATCTTTTTGTATGTGAAGGATGGAAGCTGGAGTTGTGGAGGTAGCTGCATCTGTCTGTGGGTTTCTTGTATATAGATGTTTGTATACAGCCATCACTGATTGAGACCGTGGTGTCCAAAAAATTGACTTTTTCTGGGGAGTAGTCAATTTTGAATCTGATTGTAGGATGGTATGTATTGAAGGCAGAATAAAATTGTTTCAGAGTTTCTTCACCCTCCGTCCAAATCATAAAAATGTCATCGATGTACCGGTAGTATATACATCGATGACATTTTTATGATTGAATGTTTTCACTTATATGCACTGTCAGCTAGCACATTTGCTTATTTCCGATCTGAGGAAGAAGGGCAACCTTCGAAAGCTAATCAAGAAATGTATTAAGTTATGTCCAATAAAAAAGGAATCATCTTATTTTCTTTTCCATGTTTTATTTTGTTTGATTTCTATTGATAACCTTAAGAGTGGACTAACACGGCTACCACTCTCCTCTACTTAAGATGGATCTTTAAAGGATGCTAACAAAATGAGGTAAATTAGGGCATCCTGCAGGAAAAGGTACAATAAAGGCAAAAGTAGCCCAGGTGACTTTAAGTGAAGAGCAGACAGTTCAAAGATTCCAAATTACTTTGTCCACTCTACTGATAAACAGGTTATAAACACAAATAAGCAAAAAAAAAAATACTGTTAACTGTCTATATAAGTGCTAAAATTCTAAGAAATAAAATGGCAAAGTTAGAAAACATAGCACTGAATGAAGAGGTACTGTAGATTTAACTGGCATCTGAGACCTAGTGGAAGGAAGTTAACTAATGGGGACACTATGATACCAGATTACAAATTATATAGCAATGATAGTGTGAATCACCTTGGTGGAGGGGTGGTGTTATATGTGCTGGATCCACTTGGCAATAGCAATCATAATATGATTAGATTTAATTTAATCACTGGAGTAAGGACATTAAGGAAATTTCTTTGGATAGAATTTCACGCTCAGAATGGAGACTAAGATAACATGAGGAAAGTGGTTAGAAAAAAACTAAAACGAGCAGCTGCAAAGCTTATGTCACATACTTAGCCTTCGAGAATCTTCCCTCACATAGGAAGTAAGCAGTCTTTTATATTGTTCCCAGTCACAGCCTGATGATGTGGGTTGCCCTAATTGGCCCACCAAGGATGCACTCTAGTTTGAATGCATCTCCTCTGTTTGGCTGTTTATACATATTTAAACCCTGGAACTCCCAATCTATCTTGCCATTAGATAGGTCTCCTCCCTCCCAGTCCCGTCCTATTATATCTAATTTATCTAGGAATCTTCACGATATTGACCCTTCATCTCTATCCTCCCATGTTTCAAACCTCCTCTCTACTGTGGCACCATCCACGTCTGTCAACGAGGCTGTTTCTTCTTACAACAATACTCTATCCTCTGCCTTAGACACTCTTGCACCTTTGATGACCCACCCTATAAGGCGCACAAAACCCCAACCTTGGCTGACTTCTAATATCCGCTACCTACGTTCCTGTACCCGCTCCGCCGAATGCCTCTGGCGGAAATCTCGGGCCCTTGCTGATTTCCTACACTTTAAGTTCATGCTGACCTCCTTCCAATCTGCTCTTTTACGTGCCAAACAGGATTATTATATCCAACTGACCAACTCTCTTGGCTCTAACCCTCGACTTCTCTTCACCACATTGAACTCTCTCCTCAAGGTGCCCTCTCCCCCAACTCCCCCTTCATTATCTCCTCAGACCCTTGCTGAATTCTTTCACGACAAGGTTCAAAAGATAAACCTTGAATTCTCTACCTCGCCACCTCTCCCGCCACTAGTCTGTTCCCCTCTCTCTCCTTCCCCTCATTCTTTTTCCTCCTTTCCTGAAGTTACTATAGAGGAAACTACACTTCTCCTTTCTTCCTCAAAATGTACCACCTGTTCCTCTGATCCCATTCCCACCCACCTTCTTAATGCCATCTCACCTGCTCTTATTCCTTTTATCTGTCACATTCTCAATCTCTCACTTTCCACTGCAACTGTCCCTACTGCCTTTAAACATGCTGTGGTCACACCTCTCCTTAAGAAGCCTTCACTCGACCCTACTTGTCCCTCTAATTACCAACCCATCTCCCTCCTCCCTTTTCTCTTCAAATTACTTGAGCGTGCTGTTCACCGCCGCTGCCTTGATTTTCTCTCCTCACATGCTATTCTTGACCCACTACAATCTGGTTTTCGCCCTCTGTTGATTTACACCCTATATGTGTGTAAACAAAGAAACTGACACCTGTTATAAAAAGAATAATCAAAAAAATTTTATTTTTGTCGACTGCCCTCCCTTGGACAGAAGCATCTGGGGAACGCCCAGATGGAAGCAAAATCTATTTTTATCGAGAATACAAAGATATTTATATATATATGCTTAGCAGGAATACAGAGATATATTTGCTCAGCTTTGATATAGCTTTGCTTAAGTCACCTATATGCTGCTCTGTTTATATTCACTTTCTTTCACACTGAACCCAATGTGTACGTCATCAACCCTCTCTCTTTGAAGCTTGTTTTCACTTCATTCCTTATCTACAAATGGCTGCAATCAACATTCCATTCTGTTCCCAGCACAAACTTTCTCTCCTCCCCCTTGCACTGTCTCTGCTTCGCACAAAGCTGCTTCTCAACTCAAGGTTAATATGACTCCCTCATTGCTTTCACGGGCCTGTGACTCATATCTCGTTTGCCTTAATGCTTACATTCCACTGACCATAGGAACTTCACACTATTCAACAGTTTCTCATTATATTTCTGTTCATTATTATTAACAAATCCTCCCTTGAACCTTGTAGAGCAAGGTTCACCAAAAGTTTCATGGTTATAGTTTTCATCACTGTTAGACTGGGCATCATCCTATAAATAGGTAACACCTCAGGCCGTCCTGGCAATGACAAACATTTTCTATCAAACCACAGAACTTTCGGGAGTCATCAGAAACCCAGGACAGTTTGGTTCATAGTCACTGGTATCAGGTATTATATTTTGTATCTGAGTTACCATGGTCATTTTCAATGAATCTTGGCATGTTCGTCTCCAGCAACCAAGTAAACAAGGCAAACAACATAATAAGAGTCCTGCAACACATATGAAAACAATACATCCAGTCACAATCCCTCTTAACCATGGGCCTAATCCTCCAAACCAATTTTTTATGGTATCCCACCATGACGTGTCCAATATCCCTTCATAATCACTTACTTGAATTCTTGCTAGAGAAAGAATGCGCTGCATTGCATTTATTCATGTGTTACAACATGTAATAGTGATTGTAAGCGTCTGATTGACACACCCATTTCAGCTGCAATGGCAGATCCTGCAAATGGAAGCCATCCAGTGGCTGACAAGGCATCTAGACGTTTCTTGGTCATAGGATATGTACTGTTAATATAATCTAATGCTAATTGTAAAGCTTGATCATCTCCTGTTAAAGCACTAAAGGAGGTACTGGAAACATCTCTTTTACTTCGTTTCTGACTATTAGAACCATGTGATGTGGCATTTAATGGAATGATCAAATCAAATAAATTTAGTTGAACCAGAGTGCAGAACTTATAACATGATGGAAGATAAGTGTACAGGATATTATCACATAACAAATAATCCCCTAACCGTAAAGACTGTAGAGAAGTTAGGTTATGATATAAAGCATAGGTTTGAGAAAAAGGAAAAATAGGATTATTTGGTTCCTTAACTGAAGAACAAGCAGTAGGTACAGCAGTAATGGCTTGCATGGAAGAGGCATTAAATTGACATAATGAAAAGAAGAAAGTCAAATTTGTGAGAGTAAGGTTAGTAGAGGTCACATAAGAGGTTGTCAGTGTCTGCTGACAAGTTGTTTTGTTAGCACAGGCTATAGATGTTGCATATAGATTTATGACATAGGATCCCTGTAACACAGTCCAATTCCGGGATTGTATGTCATAAGTATAATTACATAAAACATTAGGTTTCTCACCCTGAAGTGAACTAGAATTTATCAGACACCAATAGTTTAATGTAGGAATAGTATGAGCAAATAAGGAAGGCAGGCGTTGAGTAGTAACATTGGTCCAATATTGCCTGTGCTCATGACCCAGACCCAAATAGCAGGTACCATTACTGAAACAGTTATGAATACCTTGCAACTTAATCATAGAATAAGGGTGAACATGTGCTGGAATGGTAGTTACAGAAGTGACAAGTGGAGTGCAAACAATACAGTTAGTCAGATTAAGAGTCTTTAAGGCATGTTGAATTCTTTCAACATATGTATTGAGTCCATAAGTAAGTCCTACCAGCAGACAGATTATAAAAACCTTCATAATTCTTCTGCACTGATGATGTTGTTAATCAATGCCTTCTGGGGGTACAATGGTGGTTTCTATTTGCTCAGGTGGTCCTGTATCAGGAGCCTTGCGTAAATCAGATAGATGTATCCAGGTGGTGTGGTCTGACAATTTTGCTGCTGTGCGAGTTAAATCAGTGATAGTGAATGGTCCCACATAAACTGGATCCTTCCAGGTTTTGTGAGTGAAGTTTTTTCTTAAGACCTGCTGTCCTATGGAAAAGGAAAGAGAGAGATCATCACCTCTGTCCCAATGAGACTGTTTCTGAGTTGGGTTAGCTAAAGACTGAACCAGTTCCATAACAGGTTGCAATTGCTGCCAGTAGACTTGAGGCGTATGCAACGGGGTAACAACAGGCGTTCTCATATGTCTGCCTGTTTGTAATTGAAAAGGTGAAATTTTTAATTTACTCAGTGGCAAGCTACGTATAGACATGAGAGCCACTGGAAGTAGATCATACCAATTGTACTTATTATGTGGAGCCACAGACTCCAAGTCATGCAACAATGTTCTCAATTTAGTTTTCAGTATACCATTGTATCGTTCCACCAGACCATTAGAGGTCGGGCTATATACTGACACCTTGCGGTGAGTAATATTCAAGATAGTCTGCAATTCCTGCATAAGTACATTATTAAAATGTGAACCATTATCTGAAACAATTTTATGTGGACAACCATGTGCTGGCATGATATGTCGAATTAAAGATTGTACAACCACATGAGCTGTCTCCTTAGTACAGGGAAATGCTTCCACCCATCTTGAAAAAGCATCGACCCATAAAAGGATATAGCGTTTACCTTGGATGGGGTGAATCATATCAGTAAAGTCAATATGCCATTCAATACCTGGTCCTGTTGGAGTAGGCAAACATCCTGCGGGTATGGCTGGACCTCTACGGGGAATGGTCACAGCACAAGAAAGACATATTTTAACAATAGATTCAGCCAATTCTCTAAGATTGGGGTTCCAATACAGTAAAGATAAAGAATCTACCAAAGCTGAAATAGACTCATGGTGCTCACTATGTATTGCAGTAAGTTTAGTAATGGCTTCAGCTGTGGACAGACAAGTTTTTCCAGAAGGATTATCCAGCCAGTAGAAGTAGAGATACACCCTGTATTTTACCAGATTGCTTGCTCCAATGGTGTGGGGGGTAAAATAGTCTGAGCAGTACTTTTACCAGTGCGTGTAACAACCATGCATAAGGGAATAGCCTGAGAACTAACAACTTCTGTAGCCGCTGTATCAGCAAGCTGATTACCACGGGCTTCAAAACTGTTAGCTCCTGTATGTGCAGGGACCCAAATAAACGCTGTCTTAACCCCTACAGCCTCACGAGCCTGAAGTAAATCAAAAAGCAATTCCCAATAACGGAGGTGCTGTAAAGTTTTACCATTAGATGTAATAAAACCTCTACATTGCCATTTCAGGAGATGGTACTGCAATGAGCTAATAACATAAGAACTGTCAGAATATATTGTAGCTGACGTTTGCCGCGGCGTGTGTTGTATGGCAGTTATAACTGCTAGTAATTCTGCATGCTGTGCTGTGTGCTGAGGTGGACACAGTAGTTGGTGTTTCTGTACTATTTTTAAATCAGTGTTAACTTGTAATGCTGCAAGTGCAGAAATACCTTCATGGCTGGCACCATCAGTGAACCATATAAATCCTCCCTCCGCCGGGGCAAACTGTAAAGTTAGCCACGGTGGCTTAGATTCGGGATGAGTTAACAGTACTGAGGGGGGAAACAACAATGCTAATTGTTTTGACTGTTGCTCTGTTACTGGTTTTGTAGTAATATCTTGACCTAGTAAAATAGCTTGATATTTTCCATACCGGGTACTAGTAAGTGCGGCCTGACTAGCAGACATCATATGATGAACTGAATGTTGGGTGTGAAGAATGATAGATGAATGTGGCATAATAGATCTCCATTTGGAAATGGCAGCACAAACCGCAACTAAATGTTTGGAAAAGGGAGGAAAACCCCTTTCAACTGCTGAGAAAGTCCCTGACAAAAAGCAGACTGGGAAAGTCAGATCATTTTCTTGATTGATAAAAGCAGCCCAAGTATTTGTATGGTCAGTAACCCAGACGTGCACGGGCTGAGATGGATCAACAGTGGATAAGGGATCACAAGCAGAAATAGTAGCAATGATGGAGGATAACAGAGATTGGTGTTCAGGGGTAAGAACAATTGGGGTATGTGAGCAGGAACCAGCAGGTACTTGGAGATAAGAATAAAGAGGCATAATTTGTGCTGAATAATTTGGTATCCAATGTCTGCAATAGTTTAGTAAACCAAGAATGGATCTTAGGGATTTGAGACAAGTGGGCATTGTGACAGCCTGTACATTAGTTAACAATTCTTTGTCTAACATGTGTCTGTCTTTACCAATTTGTTGACCGAGGAAAGTAACTACTGGAGAGGCTAGCTGACATTTAGACCTGTTGCACTTATACCCGAGAGAATACAGTAAAAGAAAAAGATCAAGTGTATATTTGATACACAATTCTCGACTTGGCGCAGATAATAAAATGTCATCAACATAGACAAACAGGGAAACATTTGAAGGTAAAAGTGAAATGAAGTCAGTGAGATCAGACATGAGCTGTTTTGAAAAGACAGTAGGGCTATCAGTAAAACCTTGAGGCATACGCGTCCAGCGGTATGCTTGGTTTTGAAAAACAAAGGAGGTAAGATCACGAGAATCCTCATGTAAAGGGATAGAAAAAATGTGTAGTCAGCGAAGTTTGATAAGGTGGGGGCAGCTTATGGCTGTCCTCGTTTGCCTGCATGCGTGCGGTTTCACGTGCTTGTGTATCTATTTTCATTTTATCAGAGTGAAACAAATCTGCTGTTACCATAAAGAGATTAAGGACATGCAGATGTTTCTGAAGGGATTTACCCTTTTTGTGCTGTTGAATGTACTTTTGAACTGACAATATTTAGGGACGAGCAAAAGATCCCGTGCCTGGCCATGCCAGGAATGGGTCTTTAGTTGCATATCCTGCCCATTTCTCACAGACCTTTTGAATAACGGGAGCCTCAAAGGGAAAAGTATCTTTAACATGCACAAGAGGTGAACAATTCTTTCGGCTATCTACATACAAAACATATGGAGTGATAGATGTTTCTTCCTGACCCTGACCCTCTGCAGCGGGTTTAAGGGAAAGGTCGTTCTTAGACTGAAAAGGTCTCATGATATAATAACAGACAATGCCTAAGCTAGCAAAATACACAGCAAACAATAATATAAATAATGAAAGATACAAGAATAAAAATAAAGAAGCAATTTTTCAAAAGACTTTGCTCCAAGATATACTCACGGTTCAGCTGACTGACAGTCTATAACCTACTCAATCCAGGCTGGCCATTTCTGGAGATCATAGGAAAGAAAGTCACACGATAACAAATCCAAAAACTTAATCCAAACAACGGCAGCCGCGTCCTGCCGCGGTCGCCAATTTGTTGATTTACACCCTATATGTGTGTAAAAAAAGAAACTGACACCTGTTATAAAAAGAATAATCAAAAAAAATTTATTTTTGTCGACTGCCCTCCCTTGGACAGAAGCATCTGGGGAACGCCCAGATGGAAGCAAAATCTATTTTATCGAGAATACAAAGATATTTATATATATATGCTTAGCAGGAATACAGAGATATATTTGCTCAGCTTTGATATAGCTTTGCTTAAGTCACCTATATGCTGCTCTGTTTATATTCACTTTCTTTCACACTGAACCCAATGTGTACGTCATCAACCCTCTCTCTTTGAAGCTTGTTTTCACTTCATTCCTTATCTACAAATGGCTGCAATCAACATTCCATTCTGTTCCCAGCACAAACTTTCTCTCCTCCCCCTTGCACTGTCTCTGCTTCGCACAAAGCTGCTTCTCAACTCAAGGTTAATATGACTCCCTCATTGCTTTCACGGGCCTGTGACTCATATCTCGTTTGCCTTAATGCTTACATTCCACTGACCATAGGAACTTCACACTATTCAACAGTTTCTCATTATATTTCTGTTCATTATTATTAACACCTCTCCACTCAACCGAAACTGCTCTTACTAAAGTCTCCAATGACCTATTACTGCCTAAATCCAGAGGTCTCTATTCCATCCTCATTCTTCTTGATCTTTCCGCTGCTTTTGACACTGTCGATCACAGCATACTCCTCGATATCCTGTCCTCACTTGGATTCCAGGGCTCTGTCCTTTCCTGGTTCTCTTCCTACCTCTCCCTCCGCACCTTCAGTGTTCACTCTGGTGGATCCTCTTCTACTTCTATCCCTCTGCCTGTCGGCGTACCTCAGGGTTCTGTTCTTGGTCCCCTCCTCTTTTCTATCTACACTTCTTCCCTTGGTTCATTAATCTCATCCCATGGCTTTTCCTACCATCTCTATGCTGATGACTCCCAAATCTACCTTTCTACCCCTGATATCTCACCTTGCATCCAAACCAAAGTTTCAGCGTGCTTGTCTGACATTGCTGTCTGGATGTCTCAACGCCACCTGAAATTAAACATGACCAAAACCGAACTTCTCATTTTTCCCCCCAAACCCACCTCCCCACTCTCCCCGTTTTCTATTTCTGTTGATGGCTCTCTCATTCTCCCTGTCTCCTCGGCTCGAAACCTTGGGGTCATCTTTGACTCTTCTCTCTCCTTCTCTGCTCACATCCAGCAGACCGCCAAGACCTGTCGTTTCTTTCTTTACAACATCCGTAAAATCCGCCCCTTTCTTTCCGAGCACTCTACCAAAACCCTCATCCACACCCTTGTCACCTCTCGTTTAGACTACTGCAATCTGCTTCTTGCTGGCCTCCCACTTAGTCACCTCTCCCCTCTCCAATCGGTTCAAAACTCTGCTGCCCGTCTCGTCTTCCGCCAGGGTCGCTTTACTCATACTACCCCTCTCCTCAAGTCGCTTCACTGGCTCCCTATCCGTTTTCGCATCCTGTTCAAACTTCTTCTACTAACCTATAAATGTACTCACTCTGCTGCTCCCCAGTATCTCTCCACACTCGTCCTTCCCTACACCCCTTCCCGTGCACTCCGCTCCATGGATAAATCCTTCTTATCTGTTCCCTTCTCCACTATTGCCAACTCCAGACTTCGCGCCTTCTGTCTCGCTGCACCCTACGCCTGGAATAAACTTCCTGAGCCCCTACGTCTTGCCCCTTCCTTGGCCACCTTTAAATCTAGACTGAAAGCCCACCTTTTTAACATTGCTTTTGACTCGTAACCACTTGTAACCACCTGCCTCCACCTACCCTCCTCCTTCCTGTACACAATAATTGATTTGATTTGCTTACTTTATTTTTTGTCTATTAGATTGTAAGCTCTTTGAGCAGGGACTGTCTTTCTTCTATGTTTGTGCAGCGCTGCGTATGCCTTGTAGCGCTATAGAAATGCTAAATAGTAGTAGTAGTAGTAGTAGTAGTAGTGAGCTCCTGAGTGCTCTATTCTGCTGATCTTCAGCATTTGATATTTGTCTACCTTCTGCATATTCTGCCTGTTTCCTGATCACTCTTTTGCCTCCTGTTATGGTGATTCTATACTGTTGGGTTTGACCATGGTGCTCATACATCCTGGCTTATCTCCTGCCTCCAGGGTCTACTCTACCTCTGCAAATCTCAAACTTGTATTCCTAGTCCTGGTAACCTCCTGGATTTGCCAGCAGATCAGAGGGAAAACAGCAACACAAATAGACATGAAGCAGAGTCAATGTAGAGGACCCCAGATGAAACAAACAAGCAGAGCCAAACTGCTGAAGAAACAATTTTATTGAGGGACCTGACCCCGCCCTTGTTTCAGCAAATGCCTGCGTCAGGGGTCAGAACAAAATTGAAGTGTGTGGTATCCTCCTTTACAGATCTATGGGACAGACCGAAGGTCCATCAAGTACAGTATCCTGTTTCTTTTAGGAAGCTCTCCAAACCTTTTTAAAACCCTGCTAAGCAAACTACTTTTACCACATTCTTTGGCAATGAATTCCAGAGTCTAATCACACGTTGCGTGAAGAAATGATCACACCCTAACATTTTGTCTGAATCACCCCAACCTATTTACCGATACTTATTTACTGTATTTATCACTGTAATAGTACCCCTATACTGTATTTGTTCACACCGGAGACTGTAACCACCTCTCCGGAACTATGTAATCCACTTTGAACCTACTAATAAGTGGGAAAAGGTGGGATACAAATGTAACAAATAAATAAATAAAAATAAATAAATGAACTGCTTTGAACTGCTTCCTCCATCTTATAGCATTACACTGAATTGTATAACTAGTATTAATAGTTTTGTAGCGCTAGTGTTGCTGATTGATATTGCGGACTGCATCATATAGCAGTATACTGAATTGCACTAATGACCTGCTTGCTGCCTCTAGACCGCTAAACTGCTCTCTACATCTTATAACATTACACTAAACTACACTATTAACTGTAAACTCCCATCAGTTACTACTGCTCTGAATTGTAGAACGCTAATTCGATTTCATCAGCCCCTACTGTATCATAGAAATCATCACAAAAATGAATATTAACAAATTGCTCCTAACAATCTGTTTTCTTCCCTTAATTTACCATGCTCTGACAAGCCCTCTCACAGACAATAAATTACCTGCAATACACAAACCCTGCAGCCAACCTAAACACAACACACCTGTCCACCTGTGTGGAGGAGTGGCCTAGTGGTTAGAGTGGTGGACTTTGGTCCTGGGGAACTGGGTTCGATTCCCACTGCAGGCACAGGCAGCTCCTTGTGACTCTGGGCAAGTCACTTAACCTTCCATTGCCCTGGGTACAAATAAGTACCTAAGCCGCATTGAGCCTGCCATGAGTGGGAAAGCGCGGGGTACAAATTAAAAAAAAAAAAAAAACAACAAAAAGGAAAATCTACTACAAACGGGCACAACCATCAGAAAGGAAAGAAAGGACACAATAAAACCAGATACCAAGAGGACAGACAACTAATAAAAATTAATTCATCTCCGTCCCCAACCGACCCCTACCAAGTAATCCAACTGGGTTATATAAATGCAGATCAGTAGTTAACAAAACAATGACAATCACTGAATGGATCACAACAGACAATCTTGAAGTTCTCTTGATCTTCTATTCATTAGTGAAACCTGGATTCATGACCATAAGGACCCCATAATCTTAGATCTATGCCCCCCCCCCCCCCCGGTTACAAAATTACCCACTGGACAAGGAAGGGAAAAAGAGGAGGAAGCATAGCTATAATCTATAGATCCCACTTCATCGTTACAACAATAACCGAATCCATACTTCCCCAACTTGAAATTGCCACAGTTAGAATTAATCATCCAAACCTACATGACCACCTAAACGTAGTCCTATTTTATAGACCACCAGGAAACTGGCAGGATTGCCAAACACACTTTATGGACTTTATATCAAACACATGTATCTCCATCTCCAACCTTCTTATAGTAAGGGATATCAACCTTCACCTTGAAGATCCTAACTCAATAAACGTGCGTGAATGCATGGATTTCTTCCAACTATGGGGTCTTCATTGGCCACATATGCAGCCAACCCATATTAAAGGACACACTCTAGACATCATTACATACAAATTCTCCTCAGACCTAAATCTTGTATTAACAGATACAAATTGGACAGCTAAACCTTTCCCTTCAATGGCGAATAAAAGATTTACACCACAAACAAGAACGAATAACCTATACCACGAGAGGCAAAATTGATCCGATAATGTTCTGTCAACAATTCTATAATAATGAATGGACTACACTAATAGAATCAAACCAATTTCTTCAAGAATGGGACGGCAGATGCAAAAGCATATTAGACAACATAGCACCACTTCAAACGAGAACCTCAAGTAGAAAGAACTCTATACCATGGTTTAATGAAGAACTGAAAAAACTAAAAACACAAGTTAGAAGGTTAGAATGAGCATGGAATAAAAAGAAAGACGACTCCACACTCAACGCTTGGAAACAACTACAAAAAAAATACTAGTACACCATTAGACAAACGAAAAGATTATATTACAAAACTAAAATTGGTCCAGACTACAAGGATACACATAAACTTTTCCAACTCGTGAACACATTACTAAATACTACAGCGGTTACTTCTAACAGCGCAGACACCCCATCAGCAGACAATCTTACGAAATACTTTAAAGAGAAAATTGAAAAGTTACGACTCACGTTACCTGTCGATACCTTCGAATATGTAAAACTCCTTGACTGTCTAGACCCAATCCAGGGCGAATATCCAGCAGACAGAACCTGGACTAAATTCGACACACTCTCAGAGGATACCTCTGAGTGGTAGAGTGGCCTAGTGGTTAGGGTGGTGGACTTTGGTCCTGGGGAACTGAGGAACTGAGTTTGATTCCCGGCACAGGCAGCTCCTTGTGACTCTGGGCAAGTCACTTAACCCTCCATTGCCTGCCGCATTGAGCCTGCCATGAGTGGGAAAGCGCGGGGTACAAATGTAACAAAAATAAAAAATAAATACCATCTCCCAAGCGCTCAAAAGATTCGCCAAGTCCCACTGCAAACTTGACATATGCCCTAACAACCTTATAAAATCTGCCCCTCAGCAACTCATATCAGACCTCACGATGCATTTGAATTATATGCTACAAAATGGACACTTTACAAAGGATAAAGGAAATATTCTACTCACCCCTATACCTAAAGACCCAAAGAAAAGTACAAGTGACTTAACCAACTATCGCCCAGTAGCATCTATCCCTCTGATAACCAAACTAATGGAAGGCATGGTGACCACACAACTTACCGACTATTTAAATAAATTCTCAATTCACCATAGCTCCCAATCAGGATTTCGGTCTAACCACAGCACTGAAACAGTACTAGTCACTCTCCTGAATAAATTTAAACAAGCAATTGCAAATGGAAACAACATACTTCTCTTACAATTTGACATGTCCAGTGCTTTCGACATGGTTAACCATGAAATATTATTACATATACTAGAATACTTTGGAGTCGGAGGAAACGTTCTTAGTTGGTTCAGAGGCTTCCTGACCACAAGATCTTACCAAGTGATATCAAACTCGAATACATCAGCTCCATGGACACCTGAATGTGGAGTCCCCCAAGGATCCCCCCTCTCGCCAACCCTCTTCAACCTAATGATGATACCCTTAGCCAGGTTACTATCCAATCAAGACCTCAATCCATACATATATGCAGATGACGTCATGATTTACATCCCGTTCAAACATGAACTAAAGAAAATCACCAACGATATCAACCAAAGCTTCCAAATTATGCATTCATGGGCGTATGCATTTCAATTGAAGCTTAATGCAGAAGAAACACAGTGTCTCATACTTACTTCACAATATAACACAAGTAAATTTACCACTATAACATAGTAGATGATAGCAGAAAAAGACCTGCACGGTCCATCCAGTCTGCCTAACAAGACAAACTCATATGTGTATACCTTACCTTGATTTGTACCTGCCTTATTCAGGGCACAGACCGTACAAGTCTGCCCAGCAGTACTTCCCGCCTCCCAACCACCAGTCCCGCCTCCCATCACATAGTAACATAGTAACATAGTAGATGACGGCAGAAAAACACCTGCGCGGTCCATCCAGTCTGCCCAACAAGATAACTCATATGTGCTACTTTTTGTGTATACCCTACTTTGATTTGTACCTGTGCTCTTCAGGGCACAGACCGTATAAGTCTGCCCAGCTCTATTCTCGCCTCCCAACCACCAGCCCCGCCTCCCAACCACCGGCTCTGGCACAGACCGTACAAGTCTGCCCAGCACTATCCCCGCCTCCCAACCACCAGTCCCGCTTCCCACCACCGGCTCTAGCACAGGCCGTATAAGTCTTCCCAGCACTATCCCCGCCTCCCTACCACCAGCCCCGCCTCCCAATCTTAACTAAGCTCCTGAGGATCCATTCCTTCGGCACAGGATTCCTTTATGCCTATCCCACGCATGTTTGAATTCCGTTACCGTTTTCATTCCCACCACCTCCCGCAGGAGGGCATTCCAAGCATCCACCACTCTCTCCGTGAAAAAATACTTCCTGACATTTTTCCTGAGTCTGCCCCCCTTCAATCTCATTTCATGTCCTCTCGTTCCCATCTCCGGAAAAGGTTCGTTTGCAGATTAATACCTTTCAAATATTTGAACGTCTGTATCATATCACCCCTGTTTCTCCTTTCCTCCAGAATATACATGTTTAGCTCAGCAAGTCTCTCCTCATACGTCTTGTAACGCAAATCCCATACCATTCTCGTAGCTTTTCTTTGCACCGCTTCAATTCTTTTTACATCCTTAACAAGATATGGCCTCCAAAACTGAACACAATACTCCAGGTGGGGCCTCACCAACGACTTATACAGGGGCATCAACACCCCCTTTCTTCTGCTGGTCACACCTCTCTCTATACAGCCTAACAACCTTCTAGCTACGGCCACCGCCTTGTCACACTGTTTCGTCGCCTTCAAATCCTCAGATACTATCACCCCAAGATCCCTCACTCCGCCCGTACCTATCAGACTCTCCCCGCCTAACACATACATCTTCCGTGGATTTCTATTCCCTAAGTGCATCACTTTGCATTTCTTCGCATTGAATTTTAATTGCCAAACCTTAGACCATTCTTCTAGCTTCCTCAAATCCTTTTTCATGTTTTTCACTCCCTCCCGGGTGTCCACTCTGTTACAGATCTTAGTATCATCCGCAAATAGGCAAACTTTACCTTCTAACCCTTTGGCAATGTCACTCACAAATATATTGAACAGAATCGGCCCCAGCACCGATCCCTGAGGCACTCCACTACTCACCTTTCCCTCCTCCGAGCGAATTCCATTCACCACCACCCTCTGGCGTCTGTCCGTCAACCAGTTCCTAATCCAGTTCACCACTTCAGGTCCTATCTTCAGCCCATCCAGTTTATTTAAGAGCCTCCTGTGGGGAACCGTGTCAAAAGCTTTGCTGAAATCTAAGTAGATTACGTCCATAGCTCGTCCCTGATTCAATTCTCCTGTCACCCAATCAAAGAACTCAATGAGATTTGTTTGCTCTGGCACAGACCGTATAAGTCTGCCCTCCACTATCCTCGCCTCCCAACCACCAACCCCTCTTCCCTCCACCTGCTCCGCCACCCAATTTCGGCTAAGCTTCTGAGGATCCATTCCTTTTGCACAGGATTCCTTTATGCATATCCCATGCATGTTTGAATTTCGTTACCGTTTTCATCTCCACCACCTCCCGCGGGAGGGCACTCCAAGCATCCACCACCCTCTCTGTGAAAAAATACTTCCTGACATCTTTCCTGAGTCTGCCTCCCTTCAATCTCATTTCATGTCCTCTCTTTCTACTGCCTTCCCATCTCCGGAAAAGATTTGTTTGCGGATTAATACCTTTCAAATATTTGAACGTCTGTATCATATCACCCCTGTTTCTCCTTTCCTCCAGGGTATACATGTTCAGGTCAGCAAGTCTCTCTTCATACGTCTTGGAACGCAAATCCCATACCATTCTCATAGCTTTTCTTTGCACCGCTCCCATTTTTTAAACATCCTTCGCAAGGTACGGCCTCCAAAACTGAACACAATACTCCAGGTGGGGCCTCACCAACGACTTGTACAGGGGCATCAACACTTCCTTTCTTCTGCTGATCACACCTCTCTCTATACAGCCTAGCAACCTTCTCGCTACGGCCAACGCCTTGTCACACTGTTTCGTCGCCTTCAGATTCTCGGATACTATCAAACCAAGATCCCTCTCCCCCTCAGTACCTATCAGCCTCTCACCGCCTAACACATAAGTCTCTCTTGGGTTTCTACTCCCTAAGTGCAACACTTTGCATTTCTTCGCATTGAATTTTAATTGCCAAACCTTAGACCATTCTTCTAGCTTCCTCAGATCCTTTTTCATGCTTTCCACTCCCTCCCGGGAGTCCACTCTGTTGCAAATCTTAGTATCATCCGCAAATAGGCAAACTTTACCTTCTAACCCTTCGGCAATGTCACTCACAAATATATTGAACAGAATCGGCCCCAGCACCGATCCCTGAGGCACTCCACTACTCACCTTTCCCTCCTCCGAGCGAATTCCATTCACCACCACCCTCTGGCGTCTGTCCGTCAACCAGTTCCTAATCCAGTTCACCACTTCAGGTCCTATCTTCAGCCCATCCAGTTTATTTAAGAGCCTCCTGTGGGGAACCGTGTCAAAAGCTTTGCTGAAATCTAAGTAGATTACGTCCATAGCTCGTCCCTGATTCAATTCTCCTGTCACCCAATCAAAGAACTCAATGAGATTTGTTTGCTCTGGCACAGACCGTATAAGTCTGCCCTCCACTATCCTCGCCTCCCAACCACCAACCCCTCTTCCCTCCACCTGCTCCGCCACCCAATTTCGGCTAAGCTTCTGAGGATCCATTCCTTTTGCACAGGATTCCTTTATGCATATCCCATGCATGTTTGAATTTCGTTACCGTTTTCATCTCCACCACCTCCCGCGGGAGGGCACTCCAAGCATCCACCACCCTCTCTGTGAAAAAATACTTCCTGACATCTTTCCTGAGTCTGCCTCCCTTCAATCTCATTTCATGTCCTCTCTTTCTACTGCCTTCCCATCTCCGGAAAAGATTTGTTTGCGGATTAATACCTTTCAAATATTTGAACGTCTGTATCATATCACCCCTGTTTCTCCTTTCCTCCAGGGTATACATGTTCAGGTCAGCAAGTCTCTCTTCATACGTCTTGGAACGCAAATCCCATACCATTCTCATAGCTTTTCTTTGCACCGCTCCCATTTTTTAAACATCCTTCGCAAGGTACGGCCTCCAAAACTGAACACAATACTCCAGGTGGGGCCTCACCAACGACTTGTACAGGGGCATCAACACTTCCTTTCTTCTGCTGATCACACCTCTCTCTATACAGCCTAGCAACCTTCTCGCTACGGCCAACGCCTTGTCACACTGTTTCGTCGCCTTCAGATTCTCGGATACTATCAAACCAAGATCCCTCTCCCCCTCAGTACCTATCAGCCTCTCACCGCCTAACACATGTCTCTCTTGGGTTTCTACTCCCTAAGTGCAACACTTTGCATTTCTTCGCATTGAATTTTAATTGCCAAACCTTAGACCATTCTTCTAGCTTCCTCAGATCCTTTTTCATGCTTTCCACTCCCTCCCGGGAGTCCACTCTGTTGCAAATCTTAGTATCATCCGCAAATAGGCAAACTTTACCTTCTAACCCTTCGGCAATGTCACTCACAAATATATTGAACAGAATCGGCCCCAGCACTGATCCCTGAGGCACTCCACTACTCACCTTTCCCTCCTCCGAGCGAACTCCATTTACCACCACCCTCTGTCGTCTGTCCGTCAACCAGTTCCCAATCCAGTTCACCACTTCGGGACCTATCTTCAGCCCATCGAGTTTATTTAAGAGCCTCTTCTGGGGAACCGTGTCAAAAGCTTTGCTAAAATCTAGGTAGATTAGGTCTATAGCATGTCGATGATTCAATTCTCTAGTTACCCAAAGAATTCACCAAACTTTTCCCTCCCCGTTTCTGACACCCTGAAAATTCTTGGAGTTACCATCGATCGAAATCTCACACTTGAAAGTCACGTGAAGAATACAACTAAGAAAATGTTCCATTCAATGTGGAAACTCAAAAGAATAAAACCTTTCTTCCCAAGAAGCATTTTTCACAACCTGGTACAGTCAATGGTGCTGAGTCACCTAGACTATTGCAATGCACTCTATACTGGCTGTAAAGAGCAAATCATCAAGAAACTTCAAACAGCCCAGAACACTGCAGCCAGACTCATATTCAGAAAAACAAAATACGAAAGTGCAAAACCCTAAGAGAAAAACTGCACTGGCTGCCTCTTAAAGAATGCATCACGTTCAAGGTTTGCACCCTAGTTCATAAAATCATTCACGGAGATGCCCCAGCCTATATGTCAGACCTTATCAACCTGCCACCCAGGAATGCTAAAAGATCAGCGCGCACATTCTTTAACCTTCACTTCCCCAACTGTAGAGGACTAAAATACAAACTAATACATGCATCCAGCTTTTCCTACATGAGTACGCAGTTGTGGAATGCACTGCCACTTAACTTAAAAACAATTTACGAATTAACTTTTGAAAATCTCTTCAACAAGGCATACCACAATGATCAATAGCTGAAACTACAACCTTACATTCTGTATGTTCACTAACTATAACTGCTTGCTTAATTAATTATGTCATCCATGCTCTCTATGTAACACCAATTGTATCTTTCACTCTGGAATGGCGAATGCTATGACGGAACACTGTAAGCCACATTGAGCCTGCAAATAGGTGGGAAAATGTGGGATACAAATGCAATAAATAAATAAAATATTTTCTCCGATTCATTTTAAACTTATTACTTCATGGCTTCATTTCGTGTCCCCTAGTCTTAGTATTCTTGGAAAGAGTAAACAAGCGATTCATGTCTACCCGTTCCACTCCACTCAGTATTTTATATACCTCTATCATATCTCCTCTCAGTTGTCTTTTCTCCAAGCTGAAGAGCCCAAGCCATTTCAGCCTTTCTTCATAGGGAAGTCGTCCCATCCCCTTTATCATTTTCGTTGCCCTTCTCTGTACCTTTTCTAATTCCACTATATCTTTTTTGAGATGCAGTGACCACAATTGCACACAGTATTCAAGGTGCGATCGCACCATGGAGCGATACAAAGGCATTATAACATCCTCGTTTTTATTTTCCATTCCTTTCCTAATAATACCTAACATTCTGGTCAGTGACTCCTAACGTGGAACCTTGCATCACATAGCTATAGTTTGGGTTCCTCTTTCCCACATGCATCACTTTGCACTTGCTCACATTAAACATCATCTGCCATTTGGATGCCCAGTCTCCCAATCTTGTAAGGTCCTCTTGCAATTTTTCAATTTGTGACGTTGGTAAATTTAATTACCTCACTAGTTATTCCCATATCTAGATCATTTATAAATATGTTAAAAAGCAGCGGTTCCTGAGGTCACGTGATGCGCTGAGAGCGGCAGCAGCGTAGAGGCTGAGCTCCAGGGACCCCACTCGCCATACGGCCGAAAATCGCTGGAAAAATAAAGAACTAAAACATTAAAACCTTGTTTATAGCTGCGGGAAGGTGCATGGACCAATATTTGGTCGCGATGCCTGCTGGAACAGCGAAACGCAGCGTGAAAACAGAGAAAGGGAAAACCTCACCTCCACCGGTGGAACCTAAAATGGCGGACGGAGCACAATTGGCGCGAGATGATTTCACAGACCGCCAGCTGGCCCAGATCGCAAAGGTGATTGAAGCAGCCCTAGAAACAAGATTTGACAGCCTAGAAGTCCATCTGGGAAAATTGGACGCCACTATAGAGGGGTTAGCGACGCGCACCCAAACGCTGGAACAGCGTGTGTCGGATATGGAAGACACGTGGCAGGCTACAGAACCGAAGCTCATGGAGTTGGAAAAACAGGTTAGCACGCAGGCAGCGAAAATCGATGATTTAGAAAATCGAGCGCGACGCTCCAATTTGAGGCTGGTGGGCATTCCCGAGACTGTGATGGAGAAAAATTTGGGGCCTGCCCTGGAAAAATGGCTACAGCAGGAATTTGCACTATCAGACAGTAGGGGAAGCCTCAGCATTGAAAGAGCCCATAGATTGGGACGATATCAAGAAGGAAGGAAGCCACGTGTGGTTATTCTTAAAGTCCATAACTATATCCATAAAGAGGAAATCATGCAGGGATTTAAGTCCAAGCGGGGCAATCTAACATTTGAAGGACATGAGATTCTGATTTTCCCAGATTACTCGGCTGGGTTACAGGAAAAGAGAAGAAGATTTCACCCAGTATGCACAACCCTAGTGGAAAAGAAGATTCGTTTTTCATTGTCTTACCCAGCGGTCCTCAAAATCTACAGGAATGGGAAATGGCATAGCTTTGAGTCAGAGAAGCTGGCTGCAGCCTTTATAAACAGGGATATTGATGATCAGGCTCCTACCCCATGAAGACTGCCAGCCCGCCAGTTTGGGGTTGATTCTACCACACAGAGGAGTAGATTCTGGACAGTTTTACAGGACACTTATACAGGGTATGTGATGTTGAATAATAGTGACATAAACTTGAATGTGGGGAGTGGGGTCCCTAGCAGATGAGTGACCAAGTAACACCAAGATGGTGTACAAGAATGGTTTTGGGGAGGGGGGGTTGGGGGGGGGAGGGGGATGGGGGGTTAGGGAAGGGAAAGATGGAATGAATGTGCTGGAAGTGAGAGTGGAAAGGTTGGCAGTTGTTCTTGCTGGGAGGATGGGAGGTGGGGGAAAGGATAATCAAAGGCTTGGTAATTGGAGGCAGACAATCTCGGGGGAGGCTGGGCTCCCGGGGTTGTATGAGATGGGAGGACTTGGGATAGTTCAATTCTTAATTTTTAGAGATGCAGGGTAGAGTTAGGCTGAATATCCTTTCTTGGAATGTAGCAGGGATTACCTCCCCGGTGAAGAGATATAAAATCTTATCGCAATTGAGGGCGCATGGAGCGGATATTGCCTGTCTCCAGGAGACAAAATTGTCTGATGAAGAGCATGCAAAACTTTGTCAGCAGTGGGTGGGGGAATGTCACTATTCCTCCTCTGGGAATAGAAGAAGTGGAGTGGTTGTCTTGATAAAAAAAAAGGTATCCCTTGTCATTCCAAATTGATATTCAGGGATAAGGAGGGGAGAGTAGCGCTGGTGCATTTTAATTATCAAGGAACAAAGTTTTATCTTTGCGCTGTTTATGGCCCAAACAATTATTGCCCGCAGTTTTTTCAATCTTTAATAGCACTGGGGTTACAATATGCGGATGCCCCGTGGGTGTGGGCGGGGGATTTCAACCAAGTCATAGATCCAGAGCTGGATAGATCTTCCCCAAGGGCTATAGCAGCACTGGGCCGCGGGAAGGGTTTATCGGCCTTGTGTAGAGCACTGCATGTGGTCGATCCTTGGCGCTTGTTGCACCCTGATGCCCGGGATTATACTCACCAGTCTAAAGTACATGCTACCTGGTCCCGGATTGACTATATTTTGTTGGCACAGTCCTGGTTTTTTAGAGTAAGGAACGCTTTCATAGGTCCCACTGAGATTTCGGACCACGCGGTAATCGGGTTAGAGCTGGACTTGGATGTCAGAGGGTCCGGTAGTAGATATTGGCGCTTCCCCTCCTATCTATACCAAGATCCAGCATTTGTAGAGCATATGAGAAATCGCTGGCAATTTTATGTAGAGACGAATGCACAATCTGATGTGGCGCCAACAATATTTTGGGAGGCCTCAAAGGCAGTCCTTCAGGGAGAGGTCATTGCCTTTATGAGCGCCCGTAAAAAGCGCTTAGCGACGGGCATTATACGTTTAGAATCAGCATACAAGTTTGCAAAGAAGCGACACATAGTTAACCCAACTAAGGAAAACCAAGAAAACATGGCAGCTGCTTTGGTAGCACTAAACACAATGATTCATGAAAAATATCAGAGTTTATTCTATGCTAGGCGGCTTAATTTCCAAAGATATGGAAATAAGTCTGGTAGGCTATTAGCACAAATAGCTAGAATTAAGAAAACAAATCAATTTATCTCATATATTCAATTGCAAGATAGGTCCCGGCTTTCGCAGCCAGCAGAGATTGTAAATGCGTTTCAGAGATATTTTACAGAGATATATTCTGAAACGGGGGAACATCAGGGCCCTCTTATACAAGATTACCTTGAAGATGCAGGTATGCCGCGGTTAGAGCCGCGAGTCTGTGATTCCCTAGCACTTCCCATAAAGGCGCAGGAAATCCAACGGGTGGTAAAGTCCCTTCCTTTGAAGTCGGCTCCGGGCCCAGATGGTTTTTCGAGTGAATATTATAAAATTTTGGGCCCGGAGTTGATAAGGCCCCTAATATCATACTTTGAGGCGGTGGTGGAACGGGGCTGGTTTTCACCCGGTGAAAATGAAGCACTTATCACACTGATTCCTAAGCCGGGTAAGTCCCCAGACCATTTAGAAGCCTATAGACCCATATCATTATTAAATGTGGATATAAAAATCTTGGCCCGAGTTTTGGCAGACAGGCTTGCCCAGCATTTACCATCCTTAATTGGGAAGTACCAGGTGGGTTTTGTTAGGGGTCGTCAGGCAACGGTGAATGTACGGAAAGTGCTGCTGTCTATTGCACGCAGTCAGGCCATGGGAGAGAAACTGATGTTGGTAAGCCTGGATGCTGAAAAAGCGTTTGACAAGGTGCAATGGGCCTACCTGTTTCAAGTTCTGGATCATGTTGGTGTAGGGGGCTGGTTTATGGAGGCGGTCTCAACACTATATAGTAACCCCTCTGCTCGAGTAGTCGCAAATCGGCTTCAATCTGCCCCATTTCAGTTACAGAGGGGTACTAGGCAGGGCTGTCCCTTATCACCATTACTGTTTTTATTATACTTAGAGCCACTGCTTAGAACGATTATGAGAGATCCGGATGTTGTGGGGATAGTCATGCCATCACTGGAGGTCAAAGTGTTGGCTTTTGCTGATGACATCCTTTTGACATTGACTAAGCCTGCCTCGTCGGTGCGGCACTTAATGGCGAATCTAGAAGAGTTTCGTTTTTTGACAGGGTTTACCTTAAACTATCATAAGTCCGTGGCCCTCCCTATACAGTCGGACGTTAGATTGCAGTGGGAGGGAAAATTCCCTTTTCAATGGGCACATTCTAGTATCAAATATTTGGGGGTACATATTCCCGCAGATTTAGCGGAACTTTATGAACTTAATATGGGGCCGTTAAAGGAACGTGCGGTGGAATCTTTGCAGAGGTGGCAGGCACTTCCGATTACCTTACTGGGACGTATAGCGCTTTACAATATGGTTCTCTTCCCAAAGTGGACTTACATATTTCAAATGTTGCCATTCCACCTGAGGCCCCGAGATGCACAGTGGCTGCGGAAAAAATTGACATATTTTTTATGGCAGGGAAAGAGGGCCCGTCTGCCATTTTGTAGAGTGCTGTTACCACGTATAAAGGGGGGTTTGGGACTCCTAGACATAAAATTGTTTTCCCTGGCCAGCAGTATGAGACATCTGTCCGACTGGTTCCGCTCTACAAATTTTTTCTCTTGTACAGAGGCAGAGGTGGCAATTCTGGGAAAAATGCAATTTTCTTATTGGCTCCATGCGCCCCCCCAGAGAATTACCGGGGTTGGGCCCCTACCGACCGATCCTTTTGCCCTTGAGGGCCGCATGGAGATGGATAGGCAGGATCCTGCGGGTGGATACCAAGACCTCGGCCTTACTGCCCCTAAAGGGTAATTTGGCTTTTCCGGCGGGTGGTGCTTTGGTCCCTTTCCAGAGGTGGGCTAAAATGGGAATTAGGTACTTATTCCATGTGGTAACTGAACAAGGGACATTAAAATCATTTGAGGACTTGAAGGAAGAGTATGGTTTGAGTGTGAATGACTGGTTAGCATATACACAATTACGACACTATGTAAGCTCTTTACCGGCAGAATCATTAATAAATGTTTCCTGGGAAAAACTGAGTGAAATATTGGGTCTTGAGGCACAGTCACGAGTGCCCCTGAGCTATTTTCATCGTGGTTTGAGGGACTCTTTGCATCAAATTGACTGTCACCGGGTGGCACAAGCCTGGAATGAGGAATTGCAGAGTAATCTATACCCTGAGCAGATTGATAAATGTCTTAAAACTATAACTTCAGTCACGGACAATGCTACCTGGTGGGAGCTACAATATAAATTTCTGCTTCGGTTACACGTCTCACCGCACAGAGCATATAAAGCCACGCTTCGGGAAGTGGACAATTGCCCAAAATGTAATGAGGATATGGCCCACTTGGGGCACATGTATAGGACATGTGCGCCAGTTAAAGCCTTTTGGACGGAATTGAGCGAACATGTCTCCAAAATTTGGAACTATACTTGGAAACCAACTCCTAAACAACTGTTTGATCTTTTTGACATACAGCGGCCTGCGCCGGCAGGACTCACAGCATTCTTGAAGAGGACAGTATTAATGGCAAAGCGTGTCATATTGCAACTATGGTTGGTAACAGATCAGCCGAGTATAGCGCACTGGAGGTCCGCAATGATTCAAGCTTGTGCCATCGAAAAGAAAGGTATAAGAGACTTAGCCTCCAAGAGAGGTGATCAGTTTTGTCACATTTGGTCTCCATTTTGGGACACTCTCACACCAGTGGCAAGAAGCAAAATCTTGAACTCTTGAAGTGATTTGGGGGAGGGGGGGTAGGGATAGAGGGGAGGAGGGGGGAAAAAGTTGTGTTCAGAAATGTTAAAAAAATTCAGGCAGACCGAATATTAGGTTGTATTGTATTTTACATTGTGTGAATTTATTGCGCTGTCTGAATAAAAAGGATGATTAAAAAAAAAAAAAAAAAAGCAGCGGTCCCAGCACAGACCCCTGGGGAATCCCACTATCTACCCTTCTTTAAGAATACTGACCCTACTCTCTGTTTTCTATCCTTTAACCAGTTTTAAATCCACAATAGAACACTACCTCCTATCCCATGACTTTCCAATTTCCTCTGGAGTCTTTCATGAGGTACTTACGCCTTTTGAAAATCCAGATATACAATATCAATCGGCTCAGCTTTATCCACATGTTCATTCACCCCTTCAAAGAAATGTAGTAGATTGGAGAGGCGAGATTTCCCTTCACTAAATCCATGTAGGCTTTGTTTCATTAATTCATACTTTTGAATGTGCTCTGTAATTTTGTTCTTTATAATAGTCTCTACCATTTTGCCCAGCACTGACAACAGGCTCTCCAGTCTGTAATTTCTTTGATCACCTCTGGAACCCTTTTGGCGTTACATTGGCCACGCTCCAATCTTCCGGTACCGTGCTTGATTTTAAAGATAAATTGCATATTACTAAAAGCAACAGAGGCAAACCTCCAGGACTTGACATACAACTCAAAGAGGAAGGGGGCTAAGTCCAGGGTCTCTGATGTTCCAAATATATTCCACACATTGAAAATGGTGAAAGGAAGGCCAGATGACTGCCAGCATATTTAAAAGGTGAGCTGAAAAGAGGCCATTATAGCCAAAAGAATATACAGTATTTCAAAAAATGGAAAATGGATCCCAATGAAGAAAATAGAACACCACAGAAGCACTACCAAGTTAAATTCATAGAATTAATAAGGTACATAAAAAGAATTTGAAAAGAACCTTTCCAGGCAGCAAAAAGGGGGCTGGTGGTGACTCATGAAACTACAGAATGATGAGCGTGACATCAGTGCTTGGCAAAAGGGTAGAAACTGTGATAAAGAACAAAATCACTTATTTATTGTATTAAGATTTATTTACAGCCTTTTTGAAGAAATTCACTCAAGGCACAATAAAACATTTTAATAGACAGCAAGGTTGTAAGCAAAGATGGCACTGTCGGACCCCAAGCTGCTTACTTGGTGTCCGACTGTGTCGTCTGGTACAGCTCTGATCAATGTCAATTGCATTGTATCCCTCCTTCATTGCCACAATTGTTGTGCTGTGCTTGTCAAGGCTGCTGAAAAAGGCACACCAGCCAAAACATGGCTATGTCGATTATTTCTACAATATGCTTGCAGTACTTTGGAAGCAATAAAGACTTATTTATTTTATCTAGCTTTGACTTCCTTGTCTTTTGTCTCCTCACTCCTTGTTGCTTGCTTTGCACATGTTCGTGGGGACTGCAGTTTTTCCATTTCTGTTTTGTGGCTTACAACCTTCTATCAGATTTGCTGCAGCATTCTGAATCAATTGAAGCTAATGCAAACCCTTATAGTCAGACCATTGTAGAGCTCATTACAGTAATCCAGTCTTGATGTTATCATGGCATGCACAACCATGGACAAGACTTGCCTTCTCAATGTAAGGAGAGAGGCAGCATAGTTGTCATAAATGATAGAAGCAGCTTTTGAAGGTTGCTTGGATTTGGGGGATCAGCATAAGTGTTGAGTCTAGCTGTATTCCAAGGTTCCTGATTTGTGATTGCTCTTATTTCCCAACAGAGATTTTGATATCAGGTATGTGCCCACTTGTGTTAGGGACCCACAGAAGATCGGTTTTACTTGGGTTCTGGCAAAGTTTGTTGTTTTTAGCCCATTTTTGAATTGCTGTTAAACAGGTAGTCAGTTTATTCAGGACTGTAGGTAAGTCAGGTTAAATAGATAGATGTAGAACTGAGGATCCATCAACAAAATCAGCTCGACTAGTAGCTTGAGGTAGATATTGAACAGAATAGGTGACAGTATCAATCTTTGTGGTACTCTGCAGGTCAGTACCCAGGGTGGTAAAGAGGTGCTGCTGAACATTGCCTATCTGATAGATAGCATCAGAACCAAGAAAGTACTATGCCACCGATACCTATTTCTATCAGTCATGCTAGAATGATATCATGATCCACAGTGTCAAAAGCTGCTGAGAAATCTAGCAGTACTAACACCAAGGCAAATCCCCTGTCTTGGTTTCTGTGAAGATCATCTAGCAGGAATACGAGGACTATTTCTGTTCCATAACTATGTCTGAATCCAGATTGACATGAATCTAGTGAGTTTCTCTCTTCTTGCCAAGCATTAAGCTGAACACAGACTGTTTGTTCTATAGGTTTTCCTTGAAATGGCATGTTAGATACTAGCTGGGTATTTGAAGCTGAAGAGTAGGAAAAACTTATTGAAATATCTGTAAATCTGGAAGACGTAATGGAGCAGTTCTGCAAACTGAAGAGTAGCAAATCTCCTGGACTGGATGGTATTCACCCTAGGGTACTGATAGAAGTAAAAAATGAGCTGGTAGAGCTACTGTTATTGATTTGTAATTTATCCTTAAAATCGAGCGTGGTACCGGAAGATTGGAGGATAGCCAACGTAACACTGATTTTTAAAAAAGGTTCCAGAGGAGACCCTGGAAATTATAGACTGGTGAGTCTGATGTCGGTGCTGGGCAAAATGGTAGAGACTATAATCAAGAGCAAAATTACAGAGTACATTCAAAAGCATGGACTAATGGGACAAAGTCAACATGGATTTAGTGAAGGGAAGTCTTGCCTCACCAATCTGTTGCATTTCTTTGAAGGGGTAAACAAACGTGGACAAAGGTGAGCCAGTTGATATTGTGTATCTAGATTTTCAGAAGGCGTTTGATAAGGTCCCTCATGAAAGACTACAGAGGAAATTAGAGGGACATGGGATCGGAGGTAGTGTCTTACTGTGGATTAAAAACTGGTTGAAAGATAGGAAACAGAGAGTAGGATTAAAAGGTCAATATTCGCAATGGAGAAGGGTAGTTAGTTGGGTCCCTCAGGGATCGGTGCTGGGACCTCTGCTTTTTAACATATGCATAAATGACCTAGAAATGGGTGTAACTAGTGAGGTAATCAAATTTGCCGATGACACAAAGTTATTCAAAGTAGTTAAATCGTGGGAAGATTGTGAAAAACTACAAGAGGACCTTACAAGACTGGGAGACTGGGCGTCTAAATAGCAGATGACGTTTAATGTGAACAAGTGCAAAGTGATGCATGTGGGAAAGAGGAACCCAAATTATAACTACGTCATGCAAGGTTCAGTGTTGGGAGTCACAGACCAAGAAAGGGATCTAGGTGTCGTCGTAGATGATACGTTGAAAACTTCTGCTCAATGTACTGCTGTGGCTAGGAAAGCAAATTTTATGTTGGGTATCATTAGGAAAGGGATTGAAAACAAAAATAAGGATATTATTCTGCCATTGTATCACTCCATGGTGCGACCGCACCTCAAGTATTGTGTTCAATTCTGGTCGCCATACCTCAAAAAAGACATAGTGGAATTGGAAAAGGTGCAGAGAAGGGCGACAAAGATGATACAGGGGATGGGGCGACTTCCCTTTCAGGATAGGCTGAAGAGGCTGGGGCTCTTCAGCCTGGAGAAAAGGCGGCTGAGGGGAGATATGATAGAGGTCTATAAGATAATGAGTGGAATGGAACGGGTCAATGTGGAGCGTCTGTTTACGCTTTCCAAAAATACTAGGACAAGGGGGCATGCGATGAAGCTGCAGTGTGGTAAATTTAAAACGAATTGGAGGAAATTTTTCTTCACTCAGTGAGTAGTTAAACTCTGGAATTCGCTGCCGGAAAAGGTGGTTAAGGCGGTTAACTTAGCGGACTTCAAAAAAGGGTTGGATGGCTTCCTGGAGGAAAAAGCCACAGAAAGTTGAGGGAATAATACAGTATTTCTAGGATGGATGGAACAAATTGCTTGTTCTTTTGGCCGCTGTCGGTGACAGAGTGCTGGGCTTGATGGACCCTTGGTCTGTCCCAGCATGGCAATGCTTATGTCCTGGTCAAGGCTGTTCTAGTTTAGCAAAGGACACACCACTGCCCTCTTTTATACTGTTGGTAGTTGCACATTAGAAAGGGAGTGCTCACAATTTTTATGGTTCCTTTGTATGAGGCCACTGCCCGCCTGATTCAGTATCTTGTTCGGCAGGAGCAAATAGTTGGTTGAAGGCATCTTAGGATTTTGTCAAGTCCCTACTCTGTTATTGGGTTAAAAGAGTCCCATATGTGAGCAAGAGGCAAGCTTGTGTGCTCCTGGTTAGCTAACTTTAGACTAAATGGGGCTGCCTGTAAATGCTGGTGAGATATTTCATTTTGTTGGTAAAGTATGCAACAAAATCATTGCGGTTCAGTTTGGCTGGGCAGGCTGGTTCTGTTGTGGGGGTTGCATTAGGCTGTTTACTATTCTGAACAGGTGCTTGATTGAATTAGGAGAAATATTGTTTTTTGGCTGCTGTTAAAGCTTGACGGTACTTTGTCATGTGATTCCTACAGTTTAGCCTGTCCTCATCCAGGAAAGATTTACACCATCTCCTTTCCAGTTTCCGTCCTTCGCACTTAAGTGTCTGAAGTTCTGGAGAAAACCAGGTTGATCGTCTGTGAGTGGGGTATAAGACCTTTTTTATTGGTGCCATTTTCTCTAGGGTCTTAACTAAGTGTGCTATTCCAAATATCAACCTGCTATGACACTAGTTGTCTTTCATCCACTTGTGGTTAGTCTAGAGCCTCTAGGAAATTCTCAACAGTCAGCTTTTTCTTGTCTCTGATCTCCTTCCAAATTCTGGGAGATGCCATTTGTTTCAGGTGGTCACTTAGAGAAAACTAAATTAGAAAGGTGGGTACTAATATTAAGGACATTCAGAGGGGCATTTTCGATATAATGTCGAAGTTAGACTTTGGACATTTTGTGCTAAATGTCCCAAACCCAAATAGGAAATACAGCCATTTTCAAAAAAACAAAACATCAATCTTTTAAAACAATTTTTTAAATACCGTCTGTAACATATTTTTGTGCTTTGTGCATTTATCTCTTCAGGCCATTTTCGGAAAAAAAAATAAAGTACAAGTGAAAACATAGGAAATCAAGCCATTGGGATGTAGGAGGGGCCAGCATTTTTAGCAGACTGGTCCCCCAGATATCCATGGAGAGCAGTGGGGCACCCTAGTGGGCACTGCTGTGGACTTCATATAAATGATCTCAGGTACACCCAGTGGTGTGCTGGAGCCGGCTCGCACCGGCTCACAAGAGCCGGTTGTTAAACTTTCTACCGACTTGCGAGCCGGTTGTTAAAAATCACGAGCCAGCTCTGGCTCTCTTTCCTCTCTCCCTCCGGATCCGGTCCCTCACCGACTCCTTGTCCTTCTAATTCTTCGGGGCAGGCAGTCTTGCCTGCCTGCTGCTAGCTGACTCTCCCCCGCTGCCGATTCATGCTTTATAAATGGCCACCGAGACTTTCAGAGGCAGCCTCGCGAGACTTCTGCTGAAGTCTCGGCAGCCATTTTGAAGCGCGAACCGGCAGCAGGGGAGAGTCAGCGCTGGCAGCGGGTAGGCATGACTGCCTGCCCCAAAGAATTAGAAGGCCAAGGAGTCGGTCAGGGACTGGATCCGGAGGAGAATTCGCTGAACAACTTGGGAGGGGGTGGCAGGGGAGAGGAGTCGCTGGGTATGGGTGGATGAAGGGGAGAGAACGGTCGCTGGGTATGGGTGCATGCAGGGGAGAGGAGGGTCACTGGGTATGGGTGCATGCAGGGCAGGGGAAGGGAGAGGAGGGTCACTGCTGGACATGGGTGGATAGAGGGCAGGGGAGAGCAGGGTCACTGCTGGACATGAGTGGAGGGCATGGGAAGGAGGGTCACTGGGTATGGGTGCATGCAGGGCAGGGGAGAGGAGGGTTGCTGAGTATGGGTGCATGCAGGGCAGGGGGAGGGAAGGGTCGCTGGACATTGGTGGATGGAGGGGAGAGGGAGAGAAGGGTCGCTGGACATGGGTGGATGGAGGGTAGGGGAGAGGAGGGAAGAGAGAAGAAATGCTGGACATGGATGGAGGGGAGGGAAGAGTGAGGAAGGAGATGAGATGAGGGGAAAGGAAGAGAGGAGAAAAACTGCACATGGATGAAGAAAATAGGCAGAAGCTGAGGACCAGAAATGAAGAAGAAAGGAGGAAAGGAAAGAAATAAATGGAAAGGAAGCCCTGGAAACGGAGTTAAGAGGACAGATAGCAGCAGAATCAGATACTGGGCCAGCATGATCAGAAAAACAGTCACCAGACAACAAAGGTAGAAAAAAATCATTTTATTTTCATTATAGTGTTTGGAATATGTTCACTTTGAGAATCAGGTGCTCAACATTAAAAGTTTATATTTATTTAAGTATTTATGGCATTTTATCGCACATTAAACATGAATTAGATTGGAACCTGAGATCATTTATTTTTTTTTCCTGGAGTAATGCATTGCCACCTCCCCAGGCTCTCTCCCCGGCTAAAGCCAGCTCTGCAATTTGGGGGGGGGGGGGTGCAGAGGGGGACCGGGCGCAGAGGGGGACCGGGGAGAGAGTCTGTTGTTAAACATTTACCAGCACACCACTGGGTACACCTCTCACCATTGCTTCTTATCTTGTCTGCTGAGCCCCCCAAACCCACTACCCCCAACTGTACACCACTATAGTAGCCCTTATAGGTGAAGGGGGCACCTATGTGTGGGTACAGTGGATTTCTGGTCAGTTTCGGAGGGCTCACAGTTTCCACCACAAGTGTAACAGGTAGGGGGAGGTATGGGCATGGGTCCACTTGTCATAAGTACATATTGGCACACTGGGCCAGACCAAAGGTCTATCAAGCCCAGAATTTCGTTTCCAATAGTGGCCAACCCAGGTCACAAATACCTGGCAAGATCCCGAAAAAGTTCAATACATTTTATGCTGCTTATCCCAGAAATAAGCAGTGGATTTTCCCCAAGTCAATTTAATAATGGTCTATGAACTTTTCCTTTAGGAAGCCGTTCAGACCTTTCTTAAATCCCACTAAACTAATCGCCTTTACCACATTCTCTGGCAACGAATTCCAGAGTTTAATTACACTTTTGAGTGGAAAAAATTTTTCTCTGATTCATATTAAATTTACTACTTCATCGCATACCCCCTAGTCCTAGTATTTTTGTAAACAAATGATTCACGTCTACCCATTCCATTCTACGCATTATTTTATAGACCTCTATCATATCTCCCCTCTGCTGTCTTTTCTCCAAGGTGAAGAGCCCTAGCCACTTTAGCCTTTCCTCATAGGGAAATTGTCCCATCCCCTTTATCATTTTCATCGCCCTTCTCCGTACCTTTTCTAATTCCACTATATCTTTTTGCACGCATCACTACACTACTCAAGGAACCTGCTGCTCTAATGGACGTGGCTATAAAATCTAAGGCTGTCACAGAGGCTGATGAGTACTATTTTTATTGACATTTTTTGGGGAGTGGGTCAGTGACCTCTGGGGGAGTAAGGGGGGTCATCCCTAACTCCCTCCAGTGGTCATTTAGGGCATCTTTTTGTTTCTTATTCATTATGAAAATAAGTCTAGGCCAAAACGTTGAAGTTTTCACCCTAGATGTTTTTATTTTGTTCTATTATGACATGCCCTAATCCTGCCTTCAAAATGCTCCTGAACACGCCCTTGTGATTTGGATACATTGCAGAAGAAATGCATAGATAAACATCTGCAAAATAGGTTTCAAACATCCCTAACTCCCTCCAGTGGTCATTTAGGACACCTTTTTGTTCCTTTTTCATTATGAAAATAAGTCTAGACCAACGTTGAAGAGACTGAGGGGTTCATTTTCGAAAGAGAAAAATGTCCAAAAAAATGTCATAAAGCACCATTTGAATTGATTTCGTCTCAAAATGTCCAAATCGGTAATTTTGAAACCTATTTTGCAGAAAAATACCAGAAAAACAGAAAGAAACACGTTTCCTCCTATACAGTGGAAAATAAGACAGCAGATGTAAATTCTCAAATTGGACATATTCCAAACACTAAAATGAAAATAAAATTATTTTTTCTACCTTTGTTGTCTGGTGACTTCGATTTTCTGATCATGTTGGTCCCAGTCTCTGATTCTGCTGCTATCTGTTCTCTTATCTCCATTTCCAGGGCTTCCTTTCCATTTATTTCTTTACTTTCCTCCTTTCTTCTTCATTTCTTGCCCTACATCCATAAGTTTAAGCTGAGTCCTCCGTGAACAGGACAGGAGGAGGTATAGAGTGGATCCAGCTTTTGCCTATTTTCTCCATCCATGTGCAGTTTTTCTCCTCTCTTCCCTTTCCCTCTTCTCCATCCATATGCATCTCCTTCCTCTTTTTCTCTCCCCTCCATCCATATGCATCTTCTTCCTCTCTCTTCCCGCCCCTCTATCCATGTCCAACATTTCTTCTCTTTCCTCTGCCCTCAATCCATGTGCATCTCCTTCCTCTGTCTTCCATCCCCTCCATCAATGTCCAGCTTTTCTCCTCTCTCCCTTCCCCTCCATCCATGTGCATCTCCTTCCTCTTGTCTTGCCCTCCCCTCCATTCATGTACAGCATTTCTCCTCTCCCCTCCATGCATGTGCATCTCCTTCCTCTGTCTTCCCTCTCCTCCATCCATGTCCAGCAATTCTCCTTTCTCCCCTGCTCTCCTCTCCATCCATGTCCAGCAATTCTCCTCTTTCCCCTGCCCTCCCCTTCATTCACCATGTTCAACAACTCTCCTTCCTCTCCTCCATCCATCCATGTCCCTCACAGAAACAGGAAATCACATCAAAGGAAGGTGGGACACTGGGAAGGGAAGGCTCAAGGTGAGTCTGCTTCTTTCACTGTTTGCTGCTGTCGTTTTGACTTTAAAGTAAAACAGATTTAAACGCAGGGCAGCAGGAACAAAAAGGGCCTGTCGCGGGAGCTGAGGGCAGGCAGGTGGGGACCAGGGGCTGCGGCTGGGTCTGGAACTGTGAGCTGCCAACGGCGGTAAGCATGGCTTGTGGTGCCCTCCAGAGGTTGGCGCCCCCCTGCCATGCTTACTGGGTTGCACTGGCCCTGTCATAACCTCTTACTTCTTCTTTCATATGCTATAGGAGGGCCTCGACCCACTGAGAATAAGGTATTGCATCTCAGAGGTGACACCAGTTTATACCATCCCTGACAGGACATTTTATCAGCATGCCTTTGTATTTCGCTCTTCACAGTGCTCAGGAAACCTGCATATTAGCCTCAGAAGCTTCATATCAGATTGGCCAGCTATAGGCATCAGTATTAAAACACAGATCACCCATATACACCTCTACTATAATCATTTCTAAAAATAAATGATTTTTGGTTGTAGAAGCCTAGTGGTTAGGGTGGTGGACTTTGGTCCTGCGGAACTGAGTTCGATTCCCACTTCAGGCACAGGCAGCTCCTTGTTACCCTGGGCAAGTCACTTAACCCTCCATTGCCCCATGTAAGCCGCATTGAGCCTGCCATGAGTGGGAAAGCGCGGGATACAAATGTAACAAAAAAATATCAATATAAAAAAAGGCATAAATAAAAACACAGGGAGGCCAACATAGTTTCAAAGGGAGAACATAAACAATACATATGAATAAAAAACAAAAAGGGTGAGGGAAGGGGAAAGGATCACTGTGGACAGGGAGGGAGGCTTCTATCCAAGAGCTGCTGTAGCTACCTCAGGGGGTGGGGCAAACTAAGGATTCTGGGAGGGGTTCTGAGCCAGGGAGGCCAGCATACTGAACGGCAGATAAAATGCACCCTTGATTGTGCTCCATCCTGGCCCACCAGCGTCTAGGAGGCCCTTAGGCATTGGTCAATAGCCTCATGCATTGTCTCCACCCTCTCCAATACAGCAGCCTGACTTACTGAGGCAGGTGCAGGGCAAGATGCAGCTGTACCTGCCCCTGGAAGTGCCTGATCCTTAGCTCTCTGTATTGGAGGGGAAGAGGCAGGAGGCCACTGCCCCCTCTAGCAGAACCCCCAAGCCCCTCCTGAGGCTAGTCCAGATGCTCCTGGGCTGGGACACGGAGTCCAGAGTGGGGGAAAATGTGCCCATGGGGGCAGGAGAGTTGTTCTCCTCCTCTCCTTCATTTTCCTCCTCCTTCCACTTAGGGCCTGGCTAGTGGTTAGAAACCATGACTTTTCATTCTGGGGTGGCTGGTTCAGCACTAGTACCTATAATCCAGCACTGTTTACTTCACCTGCTTGAGTTTTGCATGCCCTTCACCCCCCTCCCCAGGATGTAGTCTTCACAATTCTAAGAGGCATCTCCAGTACCTGAAGTAGGTAGGCTAGTGGGATAGCTGGTTCAAATCTGAGCACTAGTAACTATGACCCAGAGCTGTCTACTTGACCTGCTTGAGTTTTTCTTTCTTCCCCCACCCCACCCCCATTCTAAAAGGTATCTCCACCCCCAGGAGGAGGTAGACTAGTGGTTAGAACAGGGGTGGCCAGTTCAAATCCTAGCACTATTAACCCAGACATAGAGCCAAAGCCCAGGAGCCAGGGGAGCTGGGTTCAATTCCCACTATAGCAACCAAATCCCCCACCCCCACAGAGCCCAAGAGAAGACACACTGGGTGAGAATTCTACAATTTGACTTTATAACTAAGAAAAGCACACCATGCTGGGGTTTTTTTTTTTTTTTCTCTCAATTGCCTTTCCTAGTGACAGGAAAAACAATTTCAGGTGAAATAGGAATCCAATGACTTAGAAAATGTGTTCAAACTACTTCATCTGTTTTCTGTTACTCTACATGCCTAGTTCCGTGAGCTACCACTCACCATTAACTATTGTATTGTAATTCACTTCAGTTTGATGGCCAAAATAAACTCTTTATTCTAAAGTGATTTTTCTTACAACATAATCACCTACTGAGTTAAAACATAGCATTATGCACACTTCTTCCCTATATGCTAGATATAGATCAAACACTTGGGAACTTCATGGCTTGAGATAACACCTCCCTACCTGATCAACAGGAAACTCTATCTGGGATTTGTACCTTTTTGTCTCTGGTTCACCTTTTCCTGATATTCTCATTGTTGGGTCATTTACATATGAGAATAACTGCTTTTATACTGCAGCCTTACAGCTTGACATATATATGTCTTACAAGGTATTTGATTAATGTATCTAAATTCTGCTGCATTGTTCATTTCTTTGTTATATTGCTAATAGCAATAAAAATTATTTGACCCCCCCCCCCACAAAAGAACATAGCCTTCAGCACTAGAGTACATATGTATGTCTTCCATATATATATAGTAGGCTTAGAACCTTCATGTCAGATAGAGCAGCCATAGGCATTGAGGTGAAAAGACAGGACACCCATATAAGCTTTCAACATTTGTATAATCTGTAAAAAAAAGTTTCTGTACATAATATCTATATAAATAAATCCCCCCTCGAACGTTCTGAAGCTCACTCCAAGGCACTGAAGCACTGAACTCCTGTAGTCTTCGTAGGCTAGGCTGACCACTCACCCTCGCTCATAGACCCGCCCTCAGCCACTAGACCCGCCCTCAGCCACGCCCCATCTGTACATAAAACGCTACCTCAACGTTCTGAAGACAAAATCGGATGAGGCCATATGCACACTCCCTCAAGGGTTTGTTAGTTCATGGTGGTGAAGCCAAGAAACTCACCATGTCTGTGTTCCCGCCCTCGCGTCAAACGTCATGACGTCGAGGACGCAACACAGACGGACATCAACAGACCATCCCCCACCCACCCACATCTCACTACCTCCATCCCTCCCATTTCAAGGCCCGTCACACGCCCCTAACAACCACTTACACACTCCCCCCTCCCTGCGATCCAAACACGCACCCTCCGCGTCACTGCCCGCTGGACCCCCCTGCCACGACCCTCTGCACACCACCCCTCCCTCACATACCCCCCCTGAACCCTTCCCCTACCTCCGCTAACGCCGGCGAACTTCTCCTCTCGCCTGCGGGGCCTGGCTTCACGAAGGAGCATCTGTCGTCTCTGTGTGTGCGTCTGACATCAGACGCACGCACACACACGTCAACAGATGCTCTGTCAACAAGGAACGCCCCGCAGCCCTGAAAACAACTTCACCCTGCTCACCACAGGTATGGAGAGGCTTGGGGCCACGCCTTCCATGGCCAAAGGTGCCGCCCACAGGGTTGCGCCTCGGGGGGAGCCACGCAGCAACGTGACGGGAGGGGCCTACAATCAGAGGCAGGAGGGAGTCCAAAACTCGGTGCGAGGGCCGTACGGTGAAGGTTCAATTGCCAGCGACACGGTTTGCTACTCAGGACGGAGGGGGGCCTTGCTAGCGCCCGTTTCATTGCATTGTGAAACGGGCCTTCTTTACTAGTATGAAAATAAAATGGCACATAATATAATAAAACTAGTAAGAAAGGCCCGTTTCTGAGGCCAATGAAACGGGCGCTAGCAAGGCGCTTTGGTTACCATCCCCCTCCCCTTGTTGGTGGACTTACCCTCCGTTCTTGAGGGTGGTCGTGGTCGCCTCGCCCCGTGACGTATAGAGTGGCTGGCTGGCTCCCTCGCTGCGTGTGACCTACAGCCTGCCTGCCTCACACTCCCTCTGTTCGTCGTCACGTAGTAGATCAATGTATGCCCCACCCTCGTGTCAAACGTGATGTCGAGGGCGCAGCGATGCGATTGGTCTTTCATTGCTCCGCCCTCGACGTCGTCACGTTTGACGCGAGGGCGGGGCAAACAGTAATGGGGATAAATTCCAATCTATGCCGCCTCACAAACCGGAAGTTGCAGCTTCATTAGAACATTGAGGTAGCGAATTATGTGCGGAAGGGGCGTGGCTGAGGGCAGGTCTATCAGTGAGAGTGAGTGGTGCCTGAATGACAGTGAGTGGTGAGTGGTGACAGCCTAAGTGCAGGGCTCCAGTGTTTCCAAGCCACAGAGTGAGCTTCAGAATGTTTGAGGTGAGAATTATTTATATGGATAAAACCTTTGGCATGTTATCAAAATAAACTATTGGGTCATTCCATGCCAAGTGGTCTAAACCTTCCCACCATCATGTCTCCAATTTTGTTCAAATTTTATCTGTTGCGCGAGTCAGGTGTTAAACAACGTTTCCCAAAATTTGAGGTCTCTAATTGCAATAGTTGCAGATCTAGACCCCCTTTTTGGAAAGGTTGTCAGTCCATGAGCACGTGACATTTACCAAAATGCCATTTTTGGGGTCTAATAAAATCCAAACACATTTATAAGAATGGCTAAAAAATTCAAATCCTGTACAGTTTTTGATGCTAATTCCGATGAAATACATTTTAACATTATGGATGCAAAATCCAGTCAAACAAGTTGACTCAAAGTGTGCATCAAAATTGGTCGTGACTCATCGGAACATATTTGGACCAATATTCAGACCGCAACAACTTCCATGCAAACAAAGATATGGACTTGAAATTTTGAACTAGCGTTTTGCTTGTGCTGGACATAATACTGCCAGATTTGCAACTAACCAGCATTTATAACCGCCCTGCAGGAACTCTTCAAAGTTGGCAATGTCAGCGCAAATGGTAAAATGTATCAAAGTTCAAAGCCCATTATTAAAAAAGAGTCTGTCTGAATCAGCTTGTGAATAGTATCATCTGAAAGAGAAACTTGTGCTCTACAACACTGATATGTTTTTGTTTTGCAATGCCACCATTAAGTAGCCATTTACTCAGGTCAAAGTATGTTATATTTAGTACGCTTGATGCGCTAATTTTTCTTCATTTCTAGGAAATTGAGTCTTAATAGTCGCTTAAAAGTATTGATATAATTATTTACTCATTCGTATTTTATTCGTTGATTGTCCAATCATTTATTGTGCGCGGTTATCAGTTTGGTTGTGCCATCTCAGGTGAATATTCCAGCTTAATAAAATCTTTTTAAAAGTATGTTTATCATCTGTTGTACCATTTAATTATAGATGTCAGAAGACAAGAAAAATGAAAAATCCTTGGCTCCCTGTTCAATTGGGGAAAAATGCTGGTACATCAAAGTGCCACGTAATTTTCTATGCTAAGAAGGCAGGATTCAAACCTTTTGGGGATTTCACAGAATGTGACCAGAAATTGCTTCTTATGCATTCAGAAGCAAAACTTGATGAAGATTCCGTCATTTGCTTTCACCATGAATCCCTTTTCCTAAGTGAATATCAATCAATGCAAAAGAAATGTTGCAATCCATTCAAGAAGAAGAATCATAATGTAAGAGCTGGACTTAGAGTGATTGATATTGAAACAGCTGCCAAACTTCGTGAGCTAAATAAAAAAGAAGTGATAAATATAAAACCAGGTCAGAAGCTTTGCCCTGCCTGTAAGTCGACACTAAATAAAAAGCTAGAACCATCAGCATCATCATCATCCCAATCGGAACAAGATTTCACAATGGATGAAACTGAACCATCCATCAACAAAAGTTTATCATTTATTGGTGTTTCACCACTGAAAAGGAGACAACTAAGTGACAGAGATAAGCCAAGCTACGCAAAAAGAAAGATTTCTGAAGTATAAAGTTTAATTGGAAACCAAATTGCTATTGCTGTGGGGATCAATTACCACAAACAACCACATAAAAGTGGGTCAAGAATTTGACTTGACTTTGTCTTCCCATAACTCCTCACAATGTAACCCATAATCGTACTGTAACACACTGTATTTCCATCATTCACAATGTATTGTAAGCCACACTGAGCCCGCAAATAGGTGGGAAAATGTGGGATACAAATGCAATAAATAAATAAATAAATAATTGTACAGACCTCGATAATCTTATAGAAGATTTGAAAGAAAAATTTAAAGCATCAAATCATAAGGAAAAGGTTCAAATATTGACCTTAGTTCCAAGAAGCTGGACAATTAAAGATACAGTAACAGCATTTGATGTATCAGAAAGAATGGTAAAGCAAGCCAGAAAAATGAAGGCTGAGCAAGGTATTTTAGCTGTTCCAGCAAATCGCCAAGGAAGGAAGCTCTCATCTGAAGTTGTTCAGAAAGTACAAGATTTTTTTGAAGATGATGAATTCAGTAGACTTTGTCCAGGGAAGAAAGACTGTGTGTCTGTTAGAATTTCAGGAACAAAGACGTACAAGCAAAAACAGTTGCTGCTTTGCAATTTAAAGGAAATGTATGTGTCTTATCGGAATCAAAATGGACCAGAAATTGGCTTCTCAAAGTTTTGCGAACTTAGACCAAAGTGGTGTGTTACAGTTGGCTCTGCTGGAATGCACTCAGTTTGTATCTGCACAATACATCAAAATGTAAAGCTTATGCTTATTGGAGCATCAATCCAGGATGACTACAAGGAACATCTTAGCAAAGCCGTTTGCAGCCAGGAAACCAAGGATTGTATGCTTCATCATTGTGAAAACTGCCCTGGTCCAGAAGGAGTAGAAGCAGCAAATGTTACATATTTCAAAGATTACGACCCTGAAGAACTAATCGAGTATAAACAATGGGTTCATACTGACAGGGATACTTTAGAAACAAAGCAGCTTGCAACGGAAGAATATGTTGAAGAAATTGCGGACAAAATTTGGAACTTGTCTTGTCATCAGTACATTTCCAAGCATCAAAGTCAGCACTTGAAAGCTCTGAAAAGTGATTTGAAAAAAGATAAATTTATAATACTAATGGATTTTGCTGAAAACTATTCATTTGTAGTTCAAGATGCAGTGCAAGGCTTTAACTGGGAAAACAGTCCAGCAACAGTCCATCCATTTGTAGTCTACTACCGCGAAACTGAAGAGGTGCAATGTGTGAATCTGTGTGTTATAAGTGACTGCCTGCGACATGATACAAATTACTGTTCCATGTTTACATTAAAAAGTAATAAATTATCTCAAGACGAAGTTTGATAAAATAAGCTACATCCACTACTTTAGTGACAGATCAGCAGCACAGTATAAGAACTTCAAGAATTTCCTTAACTTATGCCATCATGAGGAAGATTTTGATATAAAAGCTGATTGGAATTTTTTTTGGAACAAGCCATGGAAAGTCGCCTTGTGATGGCATTGGAGGCACAACAAAACGATTGACAGCAAGAGCAAGTCTGCAGCATCCATCAGCAAACCAGATTCTAACACCTGAAGATCTTTTCAACTTCTGCAATGAAAATATAAATGGAATTAATTTCTTTTTCATCAGCAAAGAGGAAGTTGCAGAAGAAAAAGCTTCACAAGAAGAAAGATTCCAGCAAGGACACACTCTAGCTGGCACAAGAGAAAACCATCATTTTTTGCCCATTGATAAAACAACAATTCAAGTCAGCAGAGTTTCAAAGGATACAACATAATTTTTGGCAAAAATTAGTGATGCTGAACAAATAAAGTCACAAATCTTCAGCCTGAGCAGTATGTTGCTTGCATTTATGAAAATAAATGGTGGATTGGAAACGTTTGTGAAACGTCAGTTGAACAGAAAGATGCTTTCATAAACTTTATGCATCCTCATGGTCCCGCTACTTCAATTTATTGGCTGGTAAGATGCGATACTTACTGGATCCCAGAACAACTTTTCATTGCTGTTATTCCAGCTCCATCAGTGACATCATCTGGTCGGCAACATAGTTTCCCTGAAACCGTTCTCTTGCAGATCAATGATGCTTTCTGAATGATGAAGTAACTGAAGAAGGCAGGCTTGGGAACCTGCAGTGAAGTAACTGAAGAAGGCAGGCTTGGGATCCTACAGTAAAGAAACCCACAATCAGGTTTGGGATCCTGTAGTAAAGATACCCACCCATGGCTGTTACTGCATGGCTATCGGGCCTGGCCCCTATGGCAATGGGGATGCTGGTTTCAATGTGATAACCAGTAATGGCTCAGCCATCATGGACCAACGCAATACATCGTGCACACAAAATATAACATACTTTGACCTGAGTACATGGCTACTTAATGGTGGCATTGCAAAACAAAAACATATCAGTGTTGTGGAGCACAATTTTCTCTTTTTTAATAATTGGCTTTGAACTTTGGTACATTTTACCATTTGCGCTGACAGTACCAACTTTGAAGAGATCCTGCAGGGCGGTTATAGATGCTGGTTAGTTGCAAATCTGGCAGTATTATGTCCAGCACAAGCATAATGCCTGTTCAAAATTTCAAGTCCGTATCTTTGTTTGCATGGAAGTTGTTGTGGTCTGAATATTGGTCCAAATATGTTCCGATGAGTTGCGACCAATTTTGATGCACACTTTGAGTCAACTTGTTTGACTGGATTTTGCATCCATAATGTTAAAATGTATTGCATCGGAATTAGCATCAAAAACTGTACAGGATTTGAACTTTTTAGCCATTATTATAAATGTGTTTGGATTTTATTAGACCCCCAAAATGACATTTTGGTAAATGTTGCGCGCTCATGGACTGACAACCTTTCAGAAAAGGGGGTCTAGATCTGCAACTATTGCAATTAGAGACCTCAAATTTTGGGAAACTTTGTTTAACACCTGACTCGCGCAACAGATAAAATTTGAACAAAATTGGAGACATGATGGTGGGAAGGTTTAGACCACTTGGCATGGAATGACCCTATTTACAAAAACGTATAAAGAAAAACATATAAGAGGGAGGAAAAATGAATGACAACTTAAAAGTGGCAAATATATAATACAAATAAAAAGGGAGAGGGAAGGGTAAAGGCTCACTTAGGAGAGAGGGGCGGGAGGGAGGGAGGTGACCCCAAGAGCAGCAGGAGCTGCTTCAGCAGATGGGGCCAACTAAGGGTCCTGGGAGCTGGGGGGGGGGGGTGTCTAGGGATGGCAGCATGCCCTTGAGCAGAATTTGGGCTTGGGTGGCGGCCATCTGCTCTAGAGCATGCTCCAACCTGGCCTGACCAGCTTCTGTGGCTCTTAGTCACCAGTCAATGGCCTTCCACATGTTCTCCATCTTCTCCAAGACTGCCTCTGTTCCAGTGGCAGGTGCAGGCAGAGGCGGAGCCCCACCTCCACCAGCACCTGGAACCACACGAGCCTCAGCTTGCTGTCTTGGGGAAGATGGGGAGACATGTGGGAGGCCATTGAACTCTCCTGAGGAGACGTTTGCCTCCTGAGGGAGATCCCGCTGCTCTTGGGGTGCCGCAAGGTGGATAGGTATGCATGAGAGGGGGGAACGTTGGGCTGTGGTGGCAGCTGCTTTCCCTTCATCTTCATCATCAGCTTCATCAACTTCTCCTTCATCTTCTTCAGCATCTTCATTGTCATCTTACTCATTGTCATCATTGCCTTCCTCCTGCAGGCTGCCCAGCATCATCCTCTTCCTCATCCTCACTCTCCCGCAGGAGCTGGTGAGGCTGGCCCTGTGGCAGCAGCGGGTCCAGAGCTACAGAGACATTGGTTATAATCATGCTCTCCATCACCTGCACAATAGAAGTGGTCATTGAAGTTTGGGAGTTGAGCATTGGGGTTAGGGACCAACCTTTGCCTGTTGGTTAGACATTGGCACCCAATGGCTGCCATAGAGCTGAGTGAAATGTAGAGAGGGTCATTGGATACTAAAGTGTTATTCACTTGCCTCAGCACACAGGCACTCACCACCTGGAGGAAGTCCTGGTTGAGGTGCCGCAGGTACCTGCCCCTTTTGTGGAGATCCTCCATCTATATGGAGGCAAAAGGTTGGGTGGGAAGGGAGAAAGAGGTTGAGTGTCAGGTACAGGGGCTTTCCCCATTATAAGAGGGACTGCTACACAGGGAAGGAGATGGCAGAGTAGTGCCTTATCCTTCTGGGATGGGGATGCCTGCCCCCCACCTATACATTTTGCACTTGGCTCCTCAGGGATACAAGCTTTCCCATTCAAAGAGGGATTGCTACACAGGGAAGGCAGTGGTTTGAAGACATGTCATATCCATCTAGGGTGGGGAGTTCAAAGCGTATCACCAGTGCCCGCCCCCTCTCCCCCAACATGCATGTACACATCACGTCAGTGGTGCCTGCCCCCTATACCTGCATGCACCCTGCACATCCTGCCTAACAGGCATCCCCAAGCAGGGGAGGAAGTAAGCCACTAGAATCATAAACATAACTTGGGCACAATAACTAGTATACCTACATTGCTATGGAAGGAGGCTTGGGAGCTGCAGCTCACTTCAAGCATGATCCCCTATGGCCTGGGTTGGTAAAACACCACCTTTCCTTCTTTGAGAACAGCCTGGCCAGGAGCTTGCTGTCTTGATATGAGAAATTTGCTGTCTTCTTCTTGAAGCCATTTTAGCAAATGTCCCCACACACATCACATCATGATGTTATGATATTTTGTACATGCTGACATCAAATCAGCACTGATAAGTTTCTATACAATGCACAGATATTTAGGCCTATTTCATATTACTGCACAGAACAAGTTAGGCTTATTCTATATAGAGCACGGAAACTTTCTCAGCGTATTCTGAAAACAGCACACTGATTTCAGCAGACTACATGAAGCACAAAATTAACACGCAGAGCAGGATTCCATAAAAGCCACACAGCCTGTACAGAATCCTGATATGCGAACTTTTACTCGGTGCCAATTTTCTTTGGCGCCATATATAAAATCTAGCCAATAATGGGTAAAGCACTGTGCATATGCAGTAGCACTATAGAAACGATGGTAGTATTATTTAAAGTGAAATTGAACAGGCCTGTGAACAGTGTATGTGCGCACATACAGCCACGGTTTTGTTTGCTCATACACTGGCATCTATGATGTCATTCACCTATCCAGTTTCCCAATGTGCCATACTGCAGAGATGGCTGCAAAGAGCAGGAAGCCCCAGTTCAGCAGAGAGGACTTGCATTTGCTGGCCAAGCTTACAGCCAAGCACAAAGGTATCCTGTATCCAGGGTCCTCTACTAATTATGACCTAGAAAGGTCTATAAGGAGGTGGAAAAATGTTATGAGGTGGTTTAACCACCAAACCTCCTTCCCTCGAGAGGTAGGCATTCAAGAAAAGATGACAGACAGTGTAAACCTATATCTGGACAGAGTGATTATATATGTTAAGGCCATGCACATCATACAGGAGCCCTGGCAGAGAGCAATGCACTCATATGCCTTGCACTACTATACAGCATCAACTTTCAGTGCGCCATGTAGATATCTATGTGCAGGTTGGGAAGCAGCACATCTCCTGTAGTACAGGCGAGGATGTCAACACCACAGCCTAACTAGGGCTGTGCCTATAGACCTGTCCTTTCTGACTGTCTCTGTGAGATTTGCTCTTTTAAAACAATAACAAATTAAATCTTTGGCCTGGAGATGCCTGGTGGCAAAAACAATCATTAAAGGAGAGGCACCAGAGTGACCTCAGGCAAACAATGTTAGTGGATTCTCCCTCCACTTGTTTCCTCTTAAATAGCCCAAGTTTTCAAACACAGTCCACAGTGAACCCCCAGGAACTTGGTTTGGACTGAAATACTGAAGAAAAGAGTGGAAGAAATAGTTCAAAGAACTACCAGAAGTCCAATATCTTCAAATAAAAGTTCATTCTCCAATCAAAGTAACATACACCATCCAGACCCTACATGGGCTGTATTTTGGCTGTGTGCAATAGTAACAAATGTATAAACACAAATCAGTATACAACCAAAAAGGTAAGATATGAGAGTTCATTACATGTGTGAAAATGTGAAGTGACATAATGAAGTGAAAAAAAAGGTAAAAAACTAGGGTGAACATATATGACATGCAAAAAGTGTCAAGAGTACAGAAAAAGGACCCAAATGAAGAAAATACGAAGCAACATAAGCACTGGCAAGTCAGATGTAAAGCATTAATAAAGAAGGCTAAAACAGAATATGAAGAGGAACTTGCTGCAGAGGCTAAAACTCTCAGTAACAATTTTTTCAGGTACATCAGAAGCAGAAAGCCTGCGAGGGAATCCATGGGACCATTAGATCACAAAGGAGCAAAAGGGGCGCTCAGGGAGGACAAGGCCATAGCGGAGAAACTGAATGAATTCTTTGCTTCTGTCTTTACGGAAAAAGATGTAAGAGATCTGCCTGTACCGGGAATAGTTTTCAAGGGTGATGATGTGGAGGAACTGAAAGAAATCTCAGTGAACTGGAAGATGTACTGAGCCAAATTAAAGAGTAGTAAATCACCTGGACAGGATGGCATACTTCCAAGGGTACTCAAAGAACTCAAGCATAAAATTGCTGATCTGCTGTTAGTAATATGTAACCTGTTGTTAAAATCATCCGTAGTACCTGAAGATTGGAGGGTGGCCAATATGACGCCGATTTTTAAAAAGGGTTTTACTGGTGATCCGATTACAGAATACATAGACAAACATGGTTTAATGGGCCAGACTCAGCTTGAGTTTAGCCAAGGGAAGTCTTGCCTCACCATTTGCTTCATTTCTTTGAAAGCATGAATAAACATGTGGATCAAGGTGAGCTGGTTGATGAAATGTATCTAGATTTTCAGAAAGCTTTTGATAAAGTGCCTCATGAGAGACTCCTGAGAAAATTAAAGAGTCATGGGATAGGAGGCAAGGTTCTGGTGTGGATTAGGAATTGGTTATAGGCCAGAAAACAGAATGTAGGGTTAAATGGTTATTTCCCTCAGTTGAAGTGGGTGAACAGTGGAGTGCCGCAAGGATCGGTACTGGGTCCAGTGCTATTTAACATATTTATAAATGATATGGAAATCGGAATGATGAGTGAGGTGATTAAATTTGCAGATGGCCCAAAACTATTCAAGACTGTCAAAACAAGTGCGGACAGTGAAATATTGCAGGAAGACCTTAGGAAATTGAAAGACTGGACAACCAAATGGCAGATGAAATTTAATGTGGACAAATGCAAGGTGATGCACATTGGAAAGAATAATCTGAATCATAGATACTTGATACTAGGGTCCACCTTGGGAGTCAGCACTCAAGAAAAAGATCTAGATGCTAGGAATTTGTCACAGTCTGGTCTATAGCAGGCAGGCAAGACTTGCACGCCACTGTGGGGAAGTGAGTTCTAAAGTCCTAGCCTGGAAGGACTATGGACGGCCAACGAACTCCAGATACTTCACCTGACCAACCTCCGTTCCCCAGGAGTTGAGCCCCCAGGTGCAGGCAGCCAGCAGGACTTGTCACCACCAGGAGAATGGCAGGCCAGGCCAAGACCAGAAGGTTAGGAGTCACACTCTGGAAATAAAGGCAAAGGCCCACAGTGAAAGAGGTCTGGGAGGTTCAGGTAGAGACTTGCAATGGAGGTGTTCTGGGAGAATTAGGCAAAAGCTCACCACAGTTAAGCTCAGGGAATTCAGGCAGAAGCTCAGCACAGAAGAACTCAGTACCTTCGGACAGATGCGCACAGTAACAGGCTCAGTGGCTATCAGACAGACGCTTACAGTGGAAGTGCTCTGTAGCTACAGGCAGATGTTTACAGTAAAGACCTCTATAACTTCAGGCAGACGCTCACAGCAGAGAACACTCTGCAACTTCAGGCAAATGCCCACAGCAGGAAGGTTCTGTAACTTCAAACAGACACTTGTAATAGAAAAGTTCTGTAGCCTATAGACAGACGCTCCCAGAAAAGCGCTCTGTAACTTCAGACAGACGCTCACAGCCGGAATGTTCTGTAACTTCAGACAGACGATTGTAGCAAGAACGTTCTGTACTTTAGACAGACATTCACAGTAGAAAAACTCTGTAGCTTTCAGACAGACTCTCACTGTAGAAAAGCTCCGTATCTTCAGGCAGACACTCACAGTAGAAAAGCTCTGTAACTTCAGGCAGATGCTCACAGTAAGAAAGTTCTGTACCTTCAGACAGAAGCTCACAGTAAAAGAGCTCTGCGGCGTTCTGGCAGGTGCTCTGTAACTTCAGGCAGACGCTCACAATAAGAATGGTCTGTATCTACAGACAGACGCTCACAGTAAAGAGCTCTATAGTATTCTGGAAGGCGCTCACAGTAGAAAAGCTCTGTAACTTCAGGCAGACATTCACAGTAAGAATGTTCTGTACCTTGTGACAAGGCTACTGCCAGGGTGGCTGGGATGAAGTATTTAGACCCTGAAATACCAGAAGCCACTGCAAGGAGGGAGGCAGAGAGTAATCCGGAAACAAGGGAATGGATTCCCAGCTCCAGCAGAGGGAGCCAGGGGGATAGCCAGGCTGAGCCTATATTTTCATCCCCCACTAGGGGGAGGCGGAGGGAAGAAGCTCAGTTCCCCTGGATACGCGATTAATATACCATGCGGCCCAGCTGAAATAGAGAGGGGCCCATGGAGAGGGAAGAAGATGATTGGATGAATTATATGGAAGGAGGGGTAGGGGGTCACGTGATGCCTGCTACCTGAGAAGCAGCAAGAAAGCGAGGCTCCGCACATACCCTGCTAAAATCAGCTATATTACAGGACAATACCTTTGAAAGAGAGACGAGAGCGAGCTGCTTGTCCAGCGAAACCCCTCTGGAACACACTGCGGGGGGTTCCGACGCGGTATGCCCCCAAGAGCACATAAAAAATCAACAAATTACACGAAGCACGGCCACATTAAAATGGCGGAGCAGCGGCCCGTACAGAGTGCGCTTCCGATGGTGAATACTGACTGGGATCAGGAAATCTCGCGCTCAGTGTCCACTGCCCTGGAAGATAAGTTAAATAAGTTGCAGTTGGCCGTGGACGAGATAAATGAGAAGTTTGACTCCCACTCGGCACAGCTAACTGCGGTGGAGAACCGGTTGTTGGCAAGCGAGGATGAAGCCCAGAGCACAGCTACGCAGATGGCGATGCTCCAAAAAGAACTGGAGGAGATGAGGGAGCGGGTCGAGGAGCAGGAAAATCGCTCCCGCCGGAACAACTTACAAGTGATAGGCCTCCCCGAAAAAGTACAGGATAAAGACCTGTACGACTTCTTTTCTAAGTGGCTCCCAGAACAACTGGGATTGGAGCAGCAAAGGGGCCATTTTGACTGCGACAGAGGTTGGAGCCCGGGGAGATGATAATGCTAGGCCCCGCACAGCGATCGCACACTTTGTGAACTGGCAGGCAAAGGAGAAGATTTTAAAAGCCTCAAGAAGTAAGGAGGCATTACAATATGAGGGCCGCCACTTGTTGCTATTTAACGATTATTCGACGAGAGTAGCGTTATTACAGAAGGCAATGACTCCCACCTGCACAGCGCTTTACAAAAAGGGGGTACGATTTGCCTTAGTGTATCCAGCTAAATTAAAAATCTGGGCTGATGGAAAGATCATAGTACTCAATGATGCGGCTGCAGCAAGAGCTTATCTGGATAAATGCAATCAGGGAACGGAGTCGGGCTCTAGGAGACCAGACTAGAGTGACTTGACAGACCCGGTATGGCGGATACTGGAGAAATACTTGTCAAATTGACATTTGAATTAAAGGGTTGATATAGATAAAGTCCGATGAGAGTGGACTAGTGATGCTGGGCAAGATTTTGTACACCTCTCCCTTTGAAGGACTGAATGCTGAAAATTACACCTTGAGATGGAGGGACTGATTATATTGCAGACGGGAGACTGGTTGTGGATGTACAACTGAGACATTTGAGCCTGGCAAGATCTCCAAAGATTTGGTTCGGAACCCATGGTTGGAGATGGGTAATTGTTACAATTGGGGTGTTATTGATTATAACAGATAAACCTGTAATATTTAACTTACTGCAAAGTTGGCTTGTGAGAGGGTGGGGGGAGGGAAGAGGCCCTCGGGTATTCTTGGGCTGAATCGGGTAGGCGAAGGATGTGGGGAAGGAATATGGTACAGGAGTGGGAGGAGGGGAGAGAGGGGGAGGGAAAGGGGGGAGTGAATGGGAGTATGTGTGTGGATGTTAGGGATGTATGGAGAGGAGGGGGGGACAAGGGGGCGAGGGCGGGCTTTGGTTGACGAGAGTGGATGGAGTAAAGTGTTTCAGGGATATGAAGGGAGTAAGATGAACACATGGTGGCCTCGAAAGAGGCATGGAGATCACACTCGGGTGGCGGTTGCAAAGAGACCACGACCTTGCGGGCCCTGCTGGGAGGCTGGCAAGGCACATAACATAGTGTTTCAGGTCCCTCAGCAAATATGTTTATAGTATGGGTAGTTTGAAAATCATTACGCTTACTGTGGATGGCCTACACTCTTCAGTTAAGAGAACTAAAATTCTCTCGGTTGAAAAAAGAAAGGGCTGACATTGTATACCTTCAAGAAACCCATCTTATGGCCCTAGAACACCAAAAATTGAAGAGGGGGTGGGTTGGTGAAGTTGGGTATTCAGCATACAATTCTAGGCAAAGGGGGGGTGGCTATATTAATTCACAAACAAATTCCATTTCATTGCCATAAGGTGATCCAGGATAAAGAAGGTAGGTATGTATTGGTTATCGGTGAATTGTGGGGACATCAACTCCTCCTTTGCAATGTATATGGGCCTAATGTGTATTCCCATAAAGTTTTCTCTGACATAGTGGCGTGAGTGATACCGTACTCTAACTATCAGATCGTCATGGGGGGAGATTTTAACATAGTAGCAGACCCCACTAATGATTGTAGACCATTAAAGCCCAGGGTGCGAAATTGGGAGGATAGGGGGATTCCTTTTGTGACATCTCAGTTGGGGCTGGTAGACATATGGAGGCTCCTACACTCTCAGGATGGGGAGTATACGTTTTACTCACATCCACATAAAGTATACTCCAGACTGGATTACCTATTGGTAGCACCTTCCCTAGTCTCAAGAATTGTGAAAGCAGAAATAGTGGATAGTGCACTCAGTGACCATTTGGCAGTTGAGATGGTGATTTCTTTTGCAGCTGAGCCGGGCAAGTGGGTGTGGAGGCTTTCCCCCTCCCTTTACCAGGATAGGGAGTTTCACGAATTCCTGCGCCTTAAATGGATGGAATATCAGGAATATAACAACAGGTCGGAGGTGAATGCTGGTATATACTGGGAAGCCTCTAAAGTTGTTATGAGGGGACATATTATTGCTTACGTGGCGGGAAAGAAAAAACAAAGAGAAGCAGACCTGTTGAGGCTTTCGCAGGAATACCATCAATTAAGGAGGGCACATATGCAGCATATAAATGATACACATAAAGCACAGTTGGTCCAACTTAAGAAACAGATTGATGATATCCTACATACGAGGGCCGAAAGGGATATATATTACCAGCGCTTTAAATTGTATAAATGGGGCAGTAAGGCAGGCAACCTGTTAGCCAACTTAGTGAGACTCCCACGCAAACGGCAACTAATTTCCTCTATAAAGAATGTTCGGGGGAAATATTCACCACAGAGTCCCAAATTATGTAACAGTTTGTCCAGTATTATAGTTCTTTATATGAGGGTGCGGGATTTGATGTAGCCCAGTTTTATAGACACTGAGTTCTTTCATGGGTTAAGGGTACCACAGCTGCTGGGGGAACAATTAGATACTCTAAATGGGCCTGTGACGAAAAAAGAGATATGACTAGATATCAAAATGCTGAAACTTATCAAGGCACCAGGATCAGACGGGTTTGGACCTGAATATTATCGTATCTTAAGTGATCTAGTGGCGCCACCACTCAGGGCATGGTTTAATGGGCTTGTAACGGAAGGCTTAACTATACAACATAATGTGGCACATATAGTGTTATTGCCAAAGCCAGGCAAGGACTCAGAACAGGTGGGCTCATATCGCCCAATTTCCTTGCTAAATCAAGATGTTAAGATACTGGCGGCCATTCTGGCAAGGCGTCTAAATCAGGTTCTACCCGAGCTGATCCATGAGGACCAAGTATGCTTTGTGCCAGGCCGCCACGGCTCTATGAATATTATAAGAGCTCTGATGGCCATCCATAAGTACCGGGGAGAAGGGGGGCTAGAAGCCATCATTGGGCTAGATATGGAGAAGGCCTTTGATAGTATATCTTGGCCTTATCTGTTTGAGACCCTGGGTAGACTTGGAATCTCAGGCCAGGTGGTGTCTTGGATTGAAGCGCTTTATAGAGGTCCTATGGTACGGCTGATGGTAAATGGGAAACCTACTGAAAGGTTCTTCCTGGGACGGGGCACCAGACAGGGGTGCCCCCTTTCCCCCCTTCTTTTTCTGTTGGCAATTGAGCCATTGGCCATAAAAATCCGCAGTGCTGCACAAATAAGGGGGATTTGGGTGCGAAACAAAGAGTTTCGGTTGAATCTATTTGCCGATGACATACTTTTGTATCTGGCAAATGGCCCCAGAGATCTGCCCAAAGCCCTTCAATTAATTGAGGAGTTTGGAGAATTATCAGGATTGAGGGTGAACTGTGCCAAATCGGAATTACTCCCATTGTCGGGGATAGAGGGAGACCCATGAATGGAGGGCTTACCAATAAAACCAGTTAAAGGGGAGATGAGATACCTTGGGGTCTTCCTTAGTACAAATAAAAAACTTTTTTATAAGAAAAATGTGGTTGATCAACTAGAACGAATCAGGCAATTATGTGATAAATGGAAAGAACTGCCGCTCTCCCTGATGGGTAGAGTAGCATTGGTAAAAATGATCCTCTTACCCAAAATTCTCTATCCATTACAAGCCGCCCCCATTTGGGTATTAAGAAAAGAGGAACGTCTGTTTCGGTCGATTATTAGGTGTTTCATTTGGCGCGGGAAAGGGGCCTGGATAGGATATGTTAAGTTCTCTTTAAGAAAGGAGAGGGGAGGATTGGGCCTTCCCGACTTACGTATGTATAATGTGGCAGCGCTGATGCGCTTCATTTATGAAGGGGTAATTGAACAACAGAGGTATCTGCCAGAGGGGGAGCTGGAGACCTGGAGCAGGTCTTGGTTATTTATAAATCTTATACACGGAAGCAATAGTAGTGACATCAATATCACTAGTAGACGGGAGCTCCTGAGAAGAGCTTGGGGGGGAGGGGGGGGGGAGAAGACAGCAACAGAAAACGCCAGATGTCTCACCCTTCATGAGCTTAGTGGGAAATGAAGCGTTCCAGCCCGGGATGAGTAGAACGGCATTTACTACATGGAGGGACAATGGGTGTAGGATCCTAGGGCAATTATTGGTCAATGACACTGACATCTTTGATACGTTTGACAGGGTTAAGGAGCAATGGGATTTGACAAATAGAAATATGTTGCAATATCTTCAAATTAGGCACTATTGGGCTTCCCTGAGAGCAGAATATGGGGAAGTATGGACATGGGGCCCATTAGATAGGATTCTCCACAAACTCCCATATCAACTAAATGGCTTATCGACCTGTTATAAAGAGCTGAATGAAAACAGGCGAGTAGAGGAGATGAAGAAGCTGGTAGATAAATGGAATGGGGAGTTGGGCACTACTTACACTGAACAAACATTTCAGAAGCTATTTGCGACACTATGAAATGGTCAAAGCGTCTGACTTGCAGGAGACGCAATACAAGATTCTACATAGAGCACACATCTCTAGGGCGAAGGGGGTAAAATTGGGACTTTGGGATGATGATAGCTGTATTAAATGCCATAGGGAGGGGGGAACGCTGCTTCACTCCTTTTTAGAGTGCCCAGCTCTGGTGTTGTGGAATGAGGCCATACAGGTGATCAATACTGTTGTGCAGCAAACATTAGAGTGGGACTATGCAACTTTGCTGCTAGGAGACCAATCCTTTCTAATTAGGCAAGGCCTAACACAACCTTACAGGAGGTTGGTATATATTTCCCTTTTGCTGGTAAGGAAAACTATCTTACACTTCTGGATTGCTGAAGAGGATGCACTAGGAGTGGTATGGAAAATGAAAATGCGGGAGGTTGGCACATATGAGAGGTGACTCTACTCAAAGGCCAGCAAACCAAACACCCAAAAGTATGCCATGCTGTGGGCAGAGTGTTTAAATATACTCACCTAAGGATGGAGAGGGGGGGTTGAAGGAGAATGTAGGGTTGAGTGGGGGTTGGAGTGATTGATGAGAATTGGAAAGGAGTGTTTGATGGAGTGTAAGGAAGCATGGTTGGGGGGAGTTAATTTAGTTATAATAAATAAAATACAATGCAGGCTGTTGTAGAAGCATGAAGCTCGACATGGATGTGGATTATACACATGGAATTGGTGTTTTTAGATTGTATGTTGGGTTTTAAAACATGTAACCTGTGACTACAACCTGTCATAGTGTGAATAAAAATAAATTTAAAAAAAAGGAAGGAGGGGTAGATCAGAGGGAGGAGGAATCCCAGGAGGGGGGAGAGGCCTCTATGGAGTGGGAGAGTTCCAAGGCAGGGTGGCCAGCTCCTGAGGGTTTGGAAGGGTGTTGGAGGTGAGAGAAACCTGCTTTATTGAAAGCCTGAAGTATTTGGAAACCTGCTTTATTTACCTGCTTTATTGGAAGCCTGACTTATTTGGAAGCCTGCTTTATTCACCTGCTTTATTGGAAGCCTGCTTTACTGAAAACCTATGTGGTTGGAAGCTGTTCATTTGGGGATAACCTATGTACTGAAGTTGGTGACAGCTGTTATTGGCTTGATAATAAAAATTGTTTAACCTAGCCACTGTCTGCAGTTGTGGTGAGATCTGGAAAACGGCGGGTGGACAGCTCCACTTTGCTGGGAAGCAGTGGACCCTTTTCACAATGGCACCCCAGATGGGACCTGAAGCATGATCCATGGAGATGAGTTGTGGGACAGAGGACCTTAGTTCCCTTTATTAAGGCGCAGACCAGCAGGCACCTCAGGCAAGCTGTACCTAGGGAGGCCAAGGCTGGATAAGGAGCCGGTTAAGGGAGGGGGAAACGGGTAGAGAATCCAGGCAGATTCTTAAAGGGGACCTGATAGAAGGAAAAAAAAAAAGATAGCGTACTTGGGTTTGTTTCTTTTGCTTTACAGGGGCTTATCCATTGCAAATGATGGAGCAGAAGAAATTATTGCACTGGATGGCAGCACAGTTCCAGAAACAGCAAGGGGACTCGCAGCAAGCCGTGCACCAGGTGGTAGAAGCTACCAGGGAGCAACAAGTACCCTTATTAAAAGCCCTCCAGGTGCAGAGGCAAGCAATGGAAGATTTGGTGCAGAAAGTCACGGCACCCAGAGCTCCAGAGATGACCCCTATGGCAGTAGGCTCAGCTCCCTATCAGCCTTTCTCTTTGGGGAAAATGGGGGGAAGGATGACATGGAGGACTTTATAATAACTTTTGAGAGGATTGCCAGGGCCATGAAATGACCATCGGAGCAGTGGGCTGTGAGGCTGGCAGGCTGTTTGACTGGTGAAGCGCTGGCTGCCTATATGGCTCGTGCTATGGACTTTGAGGAGGTGGTGGCGGCCATTAAAAGTAGATTGGGCTTGACCCAAGACTACTATCACTGTCTTTTTAGGGAGACCCTGCTTAAGGGAGAAGACCCCAACCCATCAGTATATATCTCTGGGAATTAAGGGTCCGGTTACATCGCATATCAGAGTATGCACAGAGCAATTTGGGAAGGTGCCAGGGTATTCAAAAGGGGTACTATGACCAAGGCACCAAGGCTAGGCACTTCCAGGAAGGGGAGCGGGTCCTGGTAATGATCCCCTCAGACCCTCATAAGTTCCTCTCGCAATGGAAAGGGCCTTGCACCATAGATGGTAAAGTAGGTCCTTGGTCCTACCGGGTTGACAAAGGAAGAGTCCAAGTGTATCATGTGAATGTACTACGTCCATGGATAGAGCAAAGCGGGATGGTAGCGGTCCAGGACGAGGATCTAGGACCCCAGCTTAGTGATCTCAAGGCATGCGGTACTCCGGGTATAGGTACTTCCCTCGAGCCCCTGGATACGCAAGAAGAGCGACCAAAATGATAAAGGGGATGGAACTCCTCTTGCATAAGGAAAGGCTAAAGAGGTTAGGGCTCTTCAGCTTGGAAAACAGACGGTGTGAAGCTCCACCCAGTGCATCCCAGGATCCCAGGATGCACTGGGCAGGGCTGGGCGCCATTTTTGAGGAGGCACCAATAGACGAGGGAGACCACCTCCCTCCTCCAACAAAGGTAGGGGATAGGGAAGGTCTGCTAGACCACCAGGTGGGCCCACCAAGGACATTTGAAGGGATACTAGTCGAGGTTAGGGATCTCCAGCCTCCTCCTGAACTTGTCAGGGGCAGGGGAGACTGGAGGTCCACCGGACCTCTAGCCCATTTCGCTTGGCTTGGGGTGAGGGTACTTGGGGTCTGGTGGTCCCATGGACCTCCAGCCCCTATGTTGGACAGGTCTGGGCTTCTGACAGCCCAGACAAACAAGTGCGGGAGGATTGTGCCTTATGATCAGAGAGAATTGCGTACTTAAATTTGCATGCTATTATCTCTGATCATAGGGGCGGTAAAGCCCCACGCTGTTCCAGTGCTATTTTTAGAGCGCTGTTTGGAACAGAGCGGGGCTTTACCCTGCATCTGCCCATCAATGAACCAGCTATCCCAGAAGAAAAAGAAGGCAAGTGTTCTAACCACTCTGCCACTTCCTTCCTTGAACAACAGAGCCTCAGGCCAATGTCAAGAGTAACATTGGGGGGGGGGGGGGGGGGGATGAGCAAAAAACATGCTCCACTGATGGGATTTGAACCAGCTACACCAGAAGAAGGCAGCAAGTGTTCTAACCACTCTGCCACTTTCTTCCTTGAACAATGGAAAATGCAGGCAACGGGGGTGGGGGTGGGGGGATCAGGTCAAAGAGATGTATGCCAAATTTGTTATGTACCTGCCATTCAAACTTCCTCTCCCCTATTTTCCCCCTATCTCCATACAGATGGAGGACCTCCGCAAGAGGGGCCGCTACCTGCAGCAGCATGAGCCTCTGTTTTTCCAGGGGGTGCAGGCTGAGCTAGAGGCTGAAGCAGGTGAGTGAAACTGTAGTCTCCAATGGCCCTCTATACTTCCTGCTCATCTTAATGGCAGCCTCTCTGTGCCAATGTATAATCAATATGTAAAGGTTGGTCCTTATCCCCCATTCTCATGTCCTAAACCTCAATGTGCAAGTGAAGGACAGCATGATTATAACCAATGTCTTGGTTTCCCACCTTTTTAGCTCATGCACAAGTTGTCCCACCCCCTGGAGCTGGTGCTGTGGCAGGCAGAAGAGGAAGACGAGGAGAAGGTGATGGTGACGGTGATGGCCCAGGACACAGATCCCACCTCCTGGACTCTACCACCCCACCCTATCCAGGACCTTCCCCCACCCTCACAGATCTCACCCCCAGAATCCTTCCACTCCACCCAGGACCTTCCCCCACCCACACAGATTTCACCCATGGACTCTCCCACCCCACCCTACCCTCACAGATCCCACCCCTGGACTCTCACACCCCACCAAGGACCTTCCCCCACCCTCACAGATCCTACTCCCGGGACTTCCACAGCCCACCCAGGACTTTCTCCAACCCTCACAGATCCCACCCCATGGACTCCCACACCCCAGTAGTGGCTTGACCTCCCCCAGGAGGTGAACATTGTGCCAGGCGACAATGGCCTCCCACATGTATCCCCATCTTCCTCAGCACAACGAGTTGATGCTTACGTGGATCCAGAGGCAGGTGAGGGTGAAGTTGCAGCCCTACCTCTGTCCACACCTGCCTCTGGATCAGAAGCTGTCTGGGAGGAGATAGCATACATGTGAGATGCCATTGATCACCAACTATGGGCCCTGGAAGCTGGTTAGGCCAAGCTGGAGGATGCCCTAGACCAGATCATGGCCACCCAGGCCATGATTCTATGTGCTCTAGGGCATCGTACCATCCCTGGACCCTCCACCTCCCAGGACCCTTAGTCCACCACACCTCCTGAGGCAGCTCCTGCTGCTCTTGGGGTCTCTCCTCTCCCTCCACCAACTGACTTTTTCCCCTTCCCAATTGGACTGCAAAATGACACTCTGTTGCTTTGATTCTCATAAGGATGAGATTTGCCAGGTTCACTTTTCTCCTCACAACAAAACCATTCTGGCTCCAAGTGCTACTGACTTTAGGCTCCATGTATGAGACTGAAGTTCAACTGGGGAAGAGCAGTCTGCAGAAGATGCTGAAGATGGGCCTCCAGAACATCTGTTAATTCATGGGGACATACTGCCGGGATTTCTGATTTCATTTGGAATCCTAATGATCCTTGGGTTATTTGCTCTGTTTCAGAGGACAACATACAGTGGGGGAAATAAGTATTTGATCCCTTGCTGATTTTGTAAGTTTGCCCACTGACAAAGACATGAGCAGCCCATAATTGAAGGGTAGGTTATTGGTAACAGTGAGAGATAGCACATCACAAATTAAATCCGGAAAATCACATTGTGGAAAGTATATGAATTTATTTGCATTCTGCAGAGGGAAATAAGTATTTAATCCCTCTGGCAAACAAGACCTAATACTCGGTGGCAAAACCCTTGTTGGCAAGCACAGCGGTCAGACGTCTTCTGTAGTTGATGATGAGGTTTGCACACATGTCAGGAGGAATTTTGGTCCACTCCTCTTTGCAGATCATCTCTAAATCATTAAGAGTTCTGGGCTGTCGCTTGGCAACTCGCAGCTTCAGCTCCCTCCATAAGTTTTCAATGGGATTAAGGTCTGGTGACTGGCTAGGCCACTCCATGACCCTAATGTGCTTCTTCCTGAGCCACTCCTTTGTTGCCTTGGCTGTATGTTTTGGGTCATTGTCGTGCTGGAAGACCCAGCCACGACCCATTTTTAAGGCCCTGGCGGAGGGAAGGAGGTTGTCACTCAGAATTGTACGGTACATGGCCCCATCCATTCTCCCATTGATGCGGTGAAGTAGTCCTGTGCCCTTAGCAGAGAAACACCCCCAAAACATAACATTTCCACCTCCATGCTTGACAGTGGGGACGGTGTTCTTTGGGTCATAGGCAGCATTTCTCTTCCTCCAAACACGGCGAGTTGAGTTCATGCCAAAGAGCTCAATTTTTGTCTCATCTGACCACAGCACCTTCTCCCAATCACTCTCGGCATCATCCAGGTGTTCACTGGCAAACTTCAGACGGGCCGTCACATGTGCCTTCCGGAGCAGGGGGACCTTGCGGGCACTGCAGGATTGCAATCCGTTATGTCGTAATGTGTTACCAATGGTTTTCGTGGTGACAGTGGTCCCAGCTGCCTTGAGATCATTGACAAGTTCCCCCCTTGTAGTTGTGGGCTGATTTCTAACCTTCCTCATGATCAAGGATACCCCACGAGGTGAGATTTTGCGTGGAGCCCCAGATCTTTGTCGATTGACAGTCATTTTGTACTTCTTCCATTTTCTTACTATGGCACCAACAGTTGTCTCCTTCTCGCCCAGCGTCTTACTGATGGTTTTGTAGCCCATTCCAGCCTTGTGCAGGTGTATGATCTTGTCCCTGACATCCTTAGACAGCTCCTTGCTCTTGGCCATTTTGTAGAGGTTAGAGTCTGACTGATTCACTGAGTCTGTGGACAGGTGTCTTTCATACAGGTGACCATTGCCGACAGCTGTCTGTCATGCAGGTAACGAGTTGATTTGGAGCATCTACCTGGTCTGTAGGGGCCAGATCTCTTACTGGTTGGTGGGGGATCAAATACTTATTTCCCTCTGCAGAATGCAAATAAATTCATATACTTTCCACAATGTGATTTTCCGGATTTAATTTGTGATGTGCTATCTCTCACTGTTACCAATAACCTACCCTTCAATTATGGGCTGCTCATGTCTTTGTCAGTGGGCAAACTTACAAAATCAGCAAGGGATCAAATACTTATTTCCCCCACTGTAATTTTAAAAAAGCAGATACCTGAAAACAGATATGACGAACAACAACATATGTCTCCATCAGAACTGAAAGCTCATAAGTACATAAGTATTGCCATACTGGGAAAGACCAAAGGTCCATCAAGCCCAGCATCCTGTTTCCAACAGTGGCCAATCCAGGTCACAAATATCTGGCAAGATCCCCAAAAAGTACAAAACATTTTACACTGCTTATCCCAGAAATAGTGGATTTTCCCTAAGTCCATTTAATAATGGTCTATGGACTTTTCCTTTAGGAAGCCGTCCAAACCTTTATAAAACTCCGCTAAGTTAACTGCATTTACCACATTCTCTAGCAACGAATTCCAGAGTTTAATTACACGTTGAGTGAAGAAACATTTTCTCAGATTCGTTTTAAATTTACTACATTGTAGCTTCATCACATGCCCCTAGTATTTTTGGAAAGCGTAAACAGACGCTTCACATCTACCCGTTCAACTCCACTCATTATTTTATAGACCTCTATCATATCTCCCCTCAGCTGCCTTTTCTTCAAGCTGAAGAGCCCTAGCTGCTTTAGCTTTTCCGCATAGGGAAGTCGTCCCATCCCCTTTAATATTTTTGTCGCTCTTCTCTGCACCTTTTCTAATTCCACTATATCTTTTTTGAGATGCGGCGACCAGAATTGAACACAATATTCGAGGTGCGGTCACACCATGGAGCGATACAAAGGCATTATAACATCTTCATTTTTGTTTTCCATTCCTTTCCTAATAATACCTAACATTTTATTTGCTTTCTTAGCCAAAGCAGCACACTGAGCAGAAGGTTTCAACGTATCATCAATAACAACACCTAGATCCCTTTCTTGGTCTGTGACTCCTAATGTGGAACCTTGCATGACGTAGCTATAATTCAGGTTCCTCTTTCCCACATGCATCACTTTGCACTTGCTCACATTAAACATCATCTGCCATTTAGATGCCCAGTCTCATAAGGTCCTCTTGTAATTTCTCACAATCCTCCTGCCATTTAACGACTTTGAATAACTTTGTGTCATCAGCAAATGTAATTACCTCACTAGTTACTCCCATCTCTAGGTCATTTATAAATATGTTATGTTTAAATGATTTTTATTAGTTTTTCACTTAACACAACATATTTGTAATGCATATTTCCAGACAATATATTCCACTAATACAGTCACTTCTATATTGTTATCAGTGTCTGGGTTTTCTTACCAACTTAATTTCGTAACACCCACTCCCTTGATTTAGCATCCCTCCCCCTCCCCCCTAGGTCTACTACCCATCCCCCCTCCCTTCTCCCCCACCTTTTAGAGGCAGATCCCATTGTCCTTTTATAGACAACCTTTTGTGTTTGCTTTATTTACATATTCAATAAATGTCCTCTGGCCGCAGGTGACATAGAGTCTAGAAAGGGGCCCCATCTGCGTTGAAATCTCAGCTCTCCATCTGGGGGCCGGCAATTAATTTCTAATCTTTCAAATCTCATCAGCTGTATCATCTCCCCTCTCCAGAGTTGGTTTTGAGGTGGTTTTGGGGACAACCAAGCTGTGAGTATAGTTTTTTTGGCCACAATGATGGCCCGAGCTGCAAACTCCCGCATGCCCGGGGCCACCTGGCCTTGCATTTGTAGTTTCCCAAACAACATCTCCGGTCCAGGGCACCAGTCGAGTTGCCACATACTTGAGATCCATCGTAGCAGTCTGTCCCAGAATGTTCGCGTGGCTGGGCATGTCCAGAACATGTGCCCAAGTGTAGCTCCCTCAGCTCCACACTTTGGGCATGCTCCGTCCGGGGAGAGCCCCATATGAAAGGCCCTCCTCGGCGGTATATGGGCTCGCATCACCATCCGGTATTGGAGCTCCCAATGCCCTGCCATTGCAGTCGTCCGCCTCAACCCTAGGATGTGGTCTTTCAAAGTTGCTGCCATTATAGTCCCATCCAGTTCTCCACTCCATACCTCTGCTAATTTCTTATAGTCCAGTTCAGGGATTGTGTCTTTTATATGTCTATGGTGGAATGTGAGTGGTACTTTCTGTTGTGATCTGATAGTAAATGCCTCTGCCAGTTCCTCCTGGACATCTTCAGTTAGGGAATCCCAGGGTAAGCTAGCTATGTAATGTTTCAGCTGATAATAATAAAACAGATCGGACGACAGTAGGTGATATTTTGATTGTAATTGATGAAAAGGTTTAATTTTCCCATCTTCTGTCAGCACCTGTACCAAGTACACCAAGCCCTGTTGTTTCCATCTCCGGTAGGCCTTATGTAGTTGTCCTGGCTGAAAGTCTAGATTCCCACAAATAGGTAGGTATGGTGTTGTCCTTGCTGAGAAGCGGTGCAGTCTACAAACCCACCTCCAAACTGCGCGTGCTGTTGTAAAAATACCTATATCCTCAAATTCCTTTGGAACTTTTGTCCGTGGTGCATGTAACAAATATCCAAAGTGCATGTTTTGTAGTGCTGCCTGTTCCAACGTGGTGGCTGAGAAATAGTTCGTGCCCCTCAACCAGTCATTTATGTGGCGCATGCCACTTGCCACCGTCCGATGTCTTATATTCTGGAGCCCCAGGCCACCATACTCCACTGATGTATGTAAAATCGACAGAGGTATTCGGGGCTTTTTCCCCCGCCAGAGAAATCTACTAATGGCTTTGTTTAATGTTTTCTCATCCTTAATGGTAAGATATAATGGCAATACCTGGAATGCGTAGAGCCATCTTGGTACTATCATCATATTTATTATGGCAATACGCCCTATTAAGGAAAGTGGGTAAGCCTGCCAAAGCTGTAACCTAGCACATGTGTCTCCCAGTAACCTAGTGACATTTAATGCGTATAGTTGTGATAAATCCTTTGGTACCCGGACCCCAAGATACTTAAATTCTTCCTCCGCCCAGGTCATCTTGAGAGTTCTTTGCCATTTGGCCCCTTCCCCTTGCACCATCATAGCTATTGATTTTGTGAAGTTTAAAGTGAAACCCGATAACTTACTGTACTTGTCGATTAGTTTTAGTATACTCGGTAGGGAGCTATCTGGATTCGTGATTAAGATCAGCAGGTCATCTGCAAATGTCAACGCTCTTATATCGTGTGTTCCCAACCTAACCCCTTGTATCCCCTCCTCCAGTTTTATTGCTCTAAGCAAGGGTTCTAAGGACAAAATAAATAATAAAGGCGAGAGGGGGCATCCCTGGCGTGTTCCCCTACAAATCTCAAACTTTTCGCTTCTCACCCCGTTGATAAGGATTTCAGCTGTTGGCTCAGTGTAGAGGGCCCTTATGGCATTGTAAAACCACCCTTGAAATCCCATATGTTGCAGTGTGCCAAACATGAACTCCCAATCTACTTTATCAAAAGCTTTTTCTGCATCGAGACTGAGGAGTAATGTTGTTACATTTTCTGCTTTGCTCCGAGCCATTGCCATTAGTAGTTTACGGACATTCCCTCCTGCCTGCCTCTGCCTCACAAACCCCGTTTGTTCTTCTCCTATCAGCCTAGGCAATATGTTCGATAGCCTGTTTGCTAGGATTTTTGCTAGAATCTTATTGTCTACGTTTAGTAAAGAAATGGGCCGATATGCCTCCGCTTGGTCCTCTGGTTTTCCGGGCTTCGGCAATAGGGTTATGAGTGCCGTATTTGCATAGCGAGGGAAACTCTTAGTTTGAACTACACTGTCAAAGTAAGCTCCCAAAGTTCCCATAAATGACGCTGGCAACAACTTATAAAACTCCCCGGAGAACCCATCTGGGCCCGGCGCAGAATGCAGCGCCAGCCCTCGAACCACCCCCTGAAGCTCTTTCCCTTGGATGGGTTCATTCAAACTTTGTATCTCCTGGTCTGTTAAATGCATGGTGCCCACCTCCCGCAGATAAGCGGGTAATGATGTCCCTCTGGGCCCTTGCTGTTTTTTATATAGTTGGGAGTAGTATTGAGCGAATATCTGCTTTATCTCTACATTGTTCGTCCTTATTTTCCCTTGCCTATCTTTCACCGCTGTGATCACCCTATGAGGTTTCCAATTCGATACCAACTTTGCTAACATTGAGCCCACTTTATTGCCATACCTATGCAGCTTGTATCTGTGGTAAAACATCGCTCTAGTAGCTCTCTCATGTATGTGGGAGTTAAGAGCTACTTGTGTCGTTTTTAGCCATTCCCAGGTCTTTTTGTTTGGGTTACTCACATACTGCCGTTTGGCTCTCTGGAATTGTTTTCCTAATTGTGTAATGGCTCTGGCTATCTTTTTATTTCGTGCTGCCACATATGCTATCACATCGCCTCTTAAAACTGCCTTTGCAGTCATCCAGTAGAGACTAGGGTTATCTATATGCTGTGCATTAGATACAGCATAGGTTTCCCATTTTTGATTTAGGTATTGTGAAAAATCTTTGTCCCTATATAGGTACCCTGGAAACCTCCATCCCCTGCCCACTTGATAGTAACTAGGGGCCTCCACATCCACCCATATCGGGCTGTGGTCGGATATCTCTTCTGGGCCTATCTCTGCTCGTACTATTTCTGAAAATACTTCTCTGCTAACCATGATGTAGTCAATCCTCGAAAGGGTCCCATGAGCCCTGGATACATGAGTAAAATCCCTCTCACCTGGGTGTAGTGTACGCCATGCATCCAGGACTCCCAGGGTACGCATAAACGTACGTAAGGCCCGTGCTCTTTGACCGCCACTCTGGTCTCCGTTCGGTCTCGAGCAATCTTGTACTGGGTCCGCCACTAAGTTAAAGTCGCCCATTATTATTAGTGGATGTTGTAATACTGCACATTTCCGTATAAGGGACTGATAAAAACCCGGATCATATACATTAGGGCCGTATAAGCCCAATAACACCAATTGCCTCCCCTGTAGCCACAGCCGCACCAGCACATATCTTCCCTGTGGGTCCTTGGAGAGTAGTTCAGCCTTAGCGGCCACCCCCCGTCCTATCAATATTGCCACTCCTCTTCTCAGCCCATTTGCTGATGCTGAAAAGACCTCCCCCACCCATGACCTTTTTAGTTTTTCGTGCTCCAGCTCAGAAAGGCGGGTCTCTTGTATACATGCTATATCAGTCCCTTGGCGGCGTAAAGCCGACAAAATTTTTGCCTGCTTTATAGGTGATGAGATTCCTCCCACATTCCATGAAGTGAAACGAACTTTTTTAATTTGTGTCATATGAAGCTGTATTTATGTTTTAATAGTCCCCAACCTTTAAGCCTTCCCTCATGGGTCCCGCCTCTCCCCCAAGTATCACCATCCACAAGTGCCTCAATGGTTTCTAAACTTCCATCATATTGCTTTGAGTGGTGCAAGGTTGCTTCTGTCCCTCTATCCTCCCCTTTTTTGTTTTTCCTTTTCCGACAATCCTCCCTGCCTCTTCCCTCCCTATCCCTCCCCCCCCCCGCCCTCCCTCGTCTGTATCCTTAAACTTTCCTTTCCTTTTATTCCCTTTTCTAATCCAGACCACCCCCCTACAACCCTTATCCCTTTCTCATTCCCTCTTCTATCACCCCTCTCACTTCGCGATGCTACTCGCAAAATGACCGCTCCCTTTAGAGGCAAGAGGCTCCCGCCCCCGTGTCCCTCCAATAACATTTTTGTCCAAACCGACAATACTTTTAAGCAGGTAAATCTTTAACATAGCAATAAACAACCACAAACAAATAACCTTCAGCTTTCAACTTCATACCCTTTATCTTTTAAAAAGGATTTCACCTCAGCCACTGCTGTGAAATGGTGCCATTTCTCCTGGTGTAGAATTTTCAAGCGGGCTGGAAACATTAGGGCAAATTTTATGTTCTTTTTGATTAGCCAGGTACACACTGGGTGGAAGCTTCTTCGCTGTTCTTGGACAGATTGTGAGTAATCCTGGAGGATTAAGATTTTGTGTCCATCATATCTGAGCTCTTCTCTTTTTACCCGAAAGCCCCTCATAATTTCCACTTTATGTCTGAAATTGAGGATTTTTGCTACTATTACTCTGGGGCGATTTTTGGTTTCCTCTTTCCGACCTACGCGGTGCGCTCTTTCGATTACCAGCGGGTTCCCGGAGTCTGTCAGCGCTAGTTCTTTTGCCAGCCACGCCTCCAGCCATGTTTCCAAGTTTTGTTCCGGAATTCTCTCCGGGATACCCACTATTCGAATGTTACTCCTTCGGGAGCGATTCTCCAGGTCCTCCAATTTCATAGCTTGTGCTGCCACTTGTTTTTTAAGGCTCACTATATCAGGGGCCTGCGAGCGGACATCATCCTCGAGTGCTGTTACTCTCGTCTCCAGGTCCCCTGTCCGAATTCCCAGCCCATCGAGGCCGGTTTTAATTTCCTCCACTTGCTGTGAGAGCGCACTCCAGCGCGGGTCCAGCGCTTTTATCACTGCCGCGGTTAACTGCTCCAACTGAGCGTCAGTGAAAATCGGAGTCGGCAGCGTGGTGTTATCCGCCATTTTAGATTCGCCACCTCCTGCCTTGTTCCTTTCTTTCCGCGTTGATTTCTGTGCCATCCCAGGTGGAGTTTTTTGTAAGAACTTTTCCATAAATTATTCGTCGCACATTCGTGTTTTAGTCGGTTTAAGACTTTATAATTGCGGTTAATTTTCGCTTTCAGGGGCGGGAAACCTCGGAGCCGAGTTCAGCTGCTGCTGCTCCGCTCACCGCATCACCGGAAGTCTTTATAAATATGTTAAAAAGCAGCGGTCCCAGCACAGATCCCTGGGGAACCCCACTAACTACCCTTCTCCATTGAGATACTGACCATTTAACCCTACTCTCTGTTTTCTATCTTTTAACCAGTTTTTAATCCACAATAGAACACTACCTCCAATCCCATGACTCTCCAATTTCCTCTGGAGTCTTTCATGAGGTACTCTGTCAAACGCCTTCTGAAAATCCAGATACACAATATCAACCAGCTAACCTTTATCCACATGTTTGTTCACCCCTTCAAAGAAATGTTGTAGATTGATGAAGCAAGATTTCCCTTCACTAAATCCATGTTGACTTTCCTGCTTATTTTCGAAAGTCAAAGGCGTCCAAAAAGCGACCCAAAAGGCATATGTGCGTCTCCATGACCAAAGTGCGTCCAAACCTATAATCGAAACATGACTTTAACGATGCTCTCTGCGTGCGAACGCCCGTCGGTGGGTGACATCATAAGGGTCATGTTGGGGGCGTGTTAGGGGCGCCGTTACCAGATAGACGTTTCAAACGTATAACGGATAGCGAAATGGTTTGGCATGGGCGAGGACATGGGCGTTAGTAGTTGGACCTGAAATAAAAGTGACCAGAGTAAGGGCGAAATCGTCTTTAGACCCATTAGCGATTGTGCGGAGTTGGAGAGTGGTGAATTGTTGTTGTTGGGAGAGCTGAATTGTTGTTTGGAGAGAAAGCTGAGAGTTTGTTCAGTACCTGTTACCTTTGTCTGTGTGCCCTAGTCCGAACGTTTTCACCCTCACCTGCGTCTTCTGTGTTTTACCTTTTCACCTTTCCCTACCCTTTCCTCTATCTGCCCCATCTCCTCCCCCTATCCCTCTCCATTCACTGTTCCCAAGTTACTATTTGTATTCCCTTACCTCTGTAGTGCTGAAGCTGTGTATGACCACAGTCATTTCCTGTTTGTCAAGTGAGTGGCCAGAGAGAGTGCTTGCAATTGCAGCGTGTTTGTCTGTGGTTGGAGTCAGGTTCTGTTTGTTGTTGTTGTTGAGCACTGGTGGGGAAATGGAGGGACTAAATTCACTGGTGGCTTGCATGGTGGAGGAAGAGGACACACACCGCAGGAGCTACTCACGGCCCCGAGTGTTCAGGGCCCACACCACTTTCCTAGACCTCACTGACCAGCAGTGTCTCACAAGGTACCGTTTTGATAGGGCGACCATTCAGCAGCTTTGTGAGCAGCTGCAACCCCTCCTTCAGCCCAGGACCCGTAGGAATAACCCCATCCCTGTCCACATCAAAGTCACTGCCTCTCTGTCTGTTCTGGCCACTGGGAGTTTCCAGTCTGTACTAGCTGTTAACACAGGTCTCACCCAGGCTTCTATTTCAAACTGTCTCACCCAGTTCCTTGCTGCTTTCCTTACCCACACCTCAATACATCACCTTCCCCACACCCCCCCCAGGCCCTGCAGAACAACATGGCTGCCTTCTACGCTGTAGCTCACTTCCCCTCAATCATAGGTGTGATAGACTGCACACATGTTGCACTGAGACCCCCCCGGGCACGAGAGGCCACTTACAGAAACCGCAAAGCCTTTCACTCCATGAATATGCAAGTGGTGTGTGATGCCCAGGGGGGGGATCATAGATGTGTGTGCCTGCTACCCAGGGTCCACTCATGATGCCTATATCCTGCAGCACTTGGGCATCTTCCAGAGGTTTGAGCGAGGGGAGTTCCCTGGTGGATGGCTACTAGGTAAGTGCAGCACGGATCTACCCAAACTATACCTCCTGCACAACCCACTATAACCCCCCTCCACCACCACCACCACCACAAGGTACCTGCTCCAAACAACACACACTCATCTTTCTCATTCTGCTTCTCCCCAAAGGTGACAGAGGCTATCCACAGAGGACGTGGCTCATGACCCCCGTGGTGAACCCACAACCAGGGTCAGAAGAGACATACAACGCCAGACATCGCAGCACCCGTGGGATCATTGAGCGGACGTTTGGACTATTCAAGAACCGTTTTCGCTGTCTGGACAGGTCTGGAGGGGAGCTCCTCTACAAACATCTTCATGGCCACTGCATGTTACACAATTTGGCACAGCGCAGAGGACAGGCCCTCCCAGAAGAGCCACAGCCACCAGAGGAGCAGGCCCCAGATGAGCCGGATGAGGAGCCCCCTCCACCTCCCGCCCACAGAGCAGAGCTCACTGCTCACCAGCTGGGGTCAGAGCCAGACAAAGACTCATCGAAACAAGTTTTCTGTGAGAGTAAGTGCACATTTATTTCTATCAATCAATCACATAAGTATTTACAGAACACCACCACCAACACCCCACCCCCTCCCACCAACCCTCACCCTCCAGCATGTCCCATTACTTTCCCCGCCCCCTTCTACCATGTTCCTTTGCAGCTGGTGCTGCAGGGGAAGTCTGTTCACACTCCTCTGATGTGCTGCTTCCACTGTCCTCCTCTGTATCCACACAGCAGCCTGCTGCCTCGGCTGCCCTGTGGAAATCCGGCCACCTTCCGGGAGCTGGTGGGGTGGGTGCTGCACCAGTGGCTGAGGAGGCAGACGATCTCAAGGTCCTCCTCTTAGCCGGTGGCTCCTGTGCACTGGAGGAAGTGGATGCCAGTTCTTCGGGATGCATCAGGCCTGGAGTTGGTGGTGTGAGGTCATAGTGCAGGCCCTCGATGCTATGTTCCAGCCGTTGGAGTTGCTGGAGTATAGCATGTTGGGCCTGTACCACTTCCTGGTGGCCTGGAGTGCCTCCCTCTGAGCCTGGTGTGCCTCCTGGTGTGCCTCCCTCTGAGCCTGGAGGGTGTCCCACTGCAGCTGTAATTTCTGCTGCCGGTACTCGTGCACGTGCACACTGTGCCGCAGCAATTCAGTAGCCATATGCAGTAGTTGCCTCCTCTGGGTGGATGGCCTCTGCCGATGAGGTGGCTCCCTTTCTGCATCTTCATCAGCAAAGGCTACAGGTGGTGCAGGTACATCCTCTACTGCTGCTGGTGCAGGTGGTGGAGGTAGAGCCTCTACTGCTGCTTCTGCAGGTGATGAAGGCAGAGCCTCTACTGCTGCAGGTGGTGAAGGTAGAGCCTCTACTGCTGCTGTAGTGTGTTGCTGGGACTGGAGGCCACTAGGGCCAGCCTCATCAGAGTCATCACCTGTATAGCAAAAGGGGAGGAAGTGTGTTGGTGAAAATGACCCACTTTTGTTTTCCAGCATTCATATACATTGCCCCGCCCCACACTTGATGACCCAGCAAAGAGATGGTGAGGAGGAATGGGATTGGGAGGAATGGGATTGGCACCGATGTGAAAGACAGCCACACAGGCAGCTGGGTAGAGGTGGTGGACAGAGAGCCAAGAGAAGGACACCGCTCACAAATTCTGGACAAGCTTTCTGTTGTATATTTGTTTAAGTGAAGGATATTTGTGCATGTCTTCTTTTACTTCTGACTTGCTAGACTGCCTAGAACTGCTTTATGAACCAGGTTACTGGCTCCTTAAGTTTCATGCATGTGGCCCACAGTGACTAGAGGTGTGGGAAGGAAATATGCAGAGTTTGGTGATGGGAAAAGAGGAGGGAGTGGGGAAGGTTCCCCAAGCTGTGAACCACTGGTAACCTACACCACTACTACTAATCAAATAGAGCTTACAATTTAATAAAGACAGACAGACAGACAGGACAAGTAAGAGGTAAGGGAATGACTTAGGTGGGGATAGTGAGTAAGGGTACAGAGCAAGTGAGTAGTGGTTAGGAGTTAAAGGCAGCATCATAAAGGTGGCCTTTTAGTCTACACTTCAACACAGTCAGAGACACACATTGCTGAAACTCTAAACCCCACCTCCCTCCCCCCCCCCCCCACTTGTCTAACACAGTGTAGTGCAGCACAACAGATACCCCAGCTTCATAATGGTCAACCTACCTGAGCCCTCAGGTTGTCTTGAGGTTTCAAGGGCCCTGATCCCATGGATCCCCTCCTGGGGTAAGAGGCCGTGAATCCTGCGCTCCAAGGGGGTGAGGTTACCGGTGTCATCTGCTGGGGGGATTGGCACCAGCCTTCCTCCTCACATCCCGCCTCAGCTTGCGCCACTTGCATTTACAGTCTTCCACATCTCGCCCACAATGAAAGACTGCATTCAGCTGGTCCCTTACCGCCTCTTTGTAGTGGCAGTGAGCCTCTGGCCTGTGGGAGCAAAGAGATTGCTGTGTCATCTCTTGATCTCCTGGACCAGTAGCTCCACTTCGCCATCACTAAAATTACCCTTGCGGGTCAGGGGCTGCCGTGGTGCCATGATACGAATAAGTTTCGAAAATACGGAGAAGAACGCCTAAATACTCGCCAGAGATGCCCATGTAGCAACGGGATAGGCGGGCCTGACATGTGCATACTAATTTCAATTATGCACAAAATCCCTAAACATCCGCACCTGCTCTAGCGATTTGGGCCGTGTGATTTCGATTATGGGTGGAGAACTATGGGCGTTCACAGCTGCATACCCTTTATTGATGGCCCTTTAAAACGCCATTCTCTGTGCTTGCTCCTTTCTGGTTTTTCTTTACATTATGCGTTGGTATTTCAAAGTGTTTTAGCTTCACTTATAGTAAGCTTTGTGTTTGCCACTGTATGCTTTAGTACACCTGTTTATTTTGGGGGTTCTTAATTTTGGCGGCGGCCACCACTTCCGTTTGTACTCTTCCACATCCCTTGAGCTGCTCCCTTACTGTCTCCCATTCTCTGTGCGTGATTGTAGCAGCCAGTCTGTGGGAGCGAAGAGATTGGTACAATGGCACCAAAGCAAATGCCCACCGGTAAGGGTCATTTGACTGCTGCAGAAATCGAGTTAGTGGTCCGGGAGATAAAAGACACAACAATCACGTACACAATCTTGCAACAGAAGTTCAAGGTAAGCTCATACTTCTCAGCCACCTCTTCTCTTTCTGCTCATGATCAAGGACTCTCCATTCACTGTATGTACTGTGCATTCAACTGTTACCTCTCTTTTCACCAGGTTGCTGTGCAGTGGTTGTAGCAGTGATGGTTGGAGACCATCAGGACTGTACTGTGTGGTTTTGCCATAGGTCCTCAATGCTGTGCTCCAGCTGTTGTAGCTGTTGTACTGCTTCCCGGTAGGTTCCATCCTTCTTTATGTGGTGAACCCAGTTCCCATTTATGAAGTACCCACCCATTCTGAAGTGTGCTGGGAGGAGGCCCCAGCACACTTAATATATGCAATGAATGTCTTTACTACATTATCAAACACAATCCTACAGTCCTCCATAGTTATGGAACAACAACATTTCTAACATGTAGCCTGCAAACTAGTTTCAAGGTGGCCAGAGGTACTGCCTACTGAGTCCTTAAGTCATGGTGAGGGAGAGGGTTTGTGGTTACAGGTCCCAACCCAAATTACTTGCAGGTGGCTACAACCTGGTGGCCTAGTGGTTAGAGCACCAGCCTTGTAATCCAAAGGTTGCCAGTTCAATTCCCACTGCTGCTCCTTGTGATCTTGGCCAAGTCACTTAACTCTCCATTGCCTCAGGTACAAACTTAGAGCCATCCTGGGACAGAGAAATACCCTGAATGTAATTCACCTTGAGCTACTACTGAAAAAAGTGTGAGCAGAATCCAAATAAGTAGAAACATATTTATTTATGTGTCCTTGTGTACATGTTGTATTATATTGCAATTGTGCTGAAGTAACCATCCATGTAATGTTTTTAACACTCTATTCTCTTTTCTCCTCAGCACTATATACCATTGCTGATGCACTGAATGTGAAAAGATGAGCCAGCTGTTTGTAGCTCCTTCGCGGCCTCCACCAATGTGGTGTGGTTGTGGGTAAGGGTGTCTGGTGATCAGAGAGCAAACATCGTCTACTTGGCAGATCACTAGTGCTAGACAACACATCTATTAATTGCAGCACTCTGTGCTGTGGGGCTCTATGGTAAGGGGGGAGAGAGGCTGGATGGCCATTTGTGTTCCTCAACAGTAATGGCCACACAGCCTCCCCCTCCCCCCTGCACATACAGCCATGCAGGTTGGAATGAACAGGTGGCCACAATTATCACAGATATGCATCAAATTTCTCTTTCACACTTCACATTTCATGCCATGCATATTGCTGCCTCCTCTCACATCAACACCAGCATTTGATAATATGTAATGCACAAGGTAGAGACACACACACCCTGTTATATGAAATATATACAACTTATATTTAACGAAAACTGGGTACAAATTCCCCCCAACCCCCCCCCCCCCCAAAGTCTTTCAAGGGCGGCCATGCCCTCTTTGCAATGCCCTTTGTAGCAGGGTAATGAGCAGCACCAGAAGCACCCTCAGTGGCCTGTGGAGCTGCTCATTACCCTGCCTTATGGCTGCGAGCTCCTGCAGCACCTGGTTCTGGCCATCTACCAGCTGCTGCAGGAGGCGTCTGGCTGGAGCTGGCCCAGGGGCTGGAGCTGGCACAGGGGATGGAGATGCAGGTAGTGAGGGCTCCTCCATAATGGTCTCATCTATGATGAGGACCCCCTCCTCCTCCTCCTGCTGGCCCTCCTTGGCCTCTTCCTCCTCCTGCTGGGCCTCATCGCCCGCCTCTTCCTCCTCCTGCTAGGCCTCATCGCCCGCCTCCTCCTCCTGCTGGCCCTCCTCGGCGGCTGCCTCCTCCTCCTCCTGCTGGCCCTCCTCGGCCGCCTCCTCCTCCTCCTGCTAGGCCTCATCGCCCGCCTGCTCCTCCTCCTGCTGGCCCTCCTTGGCCTCTTCCTCCTCCTGCTGGGCCTCATCGCCCGCCTCTTCCTCCTCCTGCTAGGCCTCATCGCCCGCCTCCTCCTCCTGCTGGCCCTCCTCGGCGGCTGCCTCCTCCTCCTCCTGCTGGCCCTCCTCGGCCGCCTCCTCCTCCTCCTGCTAGGCCTCATCGCCCGCCTCCTCCTCCTCCTGCTGGCCCTCCTCGGCGGCAACCTCCTCCTCCTCCTCCTCCTCCTGCTGGCCCTCCTCGGCCACCTCCTCCTCCTCCTGCTGGCCCTCCTCGGCCACCTCCTCCTCCTGCTGCTGCTGGAGCCCTGTACATAAGTACATAAGTAATGCCATACTGGGAAAAGACCAAGGGTCCATCGAGCCCAGCATCCTGTCCACGACAGCGGCCAATCCAGGCCAAGGGCACCTGGCAAGCTTCCCAAACGTACAAACATTCTATACATGTTATTCCTGGAATTGTGGATTTTTCCCAAGTCCATTTAGTAGCGGTTTATGGACTTGTCCTTTAGGAACCGTCCAACCCCTTTTTAAACTCTGCTAAGCTAACCGCCTTCACCACTTTCTCCGGCAACGAATTCCAGAGTTTAATTATACGTTGGGTGAAGAAACATTTTCTCCGATTTGTTTTAAATTTACTACACTGTAGTTTCATCGCATGCCCCCTAGTCCTAGTATTTTTGGAAAGCGCGAACAGACACTTCACATCCACCTGTTCCACTCCTGTGTATGTAAAAGGATTGTAGTTGAGATCAGCACATGCAACATGGCTTGCATAGTGCAGGAGCTGGGTGGCCTGAGGCGGGGGATGGGGAAAGGTGTGGTGAGGCATAGCCTATACCCATGGGGACTGAGATGCGTCAGATGACATGACAGGGAACCCTGGAAGCTGCTCTGCCACAGAACACACAGGACATGTTGGCAGACCACACTCATTGGTCACCAGCATGTTTGCATTATGATATGTGACTGGAGTTTGCTGACCTGTTTTTGTTCTTTGTATTGTTTTTTTTTTTTTGGGGGGGGGGGGGGGGGGGAGGGAGTTAACACATAACTTTAATATGAGGCAATGACATCCACTAAAAGTAGGACCTCAGGCAGGACTACCAGGAAACAGTATCCACCCACCCCAGAAAGGGGGATACTAAAGAGAGGCATGTCATCTCATTCATCTCGGAGGAGGTTCGTTGGAAGTTGCAGCCACACTCATGGGAGGGCACCTGCAACCTGAGGCCTTGATCTGGGACAGAGGTGTTATGACTTACTAGTTGCCTATTAGCCACATGGAAACTGATATTGCACAGTACATTTGCATTATTCAATAAATACATTTACAAGTGAGTACAGGTGTCCTGCTTTTAATACTTACATCGAGCCCTCAGGTGCCATCGCACTGCCCTGATGATGTCAGGGTTCTCCCGCCTTACACGGCGGAACCTCCTGCGCAGGGACTCCAAGTCCCTGTGAATGCCACACCTTCTGCAAGATATAAGTTTGTACAGCAGGAGTCAGGGGATGGCCCTTCTTGCCTTCAGCACACAAATTCATTTGTAAATCAAATAGCAGAGAGGCACAATACTGTTGGGGGGGGGGGGCATTCCATTGGTACAGATGATGTCATAGAGGTGGCCATGAGGCCAGAAAGTACCATTTGTAGGCATTATTGTAGGGATGTGGGAATGGTGTTCGTTTGTGGTACATACATTTTATTACTGATTGTGCATGTACACATATTACTCATTATCCTTGAATGCAGACTCCAGTTAGTGCTTATATTGATGACGGAGCTCTTATATGTGTAGCTACAGGAGGGGGACAAACACTTACCTTTCCAGCCTGTCCCTTATGCGGGACCAGGCTCTCATTGCCTGTATCCTGGGGGGCAGGTGGTGGTGGTGGATGAAGAGCCGGTGACGGTGCCTAAGGCACAGCCGCACCAGCAGCAGGCTCTCGGCCTCACTGTAATTGGGCTCTCTACGGAGCTCCTCCATATTTCTCAGTGAATAGGCGTTGCAAAACATGGCATCGCCTTATATGGACGCCCTTGCGTGACGGACGTCGTTTCGTGCACAGCTCCATATATGGATTACCATCCCATATATGGCCGAGTCAGCACATAGACGCCATCGTAAGCATAGACGTCCCTGACGTGCATGAATGGTTGTTATGCATGCAGGCCCTTGCTGCGTGCAGAGCTTGCCTTATATAGATCAGTATGAAGAATGCAAACCTTTTCACATATACACAATATGCATATAGCTGCATGTTCCGTAGGTACAGTGCATGCAGTTCCGGACATCCAGAGGAATATTCGGTGGACCAGTGGCGTACCAAGGGGGGGGCGGTGGGGGCAGTCTGCCCCGGGTGCCAGTGGGTGGGGGGTGCTCCGCTCCCACCGCCTCCTTTAAACAAAAATCGGCAAAGCAGCATCGCAGGCAGCGCCTCCTCTGCCCTGATTGTGAAAAAATCAAATCTCCTTCTCCTCGTCTTGACGTCGACTCGGGCCTTCCAATCAATCACTATGTCCCGCCTTCCTCTAAGGTAAATTCCGCGAGGGCAGGCGGGACATAGCGATTGATTGGAAGGCCCAAGTCGACGTCAAGACGAGGAGAAGGAGATTTGATTTTTACAAGCAGGGCAGAGGAGGCGCTGCCTGCGATGCTGCTTCGCCGATTCAGACAGTAGTGAGAACGGGACTGAGGTGGGGAAGGAGAGGGGCGAAAGGGACTCGGGTGGGGATGTTCAGAGGGGAAAAGGGGAGGGGAGAAGGGGACTGAGGTGGGGGTCTCAGACAGGGGAGGGGGAGGGGAGAAGGGGACTGGGGTGGGGGTGTTCAGAGGGGAAAGGGGAGGGGAGAAGGGGACTGGGGTGGGGGTCTCAGACAGAGGAGGGGAGAAGGGGACTGGGGTGGGGGTGTTCCGAGGGGAAAAGGGGAGAAGGGGACTGGGGTGGGGGTCTCAGACAGGAGAAGGGGAGAGGAGAAGGGGACTGGGGTGGGGGTGTTCAGAGGGGAGAAGAGGACTGGGGTGGGGGTCACAGACAGGAGAAGGGGAGGGGAGAAGGACTGGAACTGGGGGCTGAAAAAAGGGGCAGTTAGAGAGGGGACAGATCCTAGATGGAAGGGGGAGCGAGAGGGAGGGCAGACCCTGGATGGATGGGAGAGGGAGGGCAAATGGTGGATTGAAGGGGCAGAGAGAAAGGGCAGACAGTGGAGTGGATGGAAGGGAAAGGACAGACAGTGAATGGAAGGGGCAGAGATAGAGGGCAGAAGTGGATGGAAGAAGCAGGGTGAGAGGGCAGACATTGGATGGAGGGGACAGCAGAGAGGGCTGACACTGGATGGCAGAGAACGAAGACAGATGCTGGATGGAAGGAAGATGGTGAAAAGAAGATGAGGAAAGCAGAAAACCAGAGACAACAAACTGTAAATAAAATATATATTTTGTTTTTTGCTTAGGATAAAGTAGTATTGTAGCTGTGTTAATAAATGTTTATAATAGAACATGTAAACAAGGTAATCTTTTTATTGGACTAATTTTAATACATTTTGACTAACTTTCGGAGAACAAAACCCCCTTCCTCAGGTCAGGATAGGATACTGTAACAGCACTATACTGTACTGACCCGAGGACGGAGGTTTTGGCCTCTGAAAGCTAAATGTATTAGTCCAATAAAATGGTATTATTTTACTTTCTATATTTGTTTTATTTCTATTTGTTAATTTGTAAAGTGGTGATTGGTACTTGTTAGTTTTTTTCAAATTTACATCTGCTGTCTTTATATTTTGCACAGTACTAGGGGACAGTTTCTGTTTCTGTGGTGTTGCATTGAATGCAGAGTCTGGCATTGGGGGTTCAGTTTAATTTTTGTCTAAATAGAAAGTTTATGATTACTTATCCTATAGTGGATTAGGGTGTATCTGTGTTTGTGAAAAAGACATGGCTTTCAGTTGGCATTGACTGTGCAGGATCTACGATCTGTACTATTCTGTCTGGTTTCGTTTTACAATAGGTGAATTGATGTTCTAGTGCTCACTGTAGTGTTTAAGATGCTTTCCTTTTCCTTGTGTGACTCGTAGAAATGACTGCTTATGGTATGGTAGAATTGCTCTAAAGGTCCTGAGTGTTTTGTATTCTCGGCATGCCTAGTACTGGATTTTTTTGGGGGGGAGGGGGTGTTAAAAAATGACCGGCCCCGGGTGTAAACTACCCTAGGTACGCCACTGCGGTGGACCAGCATGATCCTCCTGTATTTTCCACTTATGAATGTTCCTCATATTTCCCGTACCTGGATGTCCACACCTGCATGCACTGTACTTGCGGAACAACTATGTACATTCTTTTACTATACTTTCTGATTTGGTCGTTTTCACCTGCGATAATCGAAAGTGTAAGGGCGCCCTTTTTACTAACCTTTGTGCGCCCTTCATTTGGTTGTTTGGAACTGCGATAATCGAATCTTGTAGAACGTCCATACTATTTTTCGATTATACATGCCTGATTTTGCACGATTTCGTGAGGACGTCCTAATTCGTACTCGGACAACCTTTCGATTATGCCCCTCCACGTCTCATTAATCCATGCTTTTGATTATACTCTGTAATTTTGTTCTTAATAATAGTCTCTACCATTTTGCCCGGCACCGACATCAGACTCACCAGTCTATAATTTCCCGGATCTCCTCTGGAACCTTTTTAAAAAAATGGCGTTATATTGGCCACCCTCCAATCTTCCGGTACCACGCTCGATTTTAAGGATAAATTACATATTACTAACAATAGCTCCGCAAGCTCATTTTTCAGTTCTATCAGTACTCTGGGATGAATACCATCCGGTCCAGGAGATTTGCTACTCTTCAGTTTGTAGAACTGCCCCATTACATCCTCCAGGCTTATAGAGAATTCATTAAGTTTCTCCGACTCGTCAGCTTCGAATATCTTTTCCGGCACCGGTATCCCACCCAAATCTTCCTCGGTGAAGACCAAAGCAAAGAATTCATTTAATCTCTACGCTACGGCTTTGTCTTCCCCTGATCGCCCCTTTTACTCCTCAGTCATCTAGTGGTCCAACCGATTCTTTTGCCGGGTTCCTGCTTTTAATATACCTAAAAAAAGTTTTACTATGTGTTTTTACCTCCAGCGCAATCTTTTTTTCGAAGTCCCTCTTAGCCTTCCTTATCAGCGCTTTGCATTTGACTTGACATTCCTTATGCTGTTTCTTATTATTTTCAGTCCGTTCCTTCTTCCATTTTCTGAAGGATTTTCTTTTAGCTCTAATAGCTTCCTTCACCTCACTTTTTAAGCACGCCGGCTGTTGGTCTTCCGTCCTCCTTTTTTAATACGCGGAATATATTTGGCCTGGGCTTTCAGGATGGTGTTTTTGAATAGCATCCACGCCTGATGTAAAGTTTTGACCCTCGCAGCTGCTCCTCTAAGTTTTTTTTTCACCCTCAAGGGTCATAAAACCCTCAAGGGTCATAAAACTTTGTTTAACAAGTACAAGAGCTAAACATACTGGGTATTGTGAATTGGTAGACCTCTTGTAAATTGTCTTTTGTGAATACTTTCACATTCTTCTGTACTGTTTAGTGGATGCTTGTTTTCTCAGGCACAGACGGACACAAGTCTAGTTGTTCGAATGATGCTGATCTCAGAACTTTTAAGTAAGCTATTATATTTTACAACATTTATCCACTTGAGGGAAATGAGTATAATTTAAGTTAATATAATATTTAGTTGTATATTTTACATTCTAAAAAATTGTAAAGAGTTATCCACAGTGTGACTGACCAAGATGGCGCCGAGGTTAGACGTGCTATGCTGAGCTCCGGAAGACTGTTTTCTTTTTTACTTATTTTCTATGATGCCAAAGGGAAAGATTAGAGGAGTTCCCTCCTTATCCTCTGCGATCCCGGCTCCTCGTCAAGCTACGATTACAGCATATGCGACATCTGCTGCACCCCAGGGCATTCCTTTGGCCGGCACAGAGAGGAGACCCAGCCAGGAGAGTGAGATTTCACTCAGCCCACAAAGTCCACCACAATAGGCTCAAGGAGTGAGGAGCATGTGGGAAGAGCGTCTGTTGAGACCTCGGAAGTCAGGGTGTCTGAACCATCCGAGGGGCTTTCTCCTGACAGAGGCATTCCAAAGTGGGGTTTTCCCTGAAAATCTGAGCCTCTCAGTTACTTTTCCGGTTGTTGGGTTGGATTTGTCAGGACTAGAGAAACCATCGAGACTATGGTGAGTGAAGTATGGCCTAATTCTGATAAACTTTACAACCGTTGGTGAGACCTTCAAAGGTAACGTTGGAGTCCTTATGGTCGGCTATGGAGTCCCTGCATAAGGTTTGTCTTACCTTTGTTTCCAATTCTAAGACGAATGCTTCAATGATTGAAATAGGCCAATCTTTGACTAACCCATCAGGATAATAAGTTAAAAAATTGTGAGTTATCTTTATCCCAAGTAAAGGAAGTACAAGGTGCAAATATAGTACATTGAAAATTGGAGAACCTAGAAAATGTTGCTAGATCTTTAAACTTGACAAATTTTCCATCGGTTAAATTTAGCTTCCCACAGGATATATTTCATAAATTACTAAAAGAAGCATTCCAATATTCTGAAACTGGGCTTCCGCCAGTACAAAAGCTTTATTATTTACCAGTTTCTTCTAATTGGGAAGCTAGATTACAAGGTCAAGTGGTTGCTGAGTCATCTTCTGATAGCTTAAATGTTTCAGCTCTTTTAGAAAGATCACAAGAAGAGGTGGATTTCTGTGCCACCTTATTGGTCTCTTTTGTATTTCTTCAAGACAAGGAAGCTTTGCTTAGACTTTATTTGAGACAATCTACTTCAGTTACTTTTATGGGAGGAAAGATCCAGATTTTTCCTGACGTTTCCAGATGGACACAGGAGAGAAGGAAGAAGTTTCTCTCTATGCGGCAGGAAGCTTTGAACTTGGGAGCTAAATTTCAGCTAAGGTTTCCATGTAAATGTGTATTACAGATTGACAATGTTAGTTTTCATTTCTTTGAACCTTCACAACTTCGTTCTTTTTTTTGGATGCAAGAACTCCTAAACATGACTCATAATGGCTTTTGGACTTTTTAAAGAGCTTAGGTGCAGGTAATGCAGATTTTGAATACTTTTTTCTTCTGTACCGCCTCTCAGGTTATGGTATATTGATCAGTCCAAAAATTTGACATTTATATTGGTGTCCTGCCTTTTCATTTCCATGCTTATGGCTGCTCTATCTAATATGAAGGTTCCAGGCCTACTATAGAGGTTTCATGAGCACTGTGAAGAGTGGAATGGAAAAGGGTTAATGAGTCCTGCCACATGTCTTTGAAACACTAGCCTATTTCCTGCAGTTTATTGACATGTCTCTCAGAATGGTGAAGTCTATCTATCTCCCTGGGGGGGGGGAGGGAAGTGCTACATGCAAGCAGGAGATAGAGCAGGTTTTAAACAAGAAACTAGGGGGAAGACTGACATTCATCAAAAACAAATGGTTCAGAACAAGATATCTTTCAAAGATATCGCCAAAACAGGGAAGATAAGGTATCCTGATAGCGAGATTGAAATAGAGACCATAGTAGACCAGGAGGGAGATGCATCAATCAAACGTTAAAAAATAAAAAATGTAAAAGTGCTTAACGATTTTTAAAAAACGAGGAATGCAATATAAAAATGCTCCAGAAATGTTCGGATCGGTATTGCAAAGTAAATCAGCGCCAAAAGCATGCGCAGAGCAGCCGAGCGTTGTGCTGGCTGCTCTGCGCATGCCACAAAGATGTCACAGATGTCAAAACAAAAAAAAAACAACCCACAAACACGTGTGTTTCGGGAGGGGGCAAGGGCTCTCGTCATGGGCATCCTGTATGGACGCCTTGCCCCCCCCCCCCCCGCTGCTCTCCGCTTCCCCCCCCCCCCCCCCGCACGAAAAAACTCCAATTCTAGCAGCCCCAGCCCGGCCCTCCTCCCTTCCTGTGTATTCTCCCACACTTGCTCCGCCTCCCGCCATGCTCCGGTCCCGTGCCCCGCCCCCACTGCCTCCCCTTAGGTCGTCGCCGCCGCTCCCCCCCTCCAACGACCCCCCCTTTGCCTTACCAGCCCGTGCAGTGCCTCTCACCTCTGCTGCACGGGTAATAACAGCTGATCGGCGATTCAGCAGGCCTCCTCAGACGTCCCTTCTTTCTTCCTGGGCCCGCCCTCCTCTAACGTACAGGACGCTCATGATGAGCGCCCTTGCCCCCTCCCAATTTTTTTTTTTTCTTTTTGGTGCTGAGGGAGAGGAGAGCAGCAGCGACCTGGGGCATCAATAAAGGACGCCCCTGACGCGCGTTTTCGCCCCCTAGTTATTTTTTTAAATAGATTTCACTTGTAAACTTGTAGCAGACAGCCCTAACGAGAGGTACAGACCTCTCGTTAGATTTCCTGCCTTTTTCCTGCGTAAAGGCAATCGGAAAAGGTTAGTGCATCTCGTTTCAATGGGGTTTGTACACTAATTGCTCATCTGCATTCCGTTTTCGTTAGCTGCTAGCTTCCTCGGTAAAAGCCCTTTGATGCATGCAACGGATCAAAATTTCTTCATTGTAGAGTCATTAAAGGCTCATTAAGCTTTAGTGCATCTGCCTCCAGGTGTCTTTAAATAAAAAGCAGACAAAACAAATAAACACTGTCAACCGCAGAGCAAGATGTAAATGGGAGCAACAAACATAGTTTGAAATGTCTATATGCGAATGCCAGAAGCCTAAGAAATAAGATGGGAGTCTTAGAAAATATTGAATTAAATGAAAAATTAGATATAATTGGCATCTCTGAGACCTGGTGGAAGGAGGATAACCAGTGGGACACTGTCATACCAGGGTACAAATTATATCGTAGTGATAGGGTGGATTGAATTGGTGGAGGAGTAGCATTGTATGTTAAGGAGGGCCTTGAATCAAATAGAATGAAAATTCTGCAGGAAACAAAACAAATCTTGGAATCCCTATGGATTGAAATTCCATGTGTAAAGGGATAAAAGATAGTGATAGGAGTGTACTACCATCCACCTGGACAGGATAAACAGACAGATGTAGAAATGTTATCAGATATTAGGGAGGCTAGAAAACTGGGGAAAATAATAATGATGGGTGATTTCAATTACCCTGATATTGACTGGGTAAATATAACATCAAGGCATGCTAAGGAGGTAAAATTCCTTGACGAAATCAAGGACTGTTTTATGGAGCAGCTGGTATAGGAGCCGACAAGAAGAGGAAAAGAAAAAGAATCAGCCTATAAGAAAAGTCCATAAGCCATTATTAGAATGGACTTGGGGAAAATCCACTGCTTATTTCTAGGATAAACAGCATAAAATGTATTGTACTGTTTTGGAGTCTTGCTAGGTACTTGTGACCTGGATTGGCCACTGTTGGAAACAGGATACTGGGCTTAATGGACTATCTCGGTATAGCAACACTTATGTTCTTATGTTATGTTCTTAAGTAAATGCCCAAAACGCATGCTGTGAATTTGTAATCTTGCGATTAATCACAATTAAAATTCTTAATGGTTGCCCGCCCCTAACAATATTCCATGTAAGGAGTTTACATTAGCTTCAGAAGAAAATTTTATAATTGAAGGTTGTTCCAAGGTTTCTTGGACTCTAGGTTGAATGTTGTTCATCAAATTAATTCACTGAGTGGAAAATGTTTCTTTAGATTGAGGCAGCTTCGTGCAATTAGGTCCTCGTTTGAGCCACAAAACTTTAAAATTCTAGTGCAGGCAACTCTTTTGCCGCAATTGGATTATTGTAATGTGTTGTATCAAAATGTATCATCTAAGATGCAAAAAAGTTTACAACTACTGCTGAATACAGCTGTTAGACTGATTTTTGGTAAGGGGAGATTTGAAAGTGTTACCCCATATATGAGGATTCTCTATTGGCTACCAATTCAGAAACATAAGTACATAAGTACATAAGTAGTGCCATACTGGGAAAGACCAAAGGTCCATCTAGCCCAGCATCCTGTCACCGACAGTGGCCAATCCAGGTCAAGGGCACCTGGCACGCTCCCCAAACGTAAAAACATTCCAGACAAGTTATACCTAAAAATGCGGAATTTTTCCAAGTCCATTTAATAGCGGTCTATGAACTTGTCCTTTAGGAATCTATCTAACCCCTTTTTAAACTCCGTCAAGCTAACCGCCCATACCACGTTCTCCGGCAACGAATTCCAGAGTCTAATTACACGTTGGATGAAGAAAATTTTCTCCGATTCGTTTTAAATTTACCACACTGTAGCTTCAACTCATGCCCTCTAGTCCTAGTATTTTTGGATAGCGTGAACAGTCGCTTCACATCCACCCGATCCATTCCACTCATTATTTTATACACTTCTATCATATCTCCCCTCAGCCGTCTCTTCTCCAAGCTGAAAAGCCCTAGCCTTCTCAGCCTCTCTTCATAGGAAAGTCGTCCCATCCCCACTATCATTTTCGTCGCCCTTCGCTGTACCTTTTCCAATTCTACTATATCTTTCTTGAGATACGGAGACCAGTACTGAACACAATACTCCAGGTGCGGTCGCACCATGGAGCGATACAACGGCATTATAACATCCGCACACCTGGACTCCATACCCTTCCTAATAACACCCAACATTCTATTCGCTTTCCTAGCCGCATCAGCACACTGAGCAGAAGGTTTCAGCGTATCATCGACGACGACACCCAGATCCCTTTCTTGATCCGTAACTTCTAACGCGGAACCTTGCAAGATGTAGCTATAATTCGGGTTCCTCTTACCCACATGCATCACTTTGCACTTGTCAACATTGAACTTCATCTGCCACTTGCACGCCCATTCTCCCAGTCTCGCAAGGTCCTCCTGTAATCGTTCACATTCCTCCTGCGACTTGACGACCCTGAATAATTTTGTGTCATCGGCGAATTTAATTACCTCACTAGTTATTCCCATCTCTAGGTCGTTTATAAATACATTAAAAAGCAACGGACCCAGCACAGACCCCTGCGGGACCCCACTAACTACCCTCCTCCACTGAGAATACTGGCCACGCAATCCTACTCTCTGCTTCCTATCTTTCAACCAGTTCTTAATCCATAATAATACCCTACCTCCGATTCCATGACTCTGCAATTTCTTCAGGAGTCTTTCGGGCGGAACTTTGTCAAACGCCTTAGCTTTAAATTAGATTGCTTGGTCTATAAGTCCTTATTTGTCCAGAACTCAGAAGGATTTACATAGTTGCTTCAGATCCCTTCATTAGAACATACTAATTGTTTTTTTCGGACATAAGTACACAAGTAATGCCACACTGGGAAAAGACCAAGGGTCCATCGAGCCCAGCATCCTGTCCACGACAGCAGCCAATCCAGGCCAAGGGCACCTGGCAAGCTTCCCAAACGTACAAACATTCTATACATGTTATTCCCGGAATTGTGCATTTTTCCCAAGTCCATTTAGTAGCGGTTTATGGACTTGTCCTTTAGGAAACCGTCTAACCCCCTTTTAAACTCTGCCAAGCTAACCACCTTCACCACATTCTCCGGCAACGAATTCCAGAGTTTAATTACGCGTTGGGTGAAGAAAAATTTTCTGTGAGTTGTTTTAAATTTACTACACTGTAGTTTCATCGCATGCCCCCTAGTCCTAGTATTTTTGGAAAGCGTGAACAGATGCTTCACATCCACCTGTTCCACTCCACTCATTGCTAATTGGTTTCCGTTTTTTAACGGATATTCGCTTTAAATCTGTTTATGATTGCTTCTTCTCTTTTCAGGGTGCAAGAGTTTGGAATGGGTTGCCATGGGAGATAAAATGTTCACCTTCTTACTATTGCTTTCAGAAAGCGCTGAAACATACCTATTTGATTTAGGTTGCAATGCCTCAAATGTTTAATACTATGTTTTTGTGACATTTGTACCCCGCGCCTCTCCTCCACTCATGGCAGGCTCAATGTGGCTTACATGGGGCAATGGAGGGTTAAGTGACTTGCCCAGAGTCAAAAGGAGCTGCCTGTGCCTGAAGTGGGAATCGAACTCAGTTCCCCAGGACCAAAGTCCACCACCCTAACCACTAGGCCACTCCTCAGAGCTCTGACATATATGCTTATGTCAGAGCTCTGAGCTTGAATATTCCTCTATTGTGGAGACTCTTAGGATGTTAACCGCAGTGAACTCTTGTTTGGAGTACAAGCAGTATACAGAACTTTTATAGCATAGAATAGATAATTAGAAAGAAACTACAAATTGTGACAGGAAAGAACACATAGTCATATCATACTCATGCATACGTAAGAGTAAACATGGGAAAAGAGCAAGCCAGGGTAAGGAAAGGAACAAGGAACAAACCATAAGGGCAACAGAGAACAGCCACTCCAACCTAATTTAAAGAAAATGCCTTTTTAAAGAGCCAAGTCTTCAATAAAAGTTTAAGGGCCTCTTTTATCAAACTGCACTAGCGGATCCCGGTGCAGTAATGCTGATAAAGCCCATTCACTTTGAATGAGCTTCGACAGCATTGCAGCTCGGGAACCACTAGCATGACTTAATGAAAGAGGTCCTAAACTGCTCAGATTGAATAGGGAAGAGAAGGGAATTCCACAACGAAAGAGAGACTGATTCAAATTGGGCAGTTCTAGGACTGGGGAGAACAAGCCAGAAATTATTGTGCATGTAAGGTCTGGATAACCAAATTAAGACCATCAAAGTTTAAAGTAAATGCCCAAAATATGTAATACCTATAGTAATAATGAAACAGTAATGGAATATTCACATAGCAGGCAGCCAACAGATTTATTTCCCACTGAAAATAATTAACTTTGTATGAACTTGTATTGTATGAACTTTATATTGTTATTTGAATATTTTTACAGCTGTAACTGTCTATTGATTATGTTTGATTTATTCTTACTGTACACTGCCTTGAATGAATTCCTTCAAAAAGGCAGTGAATAAATCCTAATAGTAAAATAAATAATAAATAACTGTGTGCTGCTTGCTATTTTATATTTTGGTGGTGCATTGTTGGCCTGCATAATAAGATCACACTTGCAAATATTTTCCTGTCACAGGTTTAATTAACAAAAGCATATGATTTTCTACTGGATCACATTCATACAAGTGACCTGACAAAATGGAGAAGACAGTTCTGTTTGAGAAGCTTCTTAACACAGTCTGCACTATTCCAAAACAAGAAATTTGAGAAAGGGAAGCTGCAGGGTTAGCTGGATTTGAGACAACCCATGGATTCTATGTAGTGCGCTAGTGTTCCGCACTGAAATCTAAGTCGTATTACATGCATGCATGTAACTTAATTGGCTTAACAAGCTAATCAGCATTGGTAACAGCACCTAACAAGCAATAATAAGCAATAATTGGAATTTACGCGCATAACTCACTAAGCGTATTCTGTAACGAACTGTTCCTAAATTCTAATGCATGCATTTCAAAAGGGGCATGGTCATAGGCGGAGAAATGGGTGTTTCATGGGTGTTCCCATATTTACACATGTAGTTATAGAATATGGCCCAGTGCACATAAATCTACGTGCAGAGATTTATGCCGCTTTTTCATTGGTGTAAATGGAGGCGTGTAGTTTTAGGTGCTGGGATATCAACTAAGCGTATTCTATACTCTGTACCTAAATCTTCTAGAATACGCTTAGGTGAAAATGTTTTCCACGTGGATTTTTTAAGCGCCATATATAGAATCTTGCCAATAACATCTGTTGAAGGAAAAATAAGGTCACTTTTACTTTTCTGTGTTATCATTGAAAACAGTTTGCTGCCACTTTCATCACTCAAAGTGTTTATGCAGGGCTCTCAACGTAGAGATGTTTTCAATGAAAAACAATAGAAATCAAACAAAAAACATGGAAAAGAAAATAAGATGATACCTTTTTTATTGGACATAACTTAATACATTTCTTGATTAGCTTTCGAAGGTTGCCCTTCTTCATCAGATCGGAAATAAGCAAATGTGCTAGCTGACAGTGTATATAAGTGAAGACATTCAAGCATTACTATGACAGGGTGGGAGGATGGGGGTGGGTAGGAGGTATGCATGGGGACATCAAAGCATATCATTGATATTCTAACAGGATGGGTATGGATAGGTGACGGGTGGGGTGATCAACAGAGAAATACAGCTTTATGGTTTATTTTGGGCTAGGAACCCCAGATCCTTGTTAAGTCCTTTCTGTAGGGTGTTAAAATATTCAATCATTCTGACTTCAAAGGTCTTACGTTCTTGTATGGTTTTAAGGTTACCTTTCAGGATTCTCACTGTGAAGTCACTGGTACGGTGTCCTGGTCCTATAAAATGTTGACCAACAGGGGTGGGAACCCTACTGGCACCAGTATTGTTCATGTGATGTCTATGTAAATTGAATCTTGTCTTAAGCATCTGGCCTGTTTCTCCAATATAGCATCCTTCGTTACATTTTTTACACTGAATGATATATACCACATTGGAAGATGAGCAAGTGAAAGATTTCTTTATGTTGAATATCTTTCCTTTGTGGATGACTGTGGGGTCCTGTGAAATATTTTGGCATAGTTTGCAACTGGATAAATTACAGGGAAGTGTGCCCTTCTGTTCCTTTTCAGTCTGTGATGGAAGTTTACTTCTGATTAGCTTGTGTTTTAAGATGGGTGGCTGTCGGAAGGCTAGTACTGGTGGGGTTGGGAATATCTCTTTCAGTAATTCATCCTCCTGGAGTATAGGTTGTAGATCTCTTATGATTTTCCTCAGTTTTTCCAGCTCTGGATTGTATGTCACTACAAGGGGGATTCTGTCTGTGGATTTTTTCTCCTTGTACTGTAGCAGATTCTCCCTGGGTGTTTTGAGGGAGGAGGCAATATTCTTGGAGATTATTTTGGGGTTGTAGCATTTCTGTTTGAAGGATGCAGTCAGGCTTTTAAGGTGTCTATCTCTGTCCCCTGGGTCAGAGCAGATACGGTGGTATCTTGTGGCTTGGCTGTAAATGATGGATCTTTTTGTATGTGAAGGATGGAAGCTGGAGTTGTGGAGGTAGCTGCATCTGTCTGTAGGTTTCTTGTATATAGATGTTTGTATACAGCCATCACTGATTGAGACCGTGGTGTCCAAAAAATTGACTTTTTCTGGAGAGTAGTCAATTTTGAATCTGATTGTAGGATGGTATGTATTGAAGGCAGAATAAAATTGTTTCAGAGTTTCTTCACCCTCCGTCCAAATCATAAAAAATGTCATCGATGTACCGGTAGTATTTTAGAGGTTTGGTCTGGTGTGTATTCAGAAATGTCTCTTCCAGCTCAGCCATAAAAAGGTTGGCATATTGGGGTGCTGTCCTGGTGCCCATCGCAGTGCCCATTATTTGTAGATAGATATCATTGTTAAAGCGGAAGTAGTTGTGAGTTAAAATGAATTTGATTAATTTTGTAATAGTTTCTGGTGAGTATTGATGGTCCAGTGTGGATTTTTTTAGGAGTCTTCCACATGCAGCTATGCCATCCGCATGTGGAATGTTGCTGTATAGTGATTCTACATCCATCGTGACCAGAAGGGTGTTAGGTGGTAGTTGCTTGATATTTTTCAATTTATTCAGAAAGTCTGTGGTGTCTTGTATGAAGCTGTTAGTTTTGTGTACGAGTGGTAATTATGGACATACAAAAATACATTGAAGAGGGGCACAGACAGCTCTCAGACAATAAATACTACAGGAAACTAACTGAGGACCCCACACAGGATTACACAAAACAGCTGAAAGACCTTATCAAAACATTTCCTACACAAGCGCAATCTCACCTGAAGAAACTCATACCAAACCAGCCTTCTGTGGGCACATTCTACATGCTACCCAAGATCCACAAACCGGGAAACCCTGGCAGACCAATCATATCAGGTATTGGCACACTCACGGAAGAAATATCTGGATTCATAGAGGGAATTCTGAAAACTTTCGTACACAAAACTAACAGCTTCATACAAGACACCACAGACTTTCTGAATAAATTGAAAAATATCAAGCAACTACCACCTAACACCCTTCTGGTCACGATGGATGTAGAATCACTATACAGCAACATTCCACATGCGGATGGCATAGCTGCATGTGGAAGACTCCTAAAAAAATCCACACTGGACCATCAATACTCACCAGAAACTATTACAAAATTAATCAAATTCATTTTAACTCACAACTACTTCCGCTTTAACAATGATATCTATCTACAAATAATGGGCCACTGCGATGGGCACCAGGACAGCACCCAATATGCCAACCTTTTTATGGCTGAGCTGGAAGAGACATTTCTGAATACACACCAGACCAAACCTCTAAAATACTACCGGTACATCGATGACATTTTTATGATTTGGACGGAGGGTGAAGAAACTCTGAAACAATTTTATTCTGCCTTCAATACATACCATTCTACAATCAGATTCAAAATTGACTACTCCCCAGAAAAAGTCAATTTTTTGGACATCACGATCTCAATCAGTGATGGCTGTATACAAACATCTATATACAAGAAACCCACAGACAGATGCAGCTACCTCCACAACTCCAGCTTCCATCCTTCACATACAAAAAGATCCATCATTTACAGTCAAGCCACAAGATACCACCGTATCTGCTCTGACCCAGGGGACAGAGACAGACACCTTAAAAGCCTGACTGCATCCTTCAAACAGAAAGGCTACAACCCCAAAATAATCTCCAAGAATATTGCCTCCTCCCTCAAAACACCCAGGGAGAATCTGCTACAGTACAAGGAGAAAAAATCCACAGACAGAATCCCCCTTGTAGTGACATACAATCCAGAGCTGGAAAAACTGAGGAAATCATAAGAGATCTACAACCTATACTCCAGTACTGGCCTTCCGACAGCCACCCAACTTAAAACACAAGCTAATCAGAAGTAAACTTCCATCACAGACTGAAAAGGAACAGAAGGGCATACTTCCCTGTAATTTATCCAGTTGCAAACTATGCCAAAATATTTCACAGGACCCCACAGTCATCCACAAAGGAAAGATATTCAACATAAAGGAATCTTTCACTTGCTCATCTTCCAATGTGGTATATATCATTCAGTGTAAAAAATGTAACAAAGGATGCTATATTGGAGAAACAGGCCAGATGCTTAAGACAAGATTCAATTTACATAGACATCACATGAATAATACTGGTGCCAGTAGGGTTCCCACCCCTGTTGGTCAACATTTTACAGGACCAGGACACTGTACCAGTGACTTCACAGTGAGAATCCTGAAAGGTAACTTTAAAACCATACAAGAACGTAAGACCTTTGAAGTCAGAATGATTGAGTATTTTAACACCCAACAGAAAGGACTTAACAAGGATCTGGGGTTACTAGCCCAATATAAACCATAAAGCTGTATTTCTCTGATGATCACCCCACCCGTCACCTATCCACACCCATTCTGTAAGAATATCAATTATATGCTTTGATGTCCCCATGCATACCTCCTACCCACCCCCATCCTCCCACCCTGTCAGACTGTCATAGTAATGCTTGAATGTTTTCACTTATATACACTGTCAGCTAGCACATTTGCTGATTTCCGATCTGACGAAGAAGGGCAACCTTCGAAAGCTAATCAAGAAATGTATTAAGTTATGTCCAATAAAAAAAGTATCATCTTATTTTCTTTTCCATGTTTTATTTTGTTTGATTTCTATTGATAACCTTAAGAGTGGACTAATACGGCTACCACACTCCTCTACTCAATGAAAAACAACAAATCCAGCAGTATATACAATTTTTTCTGAACACATGGACAGGTCTTCGGATATAAGCATAGTTGTGGTTTGGTATTACACTTTCATCAGGATTAATGAGACCGTGCCTACTGATAGAATTGTTAAGGACTGATGCTGAGATGTTACTTCAGCTGTGTAATTGCTTGATATAGTTAAAATGGGAACACATTCCAGAGGCAGGCAATTGCCTTGGATAATTGCAGATCATTATGCAAAAGCATTCTTCTTATGACAATTACCAAATTATGAACTGATATTATTGTACGAATAGGTTAGCCTAACAACTATCAGAGGCAGACACGGTCTTATAATTTACATTATAATTGTGTTTGAATTTGGGTAATTACTGAGTAAATGCTGTTATTAAATCATATTAAGAAGCTTGAAGTTGACTCGGTTAAGCTACTACTACTTGACATTTCTAAAGCGCTACTAGGGTTACGCAGCGCTGTACAATTTAACATAGAAGGACAGTCCCTGCTCAAAGGAGCTTACAATCTAAACTCCACTGAATATGCTGATACATTTCCCCTGCACCAGATTTGTTCCTCCTTGGTTGATTTTAAACAAGAAACTGAAATGATTTATTCTGTTCTGACAACAAGGACATCCCATCAAGCTATGGATTTGCAAATAAATGTCATTCAGCTCCAACTCTTCAACTGCTGCTTTCCCTTAGCCATCGTTATTCTCAGGACTCATCTATATACTAACACACATGCCTCTCACATTCAGACTTTAAGAAGAAATAAATATATACAACAGAACTAGAAAATGTTGGCACATTTATACTAACTTCTGCATGAGGGTAGCTCTTCCCAAGGGAGGTCTGATTGAGAACAGGAGACGGTATGATGAAAAGTTGAAGCCAATTAGGTTAGTCTGTGATTCCTCTCTTCCACACAGCCATCTTTCCATGTACACGCAAAACAAAGCAAACAAACCTATGAGCTGCATCCGTGTTGTCCTTTATTGTTGGTGGCATTTTTATTTCCTCTCACTAATATTTTCAAACATACCAGCTTGTGCAGCAAATGGATGTACACAGAGGAAGTATAATAACAGAATAACTTTTTAAAGGTAGAGTAGTAATTTGCTATAAATAGTAATCAGTGCATCATTTGGAGGAGCTGGTTACAGGGACACCCTAGTAGGTGTTATATTCGTGCAGTTTTTTTCTCCCGGTTAAGGGCCACTAAAACAGACATCATGTTATGCAAATCAGGTGCTCAACATTCACAGCTTCTATTTATTTATTTACGACATTTATATCCCACATTAAACATGAATTTGCCTGCTGGAGAGGTAGTCAAAAATCCCATTCTGGAAGCCCAGGCCAAATATATTCCGTGTATTAAAAAAGGAGGAAGGACGGTCAAACAAATGCCAGCATGGTTAAATCGTGAGATGAAGGAAGCTATTAGCTAAAAGAAAATCTTTCAGAATATGGACGAAGGAACCGACTGAAAATAGTAAGAAACAGCATAAAGAATGGCAAGCCAAATGCAAAGTGCTAATAAGGAAGACAAGGACTTCGAAACAAAGATTGCATTGAATGCAAAAGCACATAATAAAAATTGTATATTAAAAGCATGAAGCCAGCAAAAGAATCAGTTGGACCCCTAGCACTCAGGGGAGAAAAAGCCATAGCAGAGAGATTAAATGAATTCTTTGCTTCGGCTTTCACTGAGGAAGATTTGATAGAGATACAGTGCCAGAAATGGTATTCAAAGACGAGTCAGAGAAAATGAAATCTCTATAAACCTGGAAGATGTAATGACACAATTTGACAAACTGAAGAGTAGCAAATCACCTTGACCAGATGGTATTCATCCCAGAGTACTGATAGAACTGAAAAACGAACTTGCAGAACTATTGTTAGTAATATGTAATTTATCTTTAAAATCAAGCATGGTACCGGAAGATTGAAGGGTGGCCAATGTAATGCCCATTTTTTAAAAAGGTTCCAGAGTGGGGTATCACGTGACACCATGCTCAGGAGCAGTCATTGAAAACTCTGCTCCTGCCGCATCATCTCTAAACCCCCTGATAATAGCGCTTTCGACCTGCAACTACGGCTCTAATTGCCTAGACTTGATATCTGGGAGTTACTGATCTGTTTGATAGCACTTTTACCCTCCATGGCTGCGAAAGGACTCCGCCAAGATAAAGAGAAGCTTAGACCGCAGGAAGACAAAATGGTGGCCCTAGCGAGTCTGGTCGCCTCCATGATCGGATCAAGTTAACTGGAGCTATGGAAATTTTACTGGACAAAAATTTAAGCCCCATTGACACCAAGCTGGAGCAATTGCATGGCAATATGGAAACGCTCAGTAAAGACCTAGCGGCATACCAACAAAGGCACAGGATCCTTGAGGCCTGGTGACTAAAATGGAGGGAGAGCATACTAGCTTGCAGAAACTCGTGGCCACATACGAGGAGAAAATTGAGGATCTGGAAAACAGATCCAGACGGAATAACCTTCACTTTCAGGCACCCATCTTTCGACACAAATCGGGAGATGGGCGTCCTACTCACAGGGTCGCCCAAATCGGCATACTTGAAAGCCGATTTTGGGCGTACTCAACTGCTTTCTGTTGCGGGGACGACCAAAGTTCACGGGGGCATGTTGGAAGCATAGCGAAGGCGGGACTGGGGTGTGCTTAACACATGGGCGTCCTCGGACGATAATGGAAAAAAGAAGGGCGTCTCTGACGAGCACTTGGATGACTTTACTTGGTCCATTTTTTCTTGCAACCAAGCCTCAAAAATGTGCCCGAACTGACCAGATGACCACTGGAGGAAATCGGGGATGACCTCCCCGTACTTCCCCAGTGGTCACTAACCCCCTCCCACCCTAAAAAAAAAAACTTAAAAAATATTTTTTGCCAGCCTCTATGCCAGCCTCAAATGTCACAACCAGCTCCCTGACAGCAGTATGCAGGTCCCTGGAGCAGTTTTAGTGGGTACTGCAGTGCACTTCAGGCAGGCAGACCCAGGCACATCCCCCCCTACCTGTTACACTTGTGGTGGTAAATGTGAGCCCTTCAAAACCCACCACAAACCCACTGAACCCACATGTAGGTGCCCCCCTTCACCCCTTAGGGCTATGGTAGTGTTGTACAGTTGTGGGTAGTGGTTTTTTTTTTTTTTGGGGGGGGGGTTGGGGGCTCAGCACCCAAGGCAAGGAAGCTATGCACCTGGGAGCAATTTATGAAGTCCTCTGCAGTGCCCCCTAGGGTGCCCGGTTGGTGTCCTGGCATGTGAGGGGGACCAGTGCACTACGAATGCTGGCTCCTCCCATGACCAAAGGGCTTAGATTTGGTTGTTTCTGAGATGGGCGTCCTCGGTTTCCATTATCGCCGAAAACCGGGGACGACCATCTCTAAGGACGACCTAAATGTTGAGATTTGGGCGTTCCCGACCGTATTATGGAAATGAAAGATGGCCACCCAAGATGGTCCCCGCACCTTCGCCGGGACGTCCTGCGAGGATGTCCTCAGGAAAACTTGGGCGCCCCGTTCGATTATGCCCCTCTTTGTGGGTCTGACTGAGGCACTTGAGGAACGGGATCTCCGAGGATTTTGGGGAATCTTGACTGTCACAATTAAAACTACTGGCCTTGCTGGGTTCATTACAAGTGGAAAGAGCCCATCAGGTGGGTCCCCGTCAGCAGGCTTATATACCGCTTCCTCAATTTTGCTCACAAAGCAGCTATTTTGCAACCTCTGCGGGACGGAAAATAACTTTGCTATGAGAACCACAAAATTTTATGTTTCCAGGACTATTCCGCAACAGTAGCAGCACAACATCTGCGATTTTCACCTGTGTGCTCACAACTTTTTGCCTGCAAAATTCGATTTGCCCTTCAGTTATACACGTCAGTAGAAGAGGCACAGAAGTTTTTGAATTCCCTGGAACCGCGGCACACCAGAGGAGAGAGTCCTGATCATTGATTTTCGGCGTGGTTCGTTGATGGAGAGACACTATGGTTATAGAGCCACTGTCGGGACCCCTAGCCGGGTGTTAAATGGAACAGTTTGCATCAATGTGTCCATGTGGATCTTCAGTGACATGGCGCATGTGGAGGAGTCTGGCAGATAAAACTTACCTGGTTTGGAGAGCCTGGCTTTTATTCTCTGCTCTTGACTGCTGACTTCTTTTTAACTCATTTCCTAGTTGGGGGGGGGGGGGTCGAAAATGAGGGGAACAGCGAGACTGGAGGGGCTATTCCTTTTTTTTCTTCTCTTTTCTTTCTGGCAATTAGTGTCTGCTAACAGAATGTTTGGGTACTTTGAGAGGTGGAGCTGTGAGTGTGTGTTGGGGTGCTGGGTGATTGGGGGAATTTTTGAAGGAGAGATATTAGTTTTGTTTGTTAAGGCTGAGGATTGTGTCGTTGGTAGGTATGTATGTTTGTTTGAGGGGACATTGAGAAGGGGGTATCTGATGTGGATGTTGTAAACGGGACCGCTGCGCCAGTAGGGGGAGGAAGGAAGTCTCCTCCCCAGGATTAATCCAAGCCCCACAAATTGCCACCAGCAGATACTTTCAAATATTCTTTTCTTTTTATTTTTGTTTCCAAGTTACAAACAAAAGCTTCAGTCCAGCCCTGGGTTAGGGCTGCCCCAGGCAGGGTAGTGCTGCCCCTCACCCAGCAATCCAAAGTCTCTGACCTTTCTTGAGGGCTGCAATAGTCCCCTTTGGAAATACTTCCTTTTCACAGTACGTATCACAAGCAGTGCTGGCCCAAAGTACGTATCACAAGCAGTGCTGGCCTTTCAGCAAAATTGTTCCCTCCTGTCCAACCAGGGTTTCCAGCTCCCACAGTTCTTACACAACAGGAGCAGCTGGGGAACCAGGCTTATAACTCTTCCAGACCTCTGCCCTTCCCCCACAGCAAACAGTTCAAATCAAAACAGGCTTCTTCCTTACAACAGGTTTTAAATCAAAACTTTTAAACACATAGCTTTCCCCCTTTAGGTGCTACCTTCCTCAGGGCTCTCCAGCTCCCATTCCATCCTCCTTCTGCTTCTTGCTCAGGAGCCTTAACCCCCTCCTCCTCCTGCTTCTCACCCCACCCTTCCCTCTACAGGTGGGAGGCATCATGTATTGATTACAGAGCCAGGGAACTGGGGCTTCTTCCTTCTCCCTCCCTCTTGTGGTCAGAGTTGGTATATACACATCTTGTCTATCCCTGGGGCTCCCTTTGCTGGGACGGGCAATGCATTCTGGGAGACGTAGTTCAGGATTTTGTTGTTTCATTTTGTACCTCTGGGCCAGCCTTGTCACACACCCCCTCCCTCAAGAAATTGCGAGTCCCTTTGGGACCCTCCCAGGGATTCGCAATTCGAGACCGAACCCCTGGAAACCCCAGGATCCTCCATCCTTTCTTTTTACGCCTTCCTAGGCCGCGGCGTCTAATTTCTTCGCCCGTTTTCATGACCCATGGGTACACCCCCTTTTCCACTTTGAGTTTCTGGTGTACTTTCCTAAGGCCTGATGTCCTTAGCACATCAGGGGAACTTCTAGTCGCTCTCTTCCCCTTTCTACCACCCGGGGCAGCACTTTCCTGCCTACTAGGCCCCAATGGGTATTTGTGGGGTGTGTGTAGGGTCCTCAGTCTCCTTTTCCCTAAGACTTAAGGGCCTCCTATCCCTCTCCTTTGGTCCCGGAAAACCCCTTTTGGAACCAGTTTCCCCCCAACCTCTGGGTGATCTAGCATCCCCCTGGCCACCTTCCTGAGCCGGTGTCCCCCCTCCAGGAACTCTTCTCTTACCCCACTCTTCAGCGCAGTAGGTGGGACCTAGGATCCCCCTTTTCTTCTGGGGTCTGGGTTTTCCCCTCCCTTGGGCAGCCTTTTCCCTTTTCTGCTTGCCCTTCTGGGGTGTCTCACATCTTTTAACCCTTACACCACCTCTCCCTGTGGAATTAACAGGGCCCTTCTGATTCTCCCTATCCTGATCCTTACTCAGGGATAGGAGTTTACTTACTTTGACCCCTCCTGAGTCCTTCTTTCCCTCGAGCTTTTGCTGGAGGTCTAAAATGCAGGATTTTGCTTCCTGAACCTCCCTTAATCTCCTCTGCCCATCCTGGAAGAGGACATCCACTGCGAGGGTCAACACTCGGCACCTCTCTTCCAGGGCCACCTTTCTGTGGTTTCCTTGGCCTGCAGCCTCTCAACAGCCCACTCAGCTGCCCCCTGTGCTTGAACCTGTTGCAACTCCTTTATCTGAGTTTCCAACTCAAGGTTCCTCTGAGTAAGGTACCCTACCCTTTCCTGGGCTGCCTGCCTCTCCACCAATAACCCCTCTATCCTTTGGGTGTATCCCTTGTGCAGGTCTTCTATCTGGATTACCTTCTCCCTATTAAGCTCATTCAGGCCCCTGGCCTCAGCTTGGGTCTGCTGCAATGCCACAGTTAACTGAGCCACCGCTTCCATATGTCCCTGCTGCACTTCCCTCAACTGGCTTTCCTGTTGGCCCTTCAATTCTCCCAGCCCAGCCTTTACCTGGGTTAAGATCCCCCTCAGCTCTCCTATAGCTGTTTTCTGTTGTTTACCCATCTCCTTAACACTCCCTTGCCTCTTAGCCCACTCCATTTCCCTCTGCTTCACCTCCTGCTTGGCTTCTTCTACTTCTGCCTTTACAGAGGTGACAAGCTTCTTTTCCCTTTGCCTCTGGAGTAGTATCAAGGCTTGCTGTTCCCTTATACTTTCCCTTAGGGCCTCCTGCTCTTTTTGCCATTCTAGGCGAGCATTCTGGAACTCAGCTTTAACTAGGTTTACTCTCTGCTCCTGGTCCAGTTGCAACTTGTCTGTGAGGTCCCTTATCTCTTGCTCATGTGTGAACTGCAGCTTAGCTACTCGGGTCTCATTTAAGGCTTGGGTCTCTTTCAGGGTGGCTGTAAGATGGACTACCTCTGCTTCCCTTTCCTCCATTAGCTTACATTCTGTGAGCAGCTCAGCCCTAACCGTGGCTAGCAGTACCTCACAGCCTTCCTTCTGCTTAAGGGACTCTGCCCGTTTGGCCTCTAAGGCCTGCACTGAAGCAGCCATTTCTTTCTTACATGCTGACTCGAATAGGACCCATTTCTGTTCAGTCTCGCTCAGACTAGTCTCCAATACCTTATGGGACTCCTCCTGCTGCTGTATATTGCCCAATAAAGTTACCATCAGTCCCTTATTAAGTTCCAGAACCTCCCTCAGACGTTGCTCAGGGTACCTATGGAGTTTCCCCGGTTTACATAGGGCTTGTAGCTCCCATTCTACCTGCCAGATACTCTCTTTAAGGGATTTTAACAGCGGGTTCTCCTTCTCTTTATGGGCTTCCTCCGGGAGCTTTCTACCAAACTCAGGGTTATCGTTGGGAGATTCCTTTAATCCCCTTTCCAGGGTGATTGACTTACTACCTTCTATTCCCTGGATTTCCCAGTATTTCTCCCTTGGGGCAACTCTCCCTGGTTCCCCACCACATGGAAATACTGCCAGTTCCTCACCGGAGCATGGGCAGCCTATTTTATCTTCAGCTGTCTCACCCCCTGCTCACAGTGTACATTGCCTTCCCCTACACAATCAGGATTACTTTTTATCCTGTCACCTGGGAAGTTCTCACCCGGGCCTACCCCCCTAGAGGGTTTACACTTAGCAGGACCATCACTATCCTGCAACTGGGGTTTTCCTCTCTCGTCCAGGCACCCCTCCTCTCTCTTGGCACTTTCCAGGTTTGTGGCCTCCCCTCTACCTGGGACATTGAGTGCTTTCCCTGCAGCGGGTTCCTCTTGACCCTCTTCCCTGCAGCCACCTTGGGTACCCGGCCTAACCATGAAGCCTGCCTCTGAGGAATGGGTCACCTCCAGACTCCCATGGCCTTTGGGCTTCCTCTTGCCTGCCATGTCACTTAACCCTCCCCCAACTGACTGTAGGATTACCTATATCCTCCCAGTCTCCCAGTTCATCCTCTGAACTGCATACTGCCAGACACCACTCTCCAACATGGCCCATTTCCCCACATTGGTAACATACTGGCTCAGTCACTTTTCCTCTCCTTGGGGTCTTGTCTTCCCCAGACACCCCTTCAGGCTTAAACATTGTCCCAACAGTCTCTAAACAAAGTCCCTCTCCAAGTCCCAGAACCTGGATCATGGTGTCCAACTTCGCCATGTCCCTTCCTTCTGCGGGTGACTTGGGCTCCGGCTCCTCGGGCCTCTGGACTTTCCTCTCCGGTCTGACCCATACCGGCCTTCCCATGGCTCCGACGTCCTCCTCGACCGTCTGTTGGGATGTAGCCTGTAATACAAGAGAAGAATCCAACTGCGGACTGTCTGTTTCCCTGGTCCTACCCTTGCTCTATTTCTTAGCTTCTTGGATCCTCCCTCACCTCCCCCCTAGGTACCCTTTACCTGGGTAGGCGAGTAATGCGCCTTATCAGTGTTGGCCCCCTCGACGGGCTTCAGGAACCTCCATGGCTTGCATCTGGGTCTGTAGGGCTTTTAGGAGGGGCCCTTATTGTTCCTTGGATGCTTTCACCAATTAATGTAAGACGTGCTGCGAGCTCTCTTGCTGCTTCTCCTTGGCAGTGAGGAAGATCCTGTGAAGCAAACAGACACACGACCCAAGTGTGCTATCTTTTAAGCGGGTCCCCTTTTACTCTGCCTGGGTTCTCCACCCTTTGGTTTCTCTTCCCTTACCCTGCTCTTTGTCCAGCATTGGCCCCCCTAAGTACAGCTTACCTGAGGTGCCTGCTGGTCTGCGCAGTAGTAAAGGCCCACCAGGGTCCTCTGTCCCTCTTATCCGTGTGGATCACAGTTTAGGTCCCATCTGGGGTGCCATTGTAAACGGGACCGCTGCGCCAGTAGGGGGAGGAAGGAAGTCTCCTCCCCAGGATTAATCCAAGCCCCACAAATTGCCACCAGCAGATACTTTCAAATATTCTTTTCTTTTTCTTTTTGTTACCAAGTTACAAACAAAAGCTTCAGTCCAGCCCTGGGTTAGGGCTGCCCCAGGCAGGGTAGTGCTGCCCCTCACCCAGCAATCCAAAGTCTCTGACCTTTCTTGAGGGCTGCAATAGTCCCCTTTGGAAATACTTCCTTTTCACAGTACGTATCACAAGCAGTGCTGGCCCAAAGTACGTATCACAAGCAGTGCTGGCCTTTCAGCAAAATTGTTCCCTCCTGTCCAACCAGGGTTTCCAGCTCCCACAGTTCTTACACAACAGGAGCAGCTGGGGAACCAGGCTTATAACTCTTCCAGTCCTCTGCCCTTCCCCCACAGCAAACAGTTCAAATCAAAACAGGCTTCTTCCTTACAACACATAGCTTTCCCCCTTTAGGTGCTACCGTCCTCAGGGCTCTCCAGCTCCCATTCTATCCTCCTTCTGCTTCTTGCTCAGCAGCCTTAACCCCCTCCTCCACCTGCTTCTCACAGGTGGGAGGCATCATGTATTGATTACAGAGCCAGGGAACTGGGGCTACTTCCTTCTCCCTCCCTCTTGTGGTCAGAGTTGGTATATACCCATCTTGTCTATCCCTGGGGCTCCTTTTGCTGGGACAGGCAATGCATTCTGGGAGACGTAGTTCAGGATTTTGTTGTTTCATTTTGTACCTCTGGGCCAGCCTTGTCACAATGTTGGGACAGGCACTTATATTTTGAGTAGGTATGTATGTGTTTGGAGGAAGGGTATTACAAGGAGCAGCCTCAGCAGACGGATGCTTGCTTCTGTCTGGGGTGGGGCTTAGGAAGGGTTCTGTCTGGGCTGACGATTGGTGTTTTCCAGGGGGTATTACATTTAAGGGCCGTGCCAAGGGTCTCTGGTGCCCCCCTGCAGACTATCAGTTGGTGCCCCCCTCCCCCGTCTCGCTTCTTCATTAGATGTTTCTCCATTGCTACCTGTCTTTCCTTTAGACTGAAAACTACAGGCCCAGCCAGACCTGACAAAAGGGTCTACCACACCCTTCAATGTCAAGCATATACTAGAAAACTGTAAATTAGCTTACACAGGAAAGCAGTTTAAAAAAATAAACACAATTCCTGCTGTTTCTTAACACTGCTCTCCAGAGAAAGCACTGCCTTTATAAAGAGGCTTTTCAGTGGGACTTAGCCTATTAAAAACTATTAGCATAATTAGGAATGGCCAGCCCTTGTAACTGCAGAGACCTAAGCTTTGATTATGCATGCTCCTGTCTTTGTTACAGTGGGGGGGGGGGGGGTCTCTTCATCTCATTTACACAGTCTGACCTCCCTGGCTCACTGGGAGCCCAGTCTCTTGGAGACTGCTATACATTGCAAAATAAGATAGCAGATGTAAATTCTCAAAGTGGACATATTCCAAACACTAAAATGAAAATAAAACGATTTTTTTCTACCTTTGTTGGCTGGTGACTTTCTTTTTCTGATCATGCTGGCCCAGTATCTGATTCTGTTGCTGGTATCTGTCCTCTTAACTCTGTTTCCAGGGCTTCCTTTCCACTGTATGTATCCCTCATTGATATTTCTCTGACTCTAAAGTTTAGCAATTTCATTAAAGCAAAATGTATTTTCAAATATCACAAACTCTCCCTATCCAAGCAGAATGTTTTATATAAAAACAAACACACAAAAAAAGCAATCAGATTTTTACTTACCAGCTATTCTACACTATACGTCAGCTAAACTTCCTCTTTGAACCTCAGCCAATTAAATGGATTTTAGCTGTAGATATGATAATTATGTACACATCATTGCAGTCATGCCCTCCTCTCAGTGTACATGCTCAAAAAACAAAAACTTTGAACCACTTACAGATAACAATTACGCTATTTATTTTTTATTTCTCCCCAGTCTCACTTGCACACCTGCCTCCAAACCTGTTCTCTGTAATTTAAATGTTGTTCCAGCTCACCCTGAATGAAAGTTGTTCACACACCAAAGCCATAAATAGCTGCTGGTTGTACTCTTTGAAGCAGCTTTAGCAGAGCAGCTTGTCTGTCTCAGCACTGCTGGGCTACCTTCACTTCCTGATGTGGGAAGGGCAGGGGAGAGAGGAGAATCACAACTTCAGGTAAAAGATTTTGCAAGTGAGTGGCGCCCTCTAGAGGTCGGCGCCCCCCTGCATTGCTTACCTCGCTTACCGGCCCTGATTACTTAATTGCTTAATGGGGTTGTGATGGGGTAGGCGTCAGATAGTGATCAGTTCCACTTCGGAACTTTCTTTTGGGAAACAGCGAACTGTTTGGGTAACTATATGAGGGTTGATGGGAGGGGGTATGGGTGGGGGTTTTGCAAACGAATAGGAATAATGGCTATATTTGTCAAAATGGAGAATACAATTATGTATTATACATTACTTAACTGCTATAAATATGTGTTTTAGTTCTATGAGGTGGCGGTTGGAGGCTTGGTCAACCTTCTCCCTCTTAGTTCATAGAGAATTTGAGGGATCAAAATCATGAGAATTTTTGCTATGGTTAAAGTGATAACTTGGAATGTTGGGGGCATTCATTTTCCTATTACATAAGTACATAAGTAATGCCACACTGGGAAAAGACCAAGGGTCCATCGAGCCCAGCATCCTCTCCACGACAGCGGCCAATCCAGGCCAAGGGCACCTGGCAAGCTTCCCAAACATGTTATTCCTGGAATTGTGGATTTTTTCCCAAGTCCATTTAGTAGTGGTTTATGGACTTGTCCTTTAGGAAACCGTCTAACCCCTTTTTAAATTCTGCCAAGCTAACCGCCTTCACCATGTTCTCCGGCAACGAATTCCAGAGTTTAATTATGTGTTGGGTGAAGAAACATTTTCTCTGATTTGTTTTAAATTTACTACACTGTAGTTTCATCGCATGCCCCCTAGTCCTAGTATTTTTGGAAAGCGTGAACAGACGCTTCACATCCACCTGTTCCACTCCACTCATTATTTTATACTAGTAAAAAAGGCCCGTTTCTTAACGCAATGAAACGGGCGCTAGCAATGTAGAGTTCCTGCCATTAATGTTTCCACGGTTGTATTCTGAATATAATTGTTTATATGTGTAAGATTTCTTTATATACAATAGTTTTTGTGTAAACTGTGTTACAATGTGGTAAAAGGTTTCCTTGTTCGGGCCCTTCAATCAGTTTAACAATCACATCAGAAGAGCTTTTTACTCGTGAGAATGCAACATACAGTTGCCCATATGAGAGACTGAGAGTGACAGTGTGTTTTACAGACAGTGTAAGAGAGAGATACACAGAGTGATTGTGTGTGTGTGTGTGTGTGTGTGTGTGTGTGTGATATGTGTGAGTGACAAAGTGATTAAATGTTTGTCTTCCCTTCCATTCTGTGCACTTGCCTCCACTGATGTTCGTACCTCCCTGTATATGATTGTTTGTTAGAGATTCAATCCACTCCACTTCCCTCCTACAAGTTCTGTTCTGTCTGATTGGTTCTTCGTTCCTGTGATGTCGCATTTGTTTGCTTGCCAACTATGCAGCATTCCGTTTCCTCGACGTGAGGGCGGGGACAGTGAGAGCCAATGAAACGCTGAATGACAGACTTACGAACCCTACACTGCCACAGTGCCACGGAGTCAGCTTCAGAATGTTGGAGGTGCTTTTTATTATATAGGATACCTCTATCATGTCTCTCCTCAGCCGTCTCTTCTCCAAGCTGAAAAGCCCTAGCCTCCTTAGTCTTTCTTCATAGGGAAGTCGTCCCATCCCCGCTATCATTTTAGTCACCATTCGCTGCACCTTTTCCAATTCTACTATATCTTTCTTGAGATGCGGCGACCAGAATTGAATACAATACTCAAGGTGCAGTCGCACCATGGAGCGATACAACGGCATTATAACATCCTCACACCTGTTTTCTATACCTTTCCTAATAATACCCAACATTCTATTCGCTTTCCTAGCCGCAGCAGCACACTGAGCAGAAGGTTTCAGTGTATTATTGACGACGACGACACCCAGATCCCTTTCTTGGTCCGTAACTCCTAATGTGGAACCTTGCATGACGTAGCTATAATTTGGGTTCTTTTTTCCCACATGCATCACCTTGCACTTGCTCACATTAAACGTCATCTGCCATTTAGCCGCCCAGTCTCCCAGTCTCGTAACATAGTAACATACATAGTAACATAGTAGATGACAGCAGAAAAAGACCTACATGGTCCATCCAGTCTGCCCAACAAGATAAACTCATATGTGCTACTTTTTGTGTATACCTTACCTTGATTTGTACCTGTCCTTTTCAGGGCACAGACCGTGTAAGTCTGCCCCCTTGTCCTAGTATTTTTGGAAAGCGTAAACAGACACTCCACATCGACCCATTCCATTCCACTCATTATCTTATAGACCTCTATCATATCTAAAAAGGTACACACAGCCCCTTGTCAGATGACTATCCCAGAGTTTATTCATTGACTAGAAAGAAGATTTGCTTAAAGGTACAAAGCTCAAGCTTCACGTGTTTTATGCCTAGAAGGCATTTTAGCCCTAAAATATCATCTGGCCCCAGAACTTCATCTAAGTGAAAATGAACTGAATAGGGAAAGCTTAAGAAAATCCAACATGATGTAGTCACGATTGCCTTTAACAAACTGCTACTAAAAGTTTTCTCCTTTTTATGTATAGGGTTTCCTGACATTTGCAGAAGCAGTCAGTACTTCCATCTCAATTCATTTTGGAATGTCTGGAAAGTAAGTTTTTCAATTCAAGCAGTTAGTACTATTGCAGGAATTTTTATGCTTATATTTGCACAATATAGTTATTTTAAAATAACGAATATAAAATAACAAAGTATATAATTTAAACTAGGAAATCCATTTTCTGATAGGATTTCACAAACGAAGCATCCATACAAGAGATAAGAACAATGACAGTCATTTTCATCAGTCATACATAATTATCTAAATTATAGCCTTCCTTATTGCGTAAAGCAATTTATGCCATACCTGTGTGGTTTTATTAACAGAAGAGATCATATTTCAAAAGCAGTTAAAAAAAAGTAAGTTTTTAGAGATATACGGAAAAGAGTGTATGATTCTTCTTCCCTGATTGATTTTGGAAGGGAGTTCCACAGTGTGGGGAATAAAAAGAAAAAAGCTGAGGTACGTGTGGACTCCCATCTAGCCCTTAAGGGTGGAGGGATCACTAGTCTATTGTCAATGAATGAACGGAGCGTTCGTTTCTGTGTGTATGGAATAGTAAGATTGGCAAGGTAAGATGGGGTTGTTAAATGGAGCGCATTATATGTCAAAATGAGAACCTTGAATTTTACTCTATAAACTATCGAAAGCCAATGAAGACGATATAGAAGTGGTGTGGCCCTGTCATATCTTGAGACTCGACAATAAGAGTGGAAAATTGTTAGCAAAACTGATCGCAAAGAACAAGGCATCTAGCGCGATTACCACTCTTAAAGATAATTCTGGAAATTTAGTACATTCTGATACAGCTATTCTTGATATTTTTAAGCACTATTATCAAACTTTATATATTTCTGCTGGATCTGAGGGGCTTTCTAGTCATCTTCATCTGGATAATTTGGATCTCCCTCGTCTGTCCTCACCGGATCGTGAATTTTTAAATCCACCAATCCATTCAGACGAGGTATATTGGGCGATCAGTCGCAGCCCACTGGGAAAAGCGCCAGGTCCCAACGGTTTTAGGGCCGAATTTTATAAGATTTTGGGTGACTCTATTATCACCCCTTTGACTAATATGTTTAACGTCTAGGTGAGTGAGGAATCTCTGCTGGCTCATCTGAACAATCGGCGAAACAACTATCTTTTGCAAATCTCTTAAGACATATCTCTTCAGCAAGGCATACAATGAGAACTAATAGCAACAGCAATCCACCTGACAATCCACTCAATTAAGATAACTCATCTACTATAGCTAAGCTACCTAAATCACTCCTCTCCTTCTTCTTTTACCCTCATTTAACCTCTGCACAACACTAAATGTATATGTCACCTTGCAATGACAATGTTAATAAAACTATGTAAGCTACATTGAGCCTGCAAATAGGTGGGATAATGTGGGATACAAATGCAATAAATAAATAAAAACTTAGCACAAATTATTGTTTTACCTAAGCCGAACCGGGACCCTACTCTTCCAGAGTCATACAGACCGACATCACTGTTAAATTACGAGGTGAAACTGTTTGCAAAAATATTGGCTAATCGGCTGGGATGAGTGCTGCCTTCTTTTATTCAAGAATCCCAAGTAGGGTTTGTACAAGGTCACTTGGTGGCTAAAAATCTTAGACGTATTCTGGTATCGCTGGAAACGATGACTACTTGTGCTCAACCAGCCTTATTAATTAGCTTCGATGCCAAGTGTCAGGCTTGCCCAGTGGAGGTGTGAGCTCTTGTGCCCAATGGAGGAGGATTCCTCACCGAGCTGTTGGCCAACCCCGAGTTCCCCCTGTGTCCCCCTCCATTCCCCAGGGGTTGAGCCCCCAGGTGCGGGAAGCAAACAGCAGAGAGAACTGAGTCCAGAACAAAGTCCACGGGGCACGGCCAAGCAACAGCCAGAAGCAGGACCAGGAGCCAACAGGGGTCAGTACCGGCAGCAAGCAGTAGCAGATCCAGGAACAGGCAACGGTCAATACCAGGCAGCAAAAAGTAGCAGATCCAGGAACAGGCAAAGGTCAATACCAGGCAGCAAGCAGTAGCAGATCCAGGAACATGCAAAGGTCAATACCAGGCAGCAAGCAGTAGCAGATCCAGGAACAGGCAAAGGTCAATACCAGGCAGCAAGTAGTAGCAGATCCAGGAACAGGCAAAGGTCAATACCAGGCAGCAAACAGAAGTAGATCCAGAAGCACTGCAACTACCCAGGAAACAGAGTGGAAGCCGAAGCGTGGAAGGACTGGTAGTCGGGCTTTAAATAGAACAGGAATTAGACCCAAACATGTGCAGCTGTCAACAAGATGGATGCCCCCACCGGAGACGCCCTTACGCCCAAATATGGCCTTCCTTCCTGAAACTGCCCAACTCCAAGATGACTGCCACAACTTAAGACGCCCACCTCTAAGATGGCCACCCTATCCTGGAGATACCCAAATCCAAGATGGCCGCCCTATCCTCAGATGCCCATATCCTGAACGGTCAGGGAACATGACACCGAGAAAGCCTTTGACCGGGTTCATTGGGATTTTTTGTTTGCATCATTAGAGGCCTATGGACTGGCAGGTTGGTTTGTGTCAGTGGTCAAGGCGCTTTATGCTTCTCCCCGAGTGCGAGTGATGGTTAATGGACAGGTATCTGGAGATTTTTTCATAGGGCGTGGAACTCGACAAGGAAGCCCATTGTTGCCTCTTCTCTTTGTTTTAACATTGGACCCTCTCATTTGAGATATTTATTTTAACCCTGATATCCACGGAGTTACCACTGGACAGGAGGTTTTCAAGGTAGCGGCCTTTGCCGATGATTTGCTGGTTATTTTGATGGAACCCTCTGGGTCTTTGAGCGCTCTCTTGGAGACTTTTGTTGAATTTGGAGACTTTGCAGGACTCTGTTTGAATCTAGATAAGTCAGAGGCTTTGGCAACCACGCCTGATGTTAAACTTCTTTAACCGGAGAGATTCCCGTTGTGGTGGGCGGATGGCTTTTTTTAAGTATCTGGGCATCCTATTAACTCCTAAGGTGGATGAGTTAATCTCAACACAAACTGGATGATGGGGAAAACTGAAAGGCAATTGGAAAGCTGGCAATCGTTACCCTTGTCATTAGCAGGGCGGATATGTCTTGTCAGAATGGTGATTTTGCCTAGATGTCTTTATCTGTTTCAAACCCTGCCTCTACGATTCCTACAGAAAGATTCTCAGAGGCTCTATCGCTTAATTCAATGTTTCTCTTGGGCGAAAAAGAAACCCAAATTGCGTTACCAATATTTGATGGGTAACTGGGCTCAAGATGGGCTAGGTCTGCCTAATTTGAAGCTGTATAACATCGCATGTTTGCTGTGACATGTCTGAGATTGGCTTTTTTCTCAAAGCCGTTTTACCCCTTTAGAGATGGAGACAGCATATTTTGCTCCTTATAATGTGCTCTCTTTACTGAATGTTAATTGTTTCTTAATTCCTAGGAAGATGAGGGGCAGTGTGCTTTTAGGCCCTCTGAGGCTTGGGATAAGCTGATGAGGGGCCTCGGCGGTGACTCACAGGTATCAGATATGCACTCTTTGCTGGGCAACCCCACTTTCCAACCCAGCTTGGATAATCCAGTTTTTGCTCGATGGGAGAGTGTAGGTATTGGGCTCGTGGAACATGTTGTTGATGTGGAAGGAGATCTCTGGCCCTTAGTACAACTGAGAGGACAGGAACGTCTCCAATGGGGAGACACGTTTGCTTATTGTCAGTTAAAATACTATGTTCGGTCCTTATCTATGGAATCCTTGAGACTTCATATCGGGGTTTTTTGATGCTATTTCACCTACTACTACTACTGTTTCAGGGTTTCATAAGGCATTGTGGAAGTTTGAAGGTCCCAGAGACTTGAAACCACTCCGACAAAAATGGGAAGGAGATCTTGGGGTCCTGTTGGATTCATGGGATAATTTATCTTCTATTTGGAGCATGCTGCATCTTACTAGCAATGCCAGTCATAGACAGTGTGCTTTTCGAATCCTGTTATGAGTTTATTGGTCGAAAGCGCGGTTGTTTCGTGCCGGGGGAGTGTCATCGCCTTTGTGCTTAAAATGTAAAGTGGTCGATAATACCTTTTACCATGCCTTTTGGGAATGCTCTGTGGTGAGATATTTTTGGAATAAAGTGGTTCTATATCTGGAATCAACCTTGCGATGTAGGACTGAGGATATACCGTTACAACTAATGTTGGACTACCCATGATCTTTCAAGGGCCCTACTGCATCCAGTATTTTGATCTCGGAAATTATGCCTCTTGGCTAGGAAATGTATCTTACAGTGTCGGACCTCAGCGGATCCACCTACATTTTGGCACTGGCGCAGCTCAATACATGCTCTGGTAACATGGGAGGCGAGGGGATCTTATAAACATAAAACCATATTTTTGAAACTTTGGAACCCTTACTTGGATTCACTGCCCCCCAGGAGTAGAAGTCTTATTTTAAATGGCCTTTATTAGATCATTCTCCTTATCAGTGTTTTTGGCCTTGTTTTTTTTTGATGGCCTTACTTGAGTGATGGACAGTATCAGTTGGGGGTTGGTAAGGGGTGTGGGATGTTCTTGTTATAGCATTCGTTCTACTTCCTCAGGGGCTATAAGAACTCATGCCCCTGGGGGGGGGGGGTGGATGGATGAGTTATACTTTTTGGTCATAAGCGCAGGGTGGAGGGGGGAAGGATGTTGGATTGGGCATTAGACACTGTTGGATAGTCAGGATGTTGTTGGGGGGGATTTGGGGGGTGGGGTAAGGAACATTGTAGGATTGTTGACGAAATTGTTAAAACTTTGATGAACGCATTTATTACCTCGTGTTTATGAAGTACAATGTAACCATTCATATCACTGTTTAGTGCTTTGATTGGCAATGTATACTATGCTGGTTCATCAATAAAAATTGTTCGAACATAAAAAAAGTTCCAGAGGTGATCTGGGGAATTATAGACTGGTGAACCTAACGTTGGTGCCAGGCAAAATGGTAGAGACTATTATAAAGAACAAAATTACAGAGGGTATTCAAAAGCATGGATTAATGAGACAAAGCCAACATGGATTTAGTGAAGGGAAATCTTGCCTCACCAATCTATTACATTTCTTTGAAGGGGTGAACAAACACGTGGACAAAGGTGAGTCGGTTGATATTGTGTATCTGGATTTTCAAAAGGCATTTGACAAAGTACCTCAAGAAAGACTCCACAGGAAGTTGGAGAGTCATGGGATAGGACGTAGTGTTCTATTGTGGATTAAAAACTAGTTAAAAAATAGAAAACAGAGAGTAGGGTTAAATGGTCAGTATTCTCATTGGAGAAGGGTAGATAGTGGGGTTCTCCAGGGACTGCTGCTTTTTAACTTTTTTATAAATGATCTAGAGATGGGAGTGACTAGTGAGATAATTAAATTTGCCAAGCCAATGACACAAAGTTATTCAAAGTTGTTAAATCGCAAGAGAATTGTGAAAAATTACAAGAGGACCTTACAAGACTGGGAGACAGATGACATTTAAAGTAAGCAAGTGCAAAAGTGATGCATGTGGGAAAAAGGAACCCGAACTATAGCTACTGTGACAAGGCAGTAGCCACGGCTTGTCACAAGAGTGGGGGAAAAGCCTACTACATGTCCCAGAAGGCACTGAGAGCACCAGTTGCCTTAATGGAAGAGGAGCCTACCCTTCCAAAGACTAACTATAGAGGGCAGTGATCTGGTGGAAAGGCCCTTAGGAATAAGACTCCCACCAAGAATAAGGTAGATGGGGGAAAGATACCCATCTTGGTAGCCAGGGGTAGTCCTAGTGACCTTTGCGAGTTCCCCTAGGGGAAAAACCATGTAGGAGACCTCATGGGCGGGGTGTGGCCATTCCCAGCTGAAAGTGTGCTGAGCTGAGCAACAGGGAAGGGCCCCAGGCCAATAGAGAGGCAGAAATAGGAAGGGGAGGATCTTGAGGCCATGGACTGTGAGCAGATACCTGTGAAACCTGATGAAAGCTCAGTAGAGGTGAAGGTGGAAGAGACAAACTGCAAGGAGACCAAAGGGGCAGGATTCCTCAATTTTTTTTAAAATTTTAGTTACATTTGTACCCCGTGCTTTCCCACTCATGGCAGGCTCAATGCAGCTTACATATTATATACAGGTACTTATTTGTTCCTGGGGCAATGGAGGGTTAAGTGACTTGCCCAGAGTCACAAGGAGCTGCTTGTGCCTGAAATGGGAATTGAACTCAGTTCCTCAGGACCAAAGTCCACCACCCTAACCACTAGGCCACTCCTCCCACTAAAACAACAGAGTTAAGCTTGTTAATTTTATCTTGTTATTTTTATTGTTGTAAAGAAAACTGGGCTGGAAGATGTTCAGTTTGAAAGGGTCAACCACAGTTGCACAGTGGGCTGGACCAGTGTGATTTCAAACACTGAGAGGGAGGAGGGCTGCACAGACTTAGCACAAAAACTAGAAAGCCAAGGCTGTATTTTTGCTCAACCCTGTGTTTTTAATGTTTGGGTTTTGAACAAAAGCAATAAAAGAAATACATTGGGTTTTAAGTGTCTCCATTCAAAGACTGCTAAGGTAGTGTCATGAAGAAAGTGAGAAAGGGTGGATGGTGAAAGGGGCCACCCTAGTGGTGAAACAATGGATTTTTAGTGTCTCTATTCAAAGACTCCTAAGGTAGGGCCAAGAAGAAAGTGAGAAAGGGTGAATGGTGAAAGGGGACACCCTTGTGGTGAAACAATGGAACTGAATACTGCATGAATAAATAGTTGCTGAAGATAAGGCAGTGTTTTGCGTAATTTTCTTTTTCTTGATGTTTTGAATGAATTGTGTCCCTGTGGGAAGAAACTGTGCAACTGCAGTGGTAATCTCCTCATGGGAGCGGGTTCAAAAGCAGGAAAACAGCAACTGGAGTATTGAACGGGGACTCTCAAAGCTTATATTACAGATACCCTATGATACTACGTAATGTAAGGTTCCACAGTAGGAGTCACCGACCAAGACAGGGATCTAGGTGTCATCATGATACTTTGAAATCCTCTGCTCAGTGTGTGGTGGCAGCTAAGAAAGCAAATAGAATGTTAGGTACTTTGTATCACTCCATGATGTGACCACACCTCGAATACTGTGAGCAATTTTAGTCACCATATCTCAAAAAAGATACAGTGGAATTAGAAAAGATACAGAGAAGAGCAATGAAAATGATAAAGTGGATGGGACAACTTCCCTGTGAGGAAAGGGTAAAGCAGCTAGGGTTCTTCAACTTGGAGAAAAACCGTCCGAGGGGAGATATGATAGAGGTCTACAAAATAATGAGTAGAGTGGAATAGGTAGATGTGAATCACTTGTTTACTCTTTCCAAAAATACTAGGAATAGGGGGCACACAATAAAGCTACAAAGTAGTACATTTAAAATAAATCGGAGAAAATATTTTTGCACTCAACATGTAATTAAACTGTGGAATTCAATGCCAGACAATGTGCTAAAAGCAGCAGGGTTTAAAAAAGGTTTGGATAGCTTCCTAAAATAAAAGTACATAAGCCATTATTAAAATGGACTTGGGGAAAATCCACTGCTTATTTCTAGGATAAGCAGCATAAAATGTAATGTACTGTTTTGAGATCTTGCCAGGTACTTGTGACCTGGATTAGCCACTGTTGGAAACAGGATGCTGGGCTTGATGGACCTTTAGTCTGTCTCAGTATGGCAATACTTATGTTCTTATAATTAGGTTGAAACCTGGGAGCATTTAATATCTTTTTTTTTTTTTTGCTGTTTTGCTGTAAATCAAAAGAGAAAGATGGTTTGTGGGAACTTGCTCCTTTTGTTTTGTGTAATGCAATGGTATACTATAAAAATACACTTAATATTGTTTATTACTACTATTTAAAAGAGAGATATTCAATAATGAGGGTAGAGCTACATTCAAGCAGAAGTCAGTCTAAATTTGCCAACATTTTCTAGTTCTGTGACATATATTTATTTCTTCTTCAAGTCTGATTTTAAAAGGCTTTTTTTTTTGGGGGGGGGGGGGGTTAATCTTTGTCTCTCGGCTGTGTGTTTGTATATAGATGAGTCCCAGGAATAATGATGGGTAAGGGAAAGCAGCAGTAGAACAGATGGAGCTGAATAACATTTATGTTTTCCAAATCGTGGCGAATAGCTTGATGGAATGTCTTTGTTGTAAGACCACAGTAAATCATTTCTTAGCTTCTTGTTTAAAATAGAGAGTTGCATGGGGACAGAAATCTTACCCATCCCTGCCTGTCCCCGCTGGAATCTTTCCCATCCCCACCTATCCTCACTGGAAACTTACGCATCCCCACCCATCCCCGCAAGAATTTATTGGTACATTAAAAATAATTTCAGTCGGGGAGATCCAAGATGGCGCCGCTCTGCTAGGACGCTTTGAACCTCTCTCTGAAGATGCCGAAGCGTAGGGGGAGAATAGCGGGCAGAGCTTCCCCGCTGCAACCTCCTTTACCTGGTCCAATTGACCAATTTCTGAGGCCACGAGCAGCTGTACTGGAACGCGGAACGCTACCAGTTAGGAATGTCGGCGAAAGGGAGATTTCGTCTTCCTTCGGTCTAGAAACAACATTGAGCCCCTCAGCGCGAACTCTGCCTCCCCAACCCCTCTGTGCAAGTTCCTTTCTCTCTGACCCAACAGTAGGTACGGACCCAGGAGAACGCCGGGGAGAAGCGATGAATCTATCTGAGGAGGGAATGGAGGGCAGTTTGCCCATGGAGCCGGCGGGGAATGAAGGGAGAGAAACTGAGAGCCGAAGTGAGGTTCGTGAGCAGCTTCCAGTAAGGTTTGAATTGCCTAAAGAGTTAGCGGTAAAACCAAAAGAAGTGACTCTAGATGTTTTGTGGGACTTAATGTCTAACCTGGGACAGCTTTTCCTTAAACAAGTTAACAAGGTTTTACCAAAAGTAAAGCATATTGAAACTGAATTACAAAAAAAGGAAGAAGAGACTAAAGTTTTGAATGAAAAAGTAGAAAAAATAGATCAAAGGATTGTGAAACTGGAAACAGTACAAACTACGATGTTAAAAGATTTGACGAATATTAGGCAAAAAATGGAAACATTTGATAATTTTACTAAAAATCATAACCTGAGATTTGTCAACTTTCCCAGGCTACCAAATGTTCTTCCTTTGGATATGTTGAAGCGTTATTTTTCTGAAGTTTTGAATATTATGGAAAAGGACTTTCCACTCTTTTCACAAGTATACTATGTCCCAGGGAAGAATTTGAATCAAGAAACTGAATAACCGATTGACGTCTCTCTTTTGCTTGAGACCTCTGACTCTGATTTGGCGACGGCCTCTACTTTGGTGGCGACTGTCGCCTTAATGCCCGATAAGAATTGGATTTTCCGTCTTTTCTTTCGAAATAAAGAGAAACCCTTTTTGGGTTTTAATATAATGTTATTTCTTGATGTCTCTAAGCAGACAAGACGACGGAGGAAACAATTTTTGCTCACTAAGCCGGAGGTATTGCACTTGGGGGGTACCTTCTTTTTAAGGTACCCCTGCAAGTGCATAATAAGGCTTGGGGGTAAAAAATATATGTTTACTGAACCTGTTCATGTTTCAACATTGATAGCCTCAGTTAAAATTGAGAAGCAGTAGAAGAAGATGATGTACAACTTTCTAGCAGAGTATAATTGTTGTTTAAATTAATTCCTATGTTATATTTCTCCCTTAGATTATTTAATCTTGGATCTCCGTTTATGGACTTGAGAGTCAATAGATTTAGAAAAGTGAAGATTTATTCACATTTTCTTTTCCTTTTTGTTTTTTTTTTCCCTTTTATTTACTGGTGTAAAACTTTTACTATTGACTCTATCCTACTCAAGAAGTTTTCTTGTAAATGAATAAATAATAAATTTAAAAAAATAATTTCGGTCAGCTCTCTCTGGGTTCGAGCTGCAGCACTGCAGACAAGGAAAGAACAGAAGTTGGAACATAGAACACTCTGGTGTGCATATGTATGACTTGTTTCTGATTCACTGGTACTGTGTGCTAAGAAGTCACCACATACATGCACCAGTAGGTCAGGTGACATCTGATGCTTGTGCCTGTGTCAGAGTTGAGGTCTGCGCATCAGCCCAGGAGCAAAGAGGATTAATAGTAACACAGTAAGTGACAGCAGATAAAACCTGAACGGTCCAATCTGCCCAATAGTCACACTCATTATCAATTCATAATTAAATCAACGATGAATGTGATATTATATACTTGATTATGGTCTTTCTTTGGCGTTTCAGGGACTTTGACCATAGAAGTCCGCCCAGCCCTATCCTTATGCTCCAACTGCTGGAGTTGTCATCAAAGCCCACTCCAGCCTATTTGTCCTCATTTGCGGGAAACAGACCGTAAAAGTCTGTCCAGCATGGTCCTCATGTTCCAACCATTAAAGTTGCTGTCTAAGCCCCTTGCAGCCCATCCTAAACCAGATTGCCATGTATGAGACACAGACAATACAAGTTTGCCTGGTATCGGCCCTAGTTCATCACAGCCGGAGTCACCATCTAAGTGTCATTCGACACATCCACACACATGCAGCCATTTAAGTTTAAGTTTTTTATAACTTCCATTTTCTAGTTAGAGATCCTCTGTGTTCATCCCATGCCTTTTTGAATTCCGTCACCATTTGTGTCTCTACCACCTCCTTAATGGAGACTTTCTGAATCTAGTAACATAGAGAGGGATAATCGAACGGGGGCACCCATCCCTAAGGGCGCCCATCTCTAAGGATGGCTCCGTAAAGGAGCGGGGCAACCCGTATTATCGAAACAAGATAGACGTCCATCTTTCGTTTCGCTAATACGGTTGGGGACACCCAAATCATGAAATTTAAGTCGACCTTAGAGATGGCCGTCCCCGGTTTTCTGCGATAATGGAAAGCGAGGACACCCATCTCAGAAATGACCAAATCCAAGCCATCTGGTCATGGGAGGAGCCAGCATTTGTAGTGCACTGGTCCCACTAACTGAATGGAAAAAGCCCTTCCCTTACCGATCCGGAAAGGAATGGGCATGCATGAAGGAAACTGCATGCAAGTGAGCTGCTCGCTGTTAGCTCATTTGCACACGATTTCCTTCCTAAGGAGGGGAACTGACTGCAGTTGAGGACGTCCTTCCCTGCAACGGCAGTTGAGGATGTCCAAAATGTTTGTGAGAAGGACATCCATGCCTGCTATGCCTCCAACACCCCCTTTATTTATTTGGATTGTGGATCACAATTAGCAGTGGTGAGATTTGAACTGGCCACCTCTAGATTGCAAGACCAGTGCTCTAACCACTAGGCCACTCTGCCACTCCTCCACTCCCATGAAATTTGGCCATCCCTGTGGGGGGCAGTTGAGGGTGTCCAAAATGTTTGAAAGAAGGACATCCATGCTTTCGTTATGCCTCCGCTGACACACACATACCTCCCCCACCAGGGACCTGCATACTGCCCCCTCCCCTCACAGGGATGGCCAAATTTCAAGGAAGAGAAGTGGCACAGTGGACTAGTGGTTAGAGCACTGGTCTTGCAATCCAAAGGTGGCCAGTTCAAATCCCACTACTGCTACTTGTGATCCAAAATCCAAATAAATAAATAAAAAGGGTGTTGGAGGCATAGCAAAGGCATGGATGTCCTTCTCACAGAAACATCCACATTTTGGACATCCTCAACTACTGTCACAGGGACGGAGGCATAGCGAAGGACATACTCCAAAAAAAAAAAAAAGTTTTTGAAGTTGTTTTTTTCGGGGTGGGAGGTGGTTAGTGACCACTGGGGAAGTCAGGGGAGGTCATCCCCGATTCCCTCCGGTGGTCATCTGGTCAGTTCGGGCACATTTTTGATGCTTGGTCATGAAAAAAAAAATGGACCAAGTGAAGTCGGCCAAATGCTCGTCAGGGATGCCCTTCTTTTTTCCATTATCGGCCGAGGACGCCTATCTGTTAACCATGCCCCCGTCCCGCCTTCTGTACACTGCTGACACACCCCTTTGAACTTTGGTCGTCCCCGCGACGGAAAGCAGTTTAGGACGTCCAAAATCGGCTTTTGATTATGCCGATTTGGGCAACCTTAGGAGAAGGACGCCCATCTCCCAATTTCTGTCGGAAGATGGGCGCCCTTCTCCTTCGAAAATAAGCAGGATAGTAAGTGATGGCAGAAAAAGACCTGTACGGTCCATCCAGTCTGCCCAACAAGATAAACTCATATGTGTTATTTTATATGTACACCTGACCTTGATTTGTATCTGCCATTTTCAGGGCATAGACCATAGATGTCTACCCAGCAGTAGCCCCGCCTCCCAACCACTAGCCCCACCTCCTAACCACCGGCACTGCCACCCAATCTCTGCTAAGCTTCTGAGGATCCATTTCTTCTGAACCGGATTCCTTTATGTTTATCTCACGCTTTTTTGAACTCCGTTACCGTTTTCATCTCCACCACCTCCCGCGGGAGGGCATTCCAAGTATCCACCACTCTGTCCGTGAAAAAAATACTTCCTGACATTTTTCTTGAGTCTGCCCCCCTTCAACCTCATATCATGTCCTCTAGTTCTACCGCCTTCCCGTCTCCGGAAAAGGTTCGTTTGCGGATTAATATCTTTCAAATATTTGAACGTCTGTATGATATCACCTCTGTTTCTCCTTTCCTCCAAGGTATACATGTTCAGGTCAGCAAGTCTCTCCTCATACGTCTTGTAACGCAAATTCTATACCATTTTTGTAGCTTTTCTTTGTACCGCTTCAATTCTTTTTACATCCTTAGCAAGATATGGCCTCCAAAACTGAACACAATACTCCAGGAGGGGCCTCACCAACGACTTGTACAGGGACATCAACACCTCCTTTCTTCTGCTGGTGTCACGATTGTGCCCATGTTTCATGCTCTCATTCATTTTGCCACCTGGTGGTCAGACCTGGTGGCTGCGTTGGACTGTCTGCTTGCTGTTTCCCATGTTCCAGAAATCATTCCGGTCCGGATCTTCCAGACTGTCTTGGGATTTTTGGAATTAAGCAGCACCCTTACCTGGTAACCTCCCTGGTATTTTGCCTTTATTAACCACCTGGAACCTTTCTAGTTTGCCTTTGCAACAGAGGTCCTCAGAAGAGTTTTCATCTCTGAGAGTTTGTTGTAGTGCTAGCCTTGCTACTTTCAGTTTCAGCTAGACCCGGCTTGTTTCCTGGTTTATTCTACTGTTTGCTGCTTGCCCAAGACCCTGCTTGTTTCCTGGTTTATTCTCCTGTTTGCTGCTTGCCCAAGACTCTGCTTGTTTCCTGGTTTATTCTCCTGTTTGCTGCCTGCCCAAGTCCCTGCTTGATTCCTGGTTTACTACTGATTGCCGCCAGCCTATAGACTCTGTTTGGTTCCTGGTTTCCCTTTTGCTTAGCTGCCTTCCAGTAAGACTCTGCTTGATCTGTGGACTATTCTCTTGCTTACTGCTTCTGTTCCAGTCCAGCTGCTCCAGTCCAGCCTGTTCCCGTCTGTCTGGGGTCCGCCTTGCTGCCTGTTTGGGTGGTTCTCCTGCTGCTGCCAGTTATCGGTAGTGGCCCAAGGGCTCACTTTTCCTGACCAGTTGTCACGTCTGTGGCTGTGACCCCTCTCAGACTCACCTTATTTCCGGCGGTCAGCTTCTGAGCTGGCTCCTGTCTGTTCTTCCTGAGTTAGTTCTGTCTCTGTGTGTGTCGGGTTCTCGAGGCAGAACCGGAATTCGTGAGCCCTTGGACCACTGCCGAGGAGCGGCAGAGGCAGGCAAGACCACCCTGGAATCGGATACAAGGAAGAGCAGGACTGGAACTCCGGACTGGAGTAGCAACTGAGGCGGGCAAACTAGAACAGGCAGAACTGGAACAGCTTCACCTGCGCTTGACCACCGTTCCTCAGGAGTTGAGCCCCTGAGCGCAGGTGGCCGGCAGGACTTGCAGGACAGGGCAGGAACTGAAAGCCCAGAGGACCCCCCTCTGGGTCTAGGATACACGCGGGAGGCTTGGCTAGGCACTAGACTAGGACTGAAGGCTGCCACGCTGCCACTAGGCAAGACACAAGACAGACTAAGTGGACAGGGGAAACACAAAGGCTAGGCGGAAGCAGGGGCTCGGATATACATACAAGCTTGGCAGAAGCAGAGGTTAGGAGGTACATACAAGCTTGACAGAAGCAGGGGTCAGGACATACATACAAGCTTGGCAGAAGCGGGGTCAGGATATACATGCAAGCTTGGCAGCAACAGGGTTCATGATATGCAGGCAAGCTTGGCAGCAACAAGGTTCAGGATATGCAGGCAAGCTTGGCAGAAGCAGGGTTCAGGATAAACACACAAGCTGAGCAGAAACAGGGTACAATATATACACATAAGCCGGGCAGAAGCAGGATTCAGGATATACATACAAGCTGGGCAGAAGCAGGGTTCAGGATATACATACAAGATAGGTAGAAGCAGGACTCAGGATAAAGACATAAACTGGTCAGAAGCAGGATTCAGGATTTACATACAAGCTAGGTAGAAGCAGGACTCAGGATAAAGACATAAACTGGTCAGAAGTAGGATCCGGGTTTACATACAAGCTAGGCAGAAGCAGGACTCAGGACATCCACCCAAGCTGGGCAGGCAGCAGACAGTAGAATAAACCAGGAATACCAGAGTCTTGGAGCAGGCAGTAGACAGGAGAATAACCCAGGAACTAGCGGAGTCTTTGGGTAGGCTGCAGACAGTAGAATAAACCAGGAATAGCAGTCTAAAGGCTGAAGCTTCAGTAGCTCCAGACACAGACAGGGAACAAACAAAGGCTGAAGCTTCAGTAGCTCCACACACAGAGTGAAGCACCAGAAGGACTAGCAGTCCACAGATACAACTAGCAGAAGGGCAAGAGCCCAAAACAGGAAGGGCAAGAGCCCAAAGCAAGGCTATGTAGCAGCACAACAGTACACTGACTAACCTGACGACCTTTTGGCAATGCAAAGGCCATGAATGCCAGTACAGCACTTCCTTATCAAGGTTCTCACTGATGATGTCACCTACAGCAGGACAGAAGCAGGAAACACACCGACACCAAAGAGAGGCTTGAAACACATAGGAAGTGAGCATACAGGAAGGACAGACAGGAGCCATCTTGGAAGCTGGAACAGAACAGGCGGAAGCCATCTTAGATGCTGGCCAGGCAGGAGCCATCTTGGAAGCTGGAACAGAACAGGCGGAAGCCATCTTAGATGCTGGCCAGGCAGGAGCCATCTTGGAAGCTGGAACAGAACAGGCGGAAGCCATCTTAGATGCTGGCCAGGCAGGAGCCATCTTGGAAGCTGGCCAGGCAGGAGCCATCCCGGAAGCTGCACTTCGGGGGATCAGGTGAGCAAAAGAGGAGTCACGACCATGGACGTGACAGTGTGCTGGCTGCCTTGGATTGTCTGTGTGCTGTTTCCCGTTCCAGACTTCAGCCCAGTCCAGTCCGGATCTTCCGGCCTGCCAGACTTGCTTGGCTTGTTTGAGCCTGCACAGCACCCGTAGCTGCCTGGTGATTGCTGCAGCTAAACCTCAGCTGCTGCTGGGCTTATTAGCCATTTGGAAACTCTCTGCTTTGCCTTTGCATCGTCTAAGGCCCTTGGTTTGTTGGTGCTTGCTGCACTTCTGCCTAGTCCAGTTTATAGTCTGTATTCTTGCCTGATTCTAGTTTAGTCTTTGTGTAGCTTCTTGTTCTGTATTGCTTATTTCCCAGTATTGTTTCTTGTTTGTATGTCTTTGTCTAGTTCTAGGTTGTCTGTGTTTCTTGTTCAGTGGCTGCCTGGCAGCTTTCAGTTCTGTCTCTTGTCTACCAGTGTTTGTTCCCTGTTTCAGTGGCTGCTTGCAGCTTTTAGTTCTGTCCCTTGTCTGTCAGAGAGTCCTAGTCTAGTATTCTGCCTAGCCTCCCTGTGTGCTCTAGTCCTTGTGTGTATCCTGCTGGTATCCAGTTCCTGCCCTGTCCGGTAAGCCCTGCCGTCCACCTGAACTCAGGGGCTCAACTCCTGAGGAACAGTGGTCAAGTGCAGGTGAAGTCTAGCTGGCCCTGTCAGAGTTCTGCCTTATCCCTGTGTGTGGTGGTTTTGCCTGCCACTGCCACTCCTCGGCAATGGCCCAAGGGCTCACAATCCTAGTTCCTGCTTTTGGAAAACGTGACACCAGTGTGACAGAGTGTGACAGATTGCAAAGGCCATGAGCTCGGAAGAATCACCCGTTCTTAGGGAGCTACAGAGACAGATTGCTCATTGCTGTAAACTTTTTAATGAATTGAGCCCACGTGTAGAAGGACACGCCAAAGAAATGTCCCTCCAGATGGATCGATTACAGAGATATGTGCAAGACAATTGCCCAGGACTGGGAGTGCCTCAAGTTTCGGTGTCGTCACTTGCAGATTCGGTACCGGCTATGGTTCCTGTCACGTCAGGTATCCGTCTTAAGTCACCACCGAGATATGACTATAATCCCAGAGACTGTAGAGGGTTTCTCAACCAGTGTGAAATAATCTTTGAGCTTCAGTCTCAAGACTTTCCTTCTGATAGAACCCGGATAGCTTACATTATGTCGTTACTGTTTGGGTGAGCATTAGCCTGGGTATCCCCCCTCTGGGAAAAGAATGATCCGGTGCTTCCTGGATGAGTTCAAATGGGTTTTTGAGGAGCCCGGGAAAGTTACTTCTGCAACGCCTGCACTCCTGAGACTAAAACAGGGAACCCAGACCCTGGGTGACTATACTATTAGGTTCCACACTATGGCTTCTGAATTAGCCTGGAATAACGAGAGTCTGGTCGCGACCTTCTGGCAGGGGTTGGCACCCCAAATTAAGGATGAGTTGGCTGGATGTGAACTTCCGACCAGGTTAGACGACCTGATTGGACTTTGTAACATGATAGACATCCGTTTTCAGGAGCGTAACCGGGAATGGCGCTCTACATTAAAGATAGGCTCAAAGAGACTGAGTGTTTGGGATACCCCACAGGATCCTAGTCCCAAAAGGGCTCCTCCTTTAGAGCTGTCAGAGCCTATGCAGTTAGGTCATACTCCTCTCTCGATGCAAGAGAAGCAGAGATGGCGGACCCTTAATCTATGTCTGTATTGCGGTACTACGGGACATTATGCGGACCGATGCCCGAATAAACCTGGACCCTCGGATCAGAGTCTGACCGCAGGTACCATAGTGGGCTTATCTTTTGGCTTAGTTTGTAATCGTGTTATTATCACGCGTGCTTGATTTAGACCAAGGAAAGGAGCATACTGAGGTCTTTGTAGATTCCGGGGCAGGGGGAAATGAATCCCTGGTCCGTCAATTTAACATTCCTACACAAAAGTTATTGAAGACCATTCCGATTCTCTCAGTCTATTGAAACACGCAAGGATACATAAGCACACAAACGGTTCCGGTGTACCTATGTAATGGGGACCACAAGGAACAGATCTCTCTATATGTCCTCCAGACAGCCGTACAACCCATCGTGCTGGGGTTACCTTGGCTACAGAGACACAATCCGACTTTTAACTGGGGAAGTGCAGAGAATATTGTCTCGTTCCTCCGACTTGTAAGGCGGCTGGGACGACGAGCAGCATATAAGTACATAAGTACAACAAGTCAGTGGCGTACCAAGGGGGGGGCGGTGGGGGCGGTCCGCCCCGGGTGCCAGTGGGTGGGGGATGCTCTGCTCCCGCCGCCTCCTTTAAACAAAAATCGGCGAAGCAGCGTCACAGGCAGCGCCTCGCCTGCCCTGCTTGTGAAGAAAAATCAAATCTCCTTCTCCTCGTCTTGACGTCAACTCGTGCCTTCCAATCAATCACTATGTCCCGCCCTCCTCTAAGGTAAATTCCGCGAGGGCGGGCGGGACATAGTGATTGATTAGAAGGCCCGAGTCGACGTCAAGACGAGGAAAAGGAGATTTGATTTTTTTACAAGCAGCAGGGCAGACGAGGCGCTGCCTGCGATGCTGCTTCGCCGATTCAGACAGTAGTGAGAACGGGACTGAGGTGGGGAAGGAGAGGGGCGAAAGGGACTCGGGTGGGGGTGTTCAGAGGGGAAAAAGGGGAGGGGAGAAGAGGACTGGGGTGGGGATCTCAGACAGGGGAGGGGAGAAGGGGACTGGGGTGGGGGTCTCAGACAGGGGAGGGGGAGGGGAGAAGGGGACTGGAGTGGGGATCTCAGACAGGAGAAGGGGAGGGGAGAAGGGGACTGGGGTGGGGGTGTTCAGAGGGGAAAAGGGGAGGGGAGAAGGGGACTGGGGTGGGGATCAGACAGGGGGAGGGGAGAAGGGGACTGGGGTGGGGGTCTCAGACAGGGGAGGGGGAGGGGAGAAGGGGACGAGTGGGGATCTCAGACGGGAGAAGGGGAGGGGAGAAGGGGACTGGGGTGGGGGTGTTCAGAGGGGGAAAGGGGAGGGGAGAAGGGGACTGGGGTGGGGATCTCAGACGGGGAGGGGAGAAGGGGACTGGGTTGGGGATCTCAGATGGGAGACGGGGAGGGGAGAAGGGGACTGGGGTGGGGGTCTCAGACAGGGGAGGGGAGAAGGGGACTAGAGTGGGGATCTCAGATGGGAGAAGGGAAGGGGAGGGGAGAAGGGGACTGGGGTGGGGGTCTCAGACAGGGGAGGGGAGAAGGGGACTGGGGTGGGGGTCTCAGAGGGGAAAAGGGGAGGGGAGAAGGGGACTGGGGTGGGGATCTCAGACAGGGGAGGGGGAGGGGAGAAGGGGACTGGGTTGGGGATCTCAGATGGGAGACGGGGAGGGGAGAAGGGGACTGGGGTGGGGGTCTCAGACAGGAGAAGGGGAGGGGAGAAGGGGACTGGGGTGGGGGTGTTCAGAGGAGAGAAGAGGACTGGGGTGGGGGTCACAGACAGGAGAAGGGGAGGGGAGAAGGGGACTGGGGTGAGGGTGTTCAGAGGGGAGAAGGGGGCTGGAACGGGGGCTGAAAAAGGGGCAGAGAGAGAGGGGACAGATCCTAGATGGAAGGGGGAGCGAGAGGGAGGGCAGACCCTGGATGGATGGGAGAGGGAGGGCAAATGGTGGATTGAAGGGGCAGAGAGAAAGGGCAGACAGTGGAGTGGATGGAAGGAAAAGGGCAGACAGTGAATGGAAGGGGCAGAGATAGAGGGCAGATGTGGATGGAAGGAGCAGGGAGAGAGGGCAGACATTGGATGGAGGGGACAGCAGAGAGGGCTGACACTGGATGGCAGAGAACGAAGACAGATGCTGGATGGAAGGAAGATGGTGAAAAGAAGATGAGGAAAGCAGAAACCAGAGACAACAAACTGTAAATAAAATATATATTTTTGTTTTTTGCTTTAGGATAAAGTAGTATTGTAGCTGTGTTAATAAATGTTTATAACAGAACATGTAAACAAGGTAATCTTTTTATTGGACTAATTTTAATACATTTTGACTAACTTTCGGAGAACAAAACCCCCTTCCTCAGGTCAGGATAGGATACTGTAACAGCACTATACTGTACTGACCCGAGGACGGAGGTTTTGGCCTCTGAAAGCTAAATGTATTAGTCCAATAAAATGGTATTATTTTACTTTCTATATTTGTTTTATTTCTATTTGTTAATTTGTAAAGTGGTGATATTTGTTAGTTTTTTTTTCAAATTTACATCTGCTGTCTTTATATTTTGCACAGTACTAGGGGACAGTTTCTGTTTCTGTGGTGTTGCATTGTATACAGAGTCTGGCATCGGGGGTTCGGTTTAATTTTTGTCTAAATAGAAAGTTTATGATTACTTATCCTATAGTGGATGAGGGTGTATCTGTGTTTGTGAAAAAGACATGGCTTTCAGTTGGCATTGACTGTGCAGGATCTACGATCTGTACTATTCTGTCTGGTTTCGTTTTACAATAGGTGAATTGATGTTCTAGTGCTCACTGTAGTGTTTAAGATGCTTTCCTTTTCCTTGTGTGACTAGTAGAAATGACTGCTTATGGTATGGTAGAATTGCTCTAAAGGTCCTGAGTGTTTTGTATTCTCGGCATGCCTAGTACTGGATTTTTTTTGGGGGGAGGGGGTGTTAAAAAATGACCGGCCCCGGGTGTAAACTACCCTAGGTACGCCACTGCAACAAGTACATAAGTAATGCCACACTGGGAAAATACCAAGGGTCCATCGAGCCCAGCATCCTATCCACGACAGCGGCCAATCCAGGCCAAGGGCACCTGGCAAGCTTCCCAACGTACAAACATTCTATACATGTTATTCCTGGAATTGTGGATTTTTCCCAAGTCCATTTAGTAGCGGTTTATGGACTTGTCCTTTAGGAAACCGTCTAAACCCTTTTTAAACTCTGCCAAGCTAACCGCCTTCACCACGTTCTCCGACAACGAATTCCAGAGTTTAATTACGCAATGGGTGAAGAAACATTTTCTCCGAATTGTTTTAAATTTACTACACTGTAGTTTCATCGCATGCCCCCTAGTCCTAGTATTTTTGGAAAGTTTGAACAGACGCTTCACATCCACCTGTTCCACTCCACTCATTATTTTATATACCTCTGTCTCCCCTCAGCTGTCTCTTCTCCAAGCTGAAAAGCCCTAGCCTCCTTAGTCTTTCTTCATAGAGAAGTCGTCCCATCCCTGCTATCATTTTAGTTGCCCTTCGCCATAGGCGGTCAGTGGCCCAACTGTTTGTGGAGGCTAAAGGGGGCGGGGTTAGGGGTGTGGCCAGGGGTGGAGCTTAAATCCATAATTGTCTGATAACACGCAGAAAAAATAAATAAAAATAAAAGTCACAATTAACACCTTTTATTAAATTTAGATATTAGATATGTATCATATGTCAAAGAATAAAGTGGTTGCTCAAAGTATATTCTAAGCACAATCGCTCAACTGCAAAACACTATGCACAACTTTGTGCAAAAACACGCTCAGAACCTTACTGTACCATAAATATTACACTGGGCAGAACCTAATACACTAATATACCACCCATACGAAAAAGGCAGACCGTCAACAATATGAAACAAGGGATCATATAATCACAATTCTCATGTAGAGCCACAAAACACCCTAATTCATGTTTAATTTGGGATAAAATGCCATAAATAAGTAAATAAATATAAACTTTTAATGTTGAGCACTTGATTCTCAAAGTGGACATATTCCAAACACTATAATGAAAATAAAATGATCTTTTCTACCTTTGTTGTCTGGTGACTTTTTCTGATCATGATGGCCCAGTATCCGATTCTGCTGCTATCTGTCCTCAGTGCAGGTCAGGAAGTCATCCTTGTTAAATATCTCCCTGGCAACCCAGGACACCTCCAGCCAACCCCCCCTGCTTTCCCAGCAGTAAGGTAAACAAACCATAAACCAATTTCTACAACTGCTAGAGGGCTTTCACTGCAGCTCCTGCTGTGAGGATGGAGGTAAATCAACAATGTAATCCCCTCAGAGCAGCTGGACTCCACAGCTGATCCATTCTGCTGCAGCAGGAGGAAGGCTTAGCCTCTCCAAGCCTCTTATACCGGGCACCTGTGCCCTTCGCTGCACCTTTTCCAGTTCCACTATATCTTTCTTGAGATGCGGCGACCAGAATTGAACACAATACTCAAGGTGCGGTAGCACTATGGAGCGATATAACGGCATTATAACATCCTCACACCTGTTTTCCATACCTTTCCTAATAATACCCAACATTCTATTTGCTTTCTGAGCCGCAGCAGCACACGGAGCAGAAGGTTTCAGTGTATTATCGACGACGACACCCAGATCCCTTTCTTGGTCCGTAACTCCTAACGTGGAACCTTGCATGACGTAGCTATATTTCAGGTTCTTTTTTCCCACATGCATCACCTTGCACTTGCTCACACTAAACGTCATCTGCCATTTAGCCGCCCAGTCTCCCAGCCTCGTAAGGTCCTTCTGTAATTTTTCACAACCCTGTTGCGAATTAACGACTTTGAATAACTTGGAGACATCAGCAAATTTAATTACCTCACTAGTTACTCCCATCTCTAAATCATTTATAAATATATTAAAAAGCAGCAGTCCTAGCACAGACCCCTGAGGAACCCCACTAACTACCCTTCTCCATTGTGAATACTGCCCATTTAACCCCACTCTCTGTTTCCTATCCTTCAACCAGTTTTTAATCCACAATAGGACTTTTCCTCCTATCCCATGACCCTCCAATTTCCTCTGTAGCCTTTCATGAGGTACCTTGTCAAACGCCTTTTGAAAACCCAGATACACAATATCAACCGGTTCCCCTTTGTCCACATGTTTGTTTACTCCTTCAAAGAATTGAAGTAAATTGGTCAGACAAGATTTCCCCACACAAAAGCCGTGCTGACTCGGTCTCAGTAATCCATGTCCTCGGATGTGCTCTGTAATTTTGTTTTTAATAATAGCCCCTACCATTTTCCCTGGCACCGACGTCAGACTCACCGGTCTATAATTTCCTGGATCTCCCCTGGAACCTTTTTTAAAAATGGGCATTACATTAGCCACCCTCCAATCTTCCAGTACCATGCTCGATTTTAAGGATAAATTGCATATCACTAGCAGTAACTCCGTAAGCTCATTTTTCAGTTCTATCAGTACTCTAGGATGAATACCATCCGGTCCAGGAGATTTGCTACTCTTCAGTTTGGTGAACTGCTCCATTACGTCCTCCAGGTTTACCGTGAAGTCAGTAAGTTTCTCCGACTCGTCCGCTTGAAATATCATTTCCGACACCGGTATCCCACCCAAATCTTCCTCGGTGAAGACCGAAGCAAAGAATTCATTCAATCTCTCCGCTACATCTTTGTCTTCCTTGATCGCCCTTTTTACCCCTCAGTCATCCAGCGGCCCAACTGATTCTTTTGCCGGCTTCCTGCTTGTAATATAACGAAAAAAGTTTTTACTATTTTTTTTGCCTCTAATGCTATCTTTTTTTCGTAATCCCTCTTGGCCTTCTTTATCTGCGCCTTGCAATTGCTTTGACACTCCTTATGCTGCTCCTTGTTATTTTCAGACGGTTGCTTCTTCCATTTTCTGAAGGCATTTCTTTTAGCCCTAATAGCTTCCTTCACCTCACTTTTCAGCCAGGCCGGCTGCCTTTTAGAGTTCCGTCTTTCTTTTCTAATTAGTGGAATATGTTTGGCCTGGGCCTCCAGGATGGTATTTTTGAACAGCGTCCATGCCTGTTGTACAGTTTTTACCCTCTCAGTTGTCCCCCTAAGTTTTTTTTCCACCGTTCTTCTCATTTTATCATAGTCTCCTTTTTTAAAGTTAAACGCTAACGTATTTGACTTCCTGTGTTTAGTTACTTCAAGGTTGATATTAAAACTGATCATATTATGATCACTGTTATCAAGCGGCTCCAGTACCATAACGTCCCTCACCAGATCATGCGCTCCACTAAGGACCAAGTCTAGAATTTTTCCTTCTCTCGTCGGCTCCCATACCAGCTACTCTATAAAGCTGTCCTTGATTTCATCAAGGAATTGTAGCTCTCTAGCGTGCCCCGATGTTACATTTACCCAGTCTATATTCGGAGATCTAAGGATCTTAAGAATAGCTCATAGCAAACCATGGCCGGCAGCACTACTCTAGCGCTGGTCACTTGATCCAGCTCCATTGACAAAGTCCAGCCTTGTCCTCAACCGATCACTTTGCGACCCGCGTCCAGTGCTATGGTCTCTGATTACATGCCTAAACTCACCAGCAGATTCTACCAGAAATATCCATGGAAACCCAGACCTCCCGGGGGGGTCCGGGGAAGCCTTGAGGGGGAGGTACTGTCACGATTGTGCTCATGTTTCATGCTCTAATTCATTTTGCCACCTGGTGGTCAGACCTGGTGGCTGCGATGGACTGTCTGCTTGTTGCTTCCCATGTTCCAGAAATCATTCCGGTCCGGATCTTCCAGCCTTCCAGACTGTCTTGGGATTTTTGGAATTAAACAGCACCCTTACCCGGTAACCTCCCTGGTATTTTGCCTTTATTAACCACCTGGAACCTTTCTAGTTTGCCTTTGCAACAGAGGTCCTCAGAAGAGTTTTCATCTGTGAGAGTTTGTTGCAGTGCTAACCTTGCTACTTTCAGTTTCAGCTAGACCTGGCTTGTTTCCTGGGTTATTCTACTGTTTGCTGCCTGCCCAAGACTCTGCTTGATTCCTGGTTTACTACTGATTGCTGCCAGCCTATACACTCTGTTTGGTTCCTGGTTTCCCTTCTGCTTTGCTGCCTGCCAGTAAGACTCTGCTTGATCCGTGGACTATTCGCCTGCTTACTGCTTATTGCTTCTGTTCCAGTCCAGCTGCTCCAGTCCGGCCTGTGCCCATCTGTCTGGGGTCCGCCTTGCTGCTTGTTTGGGTTGTTCTCCTGCTGCTGCCGGTTATTGGTAGTGGCCCAAGGGCTCACTTTTCCTGACCAGTGTGACAAAGTGTGATAGCTGGTCACACCCCTCTCTATACAGCCTAGCAACCTTCTGGCTACGGCCACCGCCTTGTCACACTGTTTTGTCGCCTTCAGATCCTCAGATACTATCACCCCAAGATCCCTCTCCCCGTCCGTACATATCAGACTCTCACCGACTAACACATACGTCTCCCGTGGATTTCTACTCCCTAAGTGCATCACTTTGCATTTCTTCACATTGAATTTTAATGGCCAAACATTACACCATTCTTATAGCTTCTGCAGATCCTTTTTCATGTTTTCCACTCCCTCCGAGGTGTCCACTCTGTTACAAATCTTGGTATCATCTGCAAAAAGGCAAACTTTACCTTCTAACCCTTTGGCAATGTCACTCACAAATATATTGAACAGAATCGGCCCCAGCACCGATCCCTGAGGCACTCCACTACTCTACTTTCCCTCATCCGAGTGAATTCCATTAACCACCACCCTCTGGCATCTGACCATCAACCAGCTCCTAATCCAGTTCACCACGACAGGTCCTATCTTCAGCCTGTCAAGTTTACTCAAGAGTTTCTTGTGAGGAACCGTGTTGAAAGCTTTGCTGAAGTCTAAGTAGATTACATCTATAGAACGTCCTTGATTCAATTCTCCGGTCACTCAGTCAAAGAATTCAATCAGATTCGTTTGACACGATTTACTATCCTTTCCTTCAGAATCACTTCCATTACTTTTCCAGTAACTGAAGTGAGGCTTACCGGTCTGTAGTTTCCAGCTTCTTCCCTATCACCACTTTTGTGAAGAGGGACCACATCCGCTCTTCTCCAATCCCACGGAACCTCTCCCGTCTCCAAGGATTTATTAAACAAATCTTTAAGAGGACCACCAGAACCTCTCTGAGCTCCCTCAATATCCTGGGGTGGATCCCGTCCGGTCCCATGGCTTTGTCCACTTTTAGATTTTCAAGTTGTTCATATACACTCTCTTCTTTGAACGGTGCTATATCCACTCCATTCTCATATGTACTTTTGCCAGTCAATCATGGTCCTTCTCCAGGATTTTCTTCAGTGAAAACAGAACAAAAGTATCGTTTAGCAAATTTGCGTTTTCTTCATGATTATCCACGTAGTGGTTTGCAGCATCTTTCAGTCTCACAATTCCATTTTTAGTCTTCCTCCTTTCAATAATATTCCTGAAGAAATTTTTGTCGCTCCTCTTTACATTTCTAGCCATTTGTTCTTCCGCTTTCACCAGACGTATCTCTCTCTTGGCTTCTTTCAGTTTCATCTGGTATTCCTCTCCATGTTTCTCTTCTTGAGTTTTTCTGTATTTCATGAACGCCAACTCTTTAGCCTTTATTTTCTCAGCCACTTGCTTGGAGAGCCATATTGGTTTCCTTTTTCTCTTGCTTTTATTTACTCTCCTTACATAAAGGTAGCTTCTTTCAGCCTGGACCACTGCCCTTCCACTTCTCGTATGTCCTCTCAGCCCATCAGCTCCTTCCTCAGGTATTCCCCCATTTTACTAAAGTCAGCATATTTGAAATCCAGGACTGAGTTTTGAGTGGCTGCCCTCCAGTTCAGCTGTGGAATGGAGGAGTGGCCTAGTGGTTAGGGTGGTGGACTTTGGTCCTGAGGAACTGAGTTTGATTCCCACTTCAGGTACTGGCAGCTTCTTGTGACTCTGGGCAAGTCACTTAACCCTCCATTGCCCCATGTAAGCTGCATTGAGCCTGCCATGAGTGGGAAAGCGTGGGGGTACAAATGTAACAAAAAAAAACAAAACAAACTGTTTGATGGTTACTGCTGCCCAGGTGGGCACCCACTCAGATATTTGACACACTATCCCCATTTGCGTCGCTCCCTCCCTTGTGGGTTCCGTCACCATTGGATGAGCAGAGCACTTTGAAAAGAATCCACAATCTCTCTGCTTCTTTTCGATTCTGCAGATGGAACTTTCCAATCTACATCTGGCAGATTAAAATCACGCAGCAAAAGCACCTCTCTTTTCTTTCCCAACTTTTGGATATGTGTAATCAGATTTTTATCTAGTTCCTCAGATTGTGTCGGAGGTCTGTAGACAACACCCATGTGGACAGAGGCTCTGTCATTTCTTTTTAAGGTGATCCATATCGCTTCTTCCTTTCCCCAGGCGCCTGTCATTTCAGTCACTGCGATATCACTTCTCACATAAAGAGCTACTCCTCCACCTTTACGATCATCTCTATCCTTCCTAAATAGATTATAGCCTGGTACGTTTGCATCCCATTCATGGGAATCATTGAGCCATTTCTCCGTGATTACAACACCGTCTAAGTCTGCCTCCAACATCAGGGCTTGCAGGTCATGAACTTTATTGTTTAGACTGCGAGCATTTGTTGTCATCGCTTTCCATCTATATTTCAGTGGCATTTTTATCTTCTGTTTAGTATTTGTTTAGTCTCACTTCCTGCTGTGTTGGTAAGAAGTGATTTGCTAAGATTGTTGTTTTCATTGCTTTCTTTTCTACTGTCACATCTTGTCTTTAGTTTTAGCTGTGGGTGAGCACTTGAAGTGACCTGCCTCCATGTGCCACCCCCGTCTTCTAGTTTAAATGCCTAGAAATATATTGTCTAAATTTCTCCCCAAGGATTTTTTCCCTGCCACAGTAAGATGCAGCCCATCGTTACAATATAGTCTTTTTGTTTTTCCATGTATTGCTCCATCCTCCTATGTACTTAAATCCTTCTTGGTGACACTAGGCTTTGAGCCAGCTATTGAAATTTTCAGTACTTCGCAATCTTTTCTCTCCTTTCCAAATGTAGGTAGTACTTCAGAAAAAGCTATTGTTTGTAGCAAAGGTTTTAACCCCTCCCCTAGCTCCTGAAATCTCTCTGCACAGCAAGTTGGTTATTACTAGATAAGTCATTTGTTCCCAGGTGGATAACATCAGTGTTTGACTCCATAGTTTCTTCTCTGATTACAGAGATTATTTGCTTGGTACTCCTGGTAGCTGAGGAGCCTGGAAGGCATTTCACTTTGCATGGCCCCTTGAAATGTTTCAAAGTTAATGCCTCTGATAATGGAATCCCCTAGTAGCAACAGTTTTGTGGCATGAGTTTGTGTTGTTAAAGCAAGGAGGAGGAGGAGACAGCACTCAAAGAACTTGGTGAGAGGCTGGCGAAAGTGCAGCTTATACTTCCACAGGAACCCCGCGGGAATTGTTTCCGTCCCCATGGGAACCCGACAGGAATGGCTTCCGTCCCCACGGGATCCCTGCAGGAATGGCTTCCGTCCCCATGGGAACCCCGCAGAATTGCTTACGTCCCCACAGGAATCCCGTTCCCATTCAAGTCTCTAGTTTAAAATTAACCAAGCAGGAACAAATTTGTTGGAGAGGAAATGAGTCACTATGAGTTCAGCAAACAAAATCTAGCTTTACGACTATTAGCTGGTTGCTATTCAGCAGAAGTTAACCAACTCGACGTCTAGTTTCCTAATATGATTTGATAACAGCATTTTCTCAGTTATTATCGAAATGCAAACATAATTATAATGTCAATTAATAAGTTTTGGATGTTACTGAGAGGAAATGAGTCAGTATGAGTTCAGCAAACAAAAGGGAAAATTAGGTTCTTACCTTGGTAATTTTCTTTCCTTTAGTCACAGCAGGGTTATGTCCGCCTACCAGCAGGCGATAGAGAACACTGAAAAACCATAGTGCTCTATGGACGGCTAGCTCCATCTGCCTTCAGTATTCGAAACTTCAAAAGCAGAGTGTATCCTCAAAGTAGAATAACATGAACTTTCCTCACAGCGAACAAATGCCCCAGAACAGAAGCAATAATCACACAAAGGAGGGACGATCTCAACCTTCTGTAATAGAACAGAAATCCTGAAGACTGTTTTACAAGTTCTCCCAATGAGGGAACATGTCTGCAGGAAACAACTGAACAAATAAACAGACAGGGAGGGATCATGGATTCATCTGCTGTGACTAAAGGAAAGAAAATTACCAAGGTAAGAACCTAATTTTCCCTTCCTTGTCATCAGCAGCAGATGAATCCATTAATCCATCATAGTTAGGGCGGGAATCTGTCACTCCCCGAGCAAGCACTTGCGCTCCAAACTGTGCGTCCTGCTTTGCTGCAACATCCAGCCTGTAATGCCGGACGAAGGAGAGCTTAGAAGCCCAAGTAGCCACACTACAGATCTCCCAAAGAGAGAGTGCTCCTGTTTCGGCCCACGAACAGGAAATCGCTCTCGTGGAATGCGCTTTAAATGCGTCAGGCGGAGACCGCCCTATCAGCAGATACGCGGAAAAAATGACTTCCTTGAGCCAATGAGCTATAGTGGCCTTAGACGCTGGAGACCCTCTTCGAGGACCTGACAAGACAAAAAGGTGATCAGAGGTCCTGAAGTCATTTGACATTTGTAGATACTGCAATAGAGCCCTGCGAACATCCAGAAGATGAAACTGCCCAAACGATTCCGGAAACTCCTCCCTAGTAAAGGAGGGCAGATAAATGGGCTGGTTTAGGTGAAATGCTGAAACCACATTAGGCAGGAAGGAAGGCACTGTATGTACCATTACTCCGGACTCTGAGAACTGCAGAAAGGGGTCTCGACAGGACAGAGACTGGAGCTCAGACACACGTCTCGCCGAAGTTATGGCCACCAAAAAGACTGTCTTTAGAGTCACATCCTTCTCAGACGCTCGCCTCAGCGGCTCGAAGGGCGAACACTGGAGCGTCTTCAACAAGAGCCCCAGGTTCCAAGCCGGACACGGCAGCCGCACTGGAGGGCGAAGCCGGAGCGCCCCTCTTACAAATCGGGCAATGTCCGGATGAGCGGCCAGGGAAAGGCCAGACACCTTCCCTCGAAAGCATGCCAATGCTGCCACTTGCACTTGCAGGGAATTGTAGGTCAAGCCTTTTTGTAGACCATCCTGGAAAAACTCCAGTATTGGCGAGACTGTAGCCCTCGTGCGTGTGATCGCCTTTGAAACACACCACACCTCAAACTGGCGCCAGATCCGAGCATAAGAAATGGAAGTGGACCGCTTGCGGGCCCTGTAAGAGAGTGGAGATGACTTTGTTAGAATAGCCTTTATCTCCCAATTGCGCCCTCTCAAGAGCCATGCCGTAAGACCAAAGCGGCAGGGATCCTCCATGGTCACCGGACCCTGCATCAATAGGTTCGGTACCAGAGGCAAAGGAAGAGGGGCCTCCACCAGCATCCGCCGGAGGTCCGCGTACCACGGCCGCCTGGGTCAATCCAGAGCAATGAGAATCACCACTCCTTGATGTAGCCGAATTCGCAGGAGAACACGCCCTATCAAGGGCCAAGGAGGGAACACATACAGGAGGCCCGGAGGCCAGGTCTCTCTGTCTGCTGAAAAAGCACGGGACTTTGACATTTGCGCTTGACGCCATTAGATCCGCTATGGGCATTCCCCATTTGGCACAGATCTGAAGAAACACTTTGTCTGCCAGTTCCCACTCCGCTGGGTCGATTTGATGCCTGCTTAGAAAAATCAGCTTGCACGTTGCTCTGACCTGCTATGTGAGCTGCTGACAGAAGCTGCAGATGTAGCTCGGCCCAGTGGCAAATCTGAGCGGCCTCCACGGCCAGTGCTCTGCACTGAGTGCCGCCCTGTCGATTTATGTAGGCCATAGCTGTTGTGTTGTCCAACAGAACTCTGACAGCCAGCCCCTGCAGAGTCTTGTGAAAGGCCAGAAGAGCCTGGAATATCGCTCTCAGTTCCAAGTGACTGATGGACCACCCCGATTCCGCGGGTGTCCACAGACCCTGGGCATAGCTTCCCTTGCAATGTGCTCCCCAGCCAAGCAGGCTGGCATCGGTTATCACCAGGCACCAAGAGGGAAGCACCAGCGGCATTCCTCACCGCAGCATGCTGTCGGAGAGCCACCACTCCATACTGAGCCGGGCCGCAGGGAGCCACGTTAGTATGCGTTAATAATCCTGGGACATTGGAGACCATCATTGAAGCAGGGCTACTACTACTACTATTTAGCATTTCTATAGCGCTACAAAGCATACGCAGCGCTGCACAAACATAGAAGAAAGAAAGTCCCTGCTCAAAGAGCTTACAATCTAGTAGACAAAAACAAAGCAAACAAATCAATCAATGTGTAGAGGAAAGAGGAGAGGAGGGTAGGTGGAGGCGAGTGGATACAAGTGGTTATGAGTCAAAAGCAATGTTAAAGAGGTGGGCTTTCAATCTAGATTTAAAGATGGTCAAAGATGGGGCAAGACGTAGGGGCTCAGGAAGTCTATTCCAGGCATAGGGCACAGCAAGACAGAAGGAGCGAAGTCTGGAGTTGCCAGTAGCGGAGAAGGGAACAGATAAGAAGGATTTATCCAGGGAACAGAGTGCACGGGAAGGGGAGTAGGGAAGGATGAGTGTGGAGAGATACTGGGAAGCAGCAGAGTGAGTACATTTATAGGTTAGTAGAAGAAGTTTGAACAGGATGCGAAAACGGATAGGGAGCCAGTGAAGCGACTTGAGGAGAGGGGTAGTATGAGTAAAGCGACCCTGGCGGAAGACGAGACGGGCAGCAGAGTTTTGAACCGACTGGAGAGGGGAGAGGTGACTATGTGGGAGGCCAGCAAGAAGCAGTTTGAAGTAGTCCAAACGAAAGGTGACAAGGGTGTGGATGAGGGTTTTGGTAGAGTGCTCAGAAAGAAAGGGGCGGATTTTACGGATGTTGTAAAGAAAGAACTGACAGGTCTTGGCGATCTGCTGGATATGAGCAGAGAAGGAGAGAGAAGAGTCAAAGATAACCCCAAGGTTTCGAGCTGAGGAGACAGGGAGAATGAGAGAGCCATCAACAGAAATAAAAAACCGGGGGGGGGGGGGGGGGGGGGGGGGGGGGGAATGAGAAGCTCGGTTTTGGTCATATTTAATTTCAGGTGACGTTGAGACATCCAGACAGCAATGTCAGACAAGCAGAAAGGTAGATTTGGGAGTCTTCAGCATAGAGATGGTAGGAAAAGCCATGGGATGAGATTAATGAATGAAGGAAAGAAGTGTAGAAAGAAAAGAGGAGGGGACCAAGAACAGAACCCTGAGGTACGCCGACAGGCAGAGGGATAGAAGTAGAAGAGTATCCACCAGAGTGAACACTAAAGGTGCGGAGGGAGATGTAGGAAGAGAACCAGGAAAGGACAGAGCCCTGGAATCCAAGTGAGGACAGGGTATCGAGAAGTATGCTGTGATCGACAGTGTCAAAAGCAGGAAAAAGATCAAGAAGAATGAGGATGGAATATTGACCTCTGGATTTAGCCAGTAATAGGTCATTGGAGACTTTAGTAAGCGCAGTTTCGGTTGAGTGGAGAGGGCGAAAACCAGATTGTAGTGGGTCAAGAATAGCATGTGAGGAGAGAAAATCAAGGCAGCGGTGGTGAACAGCACGCTCAAGTAATTTGGAGAGAAAGGGAAGGAGGGAGATGGGTCAGTAATTAGAGGGACAAGTAGGATCGAGTGAAGGCTTCTTAAGGAGAGGTGTGACCACAGCATGTTTAAAGGCAGCAGGGACAGTCACAGTGGAAAGTGAGAGGTTGAGAATGTGACAGATAAAAGGAATAAGAGCAGAAGAGATAGCATTAAGAAGGTGGGTGGGAATGGGATCAGAGGAACAGGTGGTACATTTTGAGGAAGAAAGGAGAAGTGTAGTTTCCTCAATAGTAACTTCAGAAAAGGAGGAAAGGGAATGAAGGGAAGGAGTGAGAGGGGAACGGACTAGTGGAGGGAGAGGTGGCGAGGTAGAGAATGCAAGGTTTATCTTTTGAACCTTGTCGTGAAAGAATTCAGCAAGGAGATAATGAAGGGGGAGTTGGGGGAGGGGGCACCTTGAGGAGAGAGTTCAATGTGGTGAAGAGGTCGAGGGTTAGAGCCAAGAGAGTTAGTCAGTTGGATATAATAATCCTGTTTGGCGCATAAAAGAGCAGATTGGAAGGAGGTCAGCATGAACTTAAAGTGTAAGAAATCACCAAGGGCCCAAGATTTCCGCCAGAGGCATTCGGTGGTGCGGGTACAGGAACGTAGGTAGCGGATATTAGAAGTCAGCCAAGGTTGGGGTTTTGTAAACCTTATAGGGCGGGTCATCAAAGGTGCAAGAGTGTCTAAGGCAGATGATAGAATATTGTTGTAAGAAGAAACAGCCTCGTTGACAGACGTGGATGGTGCCACAGTCGAGAGGAGGTTTGAAACATTGGAGGATAGAGATGAAGAATCAATACCATGAAGATTCCTAGATAAATTAGATAAGATAGGACGGGACTGGGAGGGAGGAGATTTAAGTGTGAAAATTAGGGCAATCTGCAGAGGTCTCAAGTGCGCTCTCGCTCATGGCACTACCTCCAAAGTGGCCGTCATTGACCCCAGCAGCTGGACAAAGTCCCAAGCTCGCAGGTGAGGCATCCTCAGGAGCAGACGGATCTGATTCTAAAGCTTGCACCACCTTTGGTCGGGTAGAAAAACAAACCCTGAGGCCGCGTCGAACCAGACCCCCAAATATTCGAGAGATTGAGAGGGGGTCAGGTGACTTTTGGGTATAATGACGACCCAGCCAGAGATTGCAGTACTGAGACCCACTCTTGGCTGTGGCCAGACGACTTCGTCTGCCGAATCCGCTATGATGAGCCAGTCGTCGAGGTACGGGTGAACCGGATACCCTGTCGCCTGAGGAAAAGCAGCTACTACCACCATAACCTTGGAAAAGGTGCGGGGAGCTGTGTGCGAGGCCAAAAGGCAAGGCCTGAAACTGGAAATGTTTTCCAACACCGCAAACCGGAGAAACCGTTGATGCGGGGGCCAAATAGGAATGTGCAAGTAAGCTTCTTTTAGGTCCAGAGACGTGAGAAATTCTCCTGGCTGTACCGCCGCAATGACGAAGCGCAGGGTTTCCATGCGAAAATGTCGCACTCTTAGAGCCTCGTTGACTGACCTTAAGTTGAGGATCAGTCGGAAAGACCTGCCTTTTCGAGGCACCACAAAGTAAATGGAGTAGCGACCGCAGCCACGTTCGGTGGGAGGCACAGGGATCACCGCTCCAAAGTGCAACAAGACTTGTAAGGTCTCATCTACCGCCACCCCGTTTGACGGCAGTACCACATCGGGACTCCACAAACACGTCTCTCACTCGGTAACCTTCTCTGATCAGGTCCAGGACCCACTGATTGGAGGTAATATTGGTCCATTACTCGAGAAAGAGGGAAAGACGTCCTCCTACTGCAGGAATCGAGGAATGGATCGGCACCCTGTCATTGAGGGGGCCGCCCCTGAACTCCAGGTCTTGAACCGGCTGCTGCGAAACGCTTGTCCAAGCGAAAGGAGTTCCTCTGCTGAAAACGGGCACGTTGAGAAACCCCAGCAGAGCGCCCCGGGCGATACCTGCGAGCTTCACGAAAGCGAGGTGTGGGAGGACCACACAGAACCCTTGGAAGAAGGCCTCGGCATATCCTCGAGTAAGCGCTGGAGTTTAGGGTTCCCCAGGTCTTTCACAATCTTCTCCAACTCCTCTCGAAATAACAGGTGGCCCCTAAAGGGAAGCTTCACCAGCCTTTGCTTAGAGGCCAAGTCAGCCTCCCAATGCTGAAGCCATAGAAGGCGGCGGGCCGCAACTGCCACAGACATCTGTTTAGCTGAAGCTCTGACCAGATCATAGAGGGCGTCAGCTAAAAATGACAGGGCTGACTCCATCCGCGGTGCAACCTCAGCGAAGGACTCCGCACCATCCGCGAGCTGTTCCACTGCCTGTTGTAACCAAGAAAGGCAGGCCCGGGCAGCATAGGAACTGCATATAGACGCCCTTAAGGCGAGGCCCGAGATTTCAAATGACCGTTTCAACGCAGATTCAAGCCGCCGGTACTGTACGTCTTTCAGGGCAACCCCTCCCTCTACAGGGAGGGTGGTCCTTTTAGTCACCGCCGTGACCAAGGCGTCCACTTTAGGTATCCACAAAGGGGCCAAGTGCTCCTCACTTAAAGGGTAAAGCTGACCCATAGCCCTGGCCACTTTCAAAGGCCCTCGGGCTCAGACCATTGAGCTGAAATAGTTCTTGGATGGAGTCATGCACAGGAAGGCTCAAGCAGGCTTCTTAGTACTCGCCATCCTCGGATTACCAGAGGAGGCCTCGCCCTTGGCAGGATCATCAATCGAGAGCCTGCAAGGCATCCGAAATGAGCGCTGGCAGCTCATCGCGGTGGAAAATCCTCACCGCACTGGGATCATCCAGATCCAGTGGCAAACCGGCACTTTCCTCTGGCTCCTCAGACCATGAGTCCCTGCCAGAACCCATCAGAATCACACCGCCCGACCATGGGGGGGGGGGGGGGGGGGGGAGGGGGGGAGGTAAGTGCGTCACTCTCAGACGGGGAATTTACCCGTCTGTGTTTTGCGTCCTTCCAACGCTCGGGGGAATCAGCCAGCCCCGGTCCATCAACACCCGAGGGGAAACGAGGTAGCATCGCAGTGTCAGACACGTGCGGCAGAGCTCTTTTCAGCATGAAAGCTTTATGCATTAGAAGCACAAATTCCGGGGAGAAAAACTCACCCTGACCCTCCGTCTCCGAATCAGGAGAAACGGGAACAGTAGCTCCTCTGGTAGCCTCTAACCAAGGCGTCCCCCTGCACTCAGACTCCTCCGCAACAGCAAGGGTCGAGGCGTGCGGCGCTTCCAAAATGGCGCCCGCTGCCAGCTCCATTGAGCGGGAAGAATCATCACTCGCCATGCTCATACTAGCTCTAGCATCTAAACAGCACTTCTTACAGAGCCCTGCTGCTGATCCACGTTTACCACAACGGGAGCAGCGTTTAACTGCTTCAGCAGCCATCGTCCAGCCGGACGGAATTATATAAGTAAAATGGCGGCTTCGTGCCAAAACTTACCCCGATCGCAACGGCGTCCGTGGGACCTCCCCGGAGGAGCTGGGCACCACTCTCATCTCAAAAGACCGAGTCAAACGAGCTCCGGTCAAGCTGCACTGGAAAATAGCTCAGAATAGCCACGCAGAACCAATGCGTATTTCTTTTTTTTTTTAACGCTGTGAGGAAAGTTGGAGGCAGGCAGCAACGGAGGTACTCCGGTAGGCAGAGGGATGGGTAAGGCAGGGAAAGGGCAAACCTATATGCCTTCAAAGTGGGCACCACCAGCCACAACACCCCTGCTTCAACTGGCAAAAGCACAGGAGCCACCCCAGGCAGAATTTTTCCAGGAGCAGATCAAGTTACATCCACACCTGCTGGGAGATAGAGCAATATTGAAGGCAGATGGAGCTAGCCGTCCATAAAGCACTATGGTTTTTCAGTATTCTCTATCTCCACCTGCTGGTAAGTGGATATAACCCATCAGTTAATGGATTCATCTGCTGCTGATGACAAGGAATCTAGCTTTACGACTATTAGCTGGTTGATATTCAGCAGAAGATAACCAATTCGACGTCAAGTTTCCTAATATGATTTGATAACAGCATTTTCTCAGTTATTATCCAAATGCAAACATAATTATAATGTCAATTAATACGTTTTGGATGTTACTGATTTCTATTATTCTATCTCACTGTATTTCCAGTTTTGGCACAGTATAAGTCATCACAAGGAAAAAATAGAAGAAAACCAATGGACTGCATTAAAGGCTTATGGCCCATCTAGTTATGTTTAAACAAATGAGAGATCTGCATGAAAGAAATATTTATTTTTATTATTTTGACTTATGAAACCACTTGTCTCTGAAACATGCTCATAAACAGAATAATACATTGTACAAAACAGATGAGGTGAGATGTGATTCTGGTCAGCCATATATGCAGACCAATGGTCCCTAACAACCAACACAGAAGATTTCCTATCAGAATGGGACAAGAGAACCGACAACATACTGGACGTCAAAGCCCCAATGAAAACTAAAACCAGACAGAGGCGCAAAGCAACCCCCCTGGTATGAGGAAGACCTGAAAGTGGAAAAAAACACACTGCAGAAAACTGGAACGAGTATGGACGAAACACAAAAAAAGAAACAAACCTCTTGGAGGGAAGCATGAAATAGCTAAAATAAATTCTATAAAGATATAATAGGTTCAGATTACAGAGACACGAAGAAGAATTATACAAAATTATAAATACGCTAATAACACCAAACCCTTAACGACTCATCTCTTCAACAAGGCCTACTAAGAGAACCCACAGCCTCACAACATTACCTCACCAATATTCCCAATTGTTAAAGTCCACCTTCTATACCATCCGAATAACACCTTCCTTCCTTCTTTCTTCCTTTACTTAATCTCTGTACAATACTAAGTGTTTTTGTTATCATGAAATGACTATACCATAACAAACTATGTAAGCCACATTGAGCCTGCAAATAGGTGGGAAAATGTGGGATACAAATGCAATAAATAAATAAATAAAATAAATAAATAAATAACAACATCTAACGAGGACCCCCCATCAACAAATAAACTTGCCAGACTCTTCGAAGAGAAGATTCAAAACTAAGGAATAGTCTAACACAAAATGACACAAACTTTGAAACCCTCATAGATTAACACAATCGCCCTCCAGAAGAAGCTCCAGCGGGCAGGACATGGACCTCTTTCACTCTACCCACAAAGGAGCCAGTAGCACAAGCACTAAGAAATTCTCCTCAGCATACTGCATGCTAGATACATGTCCCAACCACGCACTGAAACTCACCCCTGACTGATTCAGACCAACTCACCTCTCATCTGACTTACATGTTTCAGGAAGGTCAATTTCCACTGGATAAAGGCCACATAGTGCTCACACCAATCCCAAAAGACATCAAGAAAAACATCATGGATATCTCGAACCACAGACCAGTGGCATTCATACCTCTAACGATTAAAATAATGGAAGGCATAGCAGCAAACCAGCTAAGTGACTACATCAACAAATTTTACATATTACACAAATCTCAATCAGGCTTCAGACCTCATCACAGCACCGAAACAGTGCTGATTACACTATTGCCTAACTTCAAAAAGGAAATCGTGAAAGGAACAAACATTCTGCTACTATAATTTACCATGTCAAGCGCATTCAACATGGTTGACCATCAAATCCTCAAAAAAATACTTGACAAAATAGGCACCGTAGGGAAGGTGCTCAAATGGTTCCTTGGATTCCTAACTACCAGATCCTACCAAGTGAAGATGAATTTCTCTCTCTCTCCCCTCCATGGAAAGCTGAATGCGGGGTCCCCTAAGGTTTGCCACTCATCACTATTCAAACTAAAGATGGTCCCCCTCGCCCGAACACTATTAAAAAACAAGGATTCAACTCCCTGATATACGCCGATGACGTGTCAATATACATCCCTTTTAAAAAGGATCTGCATGAAATCATAACCAGAATCACGGATGGTATTACTATAATGGAATTCAGGGCATCATCGTTCAAACATAAACTGAACAAAGAAAAAACACAGTGCGTGATAATAACATCACCACACAACACAGATCACTTCCCGGTACATCCCTCCTGATTACAGACAATCTAAAAACCCTGGCCATCATCATAGACCACAATCTGTCCTTCGACAAACAAATCTCAAACACCACAAAGAAAATGTTCCAGAACATGTGGAAATTCGCACACTAGTCCAATCCATAGTCGTCACCCACGCTGACACTGCAACGTAATCTATGATGGATGCAAGGAACAATCACTAAAGAGACTGCAAACAGCACAAAACAGAGCAGCAAGACTGATCTTCGGAAAAAACGATTCAAAAATGCATGACCGCTACTTCCGATACCTACGCTGCTAGCCGTTAAAGCACGCATATCCTTCAAGATATGCACCCTAGCCTATAGAATAATTTTTGGACTATCTCCGGAATATATGACAAACCTAATAGAACTACCTATACACAATGCAATCAAGGGTGCAAGAACCTAACTCACCCTACACTTCCCCAAATGCCAAGGACTGAAATACAAATCTTCATACTCAATGAACTTTACATACATTTGCCTCAAGCTACAAAACTCAATACGAATGAACCTAAAATGCACATTTACTTAGCATTCTGAAAACAACTGAAAGCCCTCTTCTTCAGAAAATTCTTCTTCAACGAACCAACATAGTCAAACAGACCACCAACCAACATTCCATGGTACTTGACCTCTAACAGAACCTGAATAAGGCAAACACTAAATTCTAAACGACTATATAACCTCCTCTCAAGAGATCGCACTCCTGGGAGGCGTGGAGCGAGGAGCACCTGGGGAGAAACCCAGAGGCCGAGACCGTGACTGGCCCTGCTGGAATCCGCGAACGAGGCCTCTCACATGAGATCACCATCCGACCGCTTGGTGACTCGAGCTGCGACGGCCGACCGAGACGCGGCCCTGAATCAATACCCAGACTCCATCCTGCCATTTGACTACAGAGAGGAGGGAGTGGAGAGCGGCTGGGGACCGATGATCGGAACAAGCCCAAGACTGCCCAGCGGAGGCTCACCACGAGGCTGTGCTCCTGCGACCCTGGGCCCAGCATACTGGAGAGACCTCTGAAATCTCGTTGCGCCAGGAAGACGGAAACAATAGGGAAATCGACCGCCGACCGTGCAGAATAGCAGTAGGAGAGAAAAGGCCACACACCCAAGCACACACCAGATTATCGGACTGCAGGTCATCCAAGCACATCGGAAGTACCAGGGGACCAGGCTACAAGAAAGCAGTTGGTGGAATGCAGCTCCAGACCTCTCTCCCTGCACAGGTTAACTCTTTGTTTGCTTGTTGAAACACTGTAGTAAAAACTCTTGTGATAAATTCCATGCATAGACACTCTAATCGAACTACCACTCTATTTGTTAAAATATTGTAGTAAGAGACCCTAAGAACCTGGCCAACCTAAATGTTTCAGCTGCACTGCTACACTTAAATGTACCTCAAGGTTTTTCGAATGCTTTGCTTTTAATGCCTTGCTTATAAATGCTTCTAAGTGCCTTGCATTATAAATGTCCTACCTCACTTAAATGTTTAATGCCAACATAAATGCTTTAATTGCCTTGCTACCTTTAAACACATGCTAAAACCTTTCAATTTGCTTTACTTCCAAACGTTCCTAAATGCCTACTTTTTAAATGCTTTATAATTAACCTGTCAGACATCTAACAATACCACAAGGAAACACGATCCGTTACCTATTTAATTTTAAATACATACTACGGACCTCAGTACAACAGCCAACATGAACACCAACAAACTGATTATGATAATCTACTTCCTCTCCCTTATATATCACGCATGGACCATTCCTAACACAAACACCAATTTGCCTACAACATACACAACCTTCAGACAATTTACGCACAACCCACAGAACAAAGGAACAACAATCAACTAAAAGGAAAAAATAATATATATGGAAATAACCAACAGAAAGGGAAGAAAGGACATAACAAAACTAGACATCAGGAAAACAGGCAACTAATAAAAATCAAGACGTCAGCGCCCCGAATTGAACCTTACCACTCAATCTTAATGGGATACGTAAACGCCAGATCAGTAGTAAACAAAACAGAAACCATAACAGACTGGATCATTGCCGACAACCTTGACTTCCTATTTATCACTGAAACCTGGGTCCACAACCTTCAAGATCCTATAATCCCACCAGGATACAAAATCACACACTGGACAAGAAACGGGAAAAGAGGAGGAGGAATAGCCATAATATACAAAGCTGAGTTCAACATCACAAACATAGCTAAATCCATACTGCCAAAACTTGAAATCACTTCCAAAAGAATCAGTCACCCAAATTTGCAGGAACACCTTAACGCAGTTATACTCTACAGACCACCAGGCAACTGGCGAGATAGCCACTCTTCATGGACTTTATCTCGAACACTTGTATCTCTTCCTCTAAACTCATCATAATAGGAGATATTAACCTACACCTGGAAGATCTCACCACAACAAGTACCCCAAGACTGCAAAGAGTTCCTACAATTATGGGATCTACAAGGACCAAACACGCAACCAACACACAAAAAAGGACACATATTAGACATCATAACACACAAATTTGACCATGACACAAACTTCATATTAACTAACACTAAATGGTCACCTATACTGTGGTCAGACCATTACAAAGCACATATCACCCTCCAATGGAGAATGAAAGACCTACGTAACAAACAACCACGAAAAACTTACACCACAAGAGGAAAAATAGATCCAGTTATATTCTGGCAACAGATCTACACTGACGGATGGACAATAAAGACAGACACAATCCAATTCCTGTCAAAATGGGATAATAGATGCAAATCAATACTAGACAACATTGCTCCAATCCAAACCAGGACCTCGCACAGAAAGAACTCAATACCATGGTTCAACGAAGAATTGAAAAAACTCAAAACACAAGTCAGGAAACTAGAACGTGTGTGGAACAAAAAGAAAGACAATCCCGCTCTTAACGCTTGGAAGCAACTCCGAAGGAAATATAAATATACCATATGACAAACCAAAAGACAATACTACAAAACTGAAGTCGGACCAAATTACAAAGACACACACAAACTCTTCCAACTCGTGAATAAATTATTAGATACCACTCCAGTCACCAACAACAACAACAAAGACACACCAGGAGCTGACGACTTGGCGAAATACTTCAAAGAGAAAATCATACAACTGCGACTCAAAATACCTGTCAGCCCAATCAAATACACTACACTCCTAGAATGCCTAGACCCAGACCCTGGAGTTTACCCAGCGGACAGGATTTGGACTGAACTTACTATACTACCAGAAGACCTTATTTCACAAACACTTAAAAAATTCACCAAATCTCATTGCAAATTAGATATATGCCCAAACAACCTCATGAAGTCAGCCCTTCAACACTTTATAACGGACCTAACAAATCATATGAACTTTATGTTTATGGACTCTTCCCATGGGAGAAAGGTAACATCCTACTCACCCCCATTCCCAAGGATGCAAAGAAAAATGCTAGTGAACTAACGAACTATAGACCAGTAGCATCCATTCCCTTAATTACCAAAATAACAGAAGGTATGGTGACCAAACAACTCACAGAATATCTAAACAAGTTCTCAATACTACACGATTCCCAGTCAGGATTTCGCTCTAATCACAGTACTGAAACCGTACTAGTTACGCTCATGACCAAATTCAAACAACTGATAGCAAACGGGAACAACATACTACTGTTACAATTCGACATGTCAAGCGCATTTGACATGGTTGACCATGGAATCTTATTACACATCCTCGAATACTTCAGAATCGGAGGCAACGTTCTCAATTGGTTTAAAGGGTTCCTAACTACTCGCTCATATCAAGTGACATCAAATTCGACTACATCAGCAATATGGACACCTGAATGCGGAGTTCCACAGGGATCCTCCCTCTCACCAACCATATTCAACCTAATGATGACACCCTTGGCAAAACTACTATCGAATCAGAATCTAAACCCATATATATACGCTGATGATGTAACGATTTTTATCCCATTCAAACAAGATCTAAGACAAATCTCCAATGAAATCAACCAAAGCCTACATATTATGAACTCCTGAGCAGGTGTATTTCAACTGAAACTTAACGCAGAAAAAAACCCAATGCCTAGTACTCACCTCGCAATACAACAAGAATGAATTTACCACCATCAACACACCTAAACTAAGTCTACCAGTTTCGGATACCCTAAAAATTCTTGGAGTCACCATTGACCGACACCTAACACTTGAGAATCATGCAAAAAACATAACTAAAAAGATGTTTCACTCAATGTGGAAACTAAAAAGAGTCAGGCCATTTTTTCCAAGGAGTGTCTTCCGCAACCTGGTACAATCATTGGTACTTAGTCATCTGGACTATTGTAACTCACTCTACGCTGGCTGCAAAGAGCAAATACTTAAAAAACTCCAGACAGCCCAGAACATGGCAGCCAGACTAATATTCGGCAAATCAAAATATGAAAGCGCAAAACCCCTACGTGAAAAACTACACTGGCTCCCACTCAAAGAACGCATCACGTTCAAAATTTGTACCCTAGTTCATAAAATCATCAATGGTGATGCCCCAGCATATATGTCAGACCTAATAGAACTACCACCCAGAAACGCAAAAAAATCTTCTCGCACATTCCTCAATCTTCATCCTCCCAAGTGCAAAGGCTTGAAATATAAATTAATGCATGCATCAACCTTTTCCTATACAAGCACACAGCTCTGGAACGCGTTGCCACGCAACCTGAAAACGGTCTATGAATTGACCAACTTCCGCAAACTATTGAAAACTTATCTTTTTGACAAAATATATCACAAAGATCAACACGTGTAACTGCACTATCTTTAATATATCCAGAAATGTTCTTTAATGTCTTTTGCTTTAAAACTATCATGTATTTCACCACCATGTAACCCAAAACTCTCTGTAAAACCAATTGTATATTCTCGTCTACCTCCAGCATCCATGATGAATTGTAAGCTACATTGAGCCTGCAAAGAGGTGGGATAATGTGGGATACAAATGCAATAAATAATATAATAATATGTCTAACCAAATGTAACAGTAAGCCATGTTGAACCGACACCTAGATTGGAAAAATGTGGGGTATAAATGCAGAAATAAATAAATCTCCATGTGCCCCAGTGAAAGGAGAGTTTAATTTCACTTCCAGTGTTTATACACTAGGCTTCCCAGGCAGATTACAACAGTTAAGATGAATCCATCAGTAAACAGGATATGCTCACTGAAATTTGAACATGTATTATGCATTGTATAGAACAGTGTAGAATAATGTGCACAAAATAAAGCCTTTGTTAGTACTGTTTCCACCAGCTACAATAATTTTGAAGCTGTTTTAGTGATATGCAGTTTTCATTTCATTTTATTGAGTGGAGGAGTGGCCTAGTGGTTAGCATGGTGGACTTTAGTCCTGGGGAACTGGGTTCAATTCCCACTACAGGCACAGGCAGCTCCTTGTGACTCTGGGCAAGTCACTTAACCCTCCATTGACCCAGGTACAAATAAGTACCTGTATATAATATGTAAGCCGCATTGAGCCTGCTATGAGTGGGAAAGCACAGGGTTCAAATATAACAAAAAAAAAAATTTCATATTTATATCTACATATGGGAAGCTTTAAAATAAATTAAAAAGTTGTCAAAGTGAAAAAAAATCTTTTGTCCTCCACATTTTAATGCACTGCCTATCCAACTGGAACAGCTTTTCACTTTTTACAAATGGACCACGCATAGGCAGTCGTATCTCTCTATATAAAACGCACCTCCAACGTTCTAATGAAGCCTCAAAAAGTTCAAAATTTGTAGTTGTGTAATTGCTGTTTGCCCATGAGTGTCTGCCCCGCCCTCACGTCACAACGTGATGACGTCGAGGGCGGAGCACTGACACTCAATGAATCGCATCGCTCACCCGTTGCTATGCGACAAAAAGTGACTTCAGCACCCCAAAGTCACCGCCCCTCACCCCCCCAGGCTGCCACCGTTACCACCCTCCACCCCCCCCAGGTCGCCGCAGCCACTGATCAACCCTCCACCACAGGTCGCTGCTGCTCCCCCCCTCCGTCCAACGTCAGCTGCGGCCGGTACAAAAACAAACAAAACAACAACAACAACAAACCCTACAAAAAAGCTTTTAACAAGGAAGCAGAGCATCGCAGGCAGCCATCGGCTGTCAGCTCTTCATCCACTCCTCCTCTAACCTCTCACATCACTGCCCCTGGAGTAGAACCCCGGAGGACCACAGCAACGTGAGAGGTGCGAGGAGGAGCGGATGCACAGCTGACAGCCGATGGCTGCCTGCGGTGCCCTGCGTCCTTTAATAAATTCAACGCCGACTGTACTGCAGGCGCACACAGACACAGCCTCCACGTGCTTTCAAGCAGACAAGTTCCGGGGCGAGAAAGAAGTCTGCGCATGCTCCTTCTCAAGCTCTGTATCCTGACTTGTGGTGTCTGCAGTGCACCTGCGCCGCGCGGACTCTCTCCCTGGCCCTACCATGTGGCTTCCCAGAGCTGCTGATCCTCGCAAAAACATGGGCAGTAATTAAAGTAAGTGTGGAGGTGGAGGCAGAGGGCGTGCAGCACCAGCAGCACCACAGTTATTGGTAGGGGCTAAAGCAACCCGGCGCAGGGACCAACCTGAGGAGAGCAGCAGCAGCAGCAGCAGTCGGGGGGGGGGGGGGGGGAGAGGAAGGAGTGGTGGCACCTGGGGGGGGGGGGGGGGGGTGAGCGGCTACAACTTTGGGAGGGGCTTGGCGGCAGGGATGGGGCCTGAGACCACGGAGGCGGAAGGGGTCCTGAGGCCAGAGGGGAGGAGGTCCTGAGACCACAGGGGAGGGGGAAAAGAAACCTGAGAGGGAGGGGGGATGGGGAGGATGAGGGCCGGAAGGGGTCCTGAGACCAGAGGGGGGAGGGGGTCCTGAGAGCACAGACAAAGGGGGGAGGGGAGATCAAGAGACCTGAGAGGAGGGGTGGAGGGAACCTGAGAGGAGGGCGGGAGACAGACCAAAGAGGGAGGGGGAGGGGTCCTGTGACCACAGAGCGGGAGAGGCAGGGAGAGGGGGGTCCTGCGAACATAGAGAGGGAGGGGGAGGTATCTTTGTCACACACACAATCTCTCACAGTCAGTGTCTCTCTCACTCTCATACACTGTCTACAACACACGCAATGTTTCACACTGTATCACATTCACTCTCTATGTGTCAGACGGTCACTCTCAAACACTCTCTCAATCTCACAGAGTCTGTGTATCACACACATACTCTCTCACACACACACTCTCTCTCACACACTGTATCTGTGTGAAACACTCTCTCACACTCACTGTGGCTCACATATGCACTCGTAAACACTCTCAATATCACGCACACACTCTCTAACAGACACACTCGCAGCCACACACATTCACTCTCTCTCTCTCACACACAGTCACTCTCACACACACTCTTCTCAAACATACACACTCCGAGGAAAACCTTGCTAGCGCCCGTTTCATTTGTGTCAGAAACGGGCCTTTTTTAATAGTTTCTAATAATTTTTTACTATTATTTTCATTAGTATTTGCTGTTGCTTTGGGTGAAACCAGTGTGATGGCAAGCTCTGCCTTTTGGCTTTAACCCATGTAAGGGGCTAGATAGGCGGGACGGTGTAAAAACCGGATACGGCGGGATCCTCGGGATCTTCCCGGATTCGATCACAAACCTTTTCAAAGTTAATTTTTTTTCTCCGAGGACAAGCAGGCTGCTTGTTCTCACTGATGGGTGACGTCCACGGCAGCCCCTCCAATCGGAACACTTTTCTAGCAAAGTCCTTTGCTAGTCCTCGCGCGCCGATGTGCACTGCGCATGCGCAGCCGTCTTCCCGCCCGAACCGGCTCATGTTCGTTAGTCTTCTTTTGTCCGCGCTCGGTACAGTCGTGTTACGCCGTTCGCGCCCCTTAAGTCGACCTCACGCGTCTTTTTGGCTCTTTCGCTAAAAAAAAAAAAAAAAAAGGGGAAAGGATTTCGGAAGAAGGCCTTTTCGGTCTTTTTCCCCTTCCGGTAATTCCAGTTTTTGCCCCGTTAAGTTTCTTTTCATTTTCGGGGTAGGCCCTTTTGAGGCCTCGGGTCGAATTTTTTTCTTCCCCTCATTTTTGGTGCCTTACCGCAATTACGAGTTTTGATTTCGCCGGCGTGATTTTTCCGCCCATGTCATCGAAGTCTCCCTGCGGCTTCAAGAAGTGCACCCTGTGCGCCCGGGTAATCTCGCTCACTGACAGGCACGCGTCGTGTCTTCAGTGTCTGAGGGCTGGGCACCGCCCGCAGGCCTGTAGTCTTTGCACCCTTTTACAGAAAAGGACTCAGGTAGCGAGATTGGCCCAGTGGAACGTTTTGTTCTCGGGCTCTTCGTCGGCATCGGCACTGGGAGTATCGAGTGCATCGACGTCGGCAGCGTCAAGACCTCCGTCCTCGGCCGCGACTGCATCGAGTGCATCGAGGCATCGACCCTCTGCATCGGGGCCGAGACATCGGAAGGCTGTGTCGGCGTTGGTGGTACCGGGACCTCCACTTCTGCTGATGTCGTCAGATGGTGGTGCTTCGACTGGAGTGCAGGTGAGGGCTGTCCATTCCCCTGCTGTTGGCGGTGAGCCTTCGGGTGGGTCTCCCCCTACCCTGAGGGCTCCTGCGGTACAGCCCCCCCCCCCCGAGACCGACCTTCTTCGGCCTCGGCCCCGAGGAAGCGACGGCTGGATTCTACATCCTCCTCGTCGGTGCCGGGAAGTTCTGGTGACATGCTTCGTTTGAAGAAGTCAAAGAAGCATCGACACCGGTCTCCTTCCCGTGTCGGTACCGAGAGCTCTGGGTCACCGAGGGAGTCGGCACCCAGTAGGCATCGGCACCGAGAGGACCGCTCACCCTCTGTTCAGGAGGTGTCGATGCGCTCCACTTTGGACAGCCCGGAACAGCCTCCACGCCCGGAACAGACTCTGACATCGACAACTGCATCGGCTTCCATGTCTTTCTCTACAGCCGCTCTGCACGAGAGTCTCCGGGCCGTCCTCCCAGAGATCCTGGGAGAGCTGTTGCGCTCTTCCCCTCCGTAACCGGGGGTGCTTGCGCCACCGGTACCGTCGAGTGAGGCGCCGGCTGGCCCCTTGCCCGGGGTGAGGTCTCCGACATCGGTGCCGCTTGCGGTACCGACTGCGGTCGCCTCCCAGGAAGGCTCCCCGACGACGTTGGTGGAGGGAGCTTCACCGGTGCGGGCGAGGGAGTCTACCTCTCGACGTTCACACCGTGGCCGTGGTTCCACGGAGTCGAGCCGGGCACGGCTTCAGACACAGGTCCGTGAACTTGTGTCTGATACCAATGGTGAGGCCTCGTGGGAGGAGGAGGAGGACATCAGATATTTCTCTGACGAGGAGTCTGATGGCCTGCCTTCTGATCCCACTCCGTCCCCTGAAAGGCAGCTTTCTCCTCCCGAGAGTCTGTCTTTTGCGGCCTTTGTCCGGGAGATGTCTACGGCCATCCCCTTCCCGGTGGTTGTGGAGGACGAGCCCAGGGTTGAAATGTTTGAGCTCCTGGACTATCCTTCTCCACCTAAGGAAGCGTCCACAGTACCCATGCATCATGTCCTGAAAAAGACATTGCTGGCGAACTGGACCAAGCCATTAAGTAATTCCCACATTCCCAAGAAGATCGAGTCCCAGTACTGGATCCATGGGGGCCCAGAGCTGATGTGCACTCAGTTGCCTCACGACTCTGGAGTTGTGGATTTGGCCCTAAAGAAGGCTAAGAGTTCTAGGGAGCATGCTTCGGCGCCCCCGGGCAAGGACTCTAGAACCTTAGACTCCTTTGGGAGGAAGGCCTACCATTCTTCTATGCTCGTGGCCAAAATCCAGTCTTACCAGCTCTACATGAGCATACACATGCGGAACAATGTGCGGCAGTTGGCGGGCTTATTTTTTTTTTTTTTATTTAATTGCATTTGTATCCCACATTTTCCCACCTATTTGCGGGCTCAGTGTGGCTTACAATACATTGTAAATGATGGAAATACAGTTTGTTACAATACGATTATGGGTTACATTGTGAATAGTTAAGGAAGACAGAGTCAGGTCAATCATCTTTGGGGTGTAGAAACTGGCTTGGGCTTGGTGGACAAGCTCCCTCCTGAGCAAGCCAAGCCATTTCAGGAGGTGGTCAGGCAGCTGAAGGCGTGCAGAAAATTCCTGGCCAGAGGGGCGTATGACACCTTTGATGTTGCGTCCAGGGCTGCTGCTCAGGGTGTGGTGATGCGCAGACTCTCATGGCTGCGTGCCTCCGACCTGGAGAATAGGATCCAGCAGCGGATTGCGGACTCGCCTTGCCGTGCGGATAACATTTTTGGAGAGAAAGTCGAACAGGTGGTAGAGCAGCTCCACCAGCGGGATACCGCTTTCGACAAGTTCTCCCGCCGGCAGCCTTCAGCTTCTACCTCTTCAGGTAGACGATTTTTGGGGGGAAGGAAGACTGTTCCCTACTCTTCTGGTAAGCGTAGGTACAATCCTCCTTCTTGACAGCCTGCGGCCCAGGCTAAGCCCCAGCGCGCGCGCTCTCGTGAGCAGCGTGCGCCTCAGCAAGGCCCCTCGGCTCCCCAGCAAAAGCAAGGGACGAGCTTTTGACTGGCTCCAGCAGAGCATAGCCGACATCCAAGTGTCAGTGCCGGGCGACCTGCCGGTCGGAGGGAGGTTGAAAGTTTTCACCAAAGGTGGCCTCTCATAACCTCCGAATAGTCCGGCAAGGATACACCCTCAATTTGGCCTCAAAACCTCCAAATTGTCCACCGGGAGCTCAGTCTTACAGCTTCCAACACAAGCAGGTACTTGCAGAGGAACTCTCCGTCCTTCTCAGCGCCAATGCGGTCGAGCCCGTGCCATCCGGGCAGGAAGGGCTGGGATTCTATTCCAGGTACTTCCTTGTGGAAAAGAAAACAGGGGGGATGCGTCCCATCCTAGACCTAAGGGCCCTGAACAAATATCTGGTCAAGGAAAAGTTCAGGATGCTTTCCCTGGGCACCCTTCTTCCCATGATTCAGGAATATGATTGGCTATGCTCTCTGGACTTGAAGGACGCCTACACTCACATCCCGATACTGCTAGCTCACAGACAGTATCTGCGATTTCAGCTGGGCACACGTCACTTCCAGTACTGTGTGCTACCCTTTGGGCTCGCCTCTGCGCCCAGAGTGTTCACGAAGTGCTTGGCTGTAGTAGCAGCGGCACTTCACAGGCTGGGGGTACACGTGTTCCCATATCTCGACGATTGGCTGGTGAAGAACACATCCGAGGCAGGAGCTCTACAGTCCATGCAGATGACTATTCGCCTCCTGGAGCTACTGGGGTTGTGATAAATTATCCAAAGTCCCACCTTCTCCCAGTGCAGAAACTCGAATTCATAGGAGCTCTGCTGGATTCTCGGACGGCTCGTGCCTATCTCCCAGAGGCGCGAGCCAACAACTTGTTGTCCCTCGTCTCGCGGGTGCGAGCGTCCCAGCAGATCACAGCTCGGCAGATGTTGAGATTGTTGGGCCACATGGCCTCCACAGTTTATGTGACTCCCATGGCCCGCCTTCACATGAGATCTGCTCAATGGACCCTAGCTTCCCAGTGGTTTCAGGCTGCTGGGGATCTAGAAGACGTGATCCACCTGTCCACGAGTTTTCTCAAATCCCTGTATTGGTGGACGATTTGGTCCAATTTGACTCTGGGACGTCCTTTCCAAATTCCTCACCCACAAAATGTGCTGACTACGGATGCGTCCCTCCTGGGGTGGGGAGCTCATGTCGATGGACTTCACACCCAAGGAAGCTGGTCCCTCCAGGAACGCGATCTGCAGACCAATCTCCTGGAGTTGCGAGTGGTCTGGAACGCTCTGAAGGCTTTCAGAGATCGGCTGTCCCACCAAATTATCCAAATTCAGACAGACAACCAGGTTGCCATGTATTACATCAACAAGCAGGGGGGGCACCGGATCTCGCCCCCTGTGTCAGGAAGCCGTCAGCATGTGGCTCTGGGCTCGCCGTCACGGCATGGTGCTCCAAGCCACATATCTGGCAGGCGTAAACAACAGTCTGGCCGACAGGTTGAGCAGGATTATGCAACCTCACGAGTGGTCGCTCAATTCTAGGGTAGTGCGACAGATCTTCCAGGTGTGGGGCACCCCCTTGGTGGATCTCTTCGCATCTCGAGCCAACCACAAAGTCCCTCAGTTCTGTTCCAGGCTTCAGGCCCCCCGGCAGACTGGCATCGGATGCCTTCCTCCTGGACTGGGGAGAAGGTCTGCTATATGCTTATCCTCCCATACCTCTGGTGGGGAAGACTTTGTTGAAACTCAAGCAAGACCGAGGCACCATGATTCTGATCGCTCCTTTTTGGCCGCGTCAGATCTGGTTCCCTCTTCTTCTGGAGTTATCCTCCGAAGAACCGTGGAGATTGGAGTGTTTTCCGACCCTCATCACACAGGACGAAGGGGCGCTTCTGCATCCCAACCTCCGGTCTCTGGCTCTCATGGCCTGGATGTTGAGAGCGTAGACTTTGCCTCTTGGGTCTGTCAGAGGGTGTCTCCCGCATCTTGCTTGCTTCCAGGAAAGATTCCACTAAGAGGAGTTACTTCTTTCTATGGAGCAGGTTTGCCATCTGGTGTGACAGCAAGGCCCTAGATCCTCGCTCTTGTTCTATACAGACCCTGCTTGAATACCTTCTGCACTTGTCTGAGTCTGGTCTCAAGACCAACTCTGTAAGGGTTCACCTTAGCGCGATTAGTGCATTACCGTGTGGAAGGTAAGCCGATCTCAGGACAGCCTTTAGTTGTTCGCTTCATGAGAGGTTTGCTTTTGTCAAAGCCCCCCATCAAGCCTCCTACAGTGTCATGGGATCTCAATGTCGTTCTCACCCAGCTGATGAAACCTCCTTTTGAGCCACTGAACTCCTGCCATCTGAAGTACTTGACCTGGAAGGTCATTTTCTTGGTGGCAGTTACTTCAGCTCGTAGAGTCAGTGAGCTTCAGGCCCTGGTAGCCCAGGCCCCTTACACCAAATTTCATCATAACAGAGTAGTCCTCCGCACTCACCCTAAGTTCTTGCCAAAGGTTGTGTCGGAGTTCCATCTGAACCAGTCAATTGTCTTGCCAACATTCTTTCCCTGTCCTCATTCCTGCCCTGCTGAACGTCAGCTGCACACATTGGACTGCAAGGGAGCATTGGCCTTCTATCTGGAGCGGACACAGCCCAACAGACAGTCCGCCCAATTGTTTGTTTCTTTTGATCCCAACAGGAGGGGAGTGGCTGTAGGGAAACGCACCATATCCAATTGGCTAGCAGATTGCATTTCCTTCACTTACGCCCAGGCTGGGCTGGCTCTTGAGGGTCATGTCACGGCTCATATGTTAGAGCCATGGCAGCGTCGGTAGCCCACTTGAAGTCAGCCACTATTGAAGAGATTTGCAAAGCTGCGACGTGGTCATCTGTCCACACATTCACATCTCATTACTGCCTGCAGCAGGATACCCGACGCGACAGTCGGTTCGGGCAGTCAGTGCTTCAGAATCTGTTCGGGGTTTAGAATCCAACTCCACCCCCCTAGGCCCATGTTTATTCTGTTCCAGGCTACACTCTCAGTTAGTTGGATAAATTGTTAGGTCAATCTCAGTTATGTCCTCGCCGTTGCGAGGCCCAATTGACCATGTTTGTTGTTTTGAGTGAGCCTGGGGGCTAGGGATACCCCAGTTGTGAGAACAAGCAGCCTGCTTGACCTCTTCTCCGAGGACAGCAGGCTGATTGTTCTCACAAACCCGCCCGCCTCCCCTTTGGAGTTGTGTCTTCCCTTGCTTTGTTTGCTACATATGGGACTGACGAACACGAGCCGGTTCGGGCGGGAAGACGGCCGCGCATGCACAGTGCGCATCGGCGCGCGAGGACTAGCAAAGGACTTTGCTAGAAAAGTGTTCCGATTGGAGGGGCTGCCGTGGACGTCACCCATCAGTGAGAACAATCAGCCTGCTGTCCTCGGAGAATACCTTCTACAGGTAGATAGCATTCGCTTTTCGGCAGTCGTTTAGATACGGACATTTTACATGTATTACACAAATTTTTTTTCTTTTCTCTGTTGATTCTACTACTACTACTACTACTATTTAGCATTTCTATAGCGCTACAAGGCATATGCAGCGCTGCACAAACATAGAAGAAAGACAGTCCCTGCTTAAAGAGCTTACAATCTAATAGACAAAAAATAAATAAAGTAAGCAAATCAAATCAATTAATGTGAACGGGAAGCAAGAGAGGAAGGTAGGTGGAGGCGAGTGGTTACAAGCGGTTACGAGTCAAAAGCAATGTTAAAGAGGTGGGCTTTCAGTCTAGATTTAAAGGTGGCCAAGGATGGGGCAAGACGTAGGGGCTCAGGAAGTTTATTCCAGGCGTAGCGCTACAGATTATTGATTATTCTCCCTGACCCTCCCATTTGCACATAGTCCACCTTAAAAGGGGCGAGCCCCCGTACTGCCGTAAATTTCATTGGTTCCTCTCCAGAGGACAACGTCACGTCACAGGGGGCGTGGCCAGGGGCGTGACTTCACCCATATATTCCATCGTCTTTATAAACCTCAGGCTTCACAAGGCATATTACAATCAGTTAAGATGAACCGATCAGGAAAAAGAATATTCTCACTGAAATCTGCCATCTGTATGGTATAGAACACTGAATAAAAATGAGCACAAACTACAGAATTTATAATTGATGTTTCTACTAGCTACAATAATTTTTGAAGTTGTTTTTGTGATATTCAATTTTGTCTTTTCTCCTCCACTTTGTAAGGCATTTAAAAGTTGCAGCGAGCTTTTAAACAGAAAATATGTTGAACACTGCATACTGTAAACAGCAGCGGAAGCGGAGTGGCCGTCAAAACACAGACGTTTTTAAGGTCGTACGTGGATCTGGAAGAACCCGGGGATCCCGCAGATCTGGCTTTTACACCGTCCCTACACCAGGATCTAGAGGTATGCTGTCCATCTGAACCCAAATACACCCAGATCCTGGTCTTTTTTGCCCTCCTGCGCGAAATAAACAAGGATCCTAGTACTTGTGGCCCCTGACATTGCAAAATACACCAGGATCTGGCAGTGTGCGGCCCTGCAGATCAAAAATACACCAGGATCTAAAGGTATGCTGTCCATCTGAACCCAAATACACCCAGATCCTGGTCTTTTTCGCCATCCTGCGCGAAATAAACAAGGATCCTGGTACTTGTGGCCCCTGACATTGCAAAATACACCAGGATCTGGCCGTGTGCGGCCTTGGAGATCAAAAATACACCAGGATCTAGAGGTATGCCGTCCATCTGAACCCAAATACACCCAGATCCTGGTCTTTTTCGCCCTCCTGCGCGAAATAAACAAGGATCCTGGTGCTTGTGGCCCCTGACATTGCAAACAGACCAGGATCCTGCAGTATGCGGGCTTTCCAATCAAAAATACACCAGGATCTAGAGGTATGCTGTCCATCTGAACCCAAATACACCCAGATCCTGGTCTTTTTCGCCCTCCTGCGCGAAATAAACAAGGATCCTGGTACTTGTGGCCCCTGACATTGCAAAATACACCAGGATCTGGCCGTGTGCGTCCTTGGAGATCAAAAATACACCAGGATCTAGAGGTATGCTGTCCATCTGAACCCAAATACACCGAGATCCTGGTCTTTTTCGCCCTCCTGCGCGAAATAAACAAGGATCCTGGTGCTTGTGGCCCCTGACATTGCAAACAGACCAGGATCCTGCAGTATGCGGGCTTTCCAATCAAAAATACACCAGGATCTAGAGGTATGCTGTCCATCTGAACCCAAATACACCCAGATCCTGGTCTTTTTCACCCTCCTGCGCGAAATAAACAAGGATCCTGGTGCTTGTGGCCCCTGACATGGCAAACAGACCAGGATCCTGCAGTATGCGGCTTTCCAATCAAAAATACACCAGGATCTAGAGGTATGCTGCCCATCTGAACCCAAATACACCCAGATCCTGGTCTTTTTCGCCCTCCTGTGCGAAATAAACAAGGATCCTGGTACTTGTGGCCCCTGACATTGCAAAATACACCAGGATCTGGCCGTGTGCGGCCCTGCAGATCCCCAGGAGGGACGTTGTAAAAACCGGATACAGCGGGATCCTCGGGATCTTCCCGGATTTGATCACAAACCTTTTCAAAGTTAATTTCTTTTTCGGCAGTCGTTTAGATACGGACATTTTACATGTATTACACAAAATTTTTTTTTCTTTTCTCTGTTGATTCTATTTAGCGCTACAGATTATTGATTATTCTCCCTGACCCTCCCATTTGCGCATAATCTCGTCCACCTTAAAAGGGGTGAGCCCCCGTACTGCCGTAAATTTCATTGGTTCCTCTCCAGAGGACAACGTCACGTCACAGGGGGCGTGGCCAGGTGTGTGACTTACCCACATATTCCATCGTCCTTATAAACCTCAGGCTTCACAAGGCATATTACAATCAGTTAAGATGAACCGATCAGGAAAAAGAATATTCTCACTGAAATCTGCCATCTGTATGGTATAGAACACTGAATAAAAATGAGCACAAACTACAGAATTTATAATTGATGTTTCTACTAGCTACAATAATTTTTGAAGTTGTTTTTGTGATATTCAGTTTTGTCTTTTCTCCTCCACCTTGTAAGGCATTTAAAAGTTGCAGCGAGCTTTTAAACAGAAAATATGTTGAACAAAGTAGCTGTAAAATGTCTGTATCTAGTGCAGGTATTATGGAGGTTCTTTGTATGTATATTCAAATAATTTAACCTTTACTTTCCTGCATATTTATTCTGTCAAAATCTTCATATACTTTTATACGAAGAACCGGCAAAAGGTAAAAAACGGATAACGCGGGATTCTCGGGATCTTCCCGGATTCGATCAGAAAGCTTTTAAAAGTTCATTTTTTTGGGGCAGTCATTTACATACGAACATTTTACATCTATTCGACGAATTTTTTTTTGTTTTCTCTGTTGATTGTATTTAGCGCTAGAGATTATTGATTATTCTCCCTGACCCTCCCATTTGCGCACAATCTTGTCCACCTTAAAAGGTGCGAGCCCCCGTACTGGTTCCTCTCCGCAGGAAGTTAATGTCACGTCACAGGGGGCGGGACTTAGCAGGATCTGTTTTTCTCGGAGGTTGAATAAAACAGGATACGGGTTCTTCCTATGTAGACCACTAAAGCCAGTAGGTGGAGCTTGCCTGGACTAGACTGAGCATGCCGCCGTTTTAGTTCACCAAAACAATAGCAATTGACAACACTTGCAAAATGTATACTTTCTCATGCATTTCCACTACTCATGACGTATTGTAAGCCACATTGCGCCTGCAAAGAGGTGGGAAAATGTGGGATACAAATGCAACAAATAAATAAATAATAAATAAAAAAATAAAGATTATTAGAAATAACGGACTGGTTATGCTTATGCATGGTCCATCTGTGTAGTCTAAACCTAATCCAGTTGGATACAGATGGCCAAATTTCATAGAACTCCTGTTTCCTGATTGGTTCATCTTAATTGTTGTTGGAATCTGCCTTGGGAAGCCTGGTGTTATAAAGATGGAATAAAAAACTCTCCTTTAATTGGAGCACATGGAATCACATCTTCATCTCATCTGTCATGTAGATGTTGACATTTTAGATATACAAATGGATTATTCTATTTTTAGGCATATTTCAGGGACAAGTGGTTTTATAACTCAAAAGAAAAATAAATATTTTATTTCATGCAGATCTCTTTTGCTTAAACATAACTAAGGTCCTCATGATCAAAAGCAAACTCCGGCGCTAGAGGCTGTTAACGCCATACTAGCGCCGGAGTTTGCTGCCGACCCATGATCAGAGCCCTCAAGCGCCTGAAACAACGCACTTGAGGGCTCTTAGCGCAAGTAGCTTGCAAATGCATGCTAATCAGCGCTTAATGCATTCATCCCCCAATGATCAGCGTCCAGCGCGCCAAAATCAACGCCAGTTCCGAGCTGGCGTTATATTTTGCGGATCATTGGGGAGGAATGGTGAGCCCTGTCCAGCATGCAGTTGTATGCTGGCAGGCCCCCGTTCCCCCCCAAAGCAAACGCGAACAGGGGGCTGGAGGTCCGGTGGACCTCCGGTCCCCCCGACGACCCCCCCCCCCCCCCATGTTCAGGGAGGGCTGGAGATCCGGTGGGTCTCCAGCCCCCCCAAAACACCCAGAAATTGTGAAGTGGCCGCCTCCGGCCAAACGCTCTCCCACCCTCCCACCCAGTGACGGGGGTGGGGGGCTGGAGGTCCGGTGGGTCTCCAGCCCCCCCCAAACCCCCAGAAATTGTGAAGTGTCTGCCTCCGGCCAAACGCTCTCCCACCCAGTGACAGGGGGTGGGGGTGGGGGCTGGAGGTCCGGTGGACCTCCAGCCCACCCCAACTCCTCCCCCCCCCCAGCGTTCTCCTTTCAATCCCTGGTGGACCTGTTGCCCCACCCAGCGCATCCCAGGATGCAATGAGCGGGGCTGGGCGCCGCCATTTTGCGGCAGCGGCGTCGACTGGAAGAGGAGGGAGGCAGGCTGCGTCCCTACTCCAACGAAAGGTAGGGGGGCCGGGAGGGGGGTTGTCACCACGGACCACCAGGGATTGAAAGGAGAACGCTGGGGGGGAGGAGTTGGGGTGGGCTGGAGGTCCACCGGACCTCCAGCCCCCACCCCCACCCCCTGTCGCTGGGTGGGAGAGCGTTTGGCCGGAGGCAGCCACTTCACAATTTCTGGGGGTTTGGGGGGGGCTGGAGACCCACCGGATCTCCAGCTCTCCCTGAACATGGAGGGGGTGGGATCGTCGGGGGGACCGGACCTCCAGCCCTCCCCCCCCTGTCGCTGGGTGGGAGGGTGGAAGAGCGTTTTGCCGGAGGCGGCCACTTCACAATTTCTGGGGGTTTGGGGGGGCTGGAGACCCACTGGATCTCCAGCCCTCCCTGAACATGGAGGGGGTGGGATCGTCAGGGGGACTGGAGGTCCACTGGACCTCCAGCCCCCCCCCCCCCCCCGTTGCTGGGTGGGAGAGGGTTTGGCCGCCGGCGGCCATGACGTTTTCTGGAGGTTGGGGGGGGGGGGGCTGGGGACCCACCGGACCTCCAGCCCCCGTTGTTCGGGCCTCGGGGCAGGCTGTTTGACAGGTTTAGGCATGCTCGGCACAATTCGCCCGCACTTCTACATGATAATCAAAGATAATTGCGCTGCTTAGATTTGCATGCATTATCTTTGATCATCTATGCAGTAAAGCCCTGCGCTGTTCCAGCGCTATTTTTAGAGCGCTGTTCGGAACAGCGCGGGGCTTTGGATCATGAGGGCCTAAATGAGCTAGAAGCCCCTAATGCAGTCCATAGATTTTCTTATGTTCTGTTCGTGTCATGACTTATACTGTACCAAAACAGAAATCTCTTATCTCTATCTGTTCGATAATTGTGAACACTATTCACCCTAAAAAGTTGTTATGTGGCTGTACAGGAGGAATTGTGATATTGAATAAAGCGAAAGATACATATCTGTAGCAGGTATTCTCCGAGGACAGCTGGCTGATTGTTCTCACATGAGGGTGACGTCCACGGCAGCCCCCTCCAACCGGAAGAGTTTCCCTAGCAAACTTCAAAAGTCTCGCGGGAGGTCCCGCGCGCGGGGCACGCCCACTGCATATGTGCAGCTGTCTTCCCGCCCGTGCTCGACCGCTCCCACACAGTTAAGTGAACAGCAAAATTAGAGGAAGAAGTACAACTCCAAAGGGGAGGAAGGAGGGTTGGTGAGAACAATCAGCCTGCTGTCCTTGGAGAATACCTGCTACAGGTATGTATCTTTCGCTTTCTCCAAGGACAAGCAGGCTGATTGTTCTCACATGTGGGGTATACCTAGCACCCAGGCTCACTCAAAACAAGAACCCAGGTCAATTGGGCCTTGCAACGGCGAGGACATAACAGTAATTGACTTATGAAGAACAACTAACTGAGAGTGCAGCCTGAACAGAATAAAACAGGGCCTAGGGGGGTGGAGTTGGATTCTAAACCCCCGAACAGATTCTTCAGCACCGACTGCCCAAACCGACTGTCACGTCTGGTATCCTGCTGGAGGCAGTAATGAGATGTGAATGTGTGGACTGATGATCACGTCGCAGCCTTGCAAATCTCTTCAATAGTGGCTGACTTGAAAGTGGGCCACTGACGCTGCCATGGCTCGAACACTATGAGCTGTGACATGACCCTCCAGAGTCAGCCCAGCTTGGGCATAAGTGAAGGAAATGCAATCTGCTAGCCAATTTGAGATGGTGCATTTCCCGACAGCAACCCCCTTTCTATTGGGGTCAAAAGAAACAAACATTTGGGCGGACTGTCTGTGGGGCTTGTCCGCTCCAGATAGAAGGCCAATGCTCTGTTGCAGTCCAATGTGTGCAACTGACGTTCAGCAGGGCGGGTATGCGGACGGGGAAAAAATGTTGGCAAGACAATTGACTAGTTCAGATGCAACTCCGACACCACCTTCGGCAGGAACTTAGGGTGAGTGCGGAGGACTACTCTGTTATGATGGAATTTGATATAGGGAGCATGGGCTACCAAAGCTTGAAGCTCACTGACTCTACGAGCTGAAGTAACAGCCACCAAGAAAATGACCTTCCAGGTCAAGTACTTCAGATCGTTCTGAGTGATGAGGGTTGGAAAACACTCCGATCTCCACGGTTCTTCTGAAGACAACTCCAGAAGAAGAGGGAACCAGATCTGATGGGGCCAAAAGGGCGCAATCAGAATCATGGTGCCGTGGTCCTGCTTGAGTTTCAGCAAAGTCTTCCCCAGCAAAGGTATGGGAGGATACACGTACAGAAGGCCGTTTCCCCAATGCAGGAGGAAGGCGTCCGATGCTAGCCTGTCGTGGGCCTGAAGCCTGGAACAGAACTGAGGCAGCTTGTGGTTGGCCTGAGTGGCGAAAAGATCCACCGAGGGGGTGCCCCACTCCCGGAAGATCTTGCGTTCCACGCTCAGATTCAGCGACCATTCGTGTGGTTGCATAATTCTGCTCAACCTGTCGGCCAGACTGTTGTTTACACCTGCCAGGTATGTGGCTTGGAGAAGCATGCTGTGCCGGCGAACACAGCACCACATCCCGATGGCTTCCTGACACAGGGGGCGAGATCCGGTGCCCCCTGCTTGTTGATGTAATACATCGCAACCTGATTGTCTGTCCGAATTTGGATAACTTCAAAGGACAGCCGATCTCTGAAAGCCCATAGCACATTCCAGACCACTCTCAACTCCAGGAGGTTGATCTGCAGACCTGATTCCTGGAGGGACCATAGTCCTTGAGTGTGAAGCCCATCGACATGGGCTCCCCACCCCAGGAGAGCTGCATCCGTCGTTAGCACTTTTTGCGGCTGAGGAATTTGGAAAGGGCGTCCCAAAGTCAAATTGGACCGAATCGTCCACCAGTGGAGTGGATTGCGAAAACTGGTGGGCAGTTGGATTGCATCCTCTAGATTCCCCGCAGCCTGATACCACTGGGAAGCTAGGGTCCATTGAGCTGATCTCATGTGAAGACGAACCATGGGAGTCACATGGGCTGTAGAGGCCATATGGCCCAGGAGTCTCAACATCTGCCGTGCTGTGATCTGCTGAGATGCTCTGGCCCGGGAGGCGAGGGGCAGGAGATTCTCCGCCCGCGCTTTGGGGAGATAGGCATGGGCCGTCTGTGAATTCAGCAGAGCTCCTATGAATTCGAGTGACTCGACTGGGCGGAGATGGGACTTCGGGTAATTTATCACAAACCCCAGTAGCTCCAGAAGTTGAATAGTCACCTGCATGGACTGTAGAGCTCCTGCCTCCGAGGTGCTCTTCATCAGCCACTCGTCGAGATACGGGAACATATGCACTCCCAGCTTCGGCAGCGACGCCGCAACCACTACCAGGCATTTTGTAAACACTCGTGGCGCAGAGGCAAGCCCAAAGGGTAGCATACAATACTGAAAATGCTGTGTTCCCAGATGGAATCGAAGATACTGCCTGTGAGCTGGCAGTATTGGGATATGGGTATAAGCATCCTTTTTAAATCCAGGGAGCATGAGGTCACGTGATGCGGAGGGAGCAGTAGACATGTTTTAGAACTCCTCCAAGGTTCCCACTCGATCCTTGCCCGCCACGAACCTTCAAACACACCACAACAAGGTACCTGGACTCCTCCGGATCAGTAAAGTTTGCATGGAACAGTTCCTCGTATCCATGCCATCCGGAACGACGAGAAAAAGCGGGAAAAGCGAGAAAGATAAAATGGCAGCACCTGGGAGCAATTCTAAGATGGCGGCCAGGTCTCCGCGCAGTGAGGCGGAGTTCTTGGCCCGCCAGCTGACACAGCTTGCTTCCGCGGTGGGCACAGTGCTGGAACCGCGCTTCGCCGCACTGGAGGGGTGGCTGGTGAAATTCGATGGATTGCTAGCGGACCTTGTGAGTTGTACCGCGGAGGCAGAAAAATGGGTGTCCGATTTGGAGGATTCATGGCAGCGGTGGGAACCGGAAGTAAAAGGCCTCAAAGCTACACTGGCTCACCAAGCAGAAAAAATGGATGAGCTGGAAAATAGCGCAGCAACCTTAGACTGGTAGGACTGCCTGAAACTATTTCAGACAAGAACCTGGGTACTGTACTCGAGGAATGGCTCCCAAAGGGATTTGCGCTATCCGACGACAGCAGAGGACCTTTCTGCATTGAAAGGGCGCAAAGGACTGGGAGGCCACAGCAGAACAGCCAGCGCCCGAGAGTGGTCATCATTAAAGTTCATAATTATATCCATAAGGAAGAAATCCTGCAGGGCTATCGATTGAAAAGAGAGTCCTTAACCTACGCAGGGGACCAGATCAGAATTTTTCAGGACTATTCAGCTAGTGTACAAGAAAAAAGGTGGAAATTCCACCCGATCTGCACAGCGCTGATAGACAAGAAAGCCCGTTTTATGCTACCATACCCAGCTGCTTTGAAAATACAGCATGAGGGGAAATGGATCTCCTTCACATCCGACCAATTGGCTCTGCAGTTTGTGAATCGGGAACTGAAGGGATCCGCGAGTCCAACCTGACGCCCCACCACTTTACTCCCTGTTTGATGGGGATGGAGGTTTTTGTGGGTTTGTTGTGGTCGGGGGCTGACTTGCATTGCAGACTTTGAGTGGTGAAGGTTAAGTAATTTGTATTAAAGATGCTGAGGAGTCTGAGGCAGGGGCGTATCTGCGTGGGGCCACAGGGGCCTGGGCCCCTGCAGATTTCGTCCTGGACCCCCCTACCGCTGTTAACCCTCCCCCGCCTTCCGCCGTCAACCCTTTCCCCGCCTACCGCCGTCACCTACCCCCGGTCCGCTTCCTCCTGCCGGTTTTTTAAAATATTTACTTCAGCTGGCGGGGACCCCAACCACCGCCAGCCCAGCCGAGGTCTTGTTTAAGTTCTTCGTCCTCATGCTGTGAAAGCTGCATCCTTCCAGCTGGATGGAGTCTGACGTCGCAGCACGTTGACGTCCTGCACGTACAACGTGCTGCGACGTCAGACTCCGTCCCACTGGAAGGATGCAGCTTTCACAGCACGAGGGTGAAGAACTTAAACAAGTCCTCGGCTGGGCTGGCGGTGGTTGGGGTCCCCCGCCAGCTGAAGTAAATATTTAAAAAAACCGGCAGGAGGAAGCGGACCGCGGGGGTAGGTGACGGCGATAGGCGGGGAAAGGGTTGACGGCGGTAGGCGAGGGAGGGTTAACGGCAGTAGGGGGGGCTATAATGTGCCCCCTCACTCTAGCCCCTGCCCCCCCTACCGCCGAACCTCAGACACACCCCTGGTCTGATGGCAGGGGGACGCCTCGGTTAGAGGCTACCAGAGGAGCTCCAGTTCCCGTTTCTCCTGATTCGGAGACGGAGGGTCAGGGTGAGTGTTTCTCCCCGGAGTTTGTGCTTTTAATGCTGAAAAGAGCTCTGCCGCATGTGTCTGCCACTACGATGCTACCTGGTTTCCCCCCGGGTGTTGATAGCCTGGGGCTGGCTGATTACCCCGAGCGTTGGAAGGACGCAAAACATTGACAGGTAAATTCCCCGTCGGAGAGTGGCGCACTTCCCTCTCCCCCCCCCCCCCCCTCCGTGGTCGGGCTGTGGGGATTCTGAGGGTTCTGGCAGGGCCTCTTGGTCTGAAGAGCCAGAGGAAAGTGCTAGTTTGCCACGATCTGGATGATCCCAATGCGGTGAGGATTTTCCACCGCGGTGAGCTGCCAGCGCTCATTTCTGCCGCCTTGCAGGCCCTCTCTATTGATGATCCTGCCAAGGGCGAGGACTCCTCTGGGGATCCGAGGATGGTGAGTACTAAGAAGCCTGCTCGAGCCTTTCCTGTGCATGACTCCATCCAAGAGCTTATTTCAGCTCATTGGTCTGAACCCGAAGGGCCTTTGAAAGTGGCCAGGGCTATGGGTCAGCTTTTCCCTCTAAGTGAGGAGCACTTGGCCCCTTTGGGGATGCCTAAAGTGGACGCACTGGTCACAGCGGTGACTAAAAAGACCACCCTCCCCGTAGAGGCCGGGGTTGCCCTGAAAGACATTCAGGACCGGTGGCTTGTATCCACATTGAAACAGTCATTTGAAATCTCGGGCCTTGCCTTAAGGGCGTCTATATGCAGATCTTATGCTGCCCGGGCCTCCCTCTCTTGGTTACAACAGGAAGTGGCACAGCCCACGGATGGTGCGGAGTCCCACTCTGAGGTTGTACCGTGGATGGAGTCTGATCAGGGCTTTGGCTAAACAGATGTCTGGGGCGGTTGTGGCCCGCCGCCTTCTATGGCTACGGCATTGGGCGGCTGATATGGCCTCTAAGCACAGGCGGGTGAAGCTTCCCTTTCGGGGTCACCTGTTATTCGGAGAGGAGCTGGAGAAGATTGTGAAAGCCCTGGGGGACCCTTAACCCCAGCGCTTACCCGAGGATAGGCCGCGGCCTTCTTCCAAGGGTGCTGTGTGGCCCTCCTCTTCAAGACCTCGCTTCTGTGAAGCTCGCAGGTATCACCCGGGGTGCTCTGCTGGGGTTTCTCAACGTGCCCGTTTTCAGCAGAGGAACTCCTTTCGCTCAGACAAGCGTTCCACAGCGGCCGGTTCTCAGCCTGGAGTGCAACGGTGGCCCTCTCAATGATGGCGCACCGGTCCATTCCTCGATTCCTGCAGTAGGATGATGGGTTTCCCTCTCTCTCGAGGAATGCACCAAGATTTCCTCAGATCAGTGGATCTTGGACCTGATCAGAGAAGGGTACCGATTGGAATTCAGCGCCCCGGTGATAGACGTGTTTGTGGAGTCCCGATGCCGTACTGCCATCAAACGGGCGGCGGTAGGGGAGACCTTACAAGTCTTGTTGCACCTTGGAGCGGTGATCCCTGTGCCTCCTGCCGAACGCGACTGCGGTCGCTACTCGATTTACTTTGTGGTGCCTCGAAAAGGCGGGTCTTTCCGACCGATCCTTGACTTAAGGTCAGTCAACGAGGCTCTCAGAGTGCGACATTTTCGCATGGATACCCTGCGCTCCGTCATTGTGGCGGTACAGCCAGGAGAATTTCTCATGTCTCTGGACCTGAAAGAAGCTTACTTGCACATTCCTATTTGGCCCCCGTACCAACCGTTTTTCCGGTTTGTGGTGTTGGGAAAGCATTTCCAGTTTCAGGCCTTGCCTTTTGGCCTCGCCACAGCTCCCCGAACCTTTTCCAAGGTAATGGTGGTAGTAGCTGCCTTTCTCCGGCGAGAGGGTATCCGGGTTCACCCGCACCTCGATGACTGGCTCATCATGTAACAGCCAGAGTGGTCTCAGTACTGCAATCTCTGGGCTGGGTCATTAGTATACCCAAAAGTCACCTGACCCCCTCTTTAGATTTGGGGGTCCGGTTCGACACAGCCTCGGGGTTTGTCTTTCTACCCGATCAAAGGCGGTGCAAGCTTCAGAATCAGGTCCGTCTGCTCCTGAGGATGCCTCGCCCACGAGTTTGGGCCGTGGTCCAGCTGTTGGGGTTGATGATGGCCACCTTGGAAGTGGTGCCATGGGCGAGAGCGCACATAACACCTCTGCAGTTTTCCCTGCTTCAACTATGGTCTCCAATGTCTCAGGATTATCAGCGCAGACTCACGTGGCTCCCTGCTGCCCAATTCAGTGGCTATCAGTCAGCATGCTGCGGCGAGGAATGCCGCTAGCGCTTCCTGATTGGTGCCTGGTGGTAGCAGATGCCAGCCTGAAGGACTGGGGAGCACATTGCCAGGGAAGGCATGCCCAGGGTCTGTGGACACCTGAGTAATCGGAGTGGTCCATTAATCCTTGGAGCTGAGAGCGATATTCCAGGCGCTTCTGGCCTTTCACACGACCCTGGAGGGACTGGCTGTCAGAGTTCTGTCGGACGACAGCAGTGGCCTACATAAATTGACAAGGCGGCACTCAGTGCAGAGCACTAGCCGCGCAGGCCACGCAGATTTGCCACTGGGCCGAGCTACATCTGCAGTTTCTGTCAGCAGCTTACATTACAGGTCAGAGCAACGTGCAAGCCGATTATCTAAGCAGGCATCAAGTTGACCCAGCGGAGTGGGAACTGGCAGACGAAGTGTTCTTTCAGATCTGTCCCAAATGAGGGACGCCCATAGCGGATCTTATGGCGTCAAGCGCAAATGCCAAAGTCCCATGCTTTTTCAGCAGATGGAGAGATCCTCGCTTGGCGAAGTTGGATGCCTAGGGCGAGTCCTCCTGCGAATTCGGCTACATCAAGGAGTGGTGGTCCTCATTGCCCCGGATTGGCCCAGGTGGCCGTGGTATGCGGACCTTCGGCGGATTCTGGTGGAGGCTCCCCTTCCTTTGCCTCTGGTACCGAACCTGTTGTCGCAGGGTCCGGTGACAATGGAGGATCCCTGCCGCTTTGGTTTTACGGCATGGCTATTGAGAGGGCGCAATTGAGAGACAAGGGCTATTCAAACAAGGTTATCTCCACTCTCTTGCTGGCCTGCAAGCGTTCCACTTCCATTGCTTATGCTCGGATCTGGCGCCAGTTTGAGGCTGGGTGTGCTTCTAAAGCCATCACACCCATGCAGGCTTCTGTCTCGCCGATACTTGACTTTTTGCAGGATGGTTTATGTTTCAACATTTTTTATTGATGATTGACAAAATTAACCATTTAGTTTCAGTCTTATGCATAAATGCCTTCAATACACTCTCAGGGTAATTACAGCAGTAAAGTCCATCATCAAAATTTTTACCCTTTTCTCCCTACCTCCCTAACCCACCCTCTTCCTTCCTCTGTTGGATCTATGGTTACTAGATACCATGTATAAACAAACACACAACAGAGCAATCTGCATCAGCAAATACATAGAACACATCAATAACATTGTTTAAACACAATTATGTTAGACTGTTTCCCCCTTTCCGGTAACCCGATTGACCTTTTTCCATCTCCACCGGTCAATAAACAATAAGTTTACTTTAAACTGTGAGTACAATCTAACTTAAATTAACTGTGTAACCTGCTGCGAGTGATTGTCTTCTTTCCCTCCCCCCCCCCCCTCCCTGTGGACTATTCAGGTGTTCAAATATTCAGAATATAGCTGCGGCCTTTGGAAGGCATGGTTAACCACAAAGGTTCCCATTGTGTGCGGAATTTCTCCCCTTCTTCCGATTCCAACGAGTGGACACCACATCTTTCTAATTTCATTTGATAGATTAACTGTGTTCTCCAGTATGTCAGTGGTGGTTTCAGGTCAGTCAGCCAGTATTTTAAAATAGTGGAAATCCCATGTAATGATGTCAAATGCATGAACCGTTTAAACCCTGGAGGAGGTGGCCCCGTGAATTTATACTTATAGAACAAGAGGAGGGGGTCTCGAACCACTGTACATCCCCACATTTGTTGCAATGTTTGAGTGATCTCCCCCCAGAACTCCTCGATCAAGGGGCATCCCCAGAACATGTGACCTAAGCCCGCCTCTCCTCTTCCACATCTAGGACAGGTCCCATCACAAGTTTCCATTACATGTGCCGCCCTCTCAGGTGGCATATATGTTCTTAATAGAAATCTATATTGTCTCTCACACTGTGTAACTGGTAACTGCAACCGGTATAATTTTTTAATAAACTCCTTACATATATCCGTCGTTATTTCAGCTTCTAGTTCCTTTGACCAATCTCGAGCTAATCTCCCATAATCTATTTCCGAGGTAGAGTCTTTTAGCTGTTGGTGATGGAACCTGAGAGGAACTGACAACTGAGCCCCCAGTGTGTATGTCTCTTTTAGAGTGTCAATTACATCCTCTGTTAAGTCGGTCCACAACAGCGACGCTATGTAATGTTTCAACTGCAAATATTCAAAATAATGCCTCTCTTGTATGCCAAATTCTTCCACCAATTTCTGGAAAGGTTTTATTTTCCCCTCCTCATCGACTACATGTGTTAAATAAAGAATGCCCTTCGTGGCCCATTGACTAAAGATGCTGTTGCCCTGTCCCGGAGGAAAGTCGGGGTTATTCGTGATGGCTAATAGTGGGGTGGTTTTAGTCGTGAAGTGATGTTTCCTACACACCCACCGCCATGTGTTCCTAAGTGATTGTAACAGGGGGTGCTTCTTAAATGCAAGTGCTGGTAGTCGGGTGCCCGAATGTAACAAATAACTAAAGTGTGTTCGGGGGAAAATAGTAGTCTCTATCCCTGTAGCCGAAAATTCTTGGGTACCCCGATACCAGTCGTTTATATGGCGCATTGCACTAGCAATTGATAAGTTCCTTATGCTCAGGAGTCCCATTCCCCCTTGTTCCCGTGGTGTTGTAATCACTGACATCGGTAATCTGGGACGTTTCCCCTTCCATAGGAATCTCTGAATCTGCCTGTCCAAGGCCTTCTCGTCTTTCCCTTTCAAGTATAGGGGTAGCTGTTGGAAGAGATACAGCCATCTCGGGGCTATAATCATGTTGAAGAGAGCGATTCTACCCCATATTGATAAAGGTAAAGTCTGCCACAAAGATAATCTCTGTTTCGTACTTTCCATCAGGGGGCCCACATTGATTCTGTACAGTGAGGTCCCATCCCGAGGGATCATTGTTCCTAAATATTTAAGGCCTTCTCTGCCCACTGTAATGGGAAAATCCCTTGCCATCTCTCCCGTATGGCGTTGTCTACTGCCAGTGCCCCGGACTTCTGCAAGTTCAGAGCAAATCCCGTGAGCCTGCCGAACTCCTCCACGGCATCTAGGACATATTGCAGTGACTTCCGGGGTTCACGAAGAACCAGGAAAATATCATCAGCATATGCTAACGTTTTGACCTCCTCTCCTTTCAGCTGTACCCCTCTAATCTCCCGGGAGCCATTCAGCAGTCTTATTAGGGGCTCCAAGGAAAGGTCAAAGAGGAACGGGGACAGGGGACATCCCTGTCTCGTTCCTCGCATGACTGGGAACCATTCTGACTGACTACCATTTGCTATGATCCGTGCGCCCAGACCTGTGTACAGTACCCGGATGATCCGTATGACCTCTTCCGGCAGTCCCATCCACTCCAATGACTGCAACAGATACCCCCAATTGACATGATCAAACGCCTTGGAGGCATCTAAACTCACTAGCATCAGGGGGTCATTATTGCTCCTACAGTGTGCCATAGCAAGGAGGATTTTCCGTACATGTAAAACTGAATGTCTTTTTGGTATGAATCCAACTTGTGCAGCATCCACCAGAGTTGAAATGTGTTCTGCTAATCTATTAGCTATTATTTTTGAGAAGAGTTTAATGTCTACATTAATGAGCGATATTGGGCGGTAAGAGTCGGGATCTGATGCCTCCTTTCCTGGCTTTAATATTAGAGTAATTAAGGCTGTGTTTTCATGTTTCGGGAACTCCCCCCTCACTGTCACTTCTTGAAAATAATCAAGTAAAGTAGGAATCAGAGGCAGTTGTAGTGCTTTGTAGAACTCACCCGAGAACCCGTCTATCCCAGGCGCCGAGTTATGTTTTAGACCTCGGATAGCCCTCTGAAGTTCCCTCGACTGTAAGGGTTGGGCTAAATGGTCCCGGGCTTCTGAAGTTAATTTTGGCATCCCGGCTCTAGTCATAAGTGTTTCTACCTCATGTTGTGAAGGTGAGCCAGATGAGTCATACAGTTCTCTAAAATATGTCTGTACTATTTCCAAAATGTCTGCAGTTTTATTCTTTACTTCTCCCTTCTCATTCTGCATGGCCGTAATAGTCCGGTTTCCCGCCCATGGCCGAATTAACTTTGCTAGCATGCCCCCTTGTTTGTTACCATGTTTGTGTAGCCTATATTTATAAAATGTTAATCCTCTTTGTGTCTGTTCGTGTATTAATGCGTTTAGGGTGGTTTGTAGTGCCTCATAATTGTCCCTATTGGCTTGGGTCGGGGAGTGCTGGTATGCATGCCTTGCTCTGCCCAATCGGTCGGACAGATTAATGATACTGGCTGCGATTTTCCGCTTTCTTGCCGTTACATAAGAGATGATCTCCCCCCGCATCACCGCCTTTGCAGTGCACCAGAACAGAGTTGGGTCGGATTTGTGTTCCTGATTATGTAAGGTGAATTCCTCCCACTTTTTGTGTAAGAACTTCGTAAAATCTGTATTTTTTATTAAATAATTTGGGAATCTCCATGTCCTGGCTGTCTGACTTCCCTTTTGATCGGTCCACTGAAACCACACTGGTGAGTGGTCTGAGATCAGCTCTTGTTCTATCCCTGCTGCTGTTACATTGGGAAAGCTCTGGCTAGATATGAACATGTAGTCTAAACGGGCCCAGGACCCGTGAGCTCTAGATCTGTGAGTGTAGTCTTTTACCTCGGGGAACAGAGACCTCCAAACATCCACCACTCCCAGATCAGAGGCGAACGTCGAGAGGACCCCCCCATCCCCAGCTCCCTCCACCCCTTCACTCCGTCTTCCCGTACAGTCCATATTTGGATTCATCAATATATTCATGTCTCCAGTAATTATTAATCTCTTGTCTCTATATGGTAACATAATGCGTAATAGCTCTGAAAAGAAATCAGGAGTGGAGGGAGTCGGCGCGTATACAGATAGCAAGAATATTTCAGACCCTTGTAAATTAAGTTTAACTAATAGATATCTGCCATTCTCATCCCGTAACATGACCTCTGATGTGTAAACAAGGTGTTTGCGATATAGGATCGCCACCCCCCCTCTTCTTTTACCTGATGACACATAGTCTACGTGTCCTACCCATGTTCTCTGTAATTTCTGATGTTCTTCATCAGAGAGTCTGGTTTCCTGTATGCAGGCAATGTCAGCACCCAGTCTCTTCAGATGTGTGAGGATCTTCCCCCGCTTTAGTGGGGATGAAACTCCGCCCACATTCCATGTAATTATTTTATAGCTTGGCGAGCCCAGTTATCAAACATTCTCCCAGTGTATCCCTCTTGTTAATCTTGTTGGTGCCCGGATCCCAGCCCTTCTCCGGACCCAACCAAGTCTTTCCCTTATTCCACTTCCCTTCCTTATTAGTTCCACAGCCTTCTATCTTATGTACCCAATTAGAACAGTCCACATTCATCCCCACCCTCCCCCCGTCCTTTACCTTGTATCAACTTATCTCGTTCTAACCATTCCTCTTCCCCCCCCTGAAATTCCCCAACATAACTATTGTGTAGTGACGCCATCTGTCGCCACCAAGGTCACTTCTCTGCGTTGGCCCCCGCTCCCCTGTGATCTTAATATTTATATAACCTCTCAAACATTCAGTCAACTTTAACTCTTAACCTCTGTGGTCTGTTTCAGCCCCACAAGCCACCAGAACACCAATTTCAAAGTAACAGATACCAAATTAGTCCATACCCAGTCTTGTTTCATGAAGCCTCTTCCTGATGACCCAGTTCTCTGTTTATGTAGTCCATGGCCACTTTCTCTGAAGTAAAGGAGTTCCACTTCCCATCTTTCTGGATTTTGAGAGTTGCTGGGTATGCCAGTGTGAAGCGGATTTTCTTCTCCGCCAATGTTGAGCATGCCGCATGAAACCGCCTTCTCTTTTCTTGCAGACCTGCTGAGTAATCAGGAAAAATTAGAATCCGTTGGTCATCGTATTGTAAAGTGTCCCTTTTTGATCTGAATCCTTGCATAATCTCTTCTTTATGGATATAGTTATGTATTTTTATAATGACCACGCGGGGCTTCTGCTTCTCTGCTTGAAACCTTCCCAGCCGGTGTGCTCTCTCAATGCAGAATCCCCCGCTACTGTCTGAAAGGGCAAATTCTTGTTGTAGCCATTTTTCTAAAATAGGACCCAAGTTCTTTTCAGTTATCGATTCTGGAAGTCCAACCAGCCTCAGGTTTGAGCGCCGTGCTCTGTTTTCAAGATCTTCCAGTTTCTCTGCTTGTGCCCTAAGCTCTTGTTCTATGGTAGTCATTCGCGGCTGGTTAGCGTTACCCGCGTCTTCCACGCTGGACACTCTTTGTTCTAATTCGTGTGTCCGCTTTGTTAACTCTGCCATGTTGGCGTCCAGCTTCACCAAATGGTTTGCCAATGATTGAAATCTTGGTTCCAAGGCTGCCACTACCGCCGTAGTCAGCTGGGTAATTTGTCGTTCTGAGAACTCCTCGTTTGTTCCTCGCCCACTGTCCGCCATCTTGGGCTCCGCCGGCGAGGGAGGTAGTTTCCCTTTTTCCACTTTTACGCTTCGTTTGGACGTTCCGGTCGGCATAGGGACCAGAAAAGGTTCCATGCACCCTCTAACCGTCTGGGTTGAGTTCGGGTTCCGATTATTTGCTGTTTTTGTTAGCTGGCCGAGCAGTTAGAGGAGCGGGGGCCCGGAGCTCAGCTTCTATGCTGTTAACGCTCCCAGCGCGTCACGTGACCTCTGCAGGATGGTTTATAAAAAGGCTTGGCCTATAATTCCCTGCGTGTTCAAGTGGCAGCCTTGGCATGTTTTCGGGGGAAGGTGGCTGGCCTCTCCCTGGCTGCTTATCCGAACATTGCACGTTTTTTTTAGAGGGGTGCTGTGGCTCCGTCCTCTCGTGCGGGCCCCTTGTCCGGCCTGGAACCTGGGGCTAGTATTAAAGGCTCTTCAGTGTTCGCCCTTCAAGCCGCTTAGGCGAGCTTCGGAGAAGGATGTGACCCTAAAGACGGTCTTTTTGGTGGCCATTACATCGGCGAGACGGGTGTCTGAGCTCCAGGCGCTGACCTGTCGAGACCCATTTCTGCAGTCCTCAGAGTCCGGAGTCAAAATTACGTACTGTACCTTTCTTCCTGCCTAAGGTGGTTTCAGCGTTTCACCTAAACCAGCCTATTTTCTTGCCTTCCTTTTCTAGGGAGGAGTTTCCGGAATCCTTTGGGCAGTTGCACCTTCTGGATGTACGCAGGGCTCTGTTGCAATATCTGCGAATGTCAAATGCTTTCAGGACCTCTGATCACCGTTTTGTTTTTTGTCAGGTCCTCGCAGAGGGTCTCCAGCGTCTAAAGCTACACTACCCGTTGGCTTAAGGAAGCTATTTTTTCTGCATATCTGCTGTGTGGCTGGCCTCCGCCTGACGCCTTTAAGGCACATTCCACAAGAGCGATTTCCTCTTCTTGGGCTGAAACAGGAGCACTCTCTCTTCAAGAGATATGTAGTGCAGCAACGTGGGCCTCTAAACTCTCATTTGCCCGACATTACAGGCTGGATGTGGCCACCAGGAGGGATGCGCGTTTTGCAACACAAGTGCTTGCGCGTGGTGTGGCCTGTTCCCACCCTATCTAGGGATTGCTTTGATACATCCCATTCGTAATGGATTCATCTGCTGCTGATGATAAGGAATCCCTGGAAGAATGGCTCGGAGTCGCTCGTCTAGAGTGTCTGTCGAGCAAGGCTGTGGGATCGGTACAGGAGACGAAGCCAGAATCTGCCTAGGGCGAGGAGGCGGTACCGGGCTGACCGGAGACCGGCGCATCGACACCTCCTGAATGGAGGGTGAGCGGTCCTCCCGGTGTCGACGCTTCACGGGTGCCGAATCCTTCGGCGTCCCGCAGCTCTCGGTACCGTGACGGGAAGCACGTCACCGGTACCCCCCCCCCCCGGTACTGACGAGGAGGACGTGGAATCCACACGCCTCCTTGGGGTCGGGTCCAAAAGAGGTCGGTCCCGATGGGCCTGTACCGCAGGCGCCCTTGAGGCAGGTGGAGACCCACTCAATCGTTCACTGCTGCCAGCGTGAGATGGTCTCTGGACAGCCATTACCTGCGCTCCTGATGTCAATGCACTCTCCGGTGCCGCCATCGACACTGTCCCCGAAGACCTCGGTACCGCTGCCGACGTCAACTCCAAAGGACCGGGCACAGCTCGAAACAGACGTTCCCACTGGGCTAATCTCAACACCTGTGTCCGCTTTTTAAGGCTAAGACACAGAGTACAGGCGTTGGGGCGATGACCAGCCCCAAGACACTGAATACACGAAGCGTGTGGATCAATGACTGAGATTGCCCGGCTGCACTGCGTGCACTTCTTGAAGCTGCTGGCAATCTTCGATGTCATCGACAGAAAAACAGCGGCTGCGAAATCAAAACCCGCGATGGTCCCAAAGAAGGGCACAAAAAAGGGAGAAAAACCGTATGGGCAGCCAACAAGGCCGCACCCGAAAACGAAAGAAAACTTACAGGGACAAACTAAGAATTAAAAGAAAGTTTGTTTTGGGTTCTTTTTTTTTTTTTTAAGAAAACGAACGCAAGTGCACTCGTACAAGAAACAAGAAAAAAGCAAAAAACGCTACATTGCTGAAGAGGGCTCTCTTCTGAGGCGCATAGCAGCCGAAAAACAGCCACCCTGACCGCAGAAAAAAAGAGACTGAGTCTGTACGCTCGCGCTACGGGCGGGAAGACGGCTGCACATGCGTGGTGCTCACACATGCGTGGTGCACGCATGTGTGTGCGAGGGCTCTAGCAAGCTTTGTTGCTAGGAAGATTTCCGGACCTGGGGCTGCCGTCGGATGTCAACCCATCAGTGAGAACAAGCGGCCTCCTTGTCCTCAGAGAATATTCTGTTTCCTGATGGGTTCATCTTAACTGGTTGTAATCTGCCTTGGGAAGCCTGGTGTTTATAAAGACGATGGAATATATTTGTAGAAGTTTGCCTTTTAGATACACAAATGGATTATTCTGTTTTGGAACATGTTTTAGGGGCAAGTGGTTTTATAACTCCAAATAAAAATATGGGCTATAAGCTCCTTATGCAATCCTTTGGTTTTCTTATATTTTGTTCTTGTGATGACTTATACTGTGCCAAAATGAAAACTCTTATCGCTATCACCTTGAGGTTAAATGAGGGGACATGGGATGAGCTTATCTGGTCCACATGAGACGGTATGACTATGAAGTTGAAGCCGGTCCCCCTGCAGCAGCCATCTCCATTTGTCAAAAACAATACCAAAGTAGATTTGCCTTCTCTCTTGTAAGGGGATGGGGGTGGGGGGTGCAGGGAGGGAGCGAAGAAGGTCTAAGAGGAGTTGTAGGGGGCTGGTGGAATTTTCAAGGATCTGTGAAGGAGGGAGGGTTATTTTCAAAATATATTTGTCAGTACTGCAGAAGCTGCTTTGTTATTTCCAGTGCTGCATTGTGGTTTTCATTGGAGCGCTAGATGCCTGCCTTTTTCTTTATGATGACAATAAAGAGAGTCCTCTATAAAAATACTTGCAAACGTTTTAATGCCTATGTGTGTCATTTTTTTAAATTTGACAAAATTGTATTTTATTTTAAAGCTTCTCCTATGAACATATAACATTAAATTTTTAAATCAGCAAAACAGCATTAAAAATTACTGTACCTGCTAGACACAGCAGAAACTCTGTTTGCATCACCTGATCACCTTCACACTTCATCACCCTCCCCCTCAGTCCCCCCCAATACTAACCACTACTTCTAGGAATCTCCAGGCGGTCGACCCTCCCACCTTATCCTCTACTATCTCTGATCTCCTCCCTTCTATCATGTCCTCCGAGACTGTCGACAAGACTGTCTCCACATACAATGCCACCCTCTCCTCTGCTCTCGATGCCCTTGCACCGTCCATCTCCCGTCCCATGAGGCGTACTAATCCCCAGCCCTGGCTGACCCCTTGCACCCGATACCTTCACTCCTGCGCCCGATTGGCTGAACGCCTCTGGAGGAAATCTCGCACCCACACCGATTTCATTCATTATAAATTCATGTTATCCTCCTTCCAGTCCTCCCTATTCCTCGCCAAACAGGACTATTACACCCAATTGACCAACTCCCTCAGTTCTAACCCCCGTCGTCTCTTCGCCACCCTTAACTCCCTCCTCAAAGTGCCCTCTGCTCCCACCCCCCCCCCCCCTCACTCTCTCCTGAAACACTGGCGGACTACTTTCGCGACAAGGTGCAGAAAATCAACCTCGAATTCACCTCCAAACCATCTTCTCCTCCTCCTCACCCTACAACACACTCCCTCAACCAACCAACCAACCCAGGCCTCCTCCTCTTTTCCTGATATCACCGAAGAGGAAACCGCCTATCTTCTCTCCTCTTCGAAATGCACCACCTGTTCCTCAGACCCCATCCCCACCATCTTACTTAACACCATCACTCCAACAACAACAACAACAATCATTTCTAAAGCGCTACTAGGGTTACGCAGCGCTGTACAATTCAAACATAGAAGGACAGTCCCTGCTCAAAGAGCTTACAATCTAAAAGACAAGAGAACAAACTAAGGACAAGTGAACAATCTAGAGGACGAGTGAACAGTTAATCTGATAGGGTGGTTAGATTGGGGTATTTTATATTTCTCGAGCGGTTAGGCGCCGAAGGCAGCATTGAAGAGGTGAGTTTTAAGCAGAGATTTGAAGATGGGTAGGGAGGGGGCCTGGCGTATGGGTAAAGGAAGATTATTCCAGGCATAGGGTGAGGCAAGGCAGAATGAGCGGAGCCTGGAGTTGGCAGTAGTGGAGAAGGGTCACCCCCCCCCCCCCCCCCATCTGTCATATCCTCAACCTCTCTCTCTCCACTGCAACTGTCCCTGACACCTTCAAGCATGCTGTAGTCACACCACTCCTCAAAAAACCATCAGTTGACCCTACCTGTCCCTCCAACTACCGCCCCATTTCCCTCCTACCCTTCCTCTCCAAGAAACTTGAACACAGCCGCTGCCTCGATTTTCTATCCTCTCACGCCATCCTCGATCCACTTCAATCCGGCTTTCGCCCCCTACACTCGACTGAAACGGCACTATCTAAAGTCTGCAATGACCTGTTCCTTGCCAAATCCGAAGGTCACTACTCCATCCTTATCCTCCTCGACCTATCCGCCGCTTTTGACACTGTCAATCATAACTTACTTCTCGCCACACTGTCCTCACTTGGGTTCCAGGGCTCTGTCCTCTCCTGGTTCTCTTCTTATCTCTCCCACCGTACCTTCAGAGTACATTCTCAGGGTTCGTCCTCCACCCCCATCCCGCTGTCTGTCGGAGTTCCTCAGGGATCTGTCCTTGGACCCCTTCTTTTCTCAATCTACACCTCCTCCCTGGATTCCCTAATCTCCTCCCATGGGTTCCAATATCATCTTTATGCCGATGACACCCAGCTTTATCTCTCCATACCAGACATCACTGCAGAAACCCAGGCTAAAGTATCGGCCTGCTTAGCCGACATTGCGACCTGGATGTCCAACCGCCACTTGAAACTGAACATGGCCAAGACCGAGCATATTGTCTTCCCTCCCAAACCCACTTCTCCTCTCCCTCCACTCTCTATCTCTGTTGATAACACCCTCATCGTCCCCGTCTCATCTGCCCGCAACCTCGGGGTCATCTTTGACTCCTCTCTCTCCTTCTCTGCGCATATCCAGCAGATAGCCAAGACCTGTCGCTTCTTCCTCTATAACATCAGCAAAATTCGCCCCTTCCTGTCTGAGCACACCACCCGAACTCTCATCCATTCTCTCATTACCTCGCGCCTTGACTACTGCAACCTACTCCTCACTGGCCTCCCAATTTGCCACCTATCCCCCCTTCAGTCCATTCAAAACTCTGCTGCACGTCTTATCTTCCGCCTGAACCGGTACACTCATATCACCCCTCTCCTCAAGTCACTTCACTGGCTTCCGGTCAGGTACCGCATACAGTTTAAGCTTCTCCTTTTAACCTACAAATGCACTCGATCTACAGCCCCTCCCTACCTCTCTACCCTCATCTCCCCTTACATTCTTACCCGTAACCTCCGTTCTCAAGACAAATCCCTCCTGTCAGTACCCTTCTCCACCACCGCCAACTCCAGGCTCCGCTCTTTCTGCCTCGCCTCACCCCATGCCTGGAATAATCTCCCTGAGCCCATACGCCAGGCCCTCTCCCTGCTCATCTTCAAAGCTTTGCTCAAAACCCACCTCTTCAATGTCGCCTTCGGCACCTAACCATCATACCTCTATTCAGGAAACTTGGATTGCCCCTACTTGACATTTCGCCCTTTAGATTGTAAGCTCCTTGGAGCAGGGACTGTCCTTTATGTCAATTTATGTTAATCTGTACAGCGCTGCGTAACCCTAGTAGCGCTCTAGAAATGTTAAGTAGAAGTAGTAGTATATGTGTAAAATTTTCTGGAAGGGCTGCTCACACCTAAATCCAGCTGTATTCATTGTATGAGGGGCAGCGTATATCTAGACTGAGCTCTGTTTCTCATCAGAAGGGCCAAAGAGACCAGGATCCTGGTGTATTTGGGATCAAAAGCACAGCACACATCAAGATCCTGGTGTATTATTGATTGGAAGGCCCGCATACTGCCGGATCCTGGTCTATTTGCGATCTCAGGGGCCACAAACACCAGAATCATTGTGTATTTTGCGCAGGAGGGCGAAAAAGACCAGGATCTGGGTGTATTTGGGTTCAGATGGACAGCATACCTCTAGATCCTGGTGTATTTTTGATCTCCAAGGCCGCACACGGCCAGATCGTGGTGTATTTTGCAATGTCAGGGGCCACAAGTACCAGGATCCTTGTTTATTTCGCGCAGGATGGCGAAAAAGACCAGGATCTGGGTGTATTTGGGTTCAGATGGACAGCATACCTCTAGATCCTGGTGTATTTTTGATTGGAAAGCCCGCATACTGCAGGTTCCTGGTCTGTTTGCAATGTCAGGGGCCACAAGCACCAGGATCCTTGTTTATTTTGCGCAGGAGGGCGAAAAAGACCAGGGCCTGGGTGTATTTGGGTTCAGATGGACAGCATACCTCTAGATCCTGGTGTATTTTTGATCTCCAAGGCCGCACACGGCCAGATCGTGGTGTATTTTGCAATGTCAGGGGCCACAAGTACCAGGATCCTTGTTTATTTCGCGCAGGATGGCGAAAAAGACCAGGATCTGGGTGTATTTGGGTTCAGATGGACAGCATACCTCTAGATCCTGGTGTATTTTTGATCTGCAGGGCCGCACACGGCCAGATCCTGGTGTATTTTGCAATGACAGGGGCCACAAGTACCAGGATCCTTGTTTATTTCGCGCAGGATGGTGAAAAGGACCAGGATCTGGGTGTATTTGGGTTCAGATGGACAGCATACCTCTAGATCCTGGTGTATTTTTGATTGGAAAGCCCGCATACTGCAGGATCCTGGTCTGTTTGCAATGTCAGGGGCCACAAGTACCAGGATCCTTGTTTATTTTGCGCAGGAGGGCGAAAAAGACCAGGATCTGGGTGTATTTGGGTTCAGATGGACAGCATACCTCTAGATCCTGGTGTATTTTGATCCGCAGAGCCGCACACGGCCAGATCCTGGTGTATTTTGCAATGTCAGGGGCCACAAGTACCAGGATCCTTGTTTATTTCGCGCAGGAGGGCGAAAAAGACCAGGATCTTGGTGTATTTGGGTTCAGATGGACAGCATACCTTTAGATCCTGGTGTATTTTTGATCTGCAGGGCCCCATACTGCCGGATCCTGGTCTTTTTATGCAATCTCAGGGGCCACAAACAGCAGGATCCTTGTGTATTTCGCGCAGGAGGGCGAAATATACCAGGATCCTGGTTTATTTCTGATCAGAAGGATGGCACACCTCTAGATCCTGGTGTATTTTTGATCTGCAGGGCCGCATACTGCCGGATCCTGGTCTATTTGCGATCTCAGGGGCCACAAACACCAGAATCCTTGTGTATTTCGCGCAGGAGGGTGAAATATACCAGGATCCTGGTGTATTTCTGATCAGAGGGACGGCACACCTCTAGATCCTGGTGTATTTTTCATTTTCAAGGCCACATACTGCAGGATCCTGGTCTTTTTATGCGATCTCAGGGGCCACAAACAGCAGGATCCTGGCATATTTTCAATTAGACGGGCCACATACAGCAGGATCCTGGTCTTTTTGGATCGGAAGGCCCAAATAAATGCAAATCTACTTTGCTATTGTTTTTGACATGGCTGCTGTTGGGGGACCAGCTTCAACTCTCCTGTGGACCAGATAAACTTATCCCATGTTCCCTCATGTAACCTCAAGGAGATAAGAGTTTTCAGTTGTGGCACAGTATAAGACATCAGAAGAACAAAATATAAGAAAACCACTGGACTGCATTTGGGGCTATTAGCCCATTTACAGAGAAAAGTTTACTTAGTGTGCCTTTGGTTTCATAGTTTGTGGGAGTGCTCCTGGTTAACAAAATGTTAAAAGTTTCACCGGGGAAGGGAAACAAAGCTTTTTTTTTTCTTTTTAAGGAAACATGCAAATGTATGTGATTGCAATAATTAAAACAGTAGGAAGATAGACATTTTGTAAGAATATAGTAATTGTAGGAAATTCTTGTATTTTCATAATACAACATTACTATTTTCCTGTGCACACGTATGTGACAAGTCAGGTAATAATACTTCTGAAAATGTGCTTTGGTGTGTGTGCATCAGGAGGCAGAGTGCAACGATTTGTTGTTTTTTTTTGGTTTAAATGCTTGCCTCTATTTTTGGGAGGGGGGGTGATTCAGAATTTTTGGTATGGGTGTTTTCTTTGGGTGGGGGAGCAATAAGAGTTTCTCCACCCCACCCAATCCATCTGAATATGGAGCTCCAGGTCTGGTTTTTCGCACTTGTACGCAGGGAAATGTAGTTCCGATCCACTCAGGGACCTCCGCTGGCCATTGGAGTCGACTCTGTGGGTGCGCAAGCAACCACAGCACCCACACAGTCGGCTCCAATGGCCAGCGGAGGTTCCTGAGTGGATCGGAACTATATTGAAAAAATTCCTTATATGTGTCCAGGGAGGGGTTATTTCCATTGGGCTTAGCACCCCCAATAATTTTTAAAAGTTGGCTCCTATGCCGCTGGCAAATAGGAACTACATTTCCCTATGTGCAAGTGTGAAAAAAACAGGGCTGGATCGCCCTGTTCTAATGATTTGGGGATTAGGGGCAAGCAGTTTAAGCTTAGCTGGGAGTATGAAAGTTTAAGTTGCTGCCACTGGTGCAGGTTTTGTTTAGGTGCAGCAGCCGATCAGTCAGTGATGCGCCCTAGGACTGGCCATGTGCCCCTGGAAGTGCTGGGGAGAGTGCGGGGCGTGCAGGGCCTCCAGCCCCGTGAAGTCATCCTCCTGCAGGATTGTGGCGCTGCTGCGCGGGATCTGCATACTGTAAACAGCAGCGGAGCGAGCAGGATCCTCGGGATCTGCATACTGTAAACAGCAGCGGAAGCGGAGCGGCTGTCAAAACACAGACGTTTTTAAGGTCGTACGTGGATCCGGAAGATCCCGGGGATCCCGCAGATCTGGCTTTTACACCGTCCCCTAGATAGGCTGGTACCGTCTCCTGTTCTCAGTCTAACCTCCTTGCTCTTCCCTCAGTATTCAATACCTCTTGTTCAAATAGCAGTAATAAAAAAAAAATCAAGTTCATTTTTACCATTGCACTCCACAAAACAAAAGGTACAAGTTCCCATATACCATCTTTCTCTTTTGATCTATGCACAAGAAAAAAAAGATTTTAAATGCTCCCAGGTTTCAACCTATTAACAAACCTTTGCAGTTAAAAATAAAAACCCTGAATGTTGAGCACCTGATTCTCATAACATGATGTCCGTTTTGGTGGTCCTTTACTAGGTGAAAAAATCTCAGCACCAATACAATGCCTGCTACGGTATTCCTATAACCAGCCCCTCCAAATGACAGGACGATTACGATTTAGAAATAATTACTACTCTAACCGATGAAAAGTTGTTCCGTTGCGATAGTTCCTCTGTGCACATCCCTAGGTTGCACAAGCAGGCAAGTGGGATACAAATGCAATAAATAATAAATAACATAGAAAATGTGGATACAGCGCCTGATAGCCTCCTTGCTTTGTATTGGGTGTACGAATATGGTGGCTGCTAGGAGAAACCAGCTTCAGACCTGTGGCGTCATGCCGTCTCCGGTTCTTTCTCCACCCTCTATGGGTAGGTAGCCGGTCACCAAGATACCTGTACACGCCGCACGAACTACCTTTATCCCCATAAACCCCATTCCCGTGCAGCTCTCTACTTCCAATTTGTCTATGAGATCGCCCGCGCCGCGACAGGTTCCTCCTCTACAGCTTTCCGTCTCCTCTCCGGTCCCACCCTCCACTGATGCTATTTCCATTTCCGGTAAGGCGGGCCGCGGGATGCTTCAGAATGCTTCAGAGGGAGAAGAAAAGCTTCTTGATTGTTGGTGGGCAGCATCGGGTATGAGCTTGGCGGCAGAGAGAGAGAGAGTTGAGGTTGAGGACATGCTAGACTGGGGAGAGTGGAAGCGAGAGAGAGAGAGAAGGCAAAGGGGAGACCGGTTCCCGAATGCGTGTGAGAGTGTGAGTGGAGCCCAATGAGTGTGACTTGGGCCAAGATGCACTAAAACAATCGTTAATGCCCGTTGCTAAGGAATCGGTAAGCAACAGGAATGCATGAAGGAAAGGGAATGCAAATGAGCTGCTCGTTGTAGCTCACTTGCATTCTCGATTCCATCGCTAAACAGTCAACCGGTCGAGCATGGGCAGAGCAGCCAAGTGTTATGCTGGCTGCGCTGCGCATGCCAAGGACATCCTTTATGGACGTCCTTCACTATATATATATATATATATATATATATATATTTATAAAAAGACGAGCTGTGCCTATGGACGTCCTCCCCCCCCCCCCACCACCGAGATAGCTGCCGCTTCCCCCTCCCCCCTGCATTGAAATGAGAGCATCCTGCAGCCCCGCCTCCTCGCCATCCTCCGCACCCCCAGGGCCCCTGCCCTGCCCTGATGTTGCCGCCACCGCTCCCCCCCTCCACCCGCCCCCCTCCATCTGCCGCCGGGCCCTCACAGCGCTTCTCATCTCCGTGTGAAGGTGCTGCAGCAAGCAACAGCTGATCGCTTCCCTTCGGACTTTCCTCCTTTCCTCCCTGGCCCGCCCTCGTCTGGAGGGGGGGAGCGGAGGCGGTGATGAACTCAGGGGCGGGGCAACGGGATGCGGAGGATGGTGGGGAGGCCGGGGCTGCGGGAAGCTGTCATTTCAATGCAAGGGGGGGGGGGGGGGCTGAGCTAAACGCACTGTGAGAGACTTCCAGGTCTCTCAGCTGAGTGAAGAACGTCCATAAAGGATGTCCCCGACGAGCACTCAACCTACACCTAGATAAACAGAACAACACCAACATCAGAGATCTAATGAACTTCCTAGACTGATGGAACTTCACAGCAGCACAAGGGACATCATCCCACACAAAGGGCCACCTTGTGGACATACTACTACTACTACTTAACATTTCTAGAGCGCTACTAAGGTTACGCAGCGCTGTACAATTTAACAAAGAGAGACAGTCCCTGCTCAAAGAGCTTACAATCTAATAGACAAGTGAACGGTCGGTCCGATAGGGGCAATCAAATTGGGGCAGTCTGGATTCACTGAACGGTAAGGGTTAGGTGCCGAACGCAGCATTGAAGAGGTGGGCTTTAAGCAAAGACTTGAAGACGGGCAGGGAGGGGGCTTGGTGTAAGGGCTCAGGAAGGTTGTTCCAAGCATAGGGTGAGGTGAGGCAGAATGAGCGGAGCCTGGAGTTGGCGGTGGTGGATAAGGGTACTGAGAGGAGGGATTTATCCTGTGAACGGAGGTTACGGGCGGGAACGTAAGGGGAGATGAGGGTAGAAAGATAGTGAGGGGCAGCAGACTGAGTGCATTTGTAGGTAAGAAGGAGAAGCTTGAATGCGGTATCTGATCGGAAGCCAGTGAAGTGACCTGAGGAGAGGGGTGATATGAGTATATCGGTTCTGGCGGAATATGAGACGTGCAGCAGAGTTCTGAACAGATTGAAGGGGGGATAGATGGCTAAGTGGGAGGCCGGTGAGGAGTAAGTTGCAGTAGTCCAGGCGAGAGGTAATGAGAGCGTGGACGAGAGTTCGGGTGGTGTGTTCAGAGAGGAAAGGGTGAATTTTGCTGATGTTAAAGAGGAAGAAGCGACAGGTCTTGGCTATCTGCTGGATATGCGCAGAGAAGGAGAGAGAGGAGTCAAAGATGACTCCGAGGTTGCGGGCAGATGAGACGGGGAGGATGAGGGTGTTATCAACTGAGATAGAAAGTGGAGGAAGAGGAGAAGTGGGTTTTGGTGGAAAGACGATAAGCTCGGTCTTGGACATGTTCAGTTTCAGGTGGCGGTTGGACATCCAGGCAGCAATGTCGGATAAGCAGGCCAATACCTTTGCCTGGGTCTCCGCGGTGATGTCTGGTGTGGAGAGACACTGGGTGTCATCAGCATAGAGATGATACTGGAAACCATGAGATGAGATCAGGGAGCCCAGGGAAGAGGTGTAGATTGAGAAGAGAAGGGGTCCAAGGACAGATCCCTGGGGAACACCAACAGATAAGGGGATGGGGGTGGAGGAAGATCCATGAGAGTGAACTTTGAAGGTGCGGTGGGAGAGATAGGAGGAGAACCAGGAGAGGACAGAACCCTGGAACCCAAATGAGGACAGTGTGGCAAGAAGTAAGTCATGATTGACAGTGTCAAAAGCGGCGGATAGATCGAGGAGGATGAGGATGGAGTAGTGGGCTCTGGATTTGGCAAGGAACAGGTCATTACAGACTTTAGAGAGTGCCGTTTTTGTCGCGTGAAGAGGTTCTCACACGGGTTCTCAGTAAATAGCAGTAAATAGCAAGCACATACTGGAAAACCACAGATGGGAAGACCATAACAAGCGCAATTTCACACAAAAATGGAAAGAGAACAGAAATAACCCCAAAACCACCACACACATACATAACCAGAGGGAAGGTAGACAACCACACCTTCTGGGAAACAGCGAAGAACAAACACTACAACCTAACACCAAATGACATCCACTTCATGAGAAACTGGGATGAAACAAGCGACAATATCCTGAACATAATAGCAACGATCAAAACATATTTACTTATCATTCAAAAGCAGCCAAAACAGGTCTGGACCTGATGGAAAACTGGGCAGCAACATTCAAACTCAAACTAAATAGGGACAAAACCAAATTCCTATCTCTATCAAGTCCACACAACCCCACATCACACCAAAACATCAATCAAAACACATCTAAAAATACTGGAAATCATCCTTGTTAGTCGCTTCTGCATGTAAATCATAATTATATCTTCCACCGCAAGGCAAACTGTAGGCAATCACTGTAATTTCATAAGAATGTAAATTGTAAGCCACTTTGAGCTGAAACTTGTTTTGGATAACAGTGGGATACAAGAATGCATAAATAAATAACTGTTACTTTGTGGCCATGTGGTGGGGAGCACTTATCGCCACCCACTGAAGTGGTGTTAAGGGCTCCCATGGTAACTGGGCAGTGCATGGTGACGCCCAATTACTGCTGGGTTAGCGCCACACTACAAAAAGAAAATTTCCCAGTGCGCTGGAAATAGTGCGTACTTGAGCCGGGCTTACCGCAGCTTTGTAAAAGGGCCCCTCAGTCTTTTATTGTTGTTAGTCAACTTGTTTCCTTTGAGTTGGAATTCTGTTGGTCTCTCCCGTTTGTTTCTTTTGTTCTATTGTGCTTTGGGATTTTCTTTTGCTTTTAGAAACTGCCCTTATTATTTGTGTATTAACAGTGAGAGGGAGAGAGAGAGAGAGTGTGTGTGTGCTTTCACATACACACACACTTTGCCCGGGGAAAAAGCGAGCCCCCTAAACATTTTGCAGTGACGATTACAAGCTTGCACTTAATTAAAATTTTACATGTACAAGGTGACATCTATTTCAAACAATGTTGTATGGTTTAATAGAAATTCATCTTAATGTTACTGAGATGTCAAATTTTAAATAACATTACCCAGAACTTAAGAGTTTCTAACACAGTTAATGTCAACCTGAACAGTCTGAATGTTTAAAAATCTTTCAGCGCTGTATCTTTCTTCAGATCTGAATATCTTTTTGATAACATTTTGTTTATCAAATGCGCAATGACATCACAGATGACATCAGCGAGTAAGTAATTAAGGCATGTCAGAAACTGAGATTTGTGACAGCAGTTTGTAAAATTTAAAAATCTCTTGTAATTTTGTGTCAGTGACATAAATAAATGTCACTTTGTGCAAGTAAAATTGTAATTAATTTGGTGTAGGTTCGAGGTTGTTATTGCAAAATGCTTAGGGGGCTCACTTTTTTCCAAACACACACATTAATGTATGTGTGTGTATATATGTGTGTGTGTATTTATATGTGTATAAAATGTAATGTTGGTTTGAGGAAGGGCAGATCAGGGGCCTGAAAATTGAAGGTTCACCTAGAGCATTGAATGCTCTTGCAGCAGCCCTAACTGTGATTGTTGGTATGGCCTGTGCTGTTTTTACATTCACTCAGTGGTTGCAGAATGGCTTTGTTAATTTGCTCACTACTGCACCCAAATAACTGGCACCTGTGCCATACTTAGTTAAATCGCAAACCTTAAACTCCATGGCTGAGAAAAATGATCAAAACAAAAAAGCTGTAGCCATTGTGACTAGAGTGGGTACAGCAGCTCCCAACTTTTTTTTTGTTGGTATTGGGGCATACCCATTTTACTGGGTTCATCATCTTTCCATGAAACTCCGTCATTTGTTTTCCTAATAGTAATTTTGTTAATCATGTGGCTTCAGATGATATGTAAAAGTTGAGGCTGCCGTAGTTTTTCAAACCTGGTACAAAATGTTTCGTTTGGAAGAATTACATAGCTGATGAGATTGTCACTTATTTGAATCTACAACATATGTAGAGTTCACAGAGACAATAGACCTGTGCTGGAGAGGTGAATTGCTAAAAACAAAAACAGCAATTCAAAATACAAACATCGGAAATGCACGTTTTCTGAAGCTGTCAGGGAAAGAAAGATTTCCCACTAGGGTCATTCTATGTCAAGTGGTCTGATTTCAGAGAAGTGCCCTGCTCGACCATCACGGATTTCAGTGAAATTTTCTGTGAACATTCATACACGTCCCCAATGAACATTGGTAAAGTTTTATGTTCACCGATGCAATACTTGCTGAGATCTAGGGTCATTCCATGTCAAGTGGTCTTGTGGTCCCTGCGCGACCATCACGGATTTCGATGAAATTTTCTGTGAACATTCATACATATCCCCAATGAACATTGGTAAAGTTTTACGTTCGCCGATGCAATACTTGCTGAGATACAGTAATCTGTTTGACCCCATACTGCAGCCTTCTATGGTATGACTCCGAGATTTCGACAACTTTGATGCACTGTATCTCCGGCAATATTTTGTTGAGAGAAACAAAACTTGGCCATCTTGTACAACATTTTGTGCTCTATTAAACAAAATAATAAAAAAAATCTTCATGAGCGATTTCCATGAAGAAAACTTGGAGCAAACTTGGTCCGAAAAATTTGTGGCACGAAAAAATTGTAAAGTTTGGCTTTTTATATCTCAGGAATTAAAGGTGTGATAAACGTGAAACTTTGCACACAACAACTTACCAACACAAGGTTTTTGAATATAAAATTTCATTCCCTATCATCAAGCCGATCAATCCATAGACTGGTGGGTTGTGTCCATCTACCAGCAGGTGGAGATAGAGAATATACACCTGCTGGTAGATGGACACAACCCACCAGTCTATGGATTGATCGGCTATGATTAAGGGAAAGAAAATTATCAGGTATGATACATAATTTTACCTTCTCCTAATAGTTTCCATTAGTTCACAAATGTGTAAAGTTGATGATTTTTGCCAAAACGCCAAAAATAAGGTATTTTTAGCCCACTTTTACAAAAAAAGACCTTCTGGAAACTCTTTTTAATCATTTTCATTAGAAAGAGCATATTTCAAACTCCTTAAAAAAGTAGGGTTGGTTTTTCATCGCTGGCATATAAGGCCCTAGAAATAGGGACAAAGTTGAGGACGTTGCTATAGCACTCTGCTATCGCAACATCACATGCATTCTATTATTTTTGTTTTATACAGACATTAGTGCCTAAATTGCGTTGGTCCATGGTGATATTGTCACTACCAGTTCAGGAACTTGAACCAGTAACCCCATCGCCATAGGGGTCACGCCCGATAGCTGTGCAATACCAGCCACGGGTGGGTTTCTTGGATGAGGATCCCAAGCCTCTAGTTTGGTTTCTTCATCAAGGTTCCAAAGCCTTGTGTGGGTATCTGTCTGGTTCCCAAGCCGACGATTGGGCAGCTTATCCTAGGTTCCTAAGCCTAAAGTGGGTATCTTAAATGGTTCCCAAGCCGAAGTCCGTAATGTTTGTATGAACTGCCAAATTCCAATGATTGCTTATTTATTATTGAATTTACAAGCCACTTTCTTTAGTGTCACTTCTGGGAATTGATACTGGCAGCCTGACGACGTAACTGATGGTGCTGGAAGCACACAATAAGATGTTGTCCTGGAACCCAACAAACATCTTTTCTTTCAGGCCAATAAAATGAATGAGCCGGGCCTGGTGGATGCATAAATGTTACCAATGCATCATTTTGTTCGATGGAAATTTCTACAACGTTGCCTACCCACCACTTATTGTCATAAATGCAGGCAACATAACAACCAGGCAATAGTTTGGCCAATTTTAAATTAGGATCGACGATGTTGGAAATTTTGGCCACAAAGTTAATCATGTAATTTGAAACTTTGCTGACAGAAATCGAATTCGAATCAACTGGCACAAACTGGTGATGATATCTTGTGCCAGCTATTGTGCAGCTAGCTTTCCGTTTTTCTTCTTGTAGCATACTGTTTTCTTGGATTTCTTCAGTCGGAACATACATATATTTAATTCCATGAATGTTTTTGTCACAAAAGTTAAACAGATCTATTGGCGTCAGTATTTGGTCAGTTAATGGTCGCTGGAGGCTGGTTCGAGCAGCCAAACGTTTAGTCATGCCACCAACTCCATCACATGGTGACTTGCCATGACTCATGCCAAAAAAGTTCCATTCGGCCTCAATTTCAAAATCATTCTTGTGATTGCACAGATTGACAAAATTTTTGTAATTTTTGTATTGTGCTGCTGAACCGTCACTAAAGTAGTATATTCTTGTAATCTTTGTTTTATTCGTCAAAAACTCAATCAACTTCCGAATGAACATGTGCACGGAAACCGTATCATGTTGCATATGATCAGATCTGACGAAGAAGGGCAACCTTCAAAAGCTAATCAAGAAATGTATTAAGTTATGTCCAATAAAAAAGGTATCATCTTATTTTCTTTTCCATGTTTTATTTTGTTTGATTTCTATTGATTCCTCTTGGGCTGAAACTGGAGCACTCTCTCTTCATGAGATATGCAGTGCAGCAACATGGGCTTCTAAGCTCTCATTTGCCCGACATTACAGGTTGGATGTGGCTGCTGAGAGGGATGTGCGCTTTGGAGCTCAAGTGTTAGCGCGTGGTGTGGCTTGTTCCCACCCTATCTAGGGATTGCTTTGTTACATCCCATTCGTAATGGCTTCATCTGCTTGATGACAAGGAAGGGAAAATTAGGTTCTTACCTTGGTAATTTTCTTTCCTTTAGTCATAGCAGATGAAGCCATGAGCCCTCCCTGTCTGATTGACTGTGTGCTGATGTGACGCTATTTGATGTTCAGTTTCTTTCCTGAAGATTTAGTCCTTCCTTGGGAGAAAGTTGGAAAACAGTCTTCAGAATTACTGTTCAAGTGCAGGAGGATGAGTTCATTCCCTCCTTTGAGTTACAGGAGGACGAGTTCATTCCCTCCTTTTGAGTTAATGCTCCTGTTATGGGGCCATCGTTCGCTGTGAGGAAAGTTCATGTTATTCCCATTGCGGTCTGTATACTGCTTTGGAAGCTTCAAATACTGAAGAGGCAGTGGAGCTAGCTGGCCAAGAGCTACTATGGTTTTTGAGTGCTCTCTATCTCCCCCTGCTGGTTGATGGACACAACCCATTCGTAATGGCTTCATCTGCTATGACTAAAGGAAAGAAAATTACCAAGGTAAGAACCTAATTTTCCCTTATGGAACTTTAAACACAATCTTAATACACATTTGTTAAATGTTTATATACATATGTTTCAACATTTTTATTGATGACTAGTAAAAGAAGCCCGTTTCAGAGGAAATGAAACAGGCTAGCAAGGTTTTCGTCTCCAACACCCTCCTCCCTCCCTGGCCAACCCCTTCGTTGTTCTGGCATTGGTCCGCCCCCAACGTTATGACGTTAGATGTGAGGGCGGGGCCCGGAGCGATTTCCCACCCACCTCTGCCTCCCTGCCTCCCACCCTGCTAACCCCTTCTTTGTTCTGCCATTGCTCTGCCCTCGAGGGCGGGGCCCGGAGTGATTTCCCACCTCCCTGCCTCCCTCCCTGCCAACCCCTTCGTTGTTCTGCCATTGCTCCGCCCTCGAGGGCGGGGCCAGGAGTGATTTCCCACCCACCCCCGCCTCCCTGCCAACCCCTTCGTCGTTCTGCCATTGCTCCGCCCTCGAGGGCGGGGCCCGGAGCGATTTTGGTGGCTTCACCACCACGAACCTTCGAACCTTTTTGAAGGAAGTCAGGGCTTGGCTTCACTGACGTCAGTGTCCTCAGAACGTTGAGGGTGAGTTTTATTATAGTAGATAATTCAAAAAGAACATTTCCAATTAACAGATGGAAATAAAATACACAGCTCAAATTTGTGTTCAACTCTAACAGAATAATACAGTCTACCATCAAGCTTTTCTCCCATTTTTCTCCCTCCCCCCACTTCCAAGATGACCCTCTTGCACTGCTCAACACATTGTAATAAAATCCATTTATGACTATCAAGAATAATAACTATATCGCAACGCTGCTTCAAAAAAACATAAATAGTGTAACCATCAACTGTCACTGCAGTATTTATAAAGTACTGCTCTAGCGGAGTGCCTTAACTCTGATTACACCCCACCTTAATTAAGTAACCTACTATTAACCCATCCCCCAAGTCCCTACCCAATCTCTAACTATCAATGAATATTCCCACTCCCTGTATCCTAACCCTCCCTGGCAATTCACCTGACCACCCAAAGGCCAAAACATTAAATTAAAATAGAAAAAGAAAAAAGAAAACACACGTCTTCCCTTTCAGAGCTTGTTAAATATTAAACTACAAGCTTTATGTGACAAGGATTGTATATAGGGTTCCCACACCGCCAAAAATGCTTTCCGCCTCTTAGGGGAAGACCCAACGCCCCTGCGTTCCAGTAAAAGAAGTTCATGTAATTTGTTCCTCCAATGCCAGAAATCTGGCGGGGACTCACTCGTCCACGCACCCATTATGAGCTTCTTCCCCACCATACTTGCCTTACGGATAAGCTGCTGGGTCCCCTTACCATGAAGTCGAAATACTTCATATTTGTCCAATAATACCCCCTGTGGCGAAAGTGGAATCCGAACATTCACCAGGGACTCTAAATATTGGAATATCTGCCTCCAAAAGGCCTGAATCTTATGGCAAGTCCAAAGGGAGTGCAACAACGTACCCTCTCTCTGCCCACATTTCACACAAAGCGGATCCACAACCCCCCCCAAATTTGAACAATTGGCTTTTGGCCATATATGCCCTGTACGTTATACGATATTGACACTCCCGGAGGCCTGCATTTACTGATATCTGAGGAATACGTGGTATCAGTTTATGAAAATCTAACTGCAAATTTGGTTGTCCCAAATCCACTGCCCACCTTTGACGAATAGAGTCCGTGTCTCTCTTTCCCTCCAGCTCCCCTATGGCTTTCTGTAGGCTTGATACTGACAACCTGTCTCCGGGGATCATCCCAAAAAAGGCCCTGATTCTACGCCCATGTCCACTCTCCAGCTTACTTTGGTCCGGAGAGCGGACATAGTGAGCCAGTTGATGGTATGCAAATAGGTGGTTCATACTAATACCAACTCCTAAGGCTCCTAGAGACAGGATCTTTCCCCTTGTATCCAGGACATGCTCAAGTCTCGTGATTCCCAGTTCCGCCCATCTGCGAAATATTTTGTTTTCAGACCCTGGGGTAAATTGTGGGTTGTCCTGCAGTGGCAGCAGATCTGAAACATCTGCCTACAAGCCCCATATCTTATTCAAATCCCTCCAGACCTCCCGCAAGGGACCCAACAGTATACTGTTACGAATGTGTGTCGGTACTGCTCTCAATGCAATAAGTAGTGTGGATGGAACGGTTTAAAAAACTCATATTCCATACCCCGTGGCGTATAGTCCTGCCTCCTCCTCAGCCAGTCCCCCAAGTGGCGCAGCAGACAAGCTTGGTTATATCTGCGGATATTGGGAAGTCCCATGCCTCCCTCTCTCCATGGGCCCATGAGTAAGTTCAATGGAAGTTTCGGTTTAGCATCTCTCCACACAAACCTCCTCAGATATCGATATAACTGACTTAGGTCTTTACGCCGAAGCCACAGGGGCAGCACCTGGAATGTATATAGCCACCTCGGAAATTCGACCATTCGAAACAGATGTATCCGCCCGTGCAACGTAAGCGGTAACGTCCCCCACGTACTCAGCCGACCCTTTAACTTGTCTAACAGGTGATTAAAATTGAGCTGGTATAACATGGACGTTCTCATAGAGATCCTCACCCCTAAATATGGAAGAAAGTCCGAAGCCCACTTGAGCGGGAATCTAGCTTCCCATTCCGTCTTCACACTTGTGTGGGCTGTCAACGCCAAAGATTTAGAATAATTAATTTTGAGCCCTGCAAGGTCGCCATATTCCTGGAACAATTCCAACAAAGCTCTCAACGACCTACCGGGGTGGGTGAGATGTACTAAGATATCGTCCGCAAACGCGGAAACATTAAACGAGGAGGTTCCCCACTTCACCCCCTCCACTTCTGGATGGTTCTCGATTTCCCTAATCAATGGGTCCAGAGCAAGCACAAACAACAATGGGGACAGTGGACACCCCTGGCGGGTGCCTCTTCTGATCGGAAACAGTGCCGACTGCTCCCCATTGACCCACATGAATGCCTGTGGGTTAGAGTAGAGTGCAACCACTGCCGCAAGGAATTTACCGTCCACGCTGACTTTTTCCATAACCGCGAACATGAAATTCCAAATCACCCGATCAAAGGCCTTCTCTGCATCGAAACTGACCAACAGGGAAGGCGTTTTCCACATCTCCACAATCTCCAGGGATGCCAAGAGTGCCCGAACATTACTCCCTACCGACCTGCCTTTCACAAATCCCACTTGTGGGGACGCAATCAGGTCTGGCAGCACTCGAGGCAGTCGGTTGGCCAGGATCTTAGCATAGATCTTGACATCACAATTTAATAGGGATATGGGCCTATACGACCCTACATCATTCCCATCTTTTCCAGGCTTCAATAACACTATTACTTTTGTCACGTTCTATGTATCTGACAATACCCCAGAAGTTGCCACGTCATTATAAAGATTTAACAGAGGAATTGTCACCTGATCTTGAACTATATTGTAATATGCTATGGTGTATCCATCTGGCCCTGGTGCCTTTTGTATATTACTCTGCTGAAGCGCCCGCATCAGCTCACCTTCTGTAATGGGACCATTTAGATACATCTTCTGGGATTCTGACACCTGAGGCAAGGCCTGATTGATTAAGTATAACGTACTATCTTGCATTATATCTAATGGCTCCCTATACAATCTCTCATAATACCTTTTAAAACGATCTGCGATGTCTTTAGACTCCCTGAGGAGATGGCCACCCTCAATTTTTACCTCTAAAATTCTCTGAGTACCTCTTTTCCCCCGCACCAATCTCCCCAACAGTGCCCCAGCTTTGTTGCCATGAATGAAATATTGATATTAATACTTATGAGACTTAACCGCCCTCTGATGGAGTAATTCATTCAGTGCTTTCTGAGTGGCTAAGAGAGCGCCTTTCTCCTCAGGTGTCATGTGGATCCCACACCTAACCCTCTGCGAATGGACCTCCTTCTCCAGTCTAATGATCTCTTTGACCCTCATCCTCTTAACTCTAGCCTTATAGGCAATTATCTCTCCCCGTATCACCGCTTTAGACTTTTCCCAATATAAACTGGGTTGGTTCTGATGTTGTTGGTTGTGGGTCGCATACTCCCTCTTTTTCACTTATGTGTGCTTTAAATTGTGAGTCCCAAAATAACTCAAAGGGGAATCTCCAACCCCCCCCCCTCCTCCCCCAGTCCCTATTCCCTGCAACTGGAACCAAATGATCGAATGATCCGACACTTCGCACGGCCCTATCTCTGCTACTAATACTTTTGAAAAGAGAGCTCTTGAAATGAGGAAATAATCGATACGCGATTGTGTAAGATGTGCTCTAGAAGTATGTGTGTAGTCCCTTACATTCGGGTGTAATACTCTCCATACATCAATCAAATCCAGTGTGGAGCAGAGAAAGGGCAGGCCCCTCGCCCCTGGACTCTGAACTGCCGTCGAAGGACTCGTTTTATCCATCTGAGCATCGTACACCAGATTAAAATCAAACTGAGCTCTCTTTTTCATCAAGCACTGCCATTTCCTCCCCTCACCCTCCCCACTGACAGTTTGAACTTCGTGGGTGTGGCTTGGATCTCTTTCAGGGGGAGAAAACTAACAACTTATAGCAGCAGCTTCAGAGAGCATTTTCCATCTCACAGATAGGCTGCAGAGAATACCTTCTCCTGCTTTAGACTTAGCCTGGCCTCAGAATGACATCCTATAGTATATCTCCTATCAAACTGAGCTCTCTTTTTCATCAAGCACTGCCATTTCCTCCCCTCACCGTCCCCACTGACAGTTTGAACTTCGTGGGTGTGGCTTGGATCTCTTTCAGGGAGAGAAAACTAACAACTTATAGCAGCAGCTTCAGAGAGCATTTTCCATCTCACAGATAGGCTGCAGAAAATACCTTCTCCTGCTTTAGACTTAGCCTGGCCTCAGAATGACATCCTATAGTATATCTCCTATCAAACTGAGCTCTCTTTTTCATCAAGCACTGCCATTTCCTCCCCTCACCCTCCCCACTGACAGTTTGAACTTCGTGGGTGTGGCTTGGATCTCTTTCAGGGAGAGAAAACTAACAACTTATAGCAGCAGCTTCAGAGAGCATTTTCCATCTCACAGATAGGCTGCAGAGAATACCTTCTCCTGCTTTAGACTTAATCCTACCCACCCTACCCCTCTACCCACCCACCCCTAGAGTGACATGTCTTATATAACCTCCCTATCAACCCACTCATTACTTTACCTCACCCATTTCTATTCTTCTATCACCTTCTCCCACTACTCCAACCAGAGTTACACCTAATCACACTGACCACCCTTCAACATCTTCTGTCCTTCTGTGACTGTTCTCTTGTGCTTGACTGCTTAAATATTTTAAATTTAAATGCTTTACTTTTTGTCTATTAGATTGTAAGCTCTTTGAGCAGGGACTGTCTTTCTTTTGTGTTTGTACAGCGCTGCGTACACTTTGTAGCGCTCTAGAAATGTTAAATAGTAGTAGTAGTAGTAGTAAAATCTCCTCCCAGAATCACATTTCCCCCCTGATGGGGACCCAGCAGCTCAATGAGGGTTCGGTGGAATTTACGGTCAAATACATTGGGTGCATATACATTACATAAAATATACTTGGACTGCCCCAACTCCATTTCGACTAATACGTATTTACCCTCTGAGCCCCGCTTAACACGGTTTCTCCGAGGACAAGCAGGCTGCTTGTTCTCACGACTGGGTTGTCGGCCACGGCAGCCCCCACCAACCGGAAGAAAACTTCACAGGCGGTCCCACATGCAGGGCACGCCCACCGCGCATGCGTTGCCGTCTTCCCGCCCGTGCGCGACTGTTCCCGCTCAGTTTTTTTCTATTCCGCGCTGGAGAGAGACGTGTTATCGTCTCTCTGTCAGCCCCGGAAACCAGAGTGTGGCCTAGCCGCGGCTTTTTTCTATTCGCGTACGCGTTCGCGTATTTTTTTCTATCGCTTTAAAAAAAAAAAAAAGAAGTTTCCTCGTCGTTCTTAGCCAAGAGGGCGCTTCGTTGCGGCCTTGTGGCTGCGCGGTCGTTTTCTTTTCGGGTGTGCTTTTTACCGCCACCATCGACAACTTTGACTTCGCCGACGCGATTTTTCCGTTGATGTCCTCGAAGGTCCCGAGCGGATAAAAAAGTGTGGTCGATGTGGCCGGCAGATCTCGCAAACCGATACCCACGCTTGGTGCCTCCAGTGCCTCGGCCCGGAGCATAATACCAAGACGTGCACCTTGTGTCTCGGCAAAAGGAAGCGGACACAGGTGGCGAGGCAAGTTCTTCGGGACCGTCTTTTCGGTACTTGCGCCGCCCTTCGACGTCGACTTCGACGGCATCGGTGTCGACGGCTGGATCTTCGGTACCGGTACCGATGTCGACGAAATCGGCGCCGACTCTGGCACCGACCCCAGGAGTACAGGTACCGTTGGCCCACCGGGGGTGAGCGGCCGCGCGGGCAGTGGCCCCGGCCACTCCCTCTACCCAGGGCCATCGGGACCGAACCCTGTCGGAGCCGATTCCTCGAGGCCGGGGGGTTCTACCTCCTCTTCGTCTCTGCCGCCGAGCGCCGGGCATCGAAAGAAAGCGAAGAAACACCGTCATCGGTCGCCCACGGCGCACGGGACTGCCAGCTCCGCTACCTCGAGGGATGACTCGACGCCCAGGAAGCGGCAGTGCCAAGAGGAGCATTCCCCCTCGGTTGAAGAGGTGTCGCTGCGTCAGTCCGCGGGTACTTCGGTACCATCTCCTGGAGCCGAGCAGCTTCCGACACCCACACCGGCCCCCCTGCCTTTCCCGACAGCGTGCCTTGACGAGTGCCTCCGAGCCATCCTTCCGGGGATTCTGGAAGGGCTGATGCGTCAGGCTCTGCCGGCACCGGGGGTGCTTGCGCCCCCGGCGCCGTTGATGGAGGCGCCGGTGTGCTCTAGCCCGATGCCGAGGCCGCCAACGCCGCTTGCGGCACAGGTGTCGACCGCCACGCAGGTGGAGTCGACATCGATGGAGGGAGCTTCGTCCCCGCCGGCGCGGGAGTCCACCACTCGACACCATCATCGAGGACGTGGTTCCTCGCAGTCAAGACGGGCCCGGTTGAGGTCTGAGCTGCAAGAGCTCATGTCCGACACCGAGGAAGAGGAGGCCTCGTGCGGGGAGGAGGAGGACCCCAGATATTTCTCCTCAGAGCTGTGGGCCTTCCCTCCGACCCCACTCCTTCACTGGAGAGGAAGCTCTCGCCCCCTGAGAGTCTCTCCTTTGCCTCCTTTGTCAGGGATATGTCTATTTGCATTCCCTTTCCCGTGGCCACTGTGGATGAGCCGAGGGCTGAGATGCTCGAAGTCCTCGACTATCCATCACCACCTAGCGAGTCTTCCACGGTGCCGTTGCACAATGTCCTCAAAGAGACACTGCTTCGGAACTGGCTGAAGCCATTATCTAATCCCACCATCCCCAAGAAAGCGGAGTCCCAATACAGGATCCACTCTGACCCAGAGTTGATGCGGCCTCAATTGCCTCATGACTCGGCGGTCGTGGACTCTGCTCTCAAGAGAGCACGGAGTTCGAGGGATACCGCCTCGGCGCCCCCGGGACGGGAGTCTCACACTCTAGACTCGTTTGGGAGGAAGGCCTACCAATCGTCCATGCTCGTGACCCGCATCCAGTCATACCAGCTCTACACGAGCATTCACATGCAGAACAATGTGAGGCAACTGGCGGACCTGGTCGACAAGCTCCCCCGGAGCAGTCCAGGCCTTTTCAGAAGGTGTTCAGGCAGCTGAAGGCGTGCAGAAAGTTCCTGTCCAGGGGTATCTATGACACCTGTGATGTGGCATCTCGAGCTGCGGCCCATGGTATAGTGATGCGCAGAATCTCCTGGCTGCATGCCTCTGACCTGGACAACCGCACCCAGCAGCGGCTGGCGGATGTCCCTTGCCGGGGGGATAACATTTTCGGCGAGAAGGTCGAGCAGTTGGTGGACCAACTACACCAGCGGGAAACCGCTCTCGACAAACTCTCCCATCGGATGCCTTCAGCATCCACCTCTGCAGGTGAACGTTTTTCCCGGGCCCGGCAGGCTGCACCTTACGCCTACAGCAAGCGTAGGTACACCCAGCCGGCCTGAAGGCCTCCTCAGGCACAGGGACAGTCCCAGTGTGCTCGTTCCCGTCAACAGCGTGCGCCTAAGCAGCCCCCTGCGCCTCCACAGCAAAAGCAGGGGACGGGCTTTTGACTGGATCCATGGGAACATAGCCGCCATCAAAGTGTCCGTGCCGGACGACCTGCCGGTCGGGGGGAGGTTGAAAGCTTTTCACCAAAGGTGGCCTCTTATAACCTCCGATCAGTGGGTTCTCCAAATAGTGCGGTGCGGATACACCCTGAATTTGGTCTCCACCCCACCAAATTGCCCACCGGGAGCCCAATCCTTCAGCTCCCATCACAAGCAGGTACTTGCAGAGGAACTCTCCGCCCTTTTCAGCGCCAATGCAGTCAAGCCCGTGCCACCCGGGCAGGAAGGGCAGGGATTCTATTCCAGGTACTTCCTTGTGGAAAAGAAAACAGGAGGGGATGCGCCCCATCCTAGACCTGAGAGGCCTGAACAAATATCTGGTCAAAGAAAAGTTCAGGATACTTTCCTTGGGCACCCTTCTACCCATGATTCAGAAAGACGATTGGCTATGTTCCCTGGATTTAAAGGACGCTTATACTCACATCCCGATACTGCCAGCTCACAGACAGTATCTCCGATTCCGTCTGGGGACACGGCACTTTCAGTATTGTGTACTGCCCTTTGGGCTCGCCTCTGCACCACGGGTGTTCACGAAGTGTCTCGTGGTGGTTGCGGCGTATCTACGCAAGCTGGGGGTGCACGTGTTCCTGTATCTCGACGATTGACTGGTCAAGAGCACCTCAGAGGCAGGCGCTCTTCGGTCCATGCAGTGCACTATTCACCTTCTGGAGCTGCTGGGGTTTGTGATAAATTACCCGAAGTCCCATCTCCAGCCAGTCCAATCTCTGGAATTCATAGGAGCTCTGCTGAATTCTCAGACGGCTCAGGCCTTTCTTCCCGAAGCAGGGCGCAGAATCTTCTGTCCCTCGCTTCCCAGACCAGAGCGTCTCAGCAGGTCACAGCTCGGCAGATGTTGAGACTCCTGGGTCATAAGGCCTCCACGGTTCATGTGACTCCCATGGCTCGCCTTCACATGAGATCTGCTCAATGGACCCTAGCTTCCCAGTGGTGCCAAGCTACCGGGAATCTAGAAGATGTCATCCGCCTGTCTGCCAGTTGCCACAATTCGCTGCACTGGTGGATGATTCGGACCAATTTGACCCTGGGACGTCCGTTCCAAATTCCGCAGCCCACGAATGTGCTGACGACGGATGCATCTCACCTGGGGTGGGGAGCTCATGTCGATGGGCTCCACACCCAGGGACTGTGGTCCCTCCAGGAACAAGATCTTCAGATCAACCTCCTGGAGCTCCGAGCGGTCTGGAACGCACTGAAGGCCTTCAGAGATTGGCTGCCCTACCAAATTATCCAAATTTGGACAGACAATCAGGTTGCAATGTATTATATCAACAAGCAGGGGGGCACCGGATCTCGCCCCCTGTGTCAGGAAGCCGTCGGGATGTGGAGTTGGGCTTGCCAGTTCGGCATGCTTCTCCAAGCCACATACCTGGCAGGCGTAAACAACAGTTTGGCCGACAGGCTGAGCAGAGTCATGCAACCGCACGAGTGGTCGCTCCATTCCAGAGTGGTACGCAAGATCGTCCGAGAGTGGGGCACCTTTTCGCCTCTCAGACCAACTACAAGCTGCCTCTGTTCTGTTCCAGACTACAGGCGCACGGCAGACTGGCGTCGGATGCCTTTCTCCTTCATTGGGGGAACGGCCTCCTGTATGCTTATCCTCCCATACCTTTGGTGGGGAAGACCTTGCTGAAGCTCAAGCAAGACCACGGCACCATGCTTCTGATAGCGCCTTTTTGGCCCCATCAGATCTGGTTCCCTCTACTTCTGGAGTTGTCCTCCGAAGAACCGTGGAGATTGGAGTCTTTTCCGACTCTCATTTCGCAGAATGACGGAGCGCTTCTGCACCTCAACCTTCAGTCTCTGGCTCTCACGGCCTGGATGTTGAGGGCGTAGATTTTGCTAAGTTGGGTTTGTCTGAGGGTGTCTCCCGCGTCTTGCTTGCCTCCAGAAAGGATTCCACTAAAAAGAGTTACTTTTTCAAGTGGAGGAGGTTTGTCGTTTGGTGTGAGAGCAAGGCCCTAGAACCTCGTTCTTGTCCTGCACAGAACCTGCTTGAATACCTTCTGCACTTATCAGAGTCTGGTCTCAAGACCAACTCGGTAAGGAATCACCTCAGTGCGATTAGTGCTTACCATCATCGTGTAGAGGGTTAAGCCATCTCTGGAGAGCCTTTAGTCGTTCGATTTATGAGAGGCTTGCTTTTGTCAAGGCCTCCTGTCAAGCCTCCTGCAGTGTCATGGGATCTCAACGTCGTCCTCACCCAGCTGATGAAACCTCCTTTTGAGCCACTGAATTCTTGCCATCTGAAGTACTTGACCTGGAAGGTCATTTTCTTGGTGGCAGTTACTTCAGCTCGTAGAGTCAGTGAGCTTCAAGCCCTGGTAGCTCATGCTCCCTATACAAAATTTCATCATAACAGAGTAGTACTCCGCACTCACCCTAAGTTCCTGCCAAAGGTGGTGTCGGAGTTCCATCTTAACCAGTCAATTGTCTTGCCAACATTCTTTCCCAGACCGCATACCCGCCCTGCTGAATGTCAGTTGCACACATTGGACTGCAAGCGAGCGTTGGCCTTCTATCTGGAGCGGACACAGCCCCACAGACAGTCCGTCCAATTGTTTATTTCTTTCGACCCCAATAGGAAGGGGGTCGCTGTTGGGAAATGCACCATCTCCAATTGGCTAGCAGATTGCATTTCCTTCACTTACGCCCAGGCTGGGCTGGCTCTTGAGGGTCATGTCACGGCTCATAGTGTTAGAGCCATGGCAGCATCAGTGGCCCACTTGAAGTCAGCCACTATTGAAGAGATTTGCAAGGCTGCGACGTGGTCATCTGTCCACACATTCACATCTCATTACTGCCTCCAGCAGGATACCCGACGCGACAGTCGGTTCGGGCAGTCGGTGCTGCAGAATCTGTTTGGAGTTTGAATCCAACTCCACCCTCCAGGACCCGATTTTATTCTGTTCAGGCTGCACTCTCAGTTAGTTGTTCTTCGTAGGTCAATTTCTGTTATGCCCTCGCCGTTGCGAGGTTCAATTGACCTGGGTTCTTGTTTTGAGTGAGCCTGAGAGCTAGGGATACCCCAGTCGTGAGAACAAGCAGCCTGCTTGTCCTCGGAGAAAGCGAATGATACATACCTGTAGCAGGTGTTCTTCGAGGACAGCAGGCTGATTGTTCTCACCTACCCTCCCTCCTCCCCTTTGGAGTTGCGTTTTACTCATTCCTTTGCTTGTCATTCAACTGAGCGGGAACGGTCGCGCACGGGCGGGAAGACGGCCGCGCATGTGCGGTGTGCCTGCCCTGCGTGCGGGACCGCCCGCAAAGTTTTCTTCCGGTTGTTGGGGGCTGCCGTGGACGTCAACCCAGTCGTGAGAACAATCAGCCTGCTGTCCTCGGAGAACACCTGCTACAGGTATGTATCATTCGCTGTATCCGAAACTGCAGGCCTTTACGAATCAATATCAAGACCCCCCCTTACCTACAGCTGGGGATCCCACTGCCTGTTCTACCCATCCCTGCTGGAATTTATTGTGTTCCTGAGTTGTCAGATGAGTCTCCTGCAAAAATGCAAGATCTGCTTTATGTCGCCGCAGGGCCTGCAGCACCTTAGTGTGCTTGATGGGCGAGGAGATCCCCCCCCCCCCCCCCCACGTTCCAGGATACTATTTTAACGATCCCATCGTCCTGCAGGACCCCTGTGCTACATTCAGATTGCAGAACCATCATTGTGAGGCCGCACCCCCCAGCCCTTGGATGTGACCTCCACCCACCACTCCATTTAAAGCATTTCAATTTACAATTTTTATCCCATGCTGCACGGAAGGAAGAAATACAGTAAGAAAATACAAACCAAACCAGACACACAAAATACTTGGGCACACTTACACCCCATCCACCCTCCCCAACCCACCCCTCCCTTCCTCTCTTCTTACCTCCCACCAACTTTACTGCGTCCTCACTGAGAACTGGTCATGCCCACCGCCCCTCCCCTCACCCGGCGACATCACCCGTTCAGTATAACTTTTATCACCCCAGCTCCAAAAAGTTTCCATCTCATGAGCAATTAGCTTAAAAATTCGCCCTCTTGCCCACCTCCCAAGACAGTAGCCAACACCTTTAGTTTACTGTCCTCTGCTGCTCTTTATGCTTCTTCTCAGTGTTCTTCCCCCTATGACTTGTGTCCTTCTCTGATGACATGTTTCCCTGCCGGACGCTGGTCTGGTAGATTGCCCGATGCCTTCATGTCTCCGCAGGGGATGTGAAAAAGTGTGGCTTGCCTTCAAACTGAATGCACAGCTTGGCGGGAAATAGTAGTGCGAAGCGTGCTTGCCTCTCGTAGAGCTGCTTGCAGACCTCCGTGAACTGTCTGCGCTGGGCAGCCACCGCTGCCAAAAAATCTTGGAAGCAAAGCACTGTGGAATCTTCATACTGGATTTTGCCCCGCAGCCGCCATGTGTGTAAAATATCCTGCTTGTGGGTATAATTCAGGACTCTGCATATTACGATTCTCGGTCTATCCTTCCCTTGTCTGATACTTCCCAGTCGGTGTGCCCGCTCAATCTTCAAACAGTTCTCCAGCTGTTTCAGATTCAAAACCTGGGGCAGCCATTTCTCCAAGAACTGTTGGAGGTCCACTTCTCTAATGGACTCCGGCAGCCCCACTAACCTTAAATTGTTATGGCGCGAGTGGTTCTCTAAATCTTCAAGCTTGGACTCTAGGCTTTCCAGTCTTTTTAGCATCTCTTTCTGCTGGCTTTCATGCTGCATGCTCTGGTCTTCTATACCAGAGAGACGCTGCTGGAAGCCTGACATGTCAGTTTTTAATCCCTCCATTTTACCGTCCAGCTGTTCAATTTGGTCTGAGATCCGCTGCAATTTCTTATCCACTGACACCTCCAGGAGACTCGATACTTCCCCTGCAATCTCTGCTGCCCAGATCGAGCTCGGTGATTCACCCGAGGAGCCTGCGTCCACCATTTTGCCGTCTCCCACACGGCTCCTCATTCCTTCTTTACGGCTCGCTTTTGATGCCATTCCAGCCTGTTTGCCGCGGTGATTTTGAGAAGTTTTGCTGTAGGGAAATTCCCACTTTGCGTGCTGCAGTTTTGCTGGGTTTTTACCGGATTTTGATGTCGCTACGGGTTGATGTTACACGAAGATCCGCGGAGCTACAACGTGCGGCGTCCTACTGCTACTACTATTTAGCATTTCTATAGCGCTACAAGGCGTACGCAGCGCTGCACAAACATAGAAGAAAGACAGTCCCTGCTCAAAGAGCTTACAATCTAATAGACAAAAAAATAAATAAAGTAGGCAAATCAAATCAATTAATGTGAACAGGAAGGAAGAGAGGAGGGTAGGTGGAGGTGAGTGGTTACAAGTGGTTATGAGTCAAAAGCAATGTTAAAGAGGTGGGCTTTCAGTCTAGATTTAAAGGTGGCCAAGGATGGGGCAAGACGTAGGGGCTCAGGAAGTTTATTCTAGGCGTAGGGTGCAGTGAGACAGAAGGCGCGAAGTCTGGAGTTGGCAGTAGTGGAGAAGGGAACAGATAAGAAGGATTTATCCATGGAGCGGAGTGCACGGGAAGGGGTGTAGGGAAGGACGAGTGTGGAGAGATACTGGGGAGCAGCAGAGTGAGTACATTTATAGGTTAGTAGAAGAAGTTTGAACAGGATGCGAAAACGGATAGGGAGCCAGTGAAGCGACTTGAGGAGAGGGGTAGTATGAGTAAAGCGACCCTGGCGGAAGACGAGACGGGCAGCAGAGTTTTGAACCGATTGGGGAGAGGTGACTAAGTGGGAGGCCAGCAAGAAGCAGATTGCAGTAGTCTAAACGAGAGGTGACAAGAGTGTGGATGAGGGTTTTGGTAGAGTGCTCGGAAAGAAAGGGGCGGATTTTACGGATGGTGTAAAGAAAGAAATGACAGGTCTTGGCGGTCTACTGGATATGAGCAGAGAAGGAGAGAGAAGAGTCAAAGATGACCCCAAGGTTTCAAGCTGAGGAGACAGGGAGAATGAGAGAACCATCAACAGAAATAGAAAACGGGGGGAGTGGGGAGGTGGGTTTGGGGGGAAAAATGAGAAGCTCGGTTTTGGTCATGTTTAATTTCAGGTGGTGTTGAGACATCCAGACAGCAGTGTCAGACAAGCATGCTGAAACTTTGGTTTGGATGCAAGGTGAGATATCAGGGGTAGATTTGGGAGTCATCAGCATAGAGATGGTAGGAAAAGCCATGGGATGAAATTAATGAACCAAGGGAAGAGGAGGGGACCAAGAACAGAACCCAGAGGGACAGAAGTAGAAGATCCCATTCCCACCCACCTTCTTAATGCCATCTCTCCTGCTCTTATTCCTTTTATCTGTCACATTCTCAACCTCTCACTTTCCACTGCGACTGTCCCTGCTGCCTTTAAATATGCTGTGGTCACACCTCTCCTTATGAAGCCTTCACTCGATCCTACTTGTCCCTCTAATTACCGACCCATCTCCCTCCTTCCTTTTCTCTCCAAATTACTTGAGCGTGCTGTTCGCCGCTGCCTTGCGTTTCTCTCCTCACATGCTATTCTTGACCCACTACAATCTGGTTTTCGCCCTCTCCACTCAACCAAAACTGCGCTTACTAAAGTCTCCAATGACCTGTTACTGGCTAAATCCAGAGGTCAATATTCCATCCTCATTCTTCTTGACCTTTCCGCTGCTTTTGACACTGTCGATCACAGCATACTTCTCGATACCCTGTCCTCACTTGGATTCCAGGGCTCTGTCCTTTCCTGGTTCTCTTCCTACCTCTCCCTCCACACCTTTAGTGTTCACTCTGGTGGATCCTCTTCTACTTCTATCCCTCTGCCTGTCGGCATACCTCAGGGTTCTGTTCTTGGTCCCCTCCTCTTTTCTATCTACACTTCTTCCCTTGGTTCATTAATCTCATCCCATGGCTTTTCCTACCATCTCTATGCTGATGACTCCCAAATCTACCTTTCTACCCCTGATATCTCACCTTGCATCCAAACCAAAGTTTCAGCGTGCTTGTCTGACATTGCTGTCTGGATGTTTCAACGCCACCTGAAATTAAATATGACCAAAACCGAGCTTCTCATTTCCCCCCCCCCAAACCCACCTCCTATTTCTATTTCTGTTGATGGCTCTCTCATTCTCCCTGTCTCCTCAGCTCGAAACCTTGGGGTAATCTTTGACTCTTCTCTCTCCTTCTCTGCTCATATCCAGCAGATTGCCAAGACCTGTCGTTTCTTTCTTTACAACATCCGTAAAATCCGCCCCTTTCTTTCCGAGCACTCTACCAAAACCCTCATTCACACCCTTGTCACCTCTCGTTTAGACTACTGCAATCTGCTTCTTGCTGGCCTCCCACTTAGTCACCTCTCCCCTCTCCAGTCGGTTCAAAACTCTGCTGCCCATCTCGTCTTCCGCCAGGGTCGCTTTACTCATACTACCCCTCTACTCAAGACCCTTCACTGGCTCCCTATCCGTTTTCGCATCCTGTTCAAACTTCTTCTACTAACCTATAAATGTACTCACTCTGCTGCTCCCCAGTATCTCTCCACACTTGTCCTTCCCTACACCCCTTCCCGTGCACTCCGCTCCATGGATAAATCCTTCTTATCTGTTCCCTTCTCCACTACTGCCAACTCCAGACTTCGCGCCTTCTGTCTCGCTGCACCCTACGCCTGGAATAAACTTCCTGAGCCCCTACGTCTTGCCCCATCCTTGGCCACCTTTAAATCTAGACTAAAAGCCCACCTAACATTGCTTTTGACTCGTAACCACTTGTAACCACTCGCCTCCACCTACCCTCCTCTCTTCCTTCCCGTTCACATTAATTGATTTGATTTGCTTACTTTATTTATTTATTTTTTGTCTATTAGATTGTAAGCTCTTTGAGCATGGACTGTCTTTCTTCTATGTTTGTGCAGCGCTGCATACTCCTTGTAGTGCTATAGAAATGCTAAATAGTAGTAGTAAATAGTAGTAGTAGTAGAAGAGGATCCACCAGAGTGAACACTAAAGTGGAGTGGAGGAGTGGCCTAGTGGTTAGGGTGGTAGACTCTGGTACTGAGGAACTGAGTTCGATTCCCACTTCAGGCACAGGCAGCTCCTTGTGACTCTGGGCAAGTCACCTAACCCTCCATTGCCCCAGGTACAAATAAGTACCTGTATACAATATGTAAGCTGCATTGAGCCCGCCATGAGTGGGAAAGCGCAGGGTACAAATGTAACTAAAATAAATAAATAAAGGTGCGGAGGGAGAGGTAGGAAGAGAACCAGGAAAGGACAGAGCCCTGGAATCCAAGTGAGGACAGGGTATCGAGAAGTATGTTGTGATCGACAGTGTCAAAAGCAGCGGAAAGATCGTTCTTTTCTTACAGAAAGGAGAAGCCCATGGTGTCCTGTGGTATCTCAGGCTGCCATCCTATTTCCCCACAGCAGTTCTCCTACATTTAAGCTGCAGCTAGGGCTGTTCTAGGGTTCCCCTTCCTTCCAGCCCCCTGTGAATTGTCCTCCAGGATTTGTCCTCAATTTGCTAAGTTGCAGACAGGGATTTAAGAGTTTTTGTGTGATAGAGGAGGGATGCTGAGTCCACTGACAGCAGGATTAGCTGGTCCAGACGTTAATGTAGGTGTCCTCAAGGAATACTACTTTATTGTGGGCAGAGCCTGAGCTGCCTCTTTCGCATTCATAGCTAGCAGATAACGCTATCACTGATGCATTCGATACTGAGCTCTCTGGTGGATTCCCATTTTAGTGCTCAGTCCCTTTCTACTTTTAATAATGAACAACAAAAAAAGAAATCCAGAACTATGAAAGAAAAAATTCTCCCAGCCAGCAGCTGCTCTAACTCTCTGTGAAAAGCGAAGCTGGGTTCGTGTACAGAACGAACAGGAGAGTGTTCCTGGGATTACGTCCAAACCCCAGATGCAGCCCAGTCTCTTGTGATCCCGTCTAAGCCTCAGAAAAACAATTTGTTTCTTTATGCAGGCTGCAGGATACAGACCAACACAATCACCCTGCGACCCTGCGGCGGGATTTCAAAGCTCACACAAAGGGGATAGCCAGACTGGGAAAACCAGTTGATCAATTAACTGAAGACAAAGTTAGTTACAAAGGATTGTTGCTAAGTTAACATGACAGAGACACAAGAAACAATTCATCTATGCTCGCAGAAGAAAAAGAAAAAAGGTGTTTAAAAAAAGACGCTGCTTACAACTAAAATGAAATATATTCCTGGTTACAGTGCGTTAGAGCCATGAAATTGAACATAACAAAAGAAGATTTGAACAGAAGTCAAGCTAAATAAAAATATATTTAGCAAGATTTATTACAACAAATATCAAAGAGTTATTCTGTGTTGGCTCTTGGATGTCAAAATGAATTTAAAAGTTAAATTGTTTCAATAAGTCTCTGCCTAGTAAATTTACGGGGCACAGTAGGGCAGACAATAAAAGAACTTCTTATCCAGAGAAATGAATTTTAACAAACCCATTTTGGTAACATGCTCATGGGATAACTTTAATTCTTTTTAGTAAGTTCATAGGGTCATTGGCCAAAACTAATCTGTACGGGGCTGAAAATAATTATTATGGGAACTCCCTCGTGTCTGGGAGCCGCTCCTACACTCCGAAGCATAATGACCAATATTATTGCATTACCAACATTGAATATTGGGTCGGTGAGATGAACTAGGTTGTCCAGCTCTGCTGTGGCTAGAGAAACCAAAGCCTTTCTGTCTCCCACGAGAATTACCTTTAGGTGGGCTTTCATATGGTGGAGGCGCTGGCGAAGCCATAGCCGTAGCTTCAGGTAGAGGAGGTGGGAATTTACCAACCAAAACCCATGTATCTCTGCATTCAGAGGCAAAATGTCCATAGTTGTTACATTGCCAGCACTGAATATTATAGTGGCGGGATGGACTAGGTCAATCTCTGGCTTTCACGTAAAAAACAAAATTGTGGTCTTTTTCACCCTCGTCAAGGTGAGAACAATTTTGATCTTGGTGGTGTTAAACACAGATGTGCCGTTCTTATGTTTTTCATTATAATCAATGCTTTTAAAGTGGGCGGATCAAAAGATTCGTGCACTGGCCAACAAAAATCAGTTTGTTTTTGGTTCCATTTATACAATTTAGTACGGGTCTTAGTAAAATCTGTTTGTTCTAGTGGAAAGCATTTAATTACTATCTCACAAAACATGGTCCTCTTACATTTAATACTGTAAACAAAATATAATAAAAGTAAATGTTCTTCTTACTACTGTTCAGGATTCCAGAAGTCCTGCAGCTTGAAAACTGAAGACTATTTTTACTCGTCACGTAGTCAGCTAGTCGGATGACCTCGTCCAGTGTCCCAGATCGAGGTTCTATCCAACCCTATCCAAGTATAAAACTAAAAACTTGGATCCACTTTTTATTGTCTTTTTCCATTTTTTTTTTTTTTTTTTTACTTTTTATGGTCTTTATTGTTTTTTTTCTCTTTTTTGTTTAAATGTTTTTTCTTTTTTTGCTTTGCCTCAACCCGAAATCTGGGTCAATCGGAGGGTCCGTGCATGACCCTTAACGGACGATCCCTCCTATCAACGTCAGGGGTTACCAATGTTTTTATATTACTAGTCTTTTTACCATCTCCCCAAATTATTACTCATCAGCCACCCAAAATTTAGAGAGATAAAAGACTAGGAAGGCCACGTGTATGAGAAAAGCAATTCTTTAATTACTTACCAAGAGAAAGTTACAATTACAAATGCTAGTTTCTTATGTGGAGAGCAGGGGACACAAACACGTGGTCTGCCACTGCCTCTCCAACGTAATGCTCTGGTTCAATTGTTTATATACCTTTTGTGTTAAGCAATACTTCACATTACTTCAGCACTTATCTTCCTCAGAGATCTTTCTGTTTTCTGTTCTCACCATCTAATTTCCCTTAAGTTGCTAAATCACATTCTCTTGTTTATACTAGTTTATTTCCCAAGGCCTGCTTTGCCCCCTAAGGGTATCATAATAGACCATAAATTCCTGAGTTTACACAGGCTTATGTTCTTTAATAAATTACAGGCTTCTCAATCTCTGATAGATTCCAGAGTCGCACCAGCTTGTCAGCCTCTGCCCTTTTTGACCTGTGCTGGGGTGCTGACCTGTGCTTATGATTCTACAAGGTCCAGCCTTTGGTGCACGTGGGTGCTCGATTGAGTCAGTTTTACCAGAGGTGGACCCAGATCACGTTGGATCAGTGGGTTCTAGAGATAATATGCATTAATAGTTTGACAGTCCACTCCCCGAGTTCTTTCTGGAGTCCCTGTGTCGTTCCCGGCTCAATGCGGGATCAGTTCGGAACACTTTACTTCGTCTGATCAGTCTGGGGACCCATGCCTCAAAGAGATCGGGGATTCCCGAGAAGGGGGGTTCCTTTCATACCATTTTAAATCTCAAGAGGGTCAATGGAGTCTAAAAGTCCCCTCCTTTCGAATGGAGTTGTTACACTTTGTCATTGTGGCGGTCCGGAGTGGAGAATTCCTCACTTCGCTGGACTTGATGGAAGCTTATCTGCATATCCCAATCCGAGTGGCTCATCAGCGCTTTCTTTGGTTTGCTGTCTTAGGGAAGCATTTTCAGTTCTGTGTGCTGCCTTTTGGTCTTGCGACGGCGCCACGGACCTTTTCCAAGGTCATGGTGGTGGTAGTTTGACAATTGGTTGATCCAGGCCAAATCGCGGACAGAGAGCGAAGTGACGACTGCTCGGATGGTGATTTTCTTGTAGTTTCCAGGATGGGTTGTCAATCCGGCCAAGAGTCCCTGGAGTATCTGGGAGTTCTGTTTGATATGTTGAAAGGCCGTGTGTTTCTGCCTCCTGCGCGGATTTCCAAACTGCAGAGGCAGATTTGACGACTTTGTTCAGAGAGGGCTCCAATAGCCCGTTCTTACCTTCAAGTGCTGGGTCTGATGGTGGCAGCCATAGAGGTCGTTCCGTGGGCCAGGGTGCGGCAGTTGCAGTTTGCTCTTCTGAATTGCTGGTCTCCACAGACGCAAGACTTGGAGGTAAAGTTGCCTGTGATGGGAGTCCCCCGCCTCAGCCTGCAGTGGTGGCTTCACACGCTGAATCTGGAGAAGGGCATGCCTTTGGACCTCCCCCCCCCCCCCCCCGGAGTGGATAGTTCTCACCACGGATGCGAGTCTGGGAGGCTTATTGTGTAGGTCAGGTAGCCCAGGGTCATTGGTCTCTGGAGGAAGCTCGATGGTCCAACAATCGGAGACGCAGGCGATTCATTTGGCTCTGAAGTCCTTCCAGTCACTCCTCGTTGGCAAGGCCGTCGGGGTTCTCTCCGACAACACAACGGCCATAGTCTATGTCAACCATCAAGGGGGCATGAAGAGCCGGTCAGTTGCCGAGGAGGTGGTGGAGTTGCTGCACTGGGCAGAGTTTTATCTTCAGGATCTCTTAGCGGGTCATGTGGCTGGCATGGAGATTGTGAATGTAGATTTTCTAAGCAGGCACACTCTGGATCCTGGAGAGTGGTTTCTTCATCAATCTGTCTTCGCCCGCATCGTGTTGGAATGGGGTCAGCCAGTGATGGATCTCATGGCAATGGTTGACAGTGCCCAGGTACCATGTTTCTTTAGTCGACGAAGGGATCCTCGGCCAGAAGGGATCGACGCGTTGGTTCTTTGGTGCCCCTCAGGAGTTGCTGTATGTGTTTCCCCTGTGGCCTTTGGTAGGTCGGGTGGTTCAGCTCATCGAGCGTCACTCTGGCCTGGTAATCCTGGTGGCTTCAAATTGGCCGTGTCATCTGTGGTACGGAGACTTGATGTTCCTGGCAGAGAAGGAACCGCTTCATTTAAGGGTGACAGTACTTTTATGTGAGGGTCCCATCATGATGCCCGATCCTTCTCCATTCTCACTTACGGCCTGGCTCTTGAGAGGAGCAGGTTAAGGAAGAAAGGTTTTTCTCCCAGGGAAATTCCTACGATGTTACGGTCCACTTCATTGGCCTATGTGTGCATGTGGTGGATTTTTGAGAATTGGTGCCAAGAAAAAGGCTTATCTCCCTTTGCGCACTTCTGTCACGGAGGTGTTGAGATTTTTGCAGGATGGTTTGGACAGAGGCCTAGCTCTGTTTTCCTTGAAAGTACAGGTAGCTGCTTTGTCCTGCTTCCTGGGGAAGGTTCAGGGGTGGTCCTTAGCTTCCTCTCTGGATGTGGTCTATTTTTTATGGGGAGTAAAATTAATTCAGTATAAAAGAACCAAACTCAGGGTAAGATGCTCCAATAGGCAATTTTATTTGGACCCTACACGGTCCGTGTTTCGGTTTTTAAAAAAGCCTTCATCAGGGGTCTAGAAAATAACATATACATAATAATTAAATTTAAGAGGGGTCACGTGATGAGCTGAGGGAGGAAGTCGCAGCTTTCATCTCTCCAGGGTTCCCCCTCCGCTTTCACGCCGTTAACGGCTAATTGTAGCAGCGAAACTGCCCCAGAATCGGTGTACCAGCCCGGAGTAATCTATGGATACGTTTGTGACCCGAGAAACGAGAGTGACGCCAGCAAGAACGGCAAAAAAAGGTGTAGACAAACTGCGAGGCTCGGGAGATTCCAAGATGGCATCGAGCGCGGTGTTGGACCCACCTCCGCAGTTCCACCCGATGCAGCTACAACAAATTGCAGAAGCAGTTAAGTCTGCACTTGAACTGCAACTTACTAAAATTTCCAAACGACGCGAGGGAGTTGAAATGCTGTTGGGGGAAACAACGCGTTGCACGGGGGAGCTGGAGGTGCGGGTGTCTGAATTGGAAGACATGGCTCTGGGCAGAGATGGCTTACTCACGGAGCTCCAAAACCATCTAAAACAACAGGCACAGCACCTGGATGACTTGGAGAACAGATCACGGAGGTCCAATCTGCGCCTGATCGGCATCCCAGAGTCGGTGCAGGACCGCCAACTGCCTGCACAATTGGAGCGCTGGTTAAAGTAGGAGTTTGCCCTATCTGATAGTGCTGGGCCCCTGTGCTTGGAAAGAGCGCATAGACTGGGACGCAGGGCCACTGGCAACAGGCCTCGAGCTGTGATCATAAAGGTCCACAATTTTCTCCACAAGGAAGAAATACTGAGAGGAGCGCGGGCGAAATGGGACACTCTAACATTTGATGGCGTGGGAGTTAAAATCTTTCAGGATTACTCTGTTGCCCTACAGGAAGGCTTATGGGCCATTGTGTCGACACTTGGCTGAGAAAAACCAGAGGTTCATGCTGCTTTATCTGGCCCAGTTGAAAGTCTTAATGGAGGGTGGATGGAAAACATTCCAGTCTCTTGAAGAAGCAAAGAAGATGTTGCAGGATACTCCAGTATCAAGCCCTGGACAGCTGGACTGAGGAGTACCCTGTTAGCCTAGAAGTGGCATGCATTAGTTGATCACTGGCGCAGGCCTGCCAGCAATTAGGAGTTGAATTCTATTGAGGTTATGTGACATTTTTTGTGGAGGGCGGAATGCACACTGTTTAATGTAAGTGCGGTTTGACTGACTGTGTTTGTATGGGGTAAGAGTGAGTAGGCGTGTAGGGTGGGGGGGCCCCTTATCACTTTGTGACCTGTACTCTCCGTGCAGCAGATGCTGCGTCAGGAGACTGTGGTTAAGGGGGGGGGGGGGGGGGGGGGGAGGGGTGAGGGGGGGTTGGGGGGGTCAAGTGGGAGGTAATAGTGAGGGAAAGTATAGAAGTGGGAGGAGAATTTATGGGAGATTGATAAGTGTAGAGAGGGAGATTCAGAGGATAAACGTATGGGCGAGGAATTCTCCGGGGAGAGGCTGGGCCCCCGGAGCTACATAATGAACGAATGAGGTGGATGTGGGAACTTGTGGCAACAAAAGAGGATGGGAAAATCAACTCTTAAACTATTGTCTTGGAATGTGGCGGGGATAACGTCGCCAATCAGACGCTATAAGATCTTGTTACAGTTGAGGGCGCATGGAGCTACCATTGCTTGTCTTCAAGAGATGAAGCTCTCGGATAGTGAACATGCGAAATTGTGCCAAAGGTGGGTGGGGGAATGTCATTCTTCTTCTTCTGGGAACCGTAGGAATGGGGTGGCTGTTCTCATAAAAAAGGGTGTTTCCTGCCAAACCAAACTTGTGTATAAGGACTCTGATGGGCGAGTGGTGCTGCTTTATGTAAATTATCAGGGAACAAAATTTTATCTATGCACAGTATATGGGCCCAATACATTCTCTCCCTCCTTTTTTCAGCAATTGGTGGCGTTGGGCTTGCAACACACAGTCGCCCCGTGGGTGTGGGCGAGAGATTTCAACCAAGTAATGGACCCTGCATTGGATAGATATTCACCTTGAGCGGTGGCAGCGGTGGGGGGAGGGAGAGGCCTGCCGGCTTTGTGTAACTCTCTGCGGTTGGTCGACACCTAGAGATTGTTGCACCCTGCGACGCGGGACTATACTCACCAGTCCAGGGTCCATCAATCGTGGTCCCGCATTGATTGTATACTATTGGCACGCTCCTGGTTTTTCAGGACACACAAGGTATTCATTGGCCCCACGGAAATTTCCAACCATTCTCTGATTGGGTTAGAGTTGGCTGTCGGCACGGGAGGGCCCGTGGCGAGTTCCTGGCGATTCCCTTCGCACTTGTATCAAGACCGACAATTCATAGGGCACCTTAGAACCCGATGGCAGTTTTATGTAGAGACTAATGAGCCCTCTTGCACGTCGTCAACCTTGTTTAGGGAAGCCTCCAAGGCGGTACTCCATGGTGAGGTTATCGCATTCATGAGTGCACGAGCCAAACAGCTGGCGGCAGGCATCATGCGGTTAGAGTTAGCTTATAAGACTGCAAAGAGGCAACACATAATTTACCCATCTAGAGAACACCAGGAGAAAGTGGCAACTGCCTTGGTGGCGTTAAATTCTATGATTCACGAAAAATATAAGGGACTATTGTTTGCCAGGCAACTAAACTTTCAGAGATTTGGCAATAAGGCGGGAAGGTTGCTGGCGCAGGTAGCGAGAGCAAAAACATTGCGGAATTATATTTCTCATATTACTTCAGGCGCTGGATCCTGCATCTCGCAACTGGCAGAGATAGCAAAGGTCTTCAAAGACTATTTCCAGGGAATTTATTCCCATAGCGGAGAACCCCAATCCTCTTTTATAGATGATTACTTAGAAGATGCGGGTATGCCGCGCTTAGAACAAAGAGTTAAAGAACAGTTGTCATTACCTATTAGAGCGCAGGAGTTTCAAAGGGCCATAAAATCCCTTCGGCTTCGGTCAGCCCCTGGTCCGGATGGGTTCTAGGGCGAGTATTATAAAATATTGGGTTCGGAAGTGGTGGGGCCCCTTGTCTCATACTATGACGCAGTGGTGGACCATGGTTTCTTTTCCCTGGGAGGAAACGAGGCCTTAATCACCCTCATTCCGAAGCCTGGCAAGCCTCAGGACCAGGTGAAATCTTACAGGCCAATCTCATTGCTCAATGTTGATATTAAGCTTTTGGCAAGAGTATTGGCTGAGAGATTGGCGCAGCATTTGCCGTCCTTAATTGGTGAGCACCAAGTGGGCTTCGTCCGAGGACGCCAGGCGACGGTCAATGTGCGAAAAGTCCTCTTATCCATGGCACACAGTCACAACACTAAAGAACAGTTGTTATTGTTGAGTTTGGATGCTGAAAAAGCGTTTGATAAGGTGCAATGGAACTACCTTTTTAGAGTGCTGCAATGGGTAGGGCTGGGGGGCTGGTTTATGGAGGCAATTGCGGCCTTGTATGCCAGCCCCTCAGCACGCATAGTGACGAACGGGACTGAGTCTGCAGCATTCCGGTTGCAGAGAGGGACAAGACAGGGTTGCCCACTCTTCCCGCTGTTGTTTTTGCTGTATCTAGAGCCTTTGCTCCGTACACTTATGAAAGACCCAGATGTTGCGGGGATCACCATGCCAACACAGGAGGTTAAAGTGCTAGCATTTGCGGACGATATCCTCTTTACTCTGACACGACCTGAGAAATCGGTGCAGCATCTGTTGGCGACTTTAGACGAATTTAGTTTTCTCACAGGCTTCTCCCTCAATTTTGAAAAATCTGTTGCTCTCCCACTACAAGCTGAGATTCGGGCAGGGTGGGCGGGCCAGTTCCCTTTCCAGTGAGAACAATCCCAAATTAAGTATTTGGGGGTTTATATCCCCATAGACCTGTCAGAGTTATATACACAAAATATTGTACCTTTAAAACAGCAGACTACGAAACTTCTGCAGAGATGGCAGGCGCTCCCGATTACCCTGTTGGGCCGCATAGCTCTTTATATCATGGTTTTGTTTTCCAAATGGACCTATGTGTTGCAGATGCTTCCCCTTTTACTGCGACCTAATGAGGGAAAGTGGCTGCGGAAAAAACTAAACTACTTCTATGGCAGGGGAAGAGGGCCCGCTTGCCACTCTCCAAAGTAATGATGCCCTGAGTGAAGGGGGGGGGGGGGGGCTGGGGCTTTTGGACCTCAGGCTTTTTTCCATGGCTAGCAGTATGAGACATTTATCTGATTGGTTTCGTAACACCCACTATTTTTCTTGCACCACAGCAGAAACCACAATTGGGGCCACTCAAATGTGTATTGGGCCCGCTGCATACTACCTGGAAGCAGTGGCGGTCCGTGCTTGGCTGACACCTGGGGCGGATCACCGCTGCGCGCACCCCCCCCCCCCCCGGGTGCAGTGCAACACAGCGCCCCCCCCCCCCCCCGGGTGCGGTGCAGCACGGCACACCCCCCCCCCCGGCGCAGCGCCTCTCACTCCCCCCAACAGTCCCCACCTACCTACCAGCTGAGCTCCGGCCGGTACCTCCAATCTGCAGCGCTGCTGACTTTAAATGAAGAAAACCGTCTCGTCGTTGGCCCTTCACTACTGAGTCCCGCCCTCTGATATAACTTCCTATTTCCTCGAGGGCAGGACTCAGTAGTGAAGGGCCAATGACGAGACGGTTTTCTTCATTTAAAGTCAGCAGCGCTGCAGATTGGAGGTGCCGGCCGGAGCTCAGCTGGTAGGCAGGTGGGGACTGTCGGGGGGGAGTGAGAGGTGCTGCGCCGGGGGGGGGTTGGACGGAGCACCCCCCACCCGTTGACACCCGGGGCGGACCGCCACCACCGCCCTGCCCTTGCTACGCCACTGCCTGGAAGCGGCTTGGTCGGTTAAAGTTGTTGGATTCCTCTGTTTTGGTGCTTTTGCCGCTCCAGGGAAATCTGGCATTCCCGGCGGGGAGCTCATCGCTCCATTTCCGGAGGTGGGCCGCAGCGGGAATTAAATATTTGTTTCATGTGGTTACTGAACAAGGGGATTTGAAATCATTTGAAGCTTTGTAAGAGGAGTACGGATTGAGTGGGAATGACTGGTTTGCATATGTACAGTTGAAGCATTATGTAAGTTCACTGCCCTCGGCATCTCTAACTGCTGACTCTTGGGAAAGACTCAATGAACTATTGGGATTAGACGCACAGTTAAGAGTGCTGTTGAGCTATTTCCATCACCATCTGAGAGAGGCACTATCATCGAGCGGTGACCCCGGCCTGGAATATGGAGCTACAGCTGAACCTCCAGCCGGAACATATAAGTACATGCCTGAAATCGCTGTATGCAACTACGGATAACGCTGCCTGGTGGGAACTGCAGTATAAATTTTTGCTTCACTTACACATTTCACCTCACAGAGCGGAAGTCGGACTCTTGCCCAAAGTGCGGAGGCGCCAATGCACATCTGGGACACGTATTGGAGCTGTCCCTGAGTCAAAATGTTTTGGACTGAATTAAACAGACATGTGTCTCAGCTCTGGAGCACGACGTGGAAATCCTCTCCGAGGCAGCTGTTTGACTTATTTGGAATACAAAGCCCGACTCCAACAGGATTTAAATGTTTTTAGAAGCGTACAATGGTGATGGCAAAGTGAGTCATTTTGCAACTATGGTTGGCGGCGGACCGTCCGACCATATCCCACTGGAGATCAGCTATGATTCAAGCCTGTGCGCTTGAGAAGACAGGAATCCCGGACTTGGCCTCCAAAAGAGGCGAACAGTTCTGTAATATTTGGTCTCCTTTTTGGGACTCTCTCACTCCTGTAGCACGTAGCAAGATATTGAATTGTTAATATAGATAGGATACTGGTTGATAAGGAACGGTAGGGGGGGAAGGCATGGGGGGGGAGGGTAGGGGAGGGGGAGATTAGTTGAGACAAACTTTAAAACATGCAACCCAGGCGATGTCTTTCTTTTGTGTCGCATTGTTTCATTTTGATTGTAAGCTGACTCAGTTTGGATTGCAATAAATATGATTATAAAAAAAAAAAATTAATTTAATATATAAAAATCAAAATAGACAAGATATATAAAGAAGTTTAAAAATCAAAACAAACATATATACAAAAAATATGTAAAATTACACATTCAATATATTAAATTAATAGAGTAGATGTAATTCGATAAAATGAAAATTATTGTATAGCTATTATAATAAATCCACTGATACATCAGAGATAATAAGAGATTAGAGGTGATACAAGTTAATAACAAATATAGAAATTAATAATAAAAAATTATTTGAAAAACTCTATAAAAACATACCTCAGAAAAATCTCTATATATCCATGGCACAAGTGTATTATATCAATCCATTGTAATATTTGTTTATATAAAATGATATAGCATACAACAGAACAAAAATAAAAATAATATGATAATGTTAAAAATAATAATATAATGAACTGATCCATAGAAGTAATATGACATTCCTACATATAAGGAACTATTATAAATAGAAGTAAAAATACTAATGCAAATCCAATCATAAGAGAGATAAAATTGTTGCATTACATATAGGTCTATATTTGTTATTAACTTGTATCACCTCTAATCTCTTATTATCTCTGATGTATCAGTGGATTTATTATAATAGCTATACAATAATTTTCATTTTATCGAATTACATCTACTCTATTAATTTAATATATTGAATGTGTAATTTTACATATTTTTTGTATATATGTTGTTTGTTTTGATTTTTAAACTTCTTTATATATCTTGTCTATTTTGATTTTTATGTATTAAATTTAATTATTATGTATATGTTATTTTCTAGACCCCTGATGAAGGCTTTTTTAAAAGCCGAAACATGGACCGTGTAGGGTCCAAATAAAATTGCCTATTGGAGCATCTTACCCTGAGTTTGGACTGATCTCTTGAAGTTGGTTTCTTTTCCACTTTTTTTTGTGCTGTTGAATTTTGTGAATATTGTGAACCCCTTTGCTTTGCGGGAGTAAAATTAATTCGCCTGTCGTGGCGTCCATTGGCCCCTTTGTGGGATTTAAATGTCACCTTGGAGGCTCTAGTGGGACCTTTCTTTTGAGCCCTTAGAGGCGAGCACGTGCAATGATCGTACCCTGAAGACAGTGTTCTTAGTGGCCATTGCCTCGGCACAGAGGATTTCAGAACTTCAAGCTTTGTCGAGTAGAGCTCCTTACTTTTTCCAAAGAGAAGGTTTCGCTGAAGACGGTATCATCCTTTTTGCCGAAGGTAGTTTCCGATTTTCATGTGAATCAGGTCATTTTGCTACCATTTCTGGGAGATAGATCAGGAGATTCGACACAGCGTCGCCTGGCTAAGTTGGATATCCAATGGATCTTGTGGTCTTACCTGAAGCGGACATAGGAGTTTTGCATTTCGGATAGGTTGGTTGTTCTCTATGGCAGATCTAAGTAGGATGCAGCCGCTTCCAAGGTGACAGTAGCCAGGTGCTTGAAGGAGGCGATTGCCTCGACCTATTTGCTGAAGGGCCGCCATGTGCCACTGGTTCTTAAGGCACATTCCACTCGGGGGTGGCTTCCTCCTGGGCGGAAAGCAGTTTGACTCCTCCGTAGGACAATTGCAGGGCTGCTTTCTGGTCATCTTTATATTCCTTTGTGAAACATTATAGAATTGACATTCAGGTGAGAGAGGATGGTAGTTTTGGGGCAGCAGTCTTGACCTCTGGGTTTCTGGGGTCCCGCCCTTGCATGTTTTCTGCTTTGGTACATCCCAAGCGTCTTGACCGGACTGGAAGGTTGCTGATGAAGGTGAAATTAGGCCTTACATGCTAATTTTCTTTCCTCTAGACCCTCTAGACCGGTCAAGAACCCACCCTGTGTTTATAGGCTATGGGGGTGTCTTCTGGTTTCTTGTTTTGAGCCTGTGTTTCGCTGTGGCTGCTGAATTGTATGTTATAGTCCATACTAGTGCCAGGTGGACGTTCTGGTGTTAGACTGGTGCAGGTGTGGGTGCTGGTTGTGTTCAGCCTGCAGAAGCACAGTCATAGTTGAGTAGAGTTTCCATCTACAG